>NC_136059.1:498216598-498834061 GCF_964261635.1 Lissotriton helveticus
AGAGTGCTAAACATTCTAGCAATTTTTTTTGAAAGGGAAGGTAGTACTGAAAAGAACTTTTTTTAAAATATTTTTGTTGTTTTATATATTTTTTTTTTTTTTGAACATTTTTTGTTTTTTTTGTATTTTTTGAACGATTTTATATTTTTTTTGGGTTTTTTTGGGGGGGGGAACAACAAAAAACAGGCGTTGAAAAGGGCTCAACAGGAGCAAAAAAAAAATTACTGGGGGCGGTTAGGGCAATCATGGTGTTCATACGCCACGTTTATAGCATTGATGCTCATGTTGCCACACGCTAACAACGCACGACAGTGCATACAAGAGTGTATCATGTGGCCAAAATTCTCTTGTATATTTGGCACAGTTTCCCGTGCCTCTTCTGGTGTTAACGCAATTGGTAATCTTGGTCTGGCCACAGGAGTTGGTCTTGGATTGTCCTGCATATCCCTTATTTCCGCCCGGCTGTAATTTAGTGGATGCTTCCTTGTCATGTGCCTGTGCATTGTGTGATTTCCGTAACTATATTTCTTGTCCGTCCCTCTTGATAATTGTTCTTTGCATATGCGGCAGGTGACATACCTCGCATTGACTTTTTTTTGGCCACGAGGGATCGAATAAAACTGCCAGATGAAACTGGCTTTCTTTCTGGAAACCCGGGGCACCTCTTCTAAGAACTGTGGTTCTTCTCCCTCCTCATCCATTTCTTCATCTTCCTCCTCAGTGTTGGTAATGACCTGGGGAGGTGGTCCTCTCTTCCCATGAGGAGGTGGAGGTGGTGGTGGGGGTCCACCAGCTGAAGCTACCAATGAAGCCATTTCTCATATAGTAGTAAAGGTATTCCTCTCACAATGATGAAAGTCAGAGTGAGGAAAGAAGGAGGGGTTTTCATCATTTGGGAAAAACAATACTTCTCAACCAATGAAAAGTGTTATTTTTAGGTCACCTGACCTAGCCTTACATCATTATGAAACCAA
Source organism: Lissotriton helveticus (assembly GCF_964261635.1). Taxonomy (NCBI): domain Eukaryota; kingdom Metazoa; phylum Chordata; class Amphibia; order Caudata; family Salamandridae; genus Lissotriton; species Lissotriton helveticus. Next base: position 498,217,573 of record NC_136059.1, read on the forward strand.
AAGTGAAATGAACCAATGAAAAGTGTTAGTAACAAGTCACATGACCTGTTATGCTTACGTTACGCGCTCCGGTCCGCGCCCCGGATAGCTTCCGGGTCGCTGCGCTTCGCGCCTCGGTCCGCGCCCCGGTGCACTTCCGGGTGCGCTAACGCGGTACGTCACAAGACGCATTACGCGGCAACGCGATACGTCGCGTTTTCGCGACGCGCCGCGGATCGCTTCCGGGGAGCTGCGTTTCGCGCCTCGGTCCGCGCCCCGGGGCACTTCCGGGTGCGCTAACGCAGTACGTCATAAGACGCATTACGCGGCAACGCGATACCGTCACTATGTTGATTTCTTACCGGTTCGCGGACCGGGTCGCGGCTTTAAATTGAGCTAACGGGAAGCTTCCCGGTTCGCGGACCGGGAGCGAAACAAAAAAAATATTTAAAAAAAATTATTAATAAACATATAAAATATATTTTTGGATTTAAAGAAGAATACATTTTACAGCTATAGATATTAGCTTTTAAAAAACCAATGAAATTCACTGAAAAAACCATAGGTTATAGACCATATATAGTTAGGAATTAGCATTTACAAAACCTTGAAAATTCACTGAAAAAACCATAGGTTATACACCATATATAGTTAGGAATTAGCATTTAAAAAACCTTATTTTACTCACACAAAACCATTGAAATTCCATATATAGTTAGTTGTACTAACTATATATCGCGCACCCGCAATCCACTGCTGATCATGTCACATATTACATCATTCATGACATGGTCAGTGACATCACTGATTACATCACTGATGACATCTCAAATGACATCACTGATGACATCACTGATGACATCTCAAATGACATCACTGATGACATCACTGATGACATCTCAAATAACATCACTGATGACATCTCAAATGACATCACTGATGACATCACTGATGACATCTCAAATGACATCATTGATGACATCACTAATGACATCACTGATGACATCACTGATAACATCTCAAATGACATCTCAAATGACATCACTGATGACATCTCATTTGACATTACTGATCACATCACTGATGACATCATTCATGTGATAATACGATGAACCTCTTCAGACTCTAATATAACCTTAGATACACTCAGTGTAAACACAGACTCGCAGATTGTCACTCATCCATGAAGTTACACACACACCTAGTCAGTCATGCAAACAATCAATCACACCTCCATTTCCTTAACTATACAGTTAAACACACCTTACTTATTCAAACATATACTAAAACATATTTACTCACTTATACAATCCTGGATACAAGTTCACAATGATCCATACAGCCACTCACACATTCACTGGCTCTTATGCACAGTTATTTATATATGTCAACTCTCACATGTACTGTATTTTACATATGTACTTACTTTGACATGTAGCACTGAGATATCTATTCACTCACCAATACAGTCATGCACACAGTCAACCACCCATACAGCTGTTTCCACATGCACTTTTGAACCCATACATCTATGCAGAGAGTCATACACCTCCCAGCCACCCATACACACTCTCAGTCTCCCATACAAATACTTGGGCAACCAATCAATAACCCATATAGTTAATCATATAGCTACTGATCAACACATGCAGCAGTTTACAGAACAACAGACATAATGATGCACAAATTAAGACAGTTTAGTCACTAACCAATGCACTCAGTGAGACACATTTAATCACTCACTCATACAGTCAGTCATGCACCTACTAAATCCTTTGTTCAGACACTTCTACATCCACTCATTCTTCAATATGTAAGACATATTTTAACTTTACAGAAACATACAGTCACTGGATGTTGTCATCAGTGATGTCATCAGTGATGTCATTTGAGATGTCATCAGTGATGTCATCAGTGATGTCACTGACCATGTCATGAATGATGTAATATGTGACATGATCAGCAGTGGATTGCGGGTGCGCGATATATAGTTAGTACAACTAACTATATATGGAATTTCAATGGTTTTGTGTGAGTAAAATAAGGTTTTTTAAATGCTAATTCCTAACTATATATGGTGTATAACCTATGGTTTTTTCAGTGAATATATATATATATATATATATATATATATATATATATATATATATATGTATATATATATATATATCCAACGATTCAGAAAAGGGGGTGGTGATGAACAGAGTGTCTGAATTAAGCAGACCACTCTTACCCAGTCCAAAGATCAGGGCTTGATCCATCACCGTTATTTAGCTCACTGCCCCATCCCAGCTCAGAACCTGGCTATATGCAAATTAGTCTGTCCCTGGCCCAGTGCATCATGGGAACAGGGCAGACCAAACTACCAAGCCAATTCTTCACCAGAAAGGAGACAAGCTACCGGGGACCGGTTTCTGGCATTTCAGCCTCCTCGGCCCGGCTTGCTTGAATCCTGATGGAACAGTGAGCAAGGGACTCATGTCTGAGTATACCCTGCCACACCTATAGTGGCCAAAAACGATTCAGAAAAGGGGGTGGTGATGAACAGAGTGTCTGAATTAAGCAGACCACTCTTACCCAGTCCAAAGATCAGGGCTTGATCCATCACCGTTATTTAGCTCACTGCCCCACCCCAGCTCAGAACCTGGCTATATGCAAATTAGTCTGTCCCTGGCCCAGTGCATCATGGGAACAGGGCAGACCAAACTACCAAGCCAATTCTTCACCAGAAAGGAGACAAGCTACCGGGGACCAGTTTCTGGCATTTCAGCCTCGTCGGCCCGGCTTGCTTGAATCCTGATGGAGCAGTGAGCAAGGGACTCATGTCTGAGTATACCCTGCCACACCTATAGTGGCCAAAAACGATTCAGAAAAGGGGGTTATGATGAACAGAGTGTCTGAATTAAGCAGACCACTCTTACCCAGTCCAAAGATCAGGGCTTGATCCATCACCGTTATTTAGCTCACTGCCCCATCCCAGCTCAGAACCTGGCTATATGCAAATTAGTCTGTCCCTGGCCCAGTGCATCATGGGTACAGGGCAGACCAAACTACCAAGCCAATTCTTCACCAGAAAGGAGACAAGCTACCGGGGACCGGTTTCTGGCATTTCAGCCTTGTCGGCCCGGCTTGCTTGAATCCTGATGGAGCAGTGAGCAAGGGACTCATGTCTGAGTATACCCTGCCACACCTATAGTGGCCAAAAACGATTCAGAAAAGGGGGAAGCTTGTTTCCTTTCCAGTAAAGAATTGGCTTGGTAGTTTGGTCTGCCCTGTTCCCAGGATGCACTGGGCCAGGGTCAGACTAATTTGCATATAGCCAGGTTCTGAACTGGGATGGGGCAGTGAGCTAAATAACGGTGATGGATCAAGCCCTGATCTTTGGACTGGGTAAGAGTGGTCTGCTTAATTCAGACACTCTTTTCATCACAACCCCCTTTTCTGAATCGTTTTTGGCCACTATAGGTGTGGCAGGGTATACTCAGACATGAGTCCCTTGCTCACTGCTCCATCAGGATTCAAGCAAGCCGGGCCGACGAGGCGGAAATGCCAGAAACTGGTCCCCGGTAGCTTGTCTCCTTTCTGGTGAAGAATTGGCTTGGTAGTTTGGTCTGCCCTGTTCCCATGATGCACTGGGCCAGGGACAGACTAATTTGCATATAGCCAGGTTCTGAGCTGGGATGGGGCAGTGAGCTAAATAACGGTGATGGATCAAGCCCTGATCTTTGGACTGGGTAAGAGTGGTCTGCTTAATTCAGACACTCTGTTCATCACCACCCCCTTTTCTGAATCGTTTTTGGCCACTATAGGTGTGGCAGGGTATACTCAGACATGAGTCCCTTGCTCACTGCTCCATCAGGATTCAAGCAAGCTGGGCCGACGATGCTGAAATGCCAGAAACAGGTCCCCGGTAGCTTGTCTCCTTTCTGGTGAAGAATTGGCTTGGTAGTTTGGTCTGCCCTGTTCCCATGATGCACTGGGCCAGGGACAGACTAATTTGCATATAGCCAGGTTCTGAGCTGGGATGGGGCAGTGAGCTAAATAACGGTGATGGATCAAGCCCTGATCTTTGGACTGGGTAAGAGTGGTCTGCTTAATTCAGACACTCTGTTCATCACCACCCCCTTTTCTGAATCGTTTTTGGCCACTATAGGTGTGTCAGGGTATACTCAGACATGAGTCCCTTGCTCACTGCTCCATCAGGATTCAAGCAAGCCGAGCCGACGAGGCTGAAATGCCAGAAACCGGTCCCCGGTAGCTTATCTCCTTTCTGGTGAAGAATTGGCTTGGTAGTTTGGTCTGCCCTGTTCCCATGATGCACTGGGCCAGGGACAGACTAATTTGCATATAGCCAGGTTCTGAGCTGGGATGGGGCAGTGAGCTAAATAACGGTGATGGATCAAGCCCTGATCTTTGGACTGGGTAAGAGTGGTCTGCTTAATTCAGCCACTCTGTTCATCACCTCCCCCTTTTCTGAATCGTTTTTGGCCACTATAGGTGTGGCAGGGTATACTCAGACATGAGTCCCTTGCTCACTGCTCCATCAGGATTCAAGCAAGCCGGGCCGACGAGGCTGAAATGCCAGAAACCGGTCCCCGGTAGCTTTTCTGAATAGTTTTTGGCCACCACAAGTGTGGAAGGGTATGCTCAGATGTGAGTCCCTTGCTCACTGCACCATCAGGATTCAAGCAAGCCGGGCCGAAGACGGCTGTAATGCCAGAAACCGGTCCCCGGAAGCTTGTTTCCTTTCCAGTAAAGAATTGGCTTGGTAGTTTGGTCTGCCCTGTTCCCAGGATGCACTGGGCCAGGGTCAGACTAATTTGCATATAGCCAGGTTCTGAACTGGGATGGTGCAGTGAGCTAAAAAACGGTGATGGATCAAGCCCTGATCGTTTGACTGGGTAGGAGTGTTCTGCTTAATTCAGATACTCTGTCCATCACCACCCCCTTTTGAATCGTTTTGGCCACCACAAGTGTGGAAGGGTATGCTCAGATGTGAGTCCCTTGCTCACTCCACCATCAGGATTCAAGCAAGCCGGGCCGAAGACGGCTGTAATGCCAGAAACCGGTCCCCGGAAGCTTGTTTCCCTTCCAGTAAAGAATTGGCTTGGTAGTTTGGTCTGCCCTGTTCCCAGGATGCACTGGGCCAGGGTCAGACTAATTTGCATATAGCCAGGTTCTGAACTGGGATGGTGCAGTGAGCTAAAAAACGGTGATGGATCAAGCCCTGATCGTTTGACTGGGTAGGAGTGTTCTGCTTAATTCAGATACTCTGTCCATCACCACCCCCTTTTGAATCGTTTTGGCCACCACAAGTGTGGAAGGGTATGCTCAGATGTGAGTCCCTTGCTCACTGCACCATCAGGATTCAAGCAAGCCGGGCCGAAGACGGCTGTAATGCCAGAAACCGGTCCCCGGAAGCTTGTTTCCTTTCCAGTAAAGAATTGGCTTGGTAGTTTGGTCTGCCCTGTTCCCAGGATGCACTGGGCCAGGGTCAGACTAATTTGCATATAGCCAGGTTCTGAACTGGGATGGTGCAGTGAGCTAAAAAACGGTGATGGATCAAGCCCTGATCGTTTGACTGGGTAGGAGTGTTCTGCTTAATTCAGATACTCTGTCCATCAATACCCCCTTTTGAATCGTTTTGGCCACCACAAGTGTGGAAGGGTATGCTCAGATGTGAGTCCCTTGCTCACTCCACCATCAGGATTCTAGCAAGCCGGGCCGAAGACGGCTGTAATGCCAGTAACCGGTCCCCGGAAGCTTGTTTCCCTTCCAGTAAAGAATTGGCTTGGTAGTTTGGTCTGCCCTGTTCCCAGGACGCACTGTGCCAGGGTCAGACTAATTTGCATATAGCCAGGTTCTGAACTGGGATGGTGCAGTGAGCTAAAAAACGGTGATGGATCAAGCCCTGATTGTTTGACTGGGTAGGAGTGTTCTGCTTAATTCAGATACTCTGTCCATCACCACCCCCTTTTGAATCGTTTTGGCCACCACAAGTGTGGAAGGGTATGCTCAGATGTGAGTCCCTTGCTCACTGCACCATCAGGATTCAAGCAAGCCGGGCCGAAGACGGCTGTAATGCCAGAAACCGGTCCCCGGAAGCTTGTTTCCTTTCCAGTAAAGAATTGGCTTGGTAGTTTGGTCTGCCCTGTTCCCAGGATGCACTGGGCCAGGGTCAGACTAATTTGCATATAGCCAGGTTCTGAACTGGGATGGTGCAGTGAGCTAAAAAACGGTGATGGATCAAGCCCTGATCGTTTGACTGGGTAGAAGTGTTCTGCTTAATTCAGATACTCTGTCCATCACCACCCCCTTTTGAATCGTTTTGGCCACCACAAGTGTGGAAGGGTATGCTCAGATGTAAATCCCTTGCTCACTGCACCATCAGGATTCAAGCAAGCCGGGCCGAAGATGGCTGTAATGCCAGAAACCGGTCCCCAGAAGCTTGTTTCCTTTCCAGTAAAGAATTGGCTTGGTAGTTTGGTCTGCCCTGTTCCCAGGATGCACTGGGCCAGGGTCAGACTAATTTGCATATAGCCAGGTTCTGAACTGGGATGGTGCAGTGAGCTAAAAAACGGTGATGGATCAAGCCCTGATCGTTTGACTGGGTAGGAGTGTTCTGCTTAATTCAGATACTCTGTCCATCACCACCCCCTTTTGAATCGTTTTGGCCACCACAAGTGTGGAAGGGTATGCTCAGATGTGAGTCCCTTGCTCACTGCACCATCAGGATTCAAGCAAGCCGGGCCGAAGACGGCTGTAATGCCAGAAACCGGTCTCGGAAGCTTGTTTCCTTTCCAGTAAAGAATTGACTTGGTAGTTTGGTCTGCCCTGTTCCCAGGATGCACTGGGCCAGGCTCAGACTAATTTGCATATAGCCAGGTTCTGAACTGGGATGGTGCAGTGAGCTAAAAAACTGTGATGGATCAAGCCCTGATTGTTTGACTGGGTAGGAGTGTTCTGCTTAATTCAGATACTCTGTCCATCAACACCCCCTTTTGAATCGTTTTGGCCACCACAAGTGTGGAAGGGTATGCTCAGATGTGAGTCCCTTGCTCACTGCACCATCAGGATTCAAGCAAGCCGGGCCGAAGACGGCTGTAATGCCAGAAACCGGTCCCCGGAAGCTTGTTTCCTTTCCAGTAAAGAATTGGCTTGGTAGTTTGGTCTGCCCTGTTCCCAGGATGCACTGGGCCAGGGTCAGACTAATTTGCATATAGCCAGGTTCTGAACTGGGATGGTGCAGTGAGCTGAAAAACGGTGATGGATCAAGCCCTGATCGTTTGACTGGGTAGGAGTGTTCTGCTTAATTCAGATACTCTGTCCATCACCACCCCCTTTTGAATCATTTTGGCCACCACAAGTGTGGAAGGGTATGCTCAGATGTGAGTCCCTTGCTCACTGCACCATCAGGATTCAAGCAAGCCGGGCCGAAGACGGCTGTAATGCCAGAAATCGGTCCCCGGAAGCTTGTTTCCTTTCCAGTAAAGAGTTGGCTTGGTAGTTTGGTCTGCCCTGTTCCCAGGATGCACTGGGCCAGGGTCAGACTAATTTGCATATAGCCAGGTTCTGAACTGGGATGGTGCAGTGAGCTAAAAAACGGTGATGGATCAAGCCCCGATCGTTTGACTGGGTAGGAGTGTTCTGCTTAATTCATATAGTCTGTCCATCACCACCCCCTTTTGAATCGTTTTGGCCACCACAAGTGTGGAAGGGTATGCTCAGATGTGAGTCCCTTGCTCACTGCACCATCAGGATTCAAGCAAGCCGGGCCGAAGACGGCTGTAATGCCAGAAACGGGTCCCCGGAAGCTTGTTTCCTTTCCAGTAAAGAATTGGCTTGGTAGTTTGGTCTGCCCTGTTCCCAGGATGCACTGGGCCAGGGTCAGACTGATTTGCATATAGCCAGGTTCTGAACTGGGATGGTGCAGTGAGCTAAAAAACGGTGATGGATCAAGCCCTGATCGTTTGACTGGGTAGGAGTGTTCTGCTTAATTCAGATACTCTGTCCATCACCACCCCCTTTTGAATCGTTTTGGCCACCACAAGTGTGGAAGGGTATGCTCAGATGTGAGTCCCTTGCTCACTGCACCATCAGGATTCAAACAAGCCGGGCCGAAGACGGCTGTAATGCCAGAAACCGGTCCCCGGAAGCTTGTTTCCTTTCCAGTAAAGAATTGGCTTGGTAGTTTGGTCTGCCCTGTTCCCAGGATGCACTGGGCCAGGGTCAGACTAATTTGCATATAGCCAGGTTCTGAACTGGGATGGTGCAGTGAGCTAAAAAACGGTGATGGATCAAGCCCTGATAGTTTGACTGGGTAGGAGTGTTCTGCTTAATTCAGATACTCTGTCCATCACCACCCCCTTTTGAATCGTTTTGGCCACCACAAGTGTGGAAGGGTATGCTCAGATGTGAGTCCCTTGCTCACTGCACCATCAGGATTCAAGCAAGCCGGGCCGAAGACGGCTGTAATGCCAGAAACCGGTCCCCGGAAGCTTGTTTCCTTTCCAGTAAAGAATTGGCTTGTTCGTTTGGTCTGCCCTGTTCCCAGGATGCACTGGGCCAGGGTCAGACTAATTTGCATATAGCCAGGTTCTGAACTGGGATGGTGCAGTGAGCTAAAAAACGGTGATGGATCAAGCCCTGATCGTTTGACTGGGTAGGAGTGTTCTGCTTAATTCAGATACTCTGTCCATCACCACCCCCTTTTGAATCGTTATATATATATCCAAACACACCTCCCTCAAAAGAAGAAGCAGGAGCCCAGAGGGGACCGGTTAGAAAGGCTTTATTTTCCAAGAAAACAGCTCCAGTGGCGGCGAATGCATTTCGGCTTTCGCCTTCCTCAGAGCCCAACACCAGAAGTGGAAATCACGTGTATTGTGGCCTGTTGCCTTTAAATGTGTAGCATGGGTGCGCTCCTCCCCCTTCCAATGACACTCACCTGTTGCAGATCCTTCGTGTATCTACGGACTTCAACTCCCAGGATGCCCAATTTGTACAGCAGCGCAGGTCGGTGATAATGGGGGGAGACCTGATGTAAAGATTTACTGCTGCAGAGCGCAAGTAACACATGACACGATGACACACTCCACTGTCCCTGGGTCACAAGGCCTCTCCTCGGGTCCCCTCATACTGCCACAGCCCCCAAAATAGGAAGTCCAATGTGCAGGGGCAAATTGCCACGAGAGAGGTACAATACCTCAACTACTCATGTCCTCCCAATGCAGGGGCGGGTACCAGACTCATGCTGATATATATATATGTATATATATATATATATATATATATATATATATATATATATATATATATATATATATATATATATATACATATATATATACACATATGTGTGTGTATATATGTGTTTACATATATATATGTGTGTGCATGTGTATGTGTATATATATATATATATATATATATTTCGCACAATCTCTTCAGTAAAAAAGAGCAGAAGCCTCAGCTGGGGACAACAAGGAGGTCTTTTATTCTCACAGAATCGGCGAATGCATTTCGGCAAAACAATGCCTTCCTCAGCGCCACAAGTATTCAGGAGGAATTCATTTGTGCACTGATGTTTTCCTGCTGCCTATATCGGCCAAGTGACCCAGGCTCCGCCCCCAATTTAAACAGCCCACCTGTTGCAGTTCTTGGCGTAGTCCTGAACTGCAACTCCCAGGATGCAGCGCTTGGCTCCCAGGTAGGTGAATGCATGGAATGTCAACCTATTGGTTAGGCGGGAAGCAGGAATTGCAAAAAATGAAATCATATTCCCCTGCTTGTAGTAAAAACAAAGTACCTCCTTGGCTCCCCATACCGCTTTAGCCCCAAAACACAGGTCCAAATGTCAGCGGGGGCAGCAGTGTCAGTGCACGTCGCCCAAGACGAAGAACAGTGTCCTCGCAACCGCGTAGTTTCTTCCTGCACGTCGAGGCAGGCCCAGACTATACTAATCCCAACACAGCGCCGAAGCAGTGCCAGAAGGGTCCGGGCCAACTTTGCAAAGCGGGGGCTTCCAAATGCGTCTCTGGCAAGACGCAGTAATTAATCGCACAATCTCTTTGGTAAAAAAGAGCAGAAGCCTCAGCTGGGGACAACAAGGAGGTCTTTTATTCTCACAGAATCGGCGAATGCATTTCGGCATAACAATGCCTTCTTCAGCGCCACAAGTATTCAGGAGGTATTCATTTGTGCACTGATGTTTTCCTGCTGCCTATATCGGCCAAGTGACCCATATATATATATATTACCTACTGGCGGTCGCCAGTAGGTAGTTATAGTTAGGATTGTTTTCCATAGGAAATCCACAACATTCTATTGGGAATAACTTTGGCGCCGGTGGACGAATCTTCGCGAATTTCTCAAAGAAGATGGCCCGCTCCTCTCTGCTCCTTCCCTGAAAGTTTGGGGGTGATTCGTCAAGCGGAGGCCAAGATATTTGGGGGGTCCCAAAACGTGTTTTCCCCATGTTAATTTCCATAGGGCTGTTGGACTCACTTTTAGCCCGAACGGCTGAATGGATTTCCACCAAACTTGGCAAAATTGTAGGGACTGGTAGCCCGATGTGCCTTTGCTATGTCTGAAGATATGTGCTCCAGTGGATTTTGGGTAACTTAGGTTCCAAAAAATATATATATCTATAAGCGCGCCCCGGTACGCGCACCGGGGAGCGCACCCGGCGCGTAACGCGAGTACGGGAGCGGAAACTGATTGGCTCTTGGGTGTCTGTCAACATTCCAAACAGTCCAGAGCGGCCGCCATCTTGTGTCTCGGTAGGATCGAGACACAAGAGGTGGCAAAAACAAATGGGGACATGACCAAAAGGGGGCAGGGTAGACCCCCCCTGACCCCTTAGGTTTGATGTGGGGGGCCATAAAAGGGCCCCGCGGGGCAAAAAAAATAAAAAAAAATCCATTTTCGCAGGGGGAGCGCCCGGTACGCGCACCGGGGAGCATACCATGGGAAAAACCCAGTGAAACAGTAAAATAATAATTTAAAGTGCTTAGAGGTAGGGTAGCTCTGAATAGAGTTGTTGTGTTGTGTGGGTGATTTAAGTACCAACATGTAGTTACCAATGCAGAGCCTTAAATTCAATGTACACCGTCTCTTCTGTAGATATCTTGCATGTTGTTACAGAAGTTATTGTGGTATATGGAATCCATACCATAGTCTGTCAGGAAAGCAGAAACAGATCCTTTAAGGACTCCCTGAGAAGGCCTAGGGGATCATGGGTAGTCTACCCTGCTCCCTTATGATGTTTTGAAGTATTACATTTTACTCTCTTCTGAATCTACACAAAATTGGCGGTGATATGGTGCATTAGAGACAGAGAGTGAGAGAAAGGAGGCAGGAGATGAAAAAGAGATGTGAAAAACACATTGGAGATAATATAGTGGGAGAAAGGAAGTAACTATGAGGAAACTTACTATGTAACACAAAAAAGTTGCACAGTATACTGTAAGTCTCAGTTTATATTATAATCATTTTGGTAGTATTTCATGAATTACATATAAAAATGAATAATGTCTCGAACAATTTTTAATTATTAAATATAAATTTATTGTTGAGATTGTATATAATTTAATAACACTTCTAACATTACATCATCCGGAATGTCCTCCAAATTTTCATTACATGATTCAAATGATTCAAGACAGTCAATTAGTTGTTGATCCTCAGACTCATCCATGAAATCCAAGTCTTCGTTAAGAATATCTTTATCCATAATTTCAAAAGAAATTGTATTGCTCTCCTCTTTACCTTCCATTTTTTTTGCTGTAAATTGCATAAAAAATAACTATATCAGTAGAGTTAGGGCACTGTTGGGTTTAAGTTCAGACAGGTACTTCTGAGTTGTTAACAGTGAAGTTATCTTTGGGCAGTGTATGGTATCAGGCAGGAAGTAGAAATATAAAAAAGTGCATGGGATGAAGCCTAAGTAAATTCATAATTATACCAGAGAAGCCTAACTCAATCCATAACTATAACAGAGAAGCCTATCTCAATCTATAACTATAACAGAGGGACAGTAAAAAACGATCAGAAAACGTTTTTCCAATTTAAGTTAAAGTGCAGAACATAGTTGCCCTTACAAATTAACAACTTACCTTTCAGAAAGGAGTTGATGTTTTCAGAGGAAATCTTTTATAAATGTACCTCAGGTAGTACTAGTCAAAATGGCCGTGTTTCCCTCTCATTTTTAATATATATTCATGTCTATAACCAATGAAATGTCAGCACATAAAAATACAAATTGAAAGTAACATTTTCATTGGTTGCAAATTCTAACACTTTCATATGTGTTTTAGTCATGTAATTTACCTCAGGATATTTACACAGGGCTACAGGCCAATTGGCTCAATGGAATTTGACAACATTTGGGAAAATGGTAGGGACTGGTATGTAGTAGGGCCTATTCTATATTTGGTGAAAATCTCTACAGAGATTTGTTTATGTAAATTAACTTTTAAAAAATTTTGGGAGCGCTTACCGGTGAGCGCCCCGGTACGCGTACCGGTAGCGCTACGGAAGTCCTCCATCTTGTGTTTCGGTAGATTTGAGACACAAGATGGAGGACAAACAACCTTGGGAATGGGTAAAAGGGGGCACGGTAGACACCCCCTGACCCCCTAGGTTTTCTGAGGGAGGCTTAGGAGGACCATATAGGCCCAAAAAAAATATATATATATTTTTCGCAGGGGGAGCGCCCGGTACACGTACCAGGGAGCGTACTTTGGTGAAAAACAGTGAAAAAAGTTAGAGTCAAATAATCAATTTAAGTGATCAGAGGTAGGGTAGCCCTGAAAAGAGCTTTTGGGTTCTGTGGCTGATTTAGGTACCTACAAGTAGGTTCCAATGCACAGTCTTAAATTTAGGAGGAATATTCTATTCCCCTCATCTGAGAACTGCACACCATCTCCTCTGTAGATATCTTGCATGTTGTAACGCAAGTTGTTGTTGTATATTGAACCCATTCCATAGTCTCTCATGTAAGCAGAAACAGATTTATTCACATGTTTCCGTGCTTTCTCAATTTGTGGACAAAATTGGTTGGACCACTTCCATTTCTGTCTTTGGCATATATTGGAATACACCAAGGCAGTTTGTGGAAAAAGTGTCATCAATTGCCCAAAGGTGTCCTTTAAAAGCATTTCCAGACCTACCCCAGTCAAAGTGCCTAGGTCATTTCCACCACAGTGCAAAATTATGAGGTCAGGGTGTGGCAGATGGTAAAAGGTTTTCACCAATGGTATCAATTGATGACATTTCAATCCTCTCTGGCCAATCCACTTGATGTCTACATTTGGTAAATCAAGGTTGTGAAAATTTCTGATAGCTGCATACCTTTGAGCCCAGTGGATGTAGCTATATCCAATAATCCAGACAGAATACATGGTGAGAGGAGGTTCTGGTGCAGTCAGATGAAGTGTAGGAATGAAATGGCAGTTGGAACAGTAGGAGTTTGCAAAATAAACTGTGGAGTTTCAGTGCTCTTGAATCACAAGCAATGATTGGTGGATTCAGATAGTTGAAAACTGAAAGTTAGGGTGCATGCTTCTGTTCTGTGAAAGAAGTAATTTGAATGGTTAAGAAAAAGTCATTTAAAGAAACATAGCACCGGATAAGCTGGTGTATTGAGAGGTCAAACATCCTTGCTGAGTTCATTTGCAACATTGTAGAATAAACTTTTAAACCTGAGAGTTCAGTGAGGAGGGAGTTGCTATGGTAACTGGTATGAAGGGCTGAGGGGGGGAAGGGTGTTGGTTTGAAAATAGAGAGGGAAGAGTTATAATTGGTTAACATCAGGGATATGTGTGTAGAATTAGAGGTTTTCTGTTCCATTCATGGTTGCAGTGCCTGGAGTACATACCTTTTGCTCTGTTAAAGAAATATTGGTGTGTGTGTCTGACACTGTCCTCAATCTCCCAAAGCATTTTTAAAGGTGAGTAATGATTCATTTAATATAGATAGAGACTTGTATACTCTATGGAGAAGATTTTGAAGCAAAATGTGGTTTTTTAATGTGACTTTCTTCATGTTTTTTGAACATGCTTGATAAAAAGTTGTTGCTGGAAAGAGGAATTGTATTTTGTAAAAATGTGAAGTTTCAGTAGTGTCCTGGAATGCTTGTACATATGACCTGCGCTTTGTTTCTAAAATGTTATTTAAAAAACAATTTGGGGGCAAATGAATGGCTTTTACATTTTTGAGAAGGAATAAATAGTGTCTGCATGATTAAATAAATATATTTGAACCATTCACAATCATGTCACCTGTGTTACCTCAGATTAGGAAGCACCTTGAGCTTCTTTGCTGTTGGTTTGTGTCATGTTTTTTGATAATGCTTGGTATCAACATTTGCAAGATAGAGGATTTGTATTTTGTGAAATCGTGAGGTTTCAGTAGTGAGATTGAATGCTTGTACATAGGACCTGCGCTCTTTTTCTAAAATGTTATTCAAAAAACGATTTTGGGGCAAATGAATGGCTTTTACATTTTTGAGAAGGAATAAATAGTGTCTGCATGATTAAATAAATATATTTGAACCTTTCACAATCATGTCACCTGTGTTACCTCAGATTAGGAAGCACATTGAGCTTCTTTGCTGTTGTTTTGTGTCATGTTTTTTTGATAATGCTTGCTAGGAATGTTTGCAAGAGAGAGGAAATGTATTTTGTAAAATAGTGAGGTTTCAGTAGTGACCTGGAATGCTTGTACATAGGTCCTGCGCTCTGTTGTTTAAATCTTAATAAAAAACGATTTTGGGGCAAATGAATGACTTTTACTTTTTTGAGAAGGAATAATTAGTGTCTGCATGATTAAGTAAATATATTTGAACGTTTCGCAATCATGTCACCTGTGTTACCTCAAATTAGGAAGCACATAGAGCTTCTTTGCTGATGGTTTGTGTCATGTTTTTTGATAATGCTTGGTATCAACATTTGCAAGATAGAGGATTTGTATTTTGTGAAATAGTGAGGTTTCAGTAGTGAAATTGAATGCTTGTACATAGGACCTGCGCTCTTTTTCTAAAATGTTATTCAAAAAACGATTTTGGGGCAAATGAATGGCTTTCACATTTTTGAGAAGGAATAAATAGTGTCTGCGTGATTAAATAAAGATATTTGAAACTTTCACAAGCATGTCACCTGTATTACCTCAGATTAGGAAGCACATTAAGCTTCTTTGCGGTTGTTTTGTGTCATGTTTTTTGATAATGCTTTGTAGGAATGTTTGCAAGAGAGAGGAAATGTATTTTGTGAAATAGTGAGGTTTCAGTAGTGACCTAGAATGCTTGTACATAGGACCTGCGCTCAGTTTTTTAAATCTTATTAAAAAAACGATTTTGGGGCAAATGAATGACTTTTACTTTTTTGAGAAGGAATAATTAGTGTCTGCATGATTAAGTAAATATATTTGAACCTTTCGCAATCATGTCACCTGTGTTACCTCAGATTAGGAAGCACATTGAGCTTCTTTGCTGATGGTTTGTGTCATGTTTTTTGATAATGCTTGGTATCAACATTTGCAAGATAGAGGATTTGTATTTTGTGAAATAGTGAGGTTTCAGTAGTGAAATTGAATGCTTGTACATAGGACCTGCGCTCTTTTTCTAAAATGTTATTCAAAAAACGATTTTGGGGCAAATGAATGGCTTTCACATTTTTGAGAAGGAATAAATAGTGTCTGCGTGATTAAATAAATATATTTGAACCTTTCACAATCATGTCACCTGTATTACCTCAGATTAGGAAGCACATTAAGCTTCTTTGCGGTTGTTTTGTGTCATGTTTTTTGATAATGCTTCGTAGGAATGTTTGCAAGAGAGAGGAAATGTATTTTGTGAAATAGTGAGGTTTCAGTAGTGACCTGGAATGCTTGTACATAGGACCTGCGCTCAGTTTTTTAAATCTTATTAAAAAAACGATTTTGGGGCAAATGAATGGCTTTCACATTTTTGAGAAGGAATAAATAGTGTCTGCGTGATTAAATAAATATATTTGAACCTTTCACAATCATGTCACCTGTATTACCTCAGATTAGAAAGCACATTAAGCTTCTTTGCGGTTGTTTTGTGTCATGTTTTTTGATAATGCTTCGTAGGAATGTTTGCAAGAGAGAGGAAATGTATTTTGTGAAATAGTGAGGTTTCACTAGTGACCTGGAATGCTTGTACATAGGACCTGCACTCTGTTTTTTTAAATCTTATTAAAAAAATGATTTTGGGGCAAATGAATGACTTTTACTTTTTTGAGAAGAAATAATTAGTGTCTGCATGATTAAGTAAATATATTTGAACCTTTCGCAATCATGTCACCTGTGTTACCTCAGATTAGGAAGCACATTGAGCTTCTTTGCTGATGGTTTGTGTCATGTTTTTTGATAATGCTTGGTATCAACATTTGCAAGATAGAGGATTTGTATTTTGTGAAATAGTGAGGTTTCAGTAGTGAAATTGAATGCTTGTACATAGGACCTGCGCTCTTTTTCTAAAATGTTATTCAAAAAACGATTTTGGGGCAAATGAATGGCTTTCACATTTTTGAGAAGGAATAAATAGTGTCTGCGTGATTAAATAAATATATTTGAACCTTTCACAATCATGTCACCTGTATTACCTCAGATTAGGAAGCACATTAAGCTTCTTTGCGGTTGTTTTGTGTCATGTTTTTTGATAATGCTTCGTAGGAATGTTTGCAAGAGAGAGGAAATGTATTTTGTGAAATAGTGAGGTTTCAGTAGTGACCTGGAATGCTTGTACATAGGACCTGCGCTCTGTTTTTTAAATCTTATTAAAAAAACGATTTTGGGGCAAATGAATGACTTTTACATTTTTGAGAAGGAATAATTAGTGTCTGCATGATGAAATAAATGTATTTGAACCTTTCACAATCATGTCACCTGTGTTACCTCAGATTAGGAAGCACATTGAGCTTCTTTGCTGATGGTTTGTTTCATAATTTTTGATAATGCTTGGTATCAACATTTGCAAGATATAGGATTTGTATTTTGTGAAATAGTGAGGTTTCAGTAGTGAAATTGAATGCTTGTACATAGGACCTGCGCTCTTTTTCTCAAATGTAATTCAAAAAACGATTTTGGGGCAAATGAATGGCTTTCACATTTTTGAGAAGGAATAAATAGTGTCTGCGTGATTAAATAAATATATTTGAACCTTTCACAATCATGTCACCTGTGTTACCTCAGATTAGGAAGCACATTGAGCTTCTTTGCTGTTGGTTTGTGTCATGTTTTTTGATAATGCTTGGTATCAACATTTGCAAGATAGAGGATTTGTATTTTGTGAAATCGTGAGGTTTCAGTAGTGAGATTGAATGCTTGTACATAGGACCTGCGCTCTTTTTCTAAAATGTTATTCAAAAAACGATTTTGGGGCAAATGAATGGCTTTTACATTTTTGAGAAGGAATAAATAGTGTCTGCATGATTAAATAAATATATTTGAACCTTTCACAATCATGTCACCTGTGTTACCTCAGATTAGGAAGCACATTGAGCTTCTTTGCTGATGGTTTGTGTCATGTTTTTTGATAATGCTTGGTATCAACATTTGCAAGATAGAGGATTTGTATTTTGTGAAATAGTGAGGTTTCAGTAGTGAAATTGAATGCTTGTACATAGGACCTGCGCTCTTTTTCTAAAATGTTATTCAAAAAACGATTTTGGGGCAAATGAATGGCTTTCACATTTTTGAGAAGGAATAAATAGTGTCTGCGTGATTAAATAAATATATTTGAACCTTTCACAATCATGTCACCTGTATTACCTCAGATTAGGAAGCACATTAAGCTTCTTTGCGGTTGTTTTGTGTCATGTTTTTTGATAATGCTTCGTAGGAATGTTTGCAAGAGAGAGGAAATGTATTTTGTGAAATAGTGAGGTTTCAGTAGTGACCTGGAATGCTTGTACATAGGACCTGCGCTCTGTTTTTTAAATCTTATTAAAAAAACGATTTTGGGGCAAATGAATGACTTTTACATTTTTGAGAAGGAATAATTAGTGTCTGCATGATTAAATAAATGTATTTGAACCTTTCACAATCATGTCACCTGTGTTACCTCAGATTAGGAAGCACATTGAGCTTCTTTGCTGATGGTTTGTGTCATAATTTTTGATAATGCTTGGTATCAACATTTGCAAGATATAGGATTTGTATTTTGTGAAATTGTGAGGTTTCAGTAGTGAAATTGAATGCTTGTACATAGGACCTGCGCTCTTTTTCTCAAATGTAATTCAAAAAACGATTTTGGTGCAAATGAATGGCTTTCACATTTTTTAGAAGGAATAAATAGTGTCTGCGTGATTAAAAAAATATATTTGAACCTTCCACAATCATGTCACCTGTGTTACCTCAGATTAGGAAGCACATTGAGCTTCTTTGCTGTTGTTTTGTGTCATGTTTTTGATAATGCTTGGTAGGAATGTTTGCAAGAGAGAGGAAATGTATTTTGTGAAATAGTGAGGTTTCGGTAGTGACCTGGAATGCTTGTACATAGGACCTGCGCTCTGTTACTTAAATCTTTTTGAAAAAACGATTTTGGGGCAAATGTGTTTTTTTTTTACATTTTTGAGAAGGAATAACTAGTGTCTGCATGATTAAATAAATATATTTGAACCTTTCACAATCATGTCACCTGTGTTACCTCAGATTAGGAAGCACATTGAGCTTCTTTGCTGTTGCTTTGTGTCATGTTTTTGATAATGCTTGGTATCAACATTTGCAAGATAGAGGATTTGTATTTTGTGAAATAGTGAGATTTCAGTTGTGAAATTGAATGCTTGTACATAGGACCTGCGCTCTTTTTCAAAAATGTTATTTAAAAAACGATTTTGAGGCAAATGAATGGTTTTTACATTTTTGAGAAGGAATAAATAGTGTCTGCAAGATTAAATAGATATATTTGAACCTTTCACAATCATGTCACCTGTGTTTTCTCAGATTAGGAAGTAGATTGTGCAGATGAGGTGAGGCATGTGCAGGGGTGCAAAGGAGATGAGGCCTGTGTCTAAGAGTGCAGTGGTGGAGAGGCTTCATGAAGTCCATTCCACTGCCCTCTTAGACACAGGCCTCAACACCTCTGCTCCCCTGGACAGGCCTCACCTCATCTGCACTCCTGCTTAGGCCTCACCGTATCTGCATCCTGTTACCATCAATTATACCCAATACATTGAGGCCTGTCCAGGGTGCACGGAGGAGGTGAGGATTGTTCAAGGGTCAGAGGAGGTGAGTCCTGTCCAATGCGCTCTTCGACACAGGCCTTACCTCCTCTGCACCCCTGGACAGGCCTTACCTCATGTGCACAATGTACTTACTAATCTGAGAAAACACAGGTGACATGATTGTGAAAGGTTCAAATACATCTATTTAATCTTGCAGACACTATTTATTCCTTCTCAAAAATGTAAAAGCTATTCATTTGCCCCAAATTCGTTTTTCCAATAACATTCAAGAAACAGAGCGCTCGTCCTATGTACAAGCATTCGATTTGTAAGCATATTGTGCAGATGAGGTGAGGCATGTGCAGGGGTGCAGAGGAGGTAAGTCCTGTCCACAGCACTGTTGGACACAGGACTTATCTCCTCTGCACCCTTGGACAGGCCTCACCTCATCTGCACAATCTGCTTACTAATCTGAGGAAACACAGGTGACATGATTGTGAAATGTGCTAATATATTTTTTTAATCATGCAGATACTATCTAATCCTTGTTAATAATGTAAAACCAATTCATGTGCCCGAAATCTTTTTTTAAATAACATTTACAAATTAGAGCACAGGTCATATGTATAAGCATTACACTACTGAAACCTCACTCATTTACAAAATACAATTCCTTTATGCACCAACATTTCTTTACCAAGCATTATCAACAATGTATTAGTCTCTATTATATTCTCTTCCTGACTTACTCTATTTTTCCACCTGTCCCCTTCTAACACCCTCTCTCTGACTTATTCCTTTTTACATCCTGACTCTGTGTTACAATCTTTTACACTCTCTCTTTGACTTACTTTCTCTTACACCCTGTCTCTAATTTATTTCCTCTCTCTCTTTTTTACAGCAATTTGTAAGTCATACTTTCTCTTACATCCTCTTCCTGATTTACTCTGTCTTACAACCTTTCTCTTTGTAACATTCTCTCCCAGACCTACTCCCTATTACACCTTTTGTCTGTTTTACACCCTCTCTCCCTCTTTATGACTTTTTTATTCTCTTCATCTCTTCGTGTTACACCCTCTGTCTGACTTACTCCTTGTTACATCCTCTCTCTGATTTACTTCCTCTTACACCCTCTCTCAAAGTTACTATCTCTCTCTCCCTTTTACAGCCTCTCTGTGTTTTAGTCTCTTTTACATCCTCTCCCATTCTAATACCCTCTCTCTGTCTTACATCCTCTTACACCCTTTCCCTATCTTCCACCCTGTTACATCCTTTTTCTGACTTACTCCCTTTCTCCCTTTCTTTGACTTACTCCCTCTCCCTATTACATCGTTTCTCTGTCTTACCACATATTATACACTCTCTCTGTCTTACTCCTTCTCTATGTTTTACTCCCTCTACTTGTTTCTTTGTCTGACTCTCTCTGTCTCTTTGTGTTATTCCCTCTAGCTCTTTTTCTCTGTCTTACTCCTAGTTACATAGTTGCTGTGGTATAAACTTAGATATGTTGTAAAGTAGTGTTTATATCATTTGCTGCTTGTCATTGCTTTGTTGTTTGGTAATATTGGTTTATAATGTGTTTTATATTTGTTTTAAAACAAGATTTCAATAGTAAGGAAATATGCCCTTGAGGCAGAGGAGAAGGAAAGATGCCAAGCGGAAAAAATCAAAAACAGCAACGGAATTAAAGCACTCGTCTACAACAAATACTTCAAAAAACAGGAAAAAAGCTCCTGGTAAGACAACTAAGTCTTTCTTTCGGAACATATGTAGATAAAAAAAAATGTTGATGAAGATCGGAATATACAGAAGGAGAGAGCAAATTTGAAAAGGAAGGAGAGCCCCCCAAAAATGTTACTACTGGAGCAGGAGAGAATAATATGTATAGGAATAGAACGATTTTGGGGCAAATGAATGGCTTTCACATTTTTGAGAAGGAATAAATAGTGTCTGCGTGATTAAATAAATATATTTGAACCTTTCACAATCATGTCACCTGTGTTACCTCAGATTAGGAAGCACATTGAGCTTCTTTGCTGTTGTTTTGTGTCATGTTTTTTGATAATGCTTGGTAGGAATGTTTGCAAGAGAGAGGAAATGTATTTTGTGAAATAGTGAGGTTTCGGTAGTGACCTGGAATGCTTGTACATAGGACCTGCGCTCTGTTTCTTAAATCTTATTGAAAAAACGATTTTGGGGCAAATTAATTTTTTTTGTTACATTTTTGAGAAGGAATAACTAGTGTCTGCATGATTAAATAAATATATTTGAACCTTTCACAATCATGTCACCTGTTTTTCCTCAGATTAGGAAGCACATTGAGCTTCTTTGCTGTTGGTTTGTGTCATGTTTTTTGATAATGCTTGGTATCAACATTTGCAAGATAGAGGATTTGTATTTTGTGAAATAGTGAGATTTCAGTAGTGAAATTGAATGCTTGTACATAGGACCTGCGCTCTTTTTCTAAAATGTTATTTAAAAAACGATTTTGGGGCAAATGAATGGCTTTTACATTTTTGAGAAGGAATAAATAGTGTCTGCAAGATTAAATAGATATATTTGAACCTTTCACAATCATGTCACCTGTGTTTTCTCAGATTAGGAATAATAAGGAATTTAGGGGCATTCGTAAACGAATGTTTCGCAATAGGGTGGTTTTAAATGTGTTAAAAAATATTTAAAAAGGTAAACAGAGAGCTGCTTTTTATAACAAAAAGAAAAGTGTAGAGAAGATTGTAGATCAGGCTTTTGAACTTAAGAAATAATTATTTATTTTAGTAATCAATAGAATTAGGACACTTAACAAGACAATTGATGTTTTCAAATCAAAGAGTGGATGCAAAAGAGTAATTAATCGGACTAAGTTTTGTAAAGTTTTTCTGGAGAATGGATGCATAGTTCAAGTTGTGAGCCATTGTTTAATGAGGAGAGTTACTTCCAGGAGAATTATTTGGTGCATGCAGTTGACACCAGTGGTCGAGCATATGAGGTGAAAGACGGTTGTCCGATTGAAAAAGAGAAACTTGTGTCTAGAAATGCAGAAGAGGTGTTAACTGATGAAGTTTTAGGGAGACGTACTAAGGTCTAGTGTACACTTGGAAGTGTAGTAGTATTTGTAGTGTTCGACAGGATTCAATCGATTTGCTTCGTAATTTCTTACGTACATATAGTAAGAAAAGTCTAAAACAGAAAATGAAGATGTTGCAAGACTTAGATCCTTGCAGAGTGAGAGAAAACTCAGGTTTGCAAGGGCATTCACTGGCTTGTCTTTCTAGAAAAGTATGTCAGAGTGTTTTTCATCATTTTAGGATGTTAGCAGTGCATCATAACAAAATGAGGAAATTAGTGAGAATGTTGTATTATGCAAAAAGTCCAGCACTTAAGCTTAAACAGTTAAACAGTGCTCTTTTGCATGGAACTGAATTAGATGTGAAGAAGATTTGTGAAGATATTGAGATTTGTTACTTTGGTGAAAAAGAGGACAGTGTAGAAATTGACACAGTAATAGAAGGTAATGTGGAAGACAATGTACACATTTCAAGTACAGAAAAGTTTGACCAGGAAATTACCAAGTTTAAGGTGAAATCAAGTAAAAGGCCTAATTTTACTTGTGTGTGTTGTCGACGAACTCATTATAAGATTCAGACTAGGTTAGTTGATTTATATGCAGAAAGTGAAATGGAAAATAATACTGAATGGAAGAATTTTGCAACTTTTTTGTTGGTGGAGAATTCTTTTGATTTGAGTTCTGATCAGCGTATTTGTAAATATTGTTATAATAAATGAAATGAAAACAGAATGCCTGCTAGAGCTGTTCACAATAATCTTGAGTTGGTAGATATTCCTCCTGAATTGATGGATTTAAATACATATGAATCTATTCTGATTCAATGTGTCCATCCTTTTCAGGCTATTGTTCGCATGGAGCCTAAGATAGGGAAATTGCCTCCTTTGGATTTACAGAGAGGATTAAAGGGAAGAGTTGTTTATTTGTCTCTAGATTTAAAGAAAAATATTGATACAATTGGTGTAGAGAAAGTGGAAGAGGAACCTCTGGTTGTTCTAGTTAATGGGGTTCCGACAAAGAGTAAGAAAATCTGGCAAGATTTAGTGGATGTTAGGAAATTCAAAAAGGCAACGTTGTATTTGGTCAAAAACAATGAGTACTACAAAGATGTATGTGTTGGAGCAGACGAAACAGCTGCAGAAGAAGACAGTGATTGTTCAGCCGGCCAAATTGAAAAAGTTGATGTGTCTAGAAGCGAAGAAATATATGAACATTATACTGTTCATCCTTTGCATTCCAAAGAAGTAATGGGGAATGCAATTGACTTGTTTCAAATGAAAGCTGCAAAAGGAAGTCCCATTAGTGTATCGGAAGAAAGTTTGGAAGCTCGTTGTTTTCCACTGCTATTTCCAACAGGTCGAGGTGGACCATATGACGATCGACCACTTCCAATTCCAGCATCTGAATACCGGACTTTAAGATTATATGCTGAAGATCCAGGGTTTCGTCAATGCATCCCATATTTGTTTCATCTACTGTATGAAAGTGACTTGTCTGGGCTTTCTTATGCAGTAAACCATATACTGAAAAGTGGAGCACATCTGCAAAATGTTTCGGCGAGGGACTTTATGGAGAAAGACAATCTGCAAGACAATATTTTGGAATCTCATCTAATCAATCTCATGGCATGTCAGCGTGGTACAAACGAGTATTGGTACCGTCGTCATGGAGAATTGAAATGTATGCTAAGAAACTTAGGAACTCCTACATAGTTCCTCACTCTTAGCTGTGCTGAGTATGCATGGGACGACTTACTTCGATTTCTACGAGAGGCAAATGCAAACATTCAAAATATAGAATTCAAAACACCTGGAGAACTGTGTTCTTTGGATCCAGTGAATGTATGCAGACATTTTAATCATAGATTTGAAGCTATGATGTCTTTCATTACCAACTAAAAAAATCTTCCCCTTGGAGAGGTTTTGGATTTCTTTTGGAGAAAGGAGTATCAAGCGAGAGGTGCTCCTCACATACATATGTTGTTATGGATTAAAGATGCACCCAAATTTGGAACAGATTCGGATGACACAGTGATGAATTTCATTGAAGAGTATTTAACATGTGCTGTTCCAAAAACTACCGAAGAAAACAGTTTAAGGCAACAAGTTTTACGCTTTCAATCACATCATTGTGGAAAGTACTGTCGTCGAAAATTCAGAAACAAAGACAAGTTCTACCCAAAATGTCGTTTCGCATTTCCACGACCAGTGATTTCTAAAGGAAGAGTAAATAATTTGATGTCTTCTCTACGACATACTGTGACGAGAAAATCACCAAAAAATACATACAATTTAAAAAGAAACGAAGAGTCCAAGTACATCAACGACTACAACCCAGTGATTTTGTCCATGTGGAATGCTAACATGGATATTCAATTTGTTGCTGACAACTCTATTGCTGTGGCTCGATATGTGACGTCTTACATCACAAAAAAAGAAAAGACAGAACTGAAGGAAATGTGGGAGGACATTTCACATGAAAAGAGTATAAGCAAGAAATTATACAGTTTCAGTTTGAAGATGTTGTTGCATCGAGAAATTGGAGCATATGAATGTTCCGATCGGTTATCATCAGCAAGTCTCTACGCCAAGTCTAGAACAATTATTTGGGTGAGTCTAGGTCTTGCTGCAACACGAAACCAAGTTTTGAAATCTGTACAAGAAATTGAGTATTTGGCGGAGAAAGAACCAAACAGTACAGATATTTTGAAGACAAACATGTTGTATACATACTATCCAAATAGAAGTAGTCATCTTGAGAACAGTTGTTTGTATGAAGTTCTGCAAAACTATATTTATAAGAGGACCACCAGAGAAGATATCAACAATGGAATATATGATATCATTGGGTGTGAAGGATGTCTAGTGAAGCAGAGAAAAGGCCATTTGATTAATCATCAAAAATTGAGTTGCGAAAATCCAGAGAAAAGGGAATTTTACTATTTAGCTCTTTTGCAACTCTTTAAGCCATGGCGTACAGAAGAGGAACTACTTGGAAGATTCTTTTAATGCAACCAAGGATACCATAGAATGTTCTGATTTTCCAAATTATCTGCAAAGGTTGAACGAAGAAATAGAGCAAGAAGCCACAATTGCAGCAGAGATTGCTATAGACAGTTCTCAAAACAGTCAGAGTTCTGCTTCATTGAGTCAGGATCCACTAGGAGGACCAATTATCCAAAATGAAGCTGCCACTGCCATGGATGAGGTGGAAAGAGCTATGGAGCACGCTGAAGATGATGTAGTTAACTTAGAAGATTTGGTGAAACAACTAAACCTTGAGCAGAAACAGATATATGACGAAGTCACAGAACAGGTTGAACATGGATTCAGTCATGAGAAAAAAGAGGGCTCATGTACATCATTTAAGCCTGTCCAACTGTATGTGAGTGGAGAAGCGGGAACTGGAAAAAGTTTTCTGATTAAAGCAATTGCAACTTATCTGCAGAAAAGGACTGAATCACCGGTGTCTTGTGTTGTTACCGCTCCAACTGGGCTGGCAGCACATAACATTAAAGGGATTACTTTACATCATTTACTGATGCTACCAGTTGAGCATGATAACAAATTACAATACCACAAGCTATCTGGAGATGCTTGTTCTGAAGTTTCCAGAGTCCTGAAGAAAATGAAACTTCTTATCATTGATGAGGTAAGTATGGTCTCAAATCTAATGCTTGCTTTTGTGCATTTGAGAATGCAAGAAATTCTTAGAACAGACTATGATGTCTTATTCGGAGGAAAACACATTATTGTTTTTGGAGATCTACTGCAGTTGACTCCAGTGAAAGGACAACCAGTGTTTAAAATGCTCACACATGAAGATACCAGGAAGTGCCTAGGAAGCATTGGAAACGTTAATATATGGTTAAATTTCAAATATGCAGAACTGCTTGAAAATATGCGACAGGCAAAGGATGAAGATTATAAAAAATATTCTACAAGATGTAAGAATCGGAAAAGTAAGTGAGCATGGGAAAGAAGCATTACATGCACGATTAACTTCAAATTTGTATCCAAATGAAAACATTCTTCCAGAGAATATTTTTAAGAAAATTACTGAGAACAAATCTGGGATATGTTTGATGCCAACTCTGCAAGAATGTTCCATCTTCAACCACAAAATGTTAAAGTTAGAAAATGAAGAGATTGTGAAACTGGAAGCTATAGATAAAATAGAGCATATGGGAGCAACAATTATTTTGTCTGAAAATTTGAAATCAAAATTGGATTCATTAGAGAAGAGTATATCTAAAACTGCTGGTTTTGAAAAGACTCTGAATGTGTGTTTAAATTGTCGTATCATTTTTAGAAGGAATTTAAATGTTGAAAGAGGTCTGGTAAATGGAGCAATGGGTCATGTTGTTGATTTTGTGAAGTACAAAAATAGAGATGGAATTGAAATTTTAAAAATTTAATTTGATGGCATTGACGAAATAGAACAAATTTGTCGTTGTTCAGCTAGATTTTTGCTTGTAAAAGACGTATATGTTCGCCGAAAACAGTTTCCTGTTTGTTTGGCATATGCGGTGACAATTCATAAATCTCAAGGTTTAAGTGTATATAGTGCTTTGGTTAACATTGGAAGTTCTGTGTTTAAAGAGGGTATGGCATATGTGGCATTATCACGAGTCAGAACTTTATCAGGATTGTACTGGATTGAGTGTGATGAAACAAAGATTTGTGCTGATCTAGATTGTGTTAAAGAATACAATAGGTTAAGAAGAGAGTATGCTCCACATTTGCCTCAATATCCTCAGTTTGAAAAACGTGTGATAGGCCGAAAAAGAAGAAATGAGAATAATTGCAGTGAGGTGGTAGCAAAAAGACAAAAAGTAGATTAAACTGTAATTGTAAGCAGAAAGAAAAAGGATTCTGTTGAAGATGTTGTTGGATTTCAGTTTGAAAACAGTTCTGGTGTCAACTGCTATGCTAATGTAGTGCTTAATGTTGTTTTTTTTCTTCAAAATTTACAAGAACAGATTGTTCAAAATCGGGATCAAACATTCTGCTGTTTATTGAATTCTGTGTTTGAGAAATGTAGCAGTGATAGAGCAAAAATAGAAAGTGTTTCAGAAATTCGAAATCTTCTAGACATATGTTCTGGTCAAAATCAATTTTCACAGAATATTCAGCAGGATTGTCAGGAATTTTTAATGTATATGTTTGATGTATTGGAAGATGAAGGTGTAGATATCAAAAATCTTTTTAGCCTTTCTTATCAATGGCAGCATGACTGCGACAACTGTAGTTTATCAAGTAGTACTAGAATAGACACTGAAAGATTTATATATTTGACTTTACCTGACTGCAAATCAGTATCTTTTAATAATCTAGTTAAAGCAGCTGATCACAATATGGTGTGTACCCAATGTAAGTCTGCAATGCTGTCCACATTATTTTTACAAACTTATGGTAAATATGTAATTTTAATGTTCCAACGATGTAGACCTGATGGAAGTAAATTGTCAACTTCTATTAAAAATTTCGTGGCTTCTCAGTTATCAATATCAGGAAGAACTTTTGCAACTGTAGCTATTATTTATCATGACGGTCCTTCAATAACATCAGGGCATTACACATGCTATTTAAAATGTCGAAAAGGTTGGACTAACTGTAATGACACTCATTTGACTTTCAAACAACGTTTGAAATTCATACCTAGTGTTTTTAGAACCAAAATGTAAGTAAAGGTAATTGCCCTATGAAGACGAGAGCAGTTAATAAAAGTTAGTTTGCTGTTTAAAATTATATTGTGAGTAAAAGTGATGAAGATAATATAAAAATTATAGGGGCATATTATCAAGGGGGTTTATCTCCGCTTTTTTGGCTTTAAAAGCCAAGAAAGCGGAGATAAAATTATCTCCATATTACCTAGCTGTCTCTAACACCAGTTAGCGACAGCTAGTAGGAGATAGCGACCATCTTGGGCCCCACTTTGCATGTCAGTGATATTTATCACTAATGACATGTAAAGTGGGCGTGCCAAGATGTTAGTGACTGGAAACAGTCGCTAACATCGCTATCTCCTATTACCAACTTTTGGAGATATTCGCGCTAAGCGCGAATATCTCCAAAAGCTAACACATGCCCTGAGCAGTTCTTAGCCATGTTATCCAATGGGAGGTGGATAACATGGCTAAGAGCATTAGCTCGGTAATGCATGAATATCGCGGACTTTTCAGCGATATTCATGCATTGCGGCCGTTTTTTATCGCCAAGGTTTATCTGCGGTAAAAATCGCCGCAGCTCAGCGGTAAAATTTTGTCTCTAACCAAGCAATAGCGATAATTATCGCTATTGCTTGGTAATATGCCCCATAGTTCTCATAAAGGTATGGTAAGTGGATCGCATAGTAAGTGATATCAGTATTATAGGAAATGTTCAACATGAGAGAGCCAGAGATGGAATTATGAATATTTAAATATTGTGAAAATGTTGTTTGAGCCTTTCTTTCAGAACGTCGGGAAAACGGTAATTTTAGAGTTTGTTTTAAGTAATTTGAAAATATACTGATACATCTGACACTATTTGGCCTTAAGGAAAGGTGAAGGAATGAGCAAAGAGTCATGACTGAACAGAAGGAGTATATGAAAACATTGAAACATATTTCAGATGTTCTTGGAGTTTTTTTTCTAGAGAGTCGATGAAATGGAATTTTTAGAGAACAGCAGAGTACCTTCCAACATAAAGGACCTTCATGATGTACTATTTGGCCTAAAGGAAAAGTAAGTGAATCAAAGATTAGTGTGCATATGTGATTTGTAAGTTTATATGTTTTTTTTTACACACAATCTTTTTGATTGTGGGGTTTTTTCCCACTGTCATATGATGAATAGTTTGAACTCACTGTTTTTAGTGAAATTCAATATGTTCTGAGAACAGCCAAAATAAACTATCTAACATGTTGTATAAATTATTCTATAGTTTGTATTGTGTAATTTATATTGTATTCCCGTTGTCCCACACTCACTTTCCTTTTTCCTCTCTCTTTCAGCTCTCTTTACTCACTCACACTGCCTTTCTCTCACTCTGTTTCACACCCATTCGTTTACTGCACTTCTTTCACAACCCCTCATTTCCATTTCTACTGTCTGCATCCCCTCTCTCCCTTGCACCACTTTTCAGCTTTCAGTCTCTTTGTTTTACATCCCTTTTCCGTCTTTTCCTCCTTTGCTCTTTTAGTAATTCCTCTTTACTCACTCACCAGTATTGTTGCACTTTATCACTATAACTCACCCACTCTCCCTCGCTTATCTTTGTTTGCTCCTTTTTTTTACCTCTTCTCTCTATTTTTCGTACACTACCTCTATGTCCTCAGTCCCTCACTCTCCTTGTGTTATGTTCACTTGTGTTTATCTACCTTCTATAATTTCTCTTACAACAACTTCACTGCTCCTCTCTCATCGTTCTTCACCCCATTTCTTTTAGTCTGGTTACTACCCCTCATTTCCTATCTTTCAATGTTCTTCTCTTTACTTTCATCACCGAATCAGTTTCTCTCAGTACCACTGTTTTAGTCCTCTTCTCCTCTCTTTCCTTCTTTTGCTCCTTTACTCATTTTCCTTTCCTCACTCATTGTACTCCACTTGACTCAGTCCTTCCCTTAGTTTCTTTGTCTACTAACTTCCTCACTCCTTTTCCCTCAATCCTTCTATATTATCCTCTCTCCCTTCATCCCTTCACTCTATGTCTCTCCTTCACTTACTCTCAGTTATCTTCCATTCCTCATTCTTCTAAATGCATCCTTAATTAGACTCCTTTCCCTCTCAGTCATTATCTTTTTACTTACTCCTGTTTCCTGATTTAGTTTTGCTAACTCATATTCTTTTAGTGTCTTTGTTAACTTCAGTTCATTTCTCTCTTCTTCTCTTCCTCTCTGTCAGTGAATCTATATGCCTTACTCTTAGTAATTTGCTCTCCTTCTATTTCTTTTTCCCTCTTTTTGTCCTTCTACATTACTTTATTTCCCTTTCTGTGTCCTTCACTCTTACTTTATTTCTTAATACACTGTTATGATTTTTAACCTCTTCATTTGTATCTTTTATTTTAAAATATATATTTTACTATATATAACTTATTTTTTCTTCTCTCTTTCACAGATACAAAGTGTAGTAAAAAAATGTAATTAAAGTTACATTAATTATATGGTAAGTGTGACTAAAAAAATGTAGTTTGTCATCACCCTTTGCTTTAACCTCACTATTATTCTCTCAGCCTACCTCACTCCTGTTTCCTTACTCTGCTTCCCTCACTTATTCTTATCCTCCATGTTTACTCCCCTTTCCCTAACTCCCCTCTCACATTGAACTTATTTCAGTCCCCCTGCTTTACTTCCCTTACCCTCTGTTCCCTTCCTTTGCTCCCTCACTTATTCCCTTTCCCTTAATCATTTACTTCACTCCTGTCACTCCTTCTCTCAGTCCGTCTGTCCTCACAGTTCCTCACTTCCGTTCCCTCACTCTGTCTCTCTTACCGTCGCTGTCTCTGTCCCCTCATTCTGTCAATACTCTTTCGTCATGCTCACTCCCTACAACTCACCCACACTCTTTCACTTACCTTTCTTTGCTGCTTCACTCGCTCCCTTTCAGTCACTCCTTACTTTACTCTCTCTCTCCTTTCTCTCTGTCACTCCCCATGTCTTACCCTTATTCACTTTTATCCACCGTCTTTCACCCCTCTTTACTTACAGTCACTGCTTTTTTCTAATCCCTCACTGTTTTACTATCTAATACACAGTCCCTTTGTGTTGCTCCCTGCTCCCTCTAGCTCTCTTTCTCTTAACATCACTCTCTCTGTCCTTTTCCCTCATGCTCACTCCTTCATTCTTTTTTTTTCTTTTTTTTTTGGTGCGCGCAACGGTGCGCGCCCCGGTGCACGTACCGGTACGCGTACCCTGGAGAAAAAAGAATGACAGAGTTTTTTAAAAATATATATATTTTTTTATAAATTAGAGGTAGTCCAAAAAAGAACTGTTTTTTTATTATTTTTGTTGTTTTATATTTTGTTATTGTTTTTTTGCTTTTTTTTTAACTTTTTTTGGCTTTTCTGAACAGTTTTATATTTTTTTGTATTTTTTATTGGGAGAAACAAAAAACAGGGAATTGAAAACGGCTCAACTGGAGCACAAAAAAAATCAGGAAAAATTATGGTTTCCTCGGGCATTTGTGGTTATCCATAGCAACATTGATTAGTGTAATGCTTTGCTCACCATAACTAATTGTTTTGTTACAATATATACAAACAATTTTGTATCCCCCAAACTTTGTTTGTATATTTGGAATCACCTCACTTGCCTCTGGACCCAATGGAGTGGGTTCTTTGGATGTTGAGGGTCTTGATGATGATTGGGGTAGGTTTCTGCAGAGGTCCCTTACCTCTGCTGCAGAATAGTTTTTAGGGTGCAAACGCGTCATGTGCTGAATCATAGTATGATTCCCAAAGGAATATTTTTTTGTAGGGTTCCCTCTGGATAGCACAGCACCACAGATGAGACAAGTCACCTTTGCAGCATTAACTTTTTTGAAACCCCTTGGGATTTTGTAAAACTCCCATATGAAGTGCTCTCTTGCTTTGTATGGGGGATTGTCTTCAGGCAGGAACTGCCTTGTCTCTTCCTCCTCTACCTCCTCCTCCTCCTCTTCTTCTTCTTGACCACCAAAGTAATCTTCTGGTGGTCTTTTTGATGGTGGTGGTTGGTGGTGGTGGGGTAGATGCTCCAGCTGCTGATATGACTGTGGCCATATCTGTAAGAAAAAAGCAGGTCTTCCTCACTCAAAGAACAAAGTGAGAATGAAAAAAAAAGGTGGGGGCTTTCATCATTTGGAAAACAAAACTGTTCTGAACCAATGAAAAGTGTTATTTTCAAGTCACATGATCCGGGCTTTCATCATTTGGAAACCAAAACTGATCTGAACCGATGAAAAGTGTTATTTTCAGATCACATGGCCCGACGCGCTAACGCTACACGCCCCGTGGCGCGCCCGGCGGTGCTTACGTTGCGCGATCGTATGTGCTCGGGTGCTTCCGGGTGCACTTACGCCGTGCGTCATATGACGCATCACGCGGTTACGCGATACGTCACGATGTTGTTTTCGTTCGCGGCAATAGCGCTAACGGGACGCTCACCGGGTACGCGCCCCGGGGCGTGCCGTAACAATGCGCTCACCGGTGAGCGCATCGGAATGCGCCCCGGGAGCACTCCACTTACTGGATGTTGTCATCAGTGATGTCATCAGTGATGTCATTTGAGATGTCATCAGTGATGTCATCAGTGATGTCATTTGAGATGTCATCAGTGATGTCATCAGTGATGTCACTGACCATGTCATGAATGATGTAAAATGTGACATGATCAGCAGTGGATTGCGGGTGCGCGATATATAGTTAGTACAACTAACTATATATGGAATTTCAATGGTTTTGTGTGAGTAAAATAAGGTTTTTTAAATGCTAATTCCTAACTATATATGGTCTCTAACCTATGGTTTTTTCAGTGAATATATATATATATATATATATATATATATATATATTCACTGAAAAAACCATAGGTTAGAGACCATATATAGTTAGCTGGACATTTTATTGACATAAAACCAATGAAATTCCATATATAGTTAGTTGCACTAACTATATATCGCGCACCCGCAATCCACTGCTGATGATGTCACATATTACATCATTCATGACATGGTCAGTGACATCACTGATGACATCACTGATGACATCTCAAATGACATCACTGATGACATCACTGATGACATCTCAAATGACATCACTGATGACATCACTGATGACAACATCCAGTGACTGTATGTTGCTGTAAAGTTAAAATATGTCTTACATATTAAAGAATGAGTGGATTTATAAGTGTCTGGATGAAGGATTTAGTAGGTGCATGACTGACTGTATGAGTGAGTGAATAAATGTGTGTCACTGAGTGCATGGGTTAGTGACTAAACTGTCTTAATTTGTGCATCATTATGTCTGTTGTTCTGTAAACTGCTGCATGTGTTGATCAGTAGCTATATGAGTAACTATATGGGTTATTGATTGGTTGCCCAAGTATTTGTATGGGAGACTGAGTGTGTGTGTGGCTGGCTGGGAGATGTGTGACTCTGTGCAGATCAATGTGTTCTTGTATCAATGATTGTATAAGAGAGTAAGTATGTGTTATTATATGTTTGAAAATGTAAGGTACACTATGTTTAACTGTATAGATTAGAAAATGGAAGTGTGATTCATTCTTTACAGGACCGACTAGGTGTGTGAGTAACTCCATGGATGAGTGGCAGAGTGTGAGTGTCTGTATAGGTGTATGAGTGCATATGATAGTGTTGTAAAGATGAGTGATTGTATGTATGAATGATTGT
This sequence comes from Lissotriton helveticus, assembly GCF_964261635.1. Taxonomy (NCBI): domain Eukaryota; kingdom Metazoa; phylum Chordata; class Amphibia; order Caudata; family Salamandridae; genus Lissotriton; species Lissotriton helveticus. The sequence goes on from NC_136059.1 coordinate 498,251,183, forward strand.
ATGGGTGAATGAGTGAATGTGTGTGTAGACGTAGGAATCAGTGAGTGCGTATGTAGTAACTAGTATTGGTGTGTCAATGGTTTAACAAATTATATTCTGTATTTAACACTGGGTGTAACAGAGGTTATATTAAAGTGTGAGGAGATGCATTGTATTGTCACATGAATGATATCATCAGTGATGTGACCATTGATGTCAAATGAGATGTCATCAGTGATGTCATCAGTGATGTCATTTGAGATGTCATCAGTGATGTCATTTGAGATGTTGTCAGTGATTTCATTTGAGATGTCATCAGTGATGTCATCAGTGATGTCATTTGAGATGTCATCAGTGATGTCATCAGTGATGTCATTTGAGATGTCATCAGTGATGTCATCAGTGATGTCACTGACCATGTCATGAATGATGTAATATGTGACATGATCAGCAGTGGATTGCGGGTGCGCGATATATAGTTAGTACAACTAACTATATATGGAATTTCAATGGTTTTGTGTGAGTAAAATAAGGTTTTTTAAATGCTAATTCCTAACTATATATGGTCTATAACCTATGGTTTTTTCAGTGAATTTTCAAGGTTTTGTAAATGCTAATTCCTAACTATATATGGTCTATAACCTATGGTTTTTTCAGTGAATTTCATTGGTTTTTTAAAAGCTAATATCTGTAGCTGTAAAATGTATTCTTCTTTAAATCCAAAAATATATTTTATATGTTTATTAATAATTTTTTTTAAAATATTTTTTTTTGTTCGCTCCCGGTTCGCGAACCGGGAAGCTTTCCGTTAGCTCAATTTGATGCCGCGACCCGGTCCGCGAACCGGTAAACGTTCCGTTTGCGCAACTGCCGCGTTAGAAATGAACATCGTGACGCGTCGCGGAAGCGCGACGTATCACGTTGTCGCGTAATGCGTCTTATGACGCGCTGCGTTACCGCACCCGGAAGTGCTCCGGTACGCGAACTGAGACGCGAAGCGCAGCTCCCCGGAAGCGATCCGGGGCGCGTCGCCAAAGCGCGATGTATCGCGTTGCCGCGTAATGCGTCTTATGACGCGCCGCGTTAGCGCACCCGGAAGTGCTCCGGAGCGCGAACCGAGGCGCGAAGCGCAGCGACCCGGAAGCGATCCGGGGCGCGTTCCGCAGCGCGTAACATAAGCGTAACAGGTCATGTGACTTGTTAATAAAACTTTTCATTGGTTCATTTCACTTTTGGTTTCATAATGATGTAAGGCTAGGTCAGGTGACCTAAAAATAACACTTTTCATTGGTTTAGAACTATTGTTTTTCCCAAATGATGAAAACCCCTCCTTCTTTCCTCACTCTGACTTTCATCTTTGTGAGAGGAAGACCTTTTTTGATATTTGAGCAATGGCTTCATTGGTAGCTTCAGCTGGTGGACCCCCACCACCACCACCACCTCCTCATGGGAAGAGAGGACCACCTCCACAGTTCATCAGCAACACGGAGGAGGAAGAGGATGAACAAGAGGAAGAGGAGACAGAAGGACCACAGTTTTTACAAGAGGAGCCCCGGGTTTCTCATCATAAAACCAGTTTTATTTGGCAGTTTTTTTCAATCCCTGAAGGGCAGAAGAAAGTTAATGCTAGATATGTGACGTGCCTCATATGTAAAGAGGCCTTATCTAGAGGCACCTTAAAAAAGTATAGCTTCGGCAACTACACCATGCATCGTCACATGAGCAGGTGGTATCCATTAAACTACAGCCAGGCAGAGATGCGTGACCTGCAGGACAACCCATCAACTCCTGTGGCCACGACATCAACACAGGTATATTTGACAGGACCAGAGGCACGGGAAACCGTGCCAAACATTCAGGACAACTTTGTCCATATGAAGTTTACCTGTTTGTATTGCGGTGCATTACTCTCATGTGGCAATATGAGCATTACCTTAATCAACCGAGCTTATGAAAATCACAAGTGCTCTAAACGCCCCAGAAAGTAAATTTTTTTTTTGCTCCTGTGAGCCCTTTCCAATGCCTGTTTTTTGTTGTTTCCCTCCCAAAAAAACAAAAAAAACATAAAACTGTTCAAAAAATACAAAAAAAACAAAAAATGTTCAGAAAAATAAAAAAAAAATATAAAACAACAAAAACATTAAAAAAAAAGTTCTTTTCAGAACTACCTCCCCTTTCAAAAAAAATTGCTAGAATGTTTAGCACCCTGGCAAGCTGTATTTCTTTTGGTTCGCTTCCTGGTTCGCTCACCGGTACGCGAACCGGGAGCGAACCAAAAAAAAAAAAAAAAAAAAAAGAAGAGTAAGTATAAGGGAAGTAAACAGAGAGTAATGTTAAAACAAAGACAGCTATAGGGTCTAAACCAGAGATACTGTTTAATAGATTTATTTACCGAAGAAAAGAGGGAAGAGGATATAATTGTGAAAAACAAAATAGATAAGGAAGTGAAAGAAAAAAAAGAGAGTAGAACAATAACAAAGAAGAGTTTCTTAGAGAATATGAGTGAATGTTCAAAATAAGATTAAAACATGTGGAATAACAGAGAGAAAAAACAGAAAGCAGAAAAGAAGAAGTAACAGAAAAAGAATAATTGAAACAGCAAAGAAATGTAAATAACATAGGGCCATATTATCAACATAGGCAATAAAAGTTTTGCAGCTTTTATCGGCAGAAATGTGTCGCTTAAGCCGCTTTTGCGGCAGAAAACTGCCGCTAAAACCACTTTTGCAGCAGTTTTCTGCCGATAAACACAGCAATAATTTTATTGGCTGTGTTCATAATATGCCCCTTAGTGTGCTTCAACTACACAGAAAAAGCATAATGAACAAGTAGTGAAAGAGTGATCAGTCAAAGACACTAAGAGTAATAGAGACGGAGTGAGTGAACAAGAGTGAGGAACTATGAGAAGAGAGGGACTGAGAAAAGGAGTGGAAGGAGTAGAGTAAGTAGGTAATAGAGAAAGGAATGAGAAAGTAGCAAAGGCAGCAAACTGAGGGTTAAAGAAATGAAGCTGTGGAACTAATAGTAGGTGAATGTGATAGAAATAAATACGTTAAATCACATACACTTTTTTATATTCCTACTTCCACTCTGATACTATACACTGCCCAAAGATAAATTCACTGTTAAAAACTGCCTATCTAAAATTAATCCCAACAGTGCCCTATCTGTACTAATATATTTTTTTTTATCCAAATTTCAGGCAAAATGGAAGGCGAACAGAAAGTTTCATTTCAAATTGTCCTGCAAGAGAGCAACCAAGAAATAATTGATCCAAATTATATAGAATTTATGGATGAAACTTGGTACCAAGAACTACTGCAATGTGTGCAAGCAGTAGATGTCCTCCTTCAAAATGAGGACATTTTACACACTCAAACATTACAAGCTATGTTCAATGAAAATAACGACATTTCAGACAGTGAAATGTTAGACATTTTATTAAATTTTGAAACACAATCACAATAATAAATAATTGCTTAAAAAATAAAGAAATTAAAAAATAATCAACAAAACAAACAATCAATTAACATACAATATTAGAAAAGTCTATCATTCTTTTTTCCTTTTAGTACGCTTCCCAGAACACTTCCCGGTTCGCGCTCCCCACCCGGGGCCCTTTTAAAGCCTCTACATCAAACTTAGGGGGTCAGGGCCATAGGGCGGTTGGCCTCACTTTTAGCCCGAACGGCTGAATGGATTTGCATGAAACTTGGCAGAATTGTAGGGACTGGTAGCCCGATGTGCCTTTGCTAGGTCTCAATATATGTGCTCCAGTGGATTTTGAGAAATTAACGTTCAAAAAATATATATATCTGTAACAGCGCTCCGGATAGCGCTCCGGTTCGCGTACTTGACGCGTAACGGAACTTCGCGAAGCGAAGCTGATTGGCTCTCTGGTGTCTGTCAACATTCTAAACAGTCCGGAGCGGCCGCCATCTTGTCTCTCGGTAGGATCGAGAGACAAGAGGAGGCCAAAACAAAGGGGGAAATGACTATAAGGGGGCATAGTAGATCCTCCCTCACCCTCTAGGTTTGATGTGGAGGCTTTAAAAGGGCCCCGCGGGGCAAAAAAAAAAAATACATCGTTTTTTTTTGCGTGGGGAGCGCCCGGTACGCTTTTGTGCAATGGGCGGTGGTAATCTAAATGATGAGGGGGGGGGGCAGCGTTCAAAGCACATCAGCGTGCATAAACACAAAAATATTTTTATCTACCACGTACTTGACTTATCTCTCTGAGATGCATTCCCTTGTGTCTCGGCAATGGTAGTCTGTTCATTACATAGATCGCTCGAGGGCGGTAGTACAGACCGCGCGTAGGAAAGGGTCAAAAGCCAGGGGTATAGGAGTATGTAACAAGCGAGCCATTTAATTGAAAAAACTAAACGTGACAAACGGTTGCAGGATCAGTGAAGGTTGATTTTATAATTGAAAGTATAACAGGATCAGTTACAATAAAATCGTCCATACGCACACCATGGGCGAGTATCATGGGTAACATTACTTCGAAGCTTTAATAATACAATAATCAATAATGAAAAATCGATATCAATAGGGTTGTCCGTATGCCCAGTCAGTACCCTTCCCCGCACGCCATGTGCACAAAGACCGCATACATCCCCAATAACGTCAAGGCTAAGTAACTAGAACGTCATAAGGAGTTGCAAGTCGCTCCCATACTGGCGCCATTTTGGTCAAGGCCAGGCAGGTCCAGAGTATAGTTCAATGTCTCCAATAAGTAGCGGCAGGACCAGAATCCCTTTCGGCAGTTCTGGCTTCGTCATTACGAGCACTAGAAAACAAGACATTCTGGGTAATACCACCCTTGACGCAGCACTTTATTCTACACGATGGTGTCTTTCAAAAGCCAGGGGTATAGGAGTATGTAACAAGCGAGCCATTTAATTGAAAAAACTAAATGTGACAAACGGTTGCAGAATCAGTGAAGGTTGATTTTTTAATTGAAAGTATAACAGGATCAGTTACAATAAAATCGTTCATACGCACACCATGGGCGAGTATCATGGGTAACATTATTTCGAAGCTTTATTAATACAATAATCAATAATGAAAAATCGACATCAATAGGGTTGTCCGTATTCTCAGTCAGTACCCTTCCCAGCCCGCCATGTGCACAAAGACCGCATACATCCCCCATAACGTCAAGGCTAAGTAACTAGAACGTCATAAGGAGTTGCAAGTCGCTCCCATACTGGCGCCATTTTGGTCGAGGCCAGGCAGGTCCAGAGTATAGTTCAATGTCTCCAATAAGTAGCGGCAGGAGCAGAATCCCTTTCGGCAGTTCTGGCTTCGTCATTATGAGCACTAGAAAACAAGACATTCTGGGCAATACCACCCTTGACGCAGCCCTTTATGCTACAAGATGGTGTCTTCCATTCAGAAAATATTGTTGGCAGCATTTTGAAAGGAAAGATAAACGGCCGTTCTCCTAGTGAGTCTCACATTGTTACATTTATGAAGAATGTTGAAGAGTAGTATGTTGAAAATCTGAAGCCATCGTTCTACAAACTCTCAACCAGCCTTGGATGGAAAAATCCTAAAGAATGTACAAACTGAAAACCAGTTTTTGTCTGCATAGCATCAGCAGCAACACTTGAGTCAGCTTTGTGTGAAGCCGCCATCTTGATCCAATCAATACTGTCCACCTGAACACATTCAGGGACCAGGCCGCATTGCGAGGGCACCGCAAGACGTGTCTTCAGGTCAAACGGATTGTGGGACAAGGTCCAGAATGAAGAGTCACCAAAAGGCAAAAAGTTCTGCCGGACCCCGGGAGGCAGCCCCCTATGTCGGGGCCGATCTCAGGCCACACCAGGGCAACAAGACTTGGGGAGGGGGCAGGAGCCAAGCGCCCCCTCCCAGTCCGCGCCACCACACCGCCCCTCGGGGGCCTCCGTCAAGCGGTTCAGGGAGGCACCGCAGGCAGCGGTTCTTCAGATCAGTGGATCTCACCGGCAAGGCTCCCCTCCGTCAGCAGCGATCGTTGGCGCTGTGGTTGCGGCCGGAGGCCCCGCCTAGTCAACGCTCCGGCCTCTCCATGTCGTAGGCCGCAAGAGTAGGCGCAACTCAGCTGGATGGCGGGTGAGACGCTGTAGCCGCAAGAGCGGGCGGAACTCAGCTGGCCAAGCGAGGCACTGTGCCGCAAGAGTGGGCGGAACTCAGCTGGCCGAGTGAGGCACTGTGCAGCAAGAGCGGGCGGAACTCAGCTGGCCGAGCGAGGCACTGTACCGCAAGAGTGGGCGGAACTCAGCTGGCCGAGCAAGGCACTGTGCCGCAACAGTGGGCGGAACTCAGCTGGCCGAGCGAGGCACTGTGCCGCAAGAGCGGGCGTAACTCAGGTGGCCGAGCGTGGCACTGTAGGTCTTCCTCTCACAAAGATGAAAGTCAGAGTGAGGAAACAAGGAGGAGTTTTCATCATTTGGGACAAAAAAAATAGTTCTAAACCAATGAAAAGTGTCATTTTTACGTCACATGACCTAGCCTTACATCATTAGGAAACCAAAAGTGAAATGAACCAAAGAAAATTTTTATTAACAAGTCACATGACCTGTTATGCTTACGTTACGCGCCCCGCGCCGCGCCCCGGATCGCTTCCGGGAAGCTGAGCTTCGCGCCTCGCTTCGCGCATCGGGTGCTCTAACGCGGCGCGTCATATGATGCATTACGCGACAACGCGATACTACAGTGTTTCTGGATGTTTCAGACTGAAGCTGGCGTCAGCATGAGAGCACCCCGTGGCTATGTCGTGACCGTTCCACGAGCAATCATGGCAGTCGCTCCCCACCGGAAGTCTGCGGGAGTCGGGGGCCCCGGTGACTCTTGTAGAATCTTCAAGGCTGAGGGGACGCTTTTGGGAATGGGGCCCATGCCCTAGCAGTCAAGCGTCCGAGTTCCAGGGTTGCCCAGAGCCATCCTTGCAGGCCAGGCCCAAGTCTGTGGAGCCGACCGCCATTTTGTGAGCTCCGTGGCAGCCGCCTGTCGCTGTACCGCAAGAGTGGGTGCAATTCAGCCGGATGGCGGGTGAGACGCTGTAATAGCAAGAGCAGGCACAACTCAGCTGGCCGAGAGAGGCACTGTGCCGCAAGAGTGGGCGTAACTCAGCTGCCGAGTGAAGCGCTGGGGTGCAGCTGAGAAACCTCCACCTGGGGAGGTGGGGGAGGCTCGTTCGCGCCGCCTCTCCCTTCCGGTGCACCCCACGCCGTCTCGTGGCGCAGGTAGGCACTGTGCCGGAAGAGTGGGCGTAACTCAGATGCCGAGTTAAGCGCTGGGGTGCAGCTGAGAAATCTCCACCTGGGGAGGTGGGGGAGGCTCGTTCGCGCCGCCTCTTCCTTCCAGTGCACCCCAGGCGTCTCCTGGCGCAGGTATATGTGATGGTCGGACCAGGGCACCACAGGACGTGTCTTCAGGTCAAACGGATTGTGGGACAAGGTCCAGAATGGAAGAGTCACCAAAAGACAAAAAGTTCCGCCGGACCCCGGGAGCCGGCCGCCTATGTCGGGGGCGATCTCAAGCCACAGCAGGGCAACAAGACTTGGGGAGGGGGCAGGAGCCAAGCGCCCCTTCCGAGTCCGCGCCACCACACCGCCCCTCGGGGGCCTCCGTCAAGCGGCTCAGGGAGGCACCGCAGGCAGCGGTTCTTCAGATCAGTGGTCTCACCGGCTAGGCTCCCCTCCGTCAGCAGGGATCGTTGGCGCTGTGGTTGCGGCCGGAGGCCCCGCATAGTCAACGCCCCGGCCTCTCCATCTCGTAGGCCGCAGAGTAGTCGGGGAGAAATCCCGGGAACGGCAGCATGTATTTGGATCGATGTTGCAGCAGGCTGCCATGTAAATAGTTATTTAATAAAACGTTTTACCCTGTTACTTTGCTGGTGTGTTGTATATATTTATAATATTTGCATAGGGTTTGTCGTTATTTTGGGCGGGGTGGGCGGCGGAGCCGAGCTGTCTTGCAGCCATCATGACGTCGAGCTCGGTTCCTCTCACTAGTTTCATATTTCTCATGAGGGGTTGTTCCTAATGTTTCTATTTTAGCGAGGTCAAAAAGAGATCCTATTAGTGGCCTACTGATTTTGCTTGATTCCTTTTCTTTTTTCTAACGATTTTTCACTATCTGCAAAGACTAAACAGAGTATTGCGACTATGTGCTTGTTTGTAAATAGAGAATGAACCAAAGAGAAGCAATTCCAAAACAGTAAATGCTTGGATAACAATCAATCAAATGGAGAGGGAAGCAGGCACGACGGATTACAACGGGGGCAAAGGCCTGCGTTACCTACACTTCACTATCTGCAAAGAGAGAATAATCCTAAAAGAAAAGAGGGGAGGGGGGGGCAGCGTTCAAAGCAAATCAGCGTGCATAAACACGAAAATGTTTTTACCTACCACGTACTTGACATTTTAAAGCTTTTGATATTTGCTAATAAAAAAACATTGAAATTCACTGAAAAAACCATAGGTTATAGACCATATATAGTTAGGAATTAGCATTTACAAAACCTTGAAAATTCACTGAAAAAACCATGGGTTATAGACCATATATAGTTAGGAATTAGCATTTACAAAACCTTATTTTACTCACACAAAACCATTGAAATTCCATATATAGTTAGTTGCACTAACTATATATCGCGCACCCGCAATCCACTGCTGATGATGTCACATATTACATCATTCATGACATGGTCAGTGACATCACTGATGACATCACTGATGACATCTCAAACGACATCACTGATGACATCACTGATGACATCTCAAATGACATCACTGATGACATCACTGATGACATCTCATTTGACATTACTGATCACATCACTGATGACATCATTCATGTGATGATATGATGAACCTCTTCAGACTCTAATATAACCTTAGATACACTCAGTGTAAACAGACACTCACAGACTGTCACTCATCCATGGAGTTACTCACACACCTAGTCAGTCTTGCAAAGAATCAATCACACCTCCATTTCCTCAACTATATAGTTATACACACCTTACTTATTGAAACATATACTAACACATATTTACTCTCTTATACAATCCCGGATACAAGTTCACAATGATCCATACAGCCACTCACACATTCACTGGCTCTTATGCACAGTTATTTATATATGTCAACTCTCACATGTACTGTGTTTTACATATGTACTTACTTTGACATGTAGCACTGAGATATCCATTCACTCACCAATACACTCATGCACACAGTCAACCGCCCATACAGCTGTTTCCACGTGCACTTTTGAACCCATACATCTAGTGAATCAACTGCTCACACATCTATGCACAGAGTCATACACCTCCCAGCCACCCACACACACACTCAGTCTCCCATACAAATACTTGGGCAACCAATCAATAACCCATATAGTTAGTCATATAGCTACTGATCAACACATGCAGCAGTTTACAGAACAACAGATATAATGATGCACAAATTAAGACAGTTTAGTCACTAACGCATGCACTCAGTGAGACACATTTAATCACTCACTCATACAGTCAGTCATGCACCTACTAAATCCTTCATCCAGACACTTATAAATCCACTCATTTTTTAATATGTAAGACATATTTTAACTTTACAGCAACATACAGTCACTGGATGTTGTCATCAGTGATGTCATCAGTGATGTCATTTGAGATGTCATCAGTGATGTCATCAGTGATGTCACTGACCATGTCATGAATGATGTAATATGTGACATCATCAGCAGTGGATTGCGGGTGCGCGATATATAGTTAGTGCAACTAACTATATATACTAACTATATATGGAATTTCAATGGTTTTGTGTGAGTAAAATAAGGTTTTGGAAAATCTAATTCCTAACTATATATGGTCTATAACCCATGGTTTTTTCAGTGAATATATATATATATATATATAAATATATATGCACAAACAAACACATATATATGTACATACGCAAATATTTCTTGGTTCCTCTGACTAGAATGTTGTATGCAAGCAACACGGTGAGACCTCTCAAACAGAGGATTCTAGGATATTCAAATGCCTTTAAAGCATGAAATGCACAGATGAACATGTCAAAAAACTTCATGCGTATAACTTGACATGTTTTCGGTTCTCGGAGCAATTTATATTAATGAGTAATAAAAGAGGGAGCAATAGAGAGTTATCGCGATTTTCCCTGATGCTTTCATATATAATCTAGCCATTCTGAAGAAAAGATTGAGATGATGAAGGTATGAGTCAGGAAGGAATTACATTTTTGTGTAAATGAATCAGATAAATTGATAAATTAGACTGAGCTATTACAGGAATGATTTTAATTCCGCTATTTTTATTACTACAGTAGAGCGGTAGCTCGTAATCAGTTAATCTCTATATATATTTATAAATCATGCATGGGCGAAATATATGAATTTTTCTTAATATGAACTAATGTGATTTTTCAAGTATTCTAGTAAATCTAGGACATGTTTTAATGAGCGATTAATGTGCAAGGAAAATAAATGACCAGAATTATGTGAGATAAACTCGGAGCACGTATGTTAAAGTGTGATCGACTCCACGCATTACATTTAGTAAAGTTGGCCAGAGCAGACGATGTGAAAATGTTCAGAGCTACTATAGTGCGAAAATAGTACAGTCTTGCAGACCGCCATAAGCTGCTGTTTAAACATTTTGTCACGCGCATAAAGAAAGGTGAGATGGCAGGGGCTTGTGTGACATGTACACTCAAGGTGCACTCTGTAATACCAGTTGCTATGAGATGGCAACTGCCCAATGGTAAGTCTCATGAATAACATTTGAGAAGGTCAGTCGATATTCCGCGTGCCCATTGTTTGAGCTAGATTTCCGATCTCAAAGCCAGGTCATGCTAGTTTGCTAGACCTTGCTTTACATAAAATCCTGTGGGTGCAAGTGCAAATCCTGCTTGCAACCCGGTTTTAGTGCTATTTCAGGGGTTTGGCATTGTGTGGCCCAAAGCCATTTGACATTGTGCTTGTTTCAAGTTTCATTCACAATACAATAAGACAGGAAAAGTTGATTTATTTTGCTGCGTTAACCATAATGAATCTGGGTTTATGTCAAATTAATCCCATAAGAATGCCCCCGATGTTTTTTTTTTTTTTTACAAAAACGAAATCTAGAATTGTAATTTTAGCTGCTTCCATATTTCATGTGACACTGTGGAACTGTGGAACACTCGGTTTCGGAACTAGAGAAATAGCAAGTAGTGTGACCTGCCCAAAGGTGTTTTACCTTCTTCATTCTCATTTTAATCAGTTACCTTCTTTCAACGGTCACTATTGAATTAAGGCTTGCCGAATAAAGCAGGCCCGCAATCAAATAGTTTTTCAAAGTCATATTTTTGGGTACTTGGGGAGAACTGTTAACAAAATATTAACTTTGGTTAGCCCGTTTAGGAAGACAGGAGGTGAGATGGTCCGACCAATAGGAGGGATATTTTGCATTTCCAATAAGATCTATAACAAACATGACACGGGTTGGAGTAAGTATTTGGATCTACATGAAATGTTGGACCTTCAATTAGTGGAGAACACGTTTCTGAGGCGAACAAAGGGACTTCCTCATTGTGTCTCGAGCTATATTATAAATCTGAAAATCGGTAATATAAGTAATTCAACAGCCTTGCCTAATTTTGTGGCAATTAATTTGAACCACCAAAAAGGCCAAACTAACCCATGACATCCGTAAATGTCTGGAACTTGAATCAGTGCAGTAGACCCTGGCTGGAATATCGGGGGACATATGTACAAGCCCATAGTGACCGTTACTTTTTTTAAGCTCCGGTGGCTCCGTGTGCTGGCCCATATTTTTCAATATGCAAAAGAAACAATTGATGGACGGAATGCAGGACAATGCAAACATTCACCCCCATTCACAAGGATCTGGGTTTAATCCATCATTCATTTGCTCACCACATCACCCCAGTTTGGATCCAGCCATATGCAAATCAGTCTTGATCCTGTTCCCAAACTGCCAAGCCAGGTCCTCCCTGGATTGAAAAGCCCAAAACCGGTTCCAGGAGGCTTGTTTGCATTACAAGGAAGGATCTGGCCTGGCAGTTCCGGCTGGACTGTTCCCATTGGGCGCAGGGTCAAGAAAGATTTGCATATGGCTGGGTCCAAAGTGGAATGGCATGGTGAGCAAAAAATCTATGGATTTAGCCCCAGATCTCTGTACTAAGGTGAATGTATGACATTGTTCTGCATTCTGTCCATCATTGTTCTTTTTTAATTTGTCACCCCGAGTGGGGCGGGTATGCCCAGACATGGGTCCCGTGCTCTACATGCCACTAGAGTCAAGCTATCTTGGCTGATGAGGGCTGATAGCCCGAAACCAGTCCTAGGATGCTTGTTTCCAGTCCAGGGAGTACCTGGTCGGGCATTTCGGGCTGGACTGTTCCCATTGGTTGCAGGGTCAAGACTGATTTGCATATGGCTCGGTCCAAACTGGAATGGCATTGTGATAAATAAAATGATGGCTTTAGGTTCAGATCTCTCTACTGGGGTGTATGTATGACATTGTTCTGCATTTTGTCCATCAATTGTTCTTTTTGCATTTGGCCCATATTTACAAGGCCACGCAAAGCCCCTTTGCATGACTTTACACAGCCATGTAAATCTGGCCCTCTTTCACAAAGTACTCTGCGTTAAAGGGGCATGTCATGGATGTTGCAGTGGGTGGCACCATACAACACTTTGGGTATGTTGACAACGCCCCAGATTTAGAAGAAGTGTTAAATCTGAGGCAGTGACAAAAACTAATGCCTTTCCAGGTGAGGTGTTAAAGTGGGGCAATGAGGAGAAATACTTTTATTTCTTCACATTTTTTGCTCTTTCTATGTAAGCTGCATTCTGCAGCACACATAGAAGGAACACAACTCTAATAATTATTGTTTTTCTGCAGGAAGGTGTCCCTTTCACTATGGTGCAAGGGTGCCTGCATTGGCGAATGGCTGCTTTTTTAGCGCTGGGGAGAGCTCAGGGGCGCTGTGTATTCCTGTAAATATGGTGCACCCCTGCATTTAAATGACGCAGTTCAGCACAGCAAAATTGCTAGCAGTGCCACACTGCTTCATTTCATTGTCAATATGCACTCTGGTGCAAGAATTTAGGACTGGGGGCCTGCTTTAGAGTTGACAAATGGGTTACTCAGTCACAAATGTGTCTGCTATCCCACCAGCCTTATTACAATTGCATTATATCCATGGCTCTTGTGATACAGTGAATGGGATTTCTTCAGTGCTTAATTTGAGTCTGCCAGTGCTGGCTGCGTTCACTTGCACTTGTTGTTAGGGACTGGCACTTATTTCTCCACATTAGATATATACAGAGAGACAATCTCACAGATATGTACAGAGAGAAAATCCCACAGATCAGAAAGAATAAGGAAGAAAACGGTCGGAAAACTATCATAAAGGAAGAGAAAAGGAACCTGCAAGAGCAAGAAAAAGGGTCAGGCAGTGTCTGATAGTGGATTAAAGACTACCCAGCCTTGGTATTTGGCTGCAATGTTTAATTGCACCAGTTGCTAGCTTCTGAGCAAAGCTACAGGCAGAGGCACTTGTTCTTTCACAACTGTAGCACTGGCTATCCGTCATATTTGTGTTGCAGTATTCATCCCCCAAACTCTAATTCAGGCCCGGGTTCGCACTTCTACTTATAGATCTAGAATAACTAAAACAAATAAAAATAGAAAGAGAAAAAATCTGAATAATGCAAACTCCAGTTATGAAGCAACAAAATCAGAGTATATATCATGCTACAAACACATTGCAACTACCTACACATAAATGTATCTTGAAAGAATATATGTTTATATTTATCTTTAACCCCTTCCCCGCTCATGACGAAACCACGCCATCATGAGCCATGCGCGGCGTGTGCTCATGACGGTGTGGTTCCGTCATGCTGCGGGCACACCGCCCACACGGCACTGATTCCCCTCCTGTGCAGGCGAATTAGTGAATGGGCGGAGTCGTGACGTAATCACGTCGTCATGAACACAGCTTGGCCGTGGCTCATGACGGCGTGGTTGTCACGAGCATGGCGGCACCGCGCTTCCCACAAACCCCCTGTGCCGCGGCAGAATTACCGCCGCAGTCAAGGGGTTAAGGTACGTACATATAATACATCTACACTTACATATATATACTTACCTTCACAATTGTTTGGCAGTCAAGATTTTCTCTACGTTACTATGCTACACAATTAACAATAATCCTATACAAAGGTAAAACAGTTGTTTGCTTGTGAAAGGGCTTCTTTGGAAACACACTTGTACATATTGTCTGTGAATTTTAAATAAGACTGTGCGCAGACTTAATTAAACATTCAATGGCCATGTCATACTTTGTACAGTGCAGACCAGCCCTCATATATGTTGCTATTGTGAGAAGTTTAAATACTGTGAATGTTGCCACTTTTCAACAGAGGCACTAATGATCAGAGTTAAAATAATAACAACTGTAAATAAAAGCATTTACCATGTAGAAGAATGTCCTTAGATTATTGAATCAATCGTTGTTTGTATTTTCACACTATATGTTCTAATACTGGTTACTCTCTGCTGTGTTTCATGTTGATGCATCTCCATCGAGTCTATTTTCACACTGAGAAAAACAAGGCAAGATTCAAATGTTAAGTTCAAGTGAAATCATCATGCCATGCACAGACAATGCCGTGCGTAGGCTTTAGAAAAACTGCTAACAGTCCATGCATGGTTTACCTTCCTCCTTAACTTGTTAGAATAATTTTAACTCTAAAAATTGTTCACCACCATCAAATAAATTAAAGGTGTAAAGGGGTAAATGTAATTCACCTACATAAGACCTATTTGAAGAGGTTCAACTATAGGCCTGACTTAGAATTCGGTGGACGGGTTACTCTGTCACAACAGTGTTGGAATTCGGTCCATGAAATATATATCCCATAGGATGTAATGGGATTTATATTTCAGTGCAAGAGATATACGTCACTGTTGTAATGGAGTAACCCATCCGCTGAGTTCTAAATCCGACCCTGTATCTTTTCACGAGACATGCAGAAGTGACACATGCATCAGAGACATTGCTTGGTGGCACTGCATCTGCCATTGCCGTGCATCCTAGTACTCTGTTCTCTTCTCTTGTCCAGACATCCCAGATTTGCACAGACATTCACATTTTTTCATGAACTGCCCGGGCGTCCTAACACTTTTTCTACAACACAGAAATGTCCAGGTTTTGAGAGTGTCAGGTGAGTGCGCACATTATCACATGTGGTGCAGACTTATGTTTCCCTGGACCCTCTCTGAACACAGGAACATAAGCTGAGCTGTTTAAAAAGCTACCTTGTATATTGCTTCACCTTTCTCAGGCAGCACAGCAACAAGCATTAAGTGAGTGGTGAATCAGTATCTCATCACCCCAATCCAGACTCACTAGCATATATATCGAGCAAACACTCTGACCACTTCCACCAAAGCCTCGGCTGCGAAGAAAGAGAAGCGAACCTCTTTTTTCAGGCAAGATGTTCTTTATACAACCATATATATCCAAGTCAGCAATCGACAGATGACGCGTTTCGGGCTTGAGAGCCCTTGATCACATAGAGACTGGTTCGGTTGTAGCCATTTTTAAATGATATGCCCCATCCTAATCTAGTCACATGGTCAGTAAGTTTATATGGAACTGGAAAAAAGGCTCAGGAAATATCAACTATTGCAAATAGGTAATTTCACATGCTATTGTACAGTATTAAAATCGCTATCTACAATGATTTAAAATATATGCATTTCACATTCGAAGCGGGCTTAATTTCAAATTGCAATTCATCTTGTTTTCACACCCTTCGCATGCTTCGCAAAATCTTCCGATGGATCCCGACCGAAACCAGGAAGACGGTCACCCAGGCCCTTGTCACCAGCCGACTGGACTACGGAAACACCCTCTACGCCGGTACCACAGCCAAGCTACAGAAGAAACTCCAACGCATCCAGAACGCCTCCGCCCGACTCATCCTGGATATCCCCCGACACAGCCACGTCTCCGGCCACCTGAGGGACCTGCACTGGCTCCCCGTCAACAAGAGGATCACGTTCAGGCTCCTCACCCACGCACACAAGTCTCTCCACGACCTCGCCCCAAGTACCTCAACGACAGCCTGACCTTCTACACGCCCACCCGCCAGCTACGGTCCACTAGCCTCGCCCTCGCCGCCATACCACGCATCCGAAGAGCCACCGCCGGAGGCAGATCCTTCTCCTACCTGGCGGCCAAGACATGGAACTCCCTCCCCATCCACATTCGGCTGACCCAGGACCACCTCGCCTTCAGGAGACAACTCAAGACCTGGCTGTTCGAGCAGTAGCGAACCCCTTCCCCCTAGCGCCTTGAGACCCTTCCGGGTCAGTAGTGCGCTATACAAATGTTATGATTGATTGATTGATTGATTGCCACCCGATGAAAATGACACCGTTCCTTTTATCTATACATATATATGTACAAAAAAAGGGATCATTATATACAGATACCATATTATGTTAATATATGAATGTTGAGTCCTAATAAACTGTTAGCATATTTCCAACCATGATTTACCTTAAAATCTTAAAAGACTAAAAAAATCACTGGATAAATCCATATACAATACATTGTAAAAAAAACACTGTCTGCTTAAATGCAAAAAGCTTACTCCATTTGTGAAAATGATTTAAAGGATGTACAAAATTGAGCATAGCAGCAATTATCATTATGTGCAAAAAATCGTGCTGGATAAGATCTCAAAAAAGAGATGAAGTTGAAATATCAAGGCAGACAAATAGATTATAACACGAGATTACAGATATTATATCTAACCAAGAAATATATCCTCATTACCAAAATTATCCACATCTCCTATATATAAACCATTGTACACATCCCTGGTATTTGTGCAATAAGTACCAGGGCTCCACAGGGCTTGGTCGCCCCACTCACTGCTGCCGCTCCTGCCTGCCTTTGCCGCCTCTTGCCTGCAGATTCCTTCGCTCGCTGCCCGCTGCTCCTGGGAATTTCCCGCTGCTCCTGGGAATTTCCCGCTGCCCGCTGCTTCTTGGATCCCGCCGCTGCCTCCCTGCGGCCCCGCCCCCCTGTGATTCCATTCGCCGCCCCGCTCCCGCCACCCAGCTGCTCCTCCCTCCCGGCTCCTTACTTAAGGGGACCACAGAGTGTGACCGCTCAGCCCTCCACAGGGCTTGGTCGCCCCACTCACTGCTGCCGCTCCTGCCTGCCTTTGCCGCCTCCTGCCTGCAGATTCCTTCGCTCGCTGCCCACTGCTCCTGGGAATTTCCCGCTGCTCCTGGGAATTTCCCGCTGCCCGCTGCTTCTTGGAATTTCCCGCCGCTGCCTCCCTGCGGCCCCGCGCCCCTGTGATTCCATTCGCCGCCCCGCTCCCGCCACCCAGCTGCTCCTCCCTCCCGGCTCCTTACTTAAGGGGACCGTAGGGGACCACAGAGTGTGACCGCTCAGCCCTCCACAGGGCTTGGTCGCCCCACTCACTGCTGCCGCTCCTGCCTGCCTTTGCCGCCTCCTGCCTGCAGATTCCTTCGCTCGCTGCCCGCTGCTCCTGGGAATTTCCCGCTGCTCCTGGGAATTTCCCGCTGCCCGCTGCTTCTTGGAATTTCCCGCCGCTGCCTCCCTGCGGCCCCGCACCCCTGTGATTCCATTCGCCGCCCCGCTCCCGCCACCCAGCTGCTCCTCCCTCCCGGCTCCTTACTTATGACGCCCCCAGAGCGACCGCGCAGCGGACGCGCGCAGAGGGAGCGCCGATTGAGCACCGAAGGTGCGCCAAAGGTAAACCCGTCTGCGTCCGTCCGCGCCTGGCCCGCGCCCAGCGCCAGGACCCCTGGCCCTTCACGCCGAGGCAAGACGACCCGACTGACCTACGCCGCCGCCACTTTCAACGCACTCAATGCCAGCCGGACCCACGCCTGCTGCCGAGCCACCCCGGGACGCACCCACGGACCCTTCACCTGCTGCACCTGCAAGTTCACCTGCCTCCGAACCTGCCCCGCACCCGCCAAGACAAACACCAGCAGCAACCACCTCAAGTGCATCCTGATCAACACCCGCTCCGTCCACAGACACGCTGTGGAACTCTGGAACCTCCTCGACGCTACATCACCGGACGTCGCCTTCCTCACGGAAACCTGGATGAACGCCACCTCTGCACCCGACATCGCCATCGCCATCCCGGACGGGTACAAGATCATCAGGAGGGACCGCATCAACCAGACCGGAGGTGGCATCGCCATCGTTCACAGGAACACCATCCGCATAACGACCGACGCCAACGACTCCTTCGCCGCAGCCGAACATCTCCACTTCCAGATTCACACCGACCCTAAGACGACCCTCAGAGGCACCCTCGTCTACAGACCCCCGGGACCACGCACACAATTCAGCGAAGACATCACAGACTTCATCAGCCCGCACGCCCTCCCCTCCACTGACTACATCCTCCTCGGGGACCTCAACTTCCACCTGGAGAACAACAAGGACCGCAACACCACCGCCCTGCTGGAAAACCTCGCCAACCTCGGACTCAAGCAACTGGTCAACATCCCCACCCACTACGCCGGCCACACGCTTGATCCCGTCTTCTCTTCCAGCAAGTACATCACCTTCAGCCACGCCACCGGACTCCACTGGACCGACCACAGCTGCGTCCACTTCAGCTTCAAAAGATCCACGATCCACCACCACCCGCAACAGGTAACTCACAGGAATTGGAGCAAGATCACGGCAGACCAGCTCACCACCTCCCTCAGCCAGAGCCCACCCGCCAACACAACGGACCCCAACGAAGCAGCCCGCAACTTCACACAGTGGCTGACCGCCTGCGCCGACGACCTCGCGCCACTAAAGAACCCTCCCAGCAGACCCAGAAGCAAGAAGGCATCCTGGTTCACCGACGACCTCAAGGACTCCAAGAAGACCTGCCGCACCCTCGAGAAAGCCTGGCTCCTCGACCGGACCACCGACAACATGACCGCCCTCAAACACGCACCCGCAAGCACCACCAGCTCATCCGCACCACCAAGAAGAAATCCCTGAAGGAACGACTGGACAACAACGCCCACGACAGCAAAGAGCTCTTCACTATCGTCAAGGAGTTCTCCAACCCCAGCACCGGCACCAACGACATCACTCCGTCACAAGACCTCTGTGACTCCCTCGCCTCGTTCTTCCACCGCAAGATCGCCGACATCCACAACAGCTTCGGCGCCCCACCCACGCACCCAACCATCGAACCAACGCCCCCCACCGCCACCCTTCGCACCTGGACCACGTCGACCACCGAAGACACAGCCCGCACGATGAACACCATCCACTCCGGATCACCGACCGACCCCTGCCCACACCACGTCTTCAACCAGGCCGACTCCACCATAGCACCCCAACTCCGGAACATCATCATCGCCTCCTTCAACACCGCCACCTTCCCGTAGAGCTGGAAGCACGCCGAGATCAGCGCCCTCCTGAAGAAACCTACAGCGGACCCCACCGATCTCAAAAACTTCCGCCCCATCTCGCTCCTCCCTTTTCCTGCTAAAGTCATCGAGAAGATCCTCAACAGACAGCTGACCGCCTTCCTCGAGACGAACGGATCTCTCGACCCCTCGCAGTCCGGCTTCAGAGCCAACCACAGCACCGAGACCGCCCTCATCGCAGCCACCGACGACATCCGGACCCTGCTCGACGAGGGGGAAACAGTCTCCCTCATCCTCCTGGACCTCTCCGCTGCGTTCGACACGGTCTGCCACCGCACCCTAGTCCAGCGCCTCAGCAACATCGGTATCCAAGAGAAGGCACTGGAGTGGATAATCTCGTTCCTCGCCAGAAGAACACAAAGAGTCCGCCTCCCCCCGTTTCGCTCCGAGGCCACCAAAGTCATCTGCGGCGTCCCGCAAGGATCTTCACTCAGCCCCACCCTCTTCAACATGTACATGAAACCTCTCGCAGCCATCGCACGCCAGCACTACCTCAACATCATCTCTTACGCCGACGACACCCAGCTGATCCTCTCCCTCACCAGAGACCCCGACATCGCCAGAACCTGCCTACACGAAGGGATGAAAGACGTCGACGAGTGGATGAAGGACAGCCGCCTGAAACTGAACTCGGACAAGACGGAAGTCCTCATCCTGGGATCTTTGCCCTCCGCCTGGGACGACTCCTGGTGGCCCCCAGCCCTGGGCACCGCACCCAAGCCAACCGACCACGCACGCAACCTGGGCTTCATCCTGGACCCCTCCCTCTCGATGACCAGACAAGTCAACGCCGTCTCCTCATCGTGCTTCAACACCCTGCGTATGCTTCGCAAGATCTTCCGCTGGATCCCGACCGAGACCAGGAAGACTGTCACCCAGGCACTCGTCACCAGCCGACTGGACTACGGAAACGCCCTCTACGCCGGAACCACAGCCATGCTACAGAAAAGACTCCAGCGCATCCAGAACGCCTCCGCCCGACTCATCCTGGATGTCCCCCGACGCAGCCACATCTCCAGCCACCTGAGGAACCTGCACTGGCTCCCCGTCGGCAAGAGGATCACGTTCCTGCTCCTCACCCACGCACACAAGTCTCTCCACGACCTGGGCCCCAAGTACCTCAACGACCGCCTGACCTTCTACACGCCCACCCGCCAGCTACGGTCCACCAGCCTAGCCCTTGCAGCCATACCACGCATCCGAAGAGCCACTGCCGGAGGAAGATCCTACCTGTTGGAACTCCCTCCCCATCCACCTTCGGCTGACCCAGGACCATCTCGCCTTCAGGAAACAACTCAAGACCTGGCTGTTCGAGCAGTAGCATACCCCTCCCCCCAAGCGCCTTGAGACCCTCCCGGGTGAGTAGTGCGCTATACAAATGGCATGATTGATTGATTGATTAAGCAAGGTGTAATGTTACCAACTATCCCTGTATATAAAACAAAAAGAAACCAGAGATCCAGAAAAAGCAAATTTAAAATAAACAGAATTGTCATAATCAGATCGACATTTAAGATTTTGATACATACAGTATTTAGAACAAAGGACAGAGATACCGAGTCTTATAGGCAAGTGTACATATCTTCCGTGTTATTAAGTCCATTAGGACACTTGCTATCAAAATCGAGAATGAACTTTGTTTCTAGTCGTCTGAGCAATACCTCTCTATTGCCTCCTCTACGTTGTTTCGGAACAGAGGACACCACAAAATACTGCAAACAGTTTAGGTTGTTATCATGCACCTGTTTGAAATGGCGCGCCACAGGATAACTGGGATCACTGTGTAAAATTGTGCCTAAGTGCTGTAATATTCTCACATGCACCTGTAGCTTGGTGCTCCCAATATAATTTAAACCCCAGGTGCACGTGAGAACATAGACTGCGAATTCAGTCTTGCAATTGTAGTTACCCACTATTCTGTTAGGTGTAGGGCAAAAGGGGGTTTGATACTCAGTTTTATTAACTCCAAATCTACAAGCACGACACGAAGAACATTTATAAAAACCCTATTTGGGTTTTAACCAGTTAGAATTGGTTCTGATTTCAGGACTGGTTGGATCCAACACAGAACCCATGTTCCTTGCTCTGCTGAATGTTATAGTAGGACTTTGGGGCAAACTCATTCTCAAGACAGGGTCAGTTAGTACTATTGCCCAGTTCTTATTGACAATAGACCTGATTTTCCGCTCATTATCACTGAAAGTTGTTATCAATCTGGGACCATTGGTCATTGCGCCCCATATCTGAAGAGGCAATGGGTTCATGAGAGTTATACGAATTGACTAGTTCTTCCCTAGATTGTGGCAACAGGCTTTCTCTCGATCTGAGTGCAGTTTTGGCTAGTGCTGATTTAAGTACTTTGTCCGAATAGCCTCGAGCTTTCATCCTCTGCATCGATTCTGTTGCACAGGTGTCAAACTCAGTATCTACACTGCATATTCTTTTGAGGCGTAGAAGTTCTCCATAGGGGATGCTGACAATAAGATGCCTAGGGTGAGAACTAGAGGCATGAAGTGTTACATTCCCAGCCGTAGGCTTCCTAAATAAAGTACTCTCTACCTTATTGTTTTTGACGAACAGTTTTACATCCAAAAACTCTATACTAGAGTCATCTATATGGGAGGTAAAGTGTAGATTTAAATTGTTTATGTTGATGATATCTCTAAACTCCACTGCTTTTTGTCTGCTCCCTTCCCATGCTATAAAAATTTCATCAATATATCTTAGGAAATATTTTATGTTAATATAAAAAATTGCTTGTAGTCCCTCCTAAGAACCTGCTCCTCCCACCAGCCGACGTGCAAGGACGCATAGCTGGGGGAGAAGCAGGCTCCCATTGCCACGCCTCTTAATTGCCTAAATACCTCTTTCCCAAAGAGAAAGAAATTGTTATTTATGCACCAGTCCATCAAACTGATTAAAGCCTTATTGTGTTGGTAATATTCACACGACCTTTGGTCCCATAAGAATTTCACTGCGTTAAGTCCTGCCTGGTGGTCGATGCTAGTATACAAAGACTCAATGTCTAATGATATAAGATACATGCCCTCTGACCATTGTAGATTTTTCACTTTACTTAGAAAATCACCAGTGTCTTTGATGTAACTAGGCAGTGACTTAACAAGATCTTGCAGAAAAAAATCAACATATTGACGAACTTGTTCCGCTACGCTGCCTATGGCAGAAATGATCGGCCTGCCAGGGATGGGGGAATATATATATATAGAGTGAAATATATGTGTACATATATTTACATATATATATATTTTTTTATATATATACATATTTATACATATATATATATATATCCAAACCCTCGTCTGTAACTTTGTTTTCAAACAGAAAAACGAGCGGGACCCAGCTATTGTGCTAGAATGTTTTCTATATTGCCACCAGTTCAGTCCTCCATGACGGGTTTCGGCTGGTTCATACATTCATACTTATACACCCACTCATTCTTCAATACACCTTGACATATATATAGTCTGTGTCGTGGTGGCTGGTACGGTTGGGGACTAGAGGAAGCTCCGGGAATACATTGCAGCAGGACATAGGCTTCTCTGGGCATCACTGACAGTCCTGCATTTCGCCATCCCACATGGGCAGAAATCTACATTTCCCCACGCAGCACCTACCTGGCAACTGAATTCTGGGACTGGGAGTCCCGATGGACTACCGGTGGTGAGCGGTTATTGTTTGGGGAGGAGCGAGTTCCCACCAATAGGAGCATTGTAGGACTGATTTTAACTCAGGTGAGAGAAGCCGACTGAACATTCAAGGCATCAGAAGAAGGCTGACTGGGGCCGAAATGCATCATGCCGCATCTTGAATAAACAAGCTTCCTTCAAAATCCCCTGCGTGGCCTCTGCTCTTTTTTGTGAAGAGATTTGGTGTGATATATATATATATATATTCAGAGAAAAAACCATAGGTTATAGACCATATATAGTTAGGAATTAGCATTTACAAAACCTTGAAAATTCACTGAAAAAACCATAGGTTATAGACCATATATAGTTAGGAATTAGCATTGAAGAAACCTTTTTTTTACTCACACAAAACCATTGAAATTCCATATATAGTTAGTTGTACTAACTATATATCGCGCACCCGCAATCCACTGCTTATCATGTCACATATTACATCATTCATGACATGGTCAGTGACATCACTGATGACATCACTGATGACATCTCAAATGACATCACTGATGACATCACTGATGACATCTCAAATGACATCACTGATGACATCACTGATGACAACATCCAGTGACTGTATGTTTCTATAAAGTTAAAATATGTCTTACATATTGAAGAATGAGTGGATTTATAAGTGTCTGGATGAAGGATTTATTAGGTGCATGACTGACTGTATGAGTGACTGATTAAATGTGTCTCACTGAGTGCATGGGTTAGTGACTAAACTGTCTTAATTTGTGCATCATTATGTCTGTTGTTCTGTAAACTGCTGCATGTGTTGATCAGTAGCTATATGAGTAACTATATGGGTTATTGGTTGATTGCCTAAGTATTTGTATGGGAGACTGAGTGTGTGTGGGTGGCTGGGAGGTGTATAACTCTGTGCATAGATGTGTGAGCAGTTGATTCACTAGATGTATGGGTTCAAAAGTGCATGTGGAAACAGCTGTATGGGCAGTTGACTGTGTGCATGAGTGTATTGGTGAGTGAATGGATATCTAAGTGCTACATGTCAAAGTAAGTACATAGTTAAAACACAGTACATGTGAGAGTTGACATATATAAATAACTATGCCTAAGAGCCAGTGAATGTGTGAGTGGCTGTTTGGATCATTGTGAACTTGTATCAGGGATTGTATAAGAGAGTAAATATGTGTTAGTATATGTTTGAATAAGTAAGGTGTGTATAACTGTATAGTTGAGGAAATGGAGGTGTGATTGATTCTTTACGTGACTGACTAGGTGTGTGAGTAACTCCATGGATGAGTGACAGTCTGTGAGTGTCTGTTTACACTGAGTGTATCTAAGTTTTTATTAGAGTCTGAAGAGATTCATCGTATTATCACATGAATAATGTCATCAGTGATGTCATCAGTGATGTCTTTTGAGATGTGATCAGTGATGTCATCAGTGATGTCATTGGTGATGTCATTTGAGATGTCATCAATGATGTCATCAGTGATGTCATCAGTGATATCATCAATGATGTCATTTCAGATGTCATCAGTGATGTCATCAGTGATGTCATTTGAGATGTCATCAGTGATGTCATCAGTGATGTCATTTGAGATGTCATCAGTGATGTCACTGACCATGTCATGAATGATGTAATATGTGACATGATCAGCAGTGGATTGCGGGTGCGCGATATATAGTTAGTACAACTAACTATATATGGAATTTCAATGGTTTTGTGTAAGTAAAAAAAAGGTTTCTTAAATGCTAATTCCTAACTATATATGGTCTATAACCTATGGTTTTTTCAGTGAATTTTCAAGGTTTTGTAAATGCTAATTCCTAACTATATATGGTCTATAACCTATGGTTTTTTCTGTGAATTTCAATGGTTTTTTAATAGCAAATATCAAAAGCTTTAAAATGTATTCTTCTGTAAATCAAAAAATATATTTTATATGTTTATTAATAAAAAAATGTATGTTTTTTAAAAATTTTTTTTTTTGTTTCGCTCCCGGTCCGCGAACCGGGTCGCTTCCCGTTAGCTCAAAATGGTGCCGGGACCCGGTCCGCGAACCGGTAAACGTTCAGTTTGCGCAACTGCCGCGTTAGAAAACAACATCGTGACGCGTCGCGTCAGCGTGACGTATCGCGTTGTCGCGTGAAACGTCATATGACGCGCCGCGTTAGCGTACCCGGAAGTGAACCGGTACGCGAAGCGAGGCGCGAAGCGCAGCTTCCCGGAAGCGATCCGGGACGCGGCGCAAAGCGCGTAACGTAAACACAACAGGTCATGTGACTTGTTAATAACACTTTTCATTGGTTTATTTCACTTTTGGTTTCCTAATGATGTAAGACTAGGTCTTGTGACCTAAAAGTAACACTTTTCATTGGTTTAGAACTATTGTTTTTCCCAAATGATGAAAACCCCTCCTTCTTTCCTCACTCTGACTTTCATCTTTGTGAGAGGAAGACCCTTTGTGATCACTGAGCAATGGCTTCATTAGTAGTTTCAGCTGGTGCTTCCCCACCACCTCCACCACCTCCAAGGAAGAGAGGACCACCTGCTGAAGTTATCATTCAGCAAGAGGAGGAAGAAGAGGAAGAAGAGGAACAGCAGGAAGAGAGGCATTTTTTGCCTGAGGAGCCCAGGAGGTCTCATCTGAAAGAAAACTTTATTTGGCAATTTTTTAAATATCCTCAGGGCCAAAAAAAAGTCAATGCACGGTACGTAACTTGCCTTATCTGTAAGAAGGATTTGTCCAGAGGGACAGATAAGAAGTACAGTTACGGGAATTATACTATGCATCGCCATATGGAGAGGTGGCACCCTATCAACTACAGTGCTGCACAGTTACGTGACCAGCAAGATAATCCCCCTATTGTGGCCAGAAGATCAGTTGTACAGGAAGTGTCGGGACCAGAGGCGAGGGAGATGGTCCCAAATATACAGATGAGGTTCGGGGAAGTGAAACAAGTGTGCGTGCATTGTAATCAATTAATTTGCTACAGAGAAAGTAGCATCAATCTGATCAACAGAGCTGTCGACAATCATGTTTGTCCGAAACGCCCCAGAGAATAAATTCTTTTTTTTTTGTTGCTCCTGTTGAGCCCTTTACAATGAATCGTTTTCGTTTCCCCCCCCAAAAAAAACCAAAAAAAATATAAAACCGTTCAAAAAATACAAAAAAAGTAAAAAAATGTTCAGAAAAATAATAAAAAAAATATAAAAAAACAAAAACAATAAAAAAAAAGTTCTTATCAGAACTACCTCCCCTTTATAAAAAAATTGGTAGAATATTTAGCACTCTGCCAACCTCTATTTCTTTTGGTTCGCTTCCCGGTTCGCTCGCCGGTGCGCGAACCAAAAAAATAATTTAAAAAAAAAAGAAGAGTAAGTATAAGGGAAGGAAACAGAGAGTAATGTTAAAAGAAAGACAGCTATAGGGACTAAACCAAAGATACTGTTTAATAGATCTATTTACTGAAGAAAAGATGGAAGAGGGTATAATTGTGAAAAACAAAATAGATAAGGAAGTGAAAGAAAAAAAGGAGAGTAGAAGAATAACAAACAAGAGTTTCTTAGAGAATGTGACTGAATGATCAAATTAAGATTAAAACATTGGAATAACAGAGAGAAAAAACACAATGCAGAAAAGAAGAAGTAACAGAAAAGGAATGATTGAAACAGCAAAGAAATGTAAATAACATAGGGGCATATTATCAACATAGGCGATAAAAGTTTTGCTGCTTTTATCGGCAGAAATCTGACGCTAAAGACACTTTTGCGGCAGTTTTCTGCCGATAATGACTGCTTTTATCGGCAGAAAACTGCTGCTAAAGCCGCTTTTGCGGAAGAAAACTGCCGCTAAAGCCACTTTTGCGGCAGTTTTCTGCCGATAAAAGCAGCGATAATTTTATTGCCTGTGTTGATAATATGCCCCTTAGTGTGCTTGAACTACAGAGAGAAAGCATAATGAACAAGTAGTGAAAGAGTGATCAGTCAGAGACAGTGAGAGTAATAGAGACGCAGTGAGTGAACAAGAGTGAGGAAGTATGAGAAGAGAGGGACTGAGAAAAATAGTGGAAGGAGTAGAGTAAGTAAGTAATAGATAAAGGAATGAGGGAAGTAGCAAAGGCAGGAAAGTGAGGGTTAAAGAAATGAAGTAGTGAAACTAATAGAAGTTAAATGTGATAGAAATGTAACGAAAAGAGTACAAAACATTTACCTTATAATTGTCGTTAACTTAGTCACTTGTTATTTTTATACTTTCAATCTGTGAAAGAGAGAACAAACATTTGAAAAATATTAAAACATGTATTTAAAAATTAGAAAAGACAAGGGAAAAGATTTGAAGGACAAACAGTTTTTCAACAACTTTGACACTTACAGAAGCCTCTGCTTCTCCATGCCCCTACACAGTCCTAAAAATATACATTTTAAACTAACAGTATCTTGATGCAGATGAAGTGAGGCCTATCTTGCAACATGGTGCATCTTTTGCACTGCTGCTGTCTCACAAAAGTGATGCAACGGCAGCGCAAAAGAGGTGCACAGCCATCATAAAACTGTCCCTAACATTTTAAATGATTGCTTCAGGATGCCAATAAGGTGTGTCCTATCCAGAGGTTTGTTTGAGGTGAGGCCTACTCAGGGTTGCAGATGAAATTTACGCTTGTTGAAGAGTACAGAGGAGATAATACATATCCATGTCTACCAATGAAGTGAGTCATGTCCACTTCACTCTTGAACAAAGGCCAGACCTCCTCTGTTTCCTTGGACAGGCCTAAACTTGATTTGCACAATGTGATGTGTAATGTTAGCAAACACAGGTGATGTAATTGAAAAACGTGCAATTTCTTTTGCTCATTTCACAATCACATCAATTGTGTTTCCTTTGCTTAGGTATCTCATTGTGCAGATGTAGTCCAGCATATGAAAGAGTACCCAGAAGTGCAGCACTGCATGCAACAACTTTGACACTTACTGAAGCCTCAGCTTCTGCATGCCCCCTACACAGTCCTAATTATATACATTTTAAACTGACGGTATCTTGCAGGAGATGAACTGAGGCCTATCTTGCAACATGGTGCATCTTTTACACTGCTGCTGCGTCACAAAAGTGACGGAACAGCGACGCAAAAGAGGCGTATAGCCATCATAAATCTGCACTTAACATTTTAAATGATTGTTTCTAGATGCTGATAAGGTGTGGCCTATCCAGAGATTTGTTTCAGGTAAGTCCTACTCAGGGTTGCAGATGAAATTTAGGCTTGTTGAAGAGTATAGAAGAGATAATACATGTGCAGGCCTACCAACGGAGTGAGTCATGTCCACTGCACTCTTGAACAAATGTGAGACCTCCTCTGTCTCCTGGAACAGGCCTAAACCTCATCTACACAATGTGATGTGTAATGTTAGGAAACACAGGTAATTTAATTGAAAAACGTGCAATTTTTTTTGCTCATTCCACAGTCACATCACCTGTGTTTCCTTTGCTTAGGTATCTCATTGTTTAGATGTAGTCTATCATATGAAAGACTACGTAGAATGTGAGCACTGTATGCAACAACTTTGACACTTATAGAAGCCTCAGCTTTTCAATGCCTACTACACAGTTCTAAATGTATATCATAAATACAAAAAGTACAGAATTAATTATACATGTTAAATGGTTTATTTTTGCTGTTCTCAGAATTTATCAAATTTCACTAAAAATAGTGACTTGAAGGTATTCATCATATAACAGCGGGGAAAAAAAAACACAATCAAAATGATTGTGTTTAAAAAACCCATATAACATAACCAAACAGAAATCAGAACTCCTGAAAAGTAACTTACTTTCCATGACGTCGAAGGATATCCTATGAACAGCTTACACTCTGTTGTGCTGCTATTATTTTCAGCCCGCCACTTTCTGAAAGAAAAGCTCCATCGTTTTGAAAAATATGTTACATACAATAAATGACTTCTCGCTCTCTACCGCACGTTTCCACAAGGCCAAATCGTGTAAGAGCCATTTATAACTCTTGGAATTCTTCTAAGCAAATCCCGTCATTTTGTATTTCCGCAACTTTCAGAAAGAAAACGTTCAAGATCACTTTCACAATCCTGGACTAGTAATATCTTACCCTTCTTGCTCACTCATGTTCTACATTTCCTATGACACTGATACTGCTTACTATGAAGCAGACTTACACTACCTCTATGACTACTACAATTATTTAATTCTCTACATCACTTTTAATCACAAAGGAATATAAAACAGTAGATACAATTATATCAACCCCTAGAATCATTATACACCAGTTACCTACCCTAAATTCTCTTTTCTGAAAACAGAAAGTAAGAATATTTTTAAATAAAAAGGCAACATTGTATCGTAGTCAAATGGGAATAATTTCCGAAACAGCAAATTTTTTTACATTTTCAATAAGCTGTGTAATAAGCGGATCTGTCAAATGACCATCATGCCATATAATAGCTGCAGTCACAAATGTTCTTCCTAAAATCAACGACTGTGTAGCCACAACATTTGTAATTAAAGTTGAAGACTTACTTTCATCAGGTTTATATAGTTGGATTTTCAAAATGACATTATAATCAAAAGTTTGGACCAATAATCTAGACAGCATTGCAGACTTACATTCCCTCTACTCCATGTTTTGATTGGCTGCTTGAATTAGCTTATAAAAAGAAACAGTTTTTCTGAACTCATACAAAGTGCAGTTATTTTTCCATGACGTCAAGTGTTATGGTAAGAACACCGTTTGCTTTGGGAAATACTCTGTTGTCCTTCAACTAATCTCTGCCCACCACTTTCTGTAAGAAAATCTTCTTTTTTTCCAGGAACTATTTAAAACTCAAAAATAACTTTTGACTCTGTACTACACTTATCCTCAAGGCCAAATCATGTAGGAGCCATTAGAACCTCTTGAAATTCCTCAGAGCAAATCCTGAGATTCCTTCCCTAAAATTTTGGTTTTAAAAACACCAGGTAAGAATTTTTAAGGTCAAAAGGCAATTTTTTTTTTAAAGTTAAAACAGAATCATTGCAGAATGACCAGCCATTTCTAGACTTTAAATAAGCTGTGTAATGTCCTGATGTTATTGAAGGACCGTCATGATATATAATTGCTGCAGTTACAAAAGTCCTTCCTGATATTGACAACTGTGAAGCCACAACATTTTTAATTAAAGTTGTCAATTTTGTTCCATCAGGCCTACATCGTTGGAACATTAAAATGACATACTGGCCATATGTTCGTATAAATAATGTTGACAACATTTCAGACTTACATTGGCTACACTCCATGTTGTGATCAGCTGCTTTTACTAGCTTATTAAAGGACACTGATTTACTGTCTGGCAAAGTTAAATATATAAATCTTTCTGAGTCTACACTACTAGTACTTGATACCCTACAGTTCTCGCAGTCATGCTGCCATTGATAAGAAAGCCCAAACAGGTGATCTACATCTACACCTTCAGCATGCAATACATCAAGCATATACATTAAAAACTCCTGACAATCTTGCTGAATATTTTGAGAGAATTGTGTTTGACCTGAACATCTGTCTAACAGATTTCGAATTTCAGACACACTTTCTATTTTTGTTCTATCAGTGCTACATTTCTCTAACACAGAATTTAACAAACTGCAAAATCTTTGATCAGAATTGACCACAATCTCTTCTTTTACATTTTCTAGAGAAAACAAAACATTAACCACTACATTAGCATAGCAGTTGACACCAGAACTGTTTTCAAATTGAAAACCAACAACATCTTCAACAGAATCCTTTTTCTTTCTGCTTATAATTTCAGGTTCATCGACTTTTCGTCTTTTTGCTACAACCTCCCTACTATTGGTCACATTTCTTCGTTTCCGGCCTACCACACGTTTCTCAAACAAAGGATATTGAGGCAAATGTGGCGCATACTCTCTTCTTAACCTATTGTATTCCTTAACACAATCTAGATCCGCACAAATGTTTGTGACATCACACTCAATCAAGTACAATCCTGATAAAGTTCTAACTCGTGACAATGCCACATATGCCATACCCTCCTTGAACACAGAACTGCCAATATTCACCAATGCACTGTCTACACTTAAACCTTGCGATTTATGGATTGTCACCGCATATGCCAAGCAAACAGGAAACTGCATATGGCGAACATATAAGTCTTTTACAAGCAAAAATCGAGCAGAACAACGACCAATTAGCGGTACTTCCTCAATGCCATCAAATTTAATTTTTAAAAATTCAATTCCATCTCTATTTCTGTATTTCACAAAATCAACAACATTACCCATTGATCCATTTACCAGACCTCTTTCAACATGTAAATTCCTTCTTAAAATTATACGGCAGTTTAAGCACACATTCAGAGTCTTTTCAAAACCTGCAGTTTTAGATATAGTATTCTCTAATGAATCCAATTTTATTTTCAAATTCTCAGACAACATAATTGTTGATCCCATATGCTCTACTCTGTCAATAGCTTCCAGTTTCACAATCTCTTGGTTTTCTAAATGCAACATCTTGTTGTTGAAGATGGCACATTCTGCAAGAGTTGGCATCAAACATATTCCAGATTTCTTCTCAGTAATTTTCTGAAAAATATTCTCAGGCACAACGTCTTGTTCTGGATATAAATTTGACAGTAATCGTGCATGTAAAGCTTCTTTCCCATGCTCGGTCACTTTTCCAATTCTAACATCTTGTAGAATATTCTTGTAATCTTCATCCTTCGCCTGACGCATATTTTCATGCAGTTCAGCATAATTGAAGTTTAACCATATATTGACGTTGCCAATGCTCCCTAGGCACTTCCTGGTATCTTCATGCGTGAGCATTTTGAACACAGGTTGTCCTTTCACTGGTGTCAGCTGCAGAAGATCTCCGAAAACAATGATGTGTTTGCCACCAAATAACACATCATACTCTGTTTTAAGAACTTCTTGCATTCTCAAATGCACAAAGGCAAGCATGACATTAGAAACCATGCTTACTTCGTCAATGATAAGAAGTTTCATTTTCCTCAAGACTCTTGAAACTTCACAACAAGCATCTCCAGATAACTTGTGGTATTGTAATTTGTTATCATGCTCCACTGGCAGCATCAGTAGACGATGCAAAGTAATACCTTTAATGTTATGTGCTGCCAGTCCAGTTGGAGCGGTGACAACACAAGACAGCGATGACTCAGTCCTTTCCTGCAAATAACATGAAATTGCTTTAATGAGGAAACTTTTTCCAGTTCCCGCTTCTCCACTCACGTACAGTCGGACAGGCTTCAACGACGTACATGAGCACTCTTTCTTCTCATGACTTAATCCATGATCAATTTGCTTGGTAACTTCGTCATATATTTTCCTCTGCTCAACGTTGAGTTGTCTTTCCAAGTCTTCTAAGTTAACCACATCCTCCTGAGCATGTGCCATGGCTCTTTCCACTTCATTCATGGCAGTGGCAGCTTCATTTTCGATAACAGGTCCTCCTAGTGGATCCTGACTCAAGGAAACAGAACTCTGACTGTCCTGAGAACTGTCTCTGGCAATCTCGGCTGCAATCGTTGCTTCCTGCTCGATTTCCGCATTCAACATTTCTAGATATTTGGGAAAAGCAGGACATTCTATGGTCTCCTTGGCGGCAGTGAAAGAGTCTTCATAACAGAGGAAATCTCCAAGCAGTTCCTCTTCTGCACGCCAAGGCTTGAAAAGTTGCAAAAGTGCTAAATAAAAAAACTCCTTTTTTTCAGGAGATTCGCCACTCAATTTTCGATGGTTTACCAAGTGGCATTTTCTTTGCTTGACCAGACATCCCTCACTTCCAATTACAGCATACACTCCTTTATCAATATCTTCTTTGATGTTCCTCTTGAATATGTAATTTTGTAGAACCTCATACAGACAAACATTCTCGAGGTGACTGCTTCGATTTGGATAATATGTATCCAACATGTTGGTCTTCAAAATATCGGTACTGTTTGGCTCCTTTTCCGGCAAATACTCAATTTCCCGCACAGGTTTCAGAACTCGATTACGCGTTGCAGCAAGACCAAGACTCGCCCAAACGATACTACTAGATTTGGCATAGAGACTTGCTGAAGACAACCGGTCAGAACATTCGTAAGCTCCGATTTCTCGATGCGACAACATCTTCAGACTGAAACTGTACAACTTCTTACTGAGGCTCTTTTCATGGGAAATGTCCTCCCACATATCCTTCAATTCTGTCTTTTCTTTTTTGGTGATGTAAGATGTCACAAACCGAGCCACAGCCATACAGTTATCAGCCACAAACTGTATATCCATGTTAGCATTCCACATGGACAAAATCACTGGGTTGTAGTCGTTGATGTACTTGGACTCTTCGTTCCTTTTCAAATTGTCTGTGTTTTTAGGTGATTTTTTCATCACATTATGTCGCAGCGAAGACATCAAACTGTTTACTCTTTCTTTAGAAATCACCGGTCGTGGAAAGCCGAAACGACATTTGGTGTAGAACTTGTCCTTGTTTCTGAATTTACGACGACAGTACTTTCCACAACGATGGCTTTGGAAACGTAGAACTTGTTCTCTTAGGCTTTTCTTCTCCTTTGCGTTTGGAACAGCACACGTAGAATACTGTTGTATGAAACTCATCACTAAGTCTTCTGGATCTGTTCCAAATTTAGGTGCATCCTTGATCCACAGCAGCATATGTATATGAGGAGCACCTCTTGCTTGGTACTCCTTTCTCCAGAAGAAATCCAACACCTCTCCAAGAGGTGGATTCTTCTTATTCATGATGAAAGACATCATAGCTTCAAATCTATGATTGAAGTACCTGCATACATTCACTGGATCCAAAGAGCACAGTTCTCCGGGTGTCTTGAATTCGATATTTTCAATGTTTCCATTTGCCTCTCGTAGAAATTCAAGTAAGTCTTCCCAGCCATACTCGGCACAGCTCAGAGTGAGGAACCATGTGGGAGTTCCTAAGTTCCTCAGCATACATTTTAAATCACCATGACGACGGTACCAGTACTCATTAGTACCACGCTGACACGCCATGAGATTAATCAGGTGACAATCCAAAATACTGTCTTGGACATTGACTTTATCCATAAAGTCACTTACCGAGATGTTTTGCATCTGTATACCACTTTTCAAGATGTGGTTCACTGCATATGACAGTCCAGACAGATCCCTTTCAAACAGTAGATGAAACAAATAGGGAATGCATTGTCGAAACCTAGCATCTTCTGCATACAATCGTAACGTCCGGTATTCAGAAGCAGGAATTTGATGAGGTCGCTCATCATATCTTCCTCCTTGACCTGTTGGAAATAGCTGTGGGAAACACCGAGCTTCCAAACTTTCCTCCCAAACACTAATGGGACTCCCTTTGGCTTGTTTCATTTGAAACAACTCAATAGCATTGAAATGAAATGAAAAAGAAATTTATAGAGCGCTCTGTGGCCAAGCGGCTTCCTGGCGCTGAGGAACACAACGATATCTGCCTAACAGGTGCGAGAGAGATTAGCCCGGGAAAGCCTGAAGAAAGAAAAAAGTTTTGAGGGCTTTCCGAAAATGAGAGAAAATTGGAATGGAGCGGATAGAGAGGAGAAGAGAGTTCCAGATTTGCGGAGCACGCACAGAGAAGCAGGTGCCCCCTGTGCGGGACTTACGAAAGCGGGGAACGTGAAGAAGAGAGAGGGAGGAAGATCGGAGGGAGCGGGGGGGGGCATGGGAGGAGATCAAAGAGTTGATGAAGAAAGGGGCGGACCGGGCCTGTGCCCGAAAGGCCAGGCAGGCAAGTTTGAACTGGGACCTGAACTGAACGGGGAGCCAGTGAAGGGTTTTTAGGGCGGGAGTGATGTGGGAGAACTTAGGTAAACGAAGGACAAGACGGGCCGCCTGGTTCTGGATGGCCTGGAGACGACGGGTCTCGTAGGCAGGGATGCCTACATACAGGCCATTACCATAATCCAGGCGGGAGGTAATAAGGGCAGTGATGATAACTTTGAGGGCATCAACAGAAAAAAACCGGGAGATCTTACGGATGAGGCGGAGGGAAAGAAAGCAAGAGGATACAACAGAACTAATGTGCGCATGCATCGAGAGGTCATTGCTGACCTTGATGCCCAAAGTCCGAACAGAGGGAACCGGAGAGGGTCGAGGACCAAAAGAAAGGGGCCAGTGGACAGAGGACCAAGGGTTAGAGGGGCCACCAGTGAGGACAAGCTCTGTCTTGTCAGGGTTGAGCTTCAAGTGATTGAAGCTCATCCACTGAGAAATAAAGACAAGAGTTGACCTGAGCTTGGGAAGAGAGTGAGAGGGGGAGGATAGATCAAAGACGAGCTGGAGGTCGTCAGCGTAATTATACACTGAGACCCCCAGCTCAAGAAGAGAGGAAATGAGGGGGCGGATATAGAGGTTAAAGAGGAGGGGGGAAAGAGAGGAACCTTGGGGTACCCCACACGTGACCGGGAGGGGAGGAGCCGAGAAGGGGGAGAGGTGGACTGCCTGTGAGCGTCCCTGCAGAAAGGATGCGATCCAAGAGAGGGCGACACCCTGGATGCCCGCTGCGCTGACACGATCAAGAAGAATAGTATGATCGACCGTGTCAAACGCAGCGGACAGATCCAAAAGGACTAAGGCCTGAGGAAGGTTGCCATCAGCCTTGCCCTTCAGTTCGTCAAGGACCGCAAGGACCATGCCCTCAGTGGAGTGGCCCGGTCGAAAGCCGGCCTGGTGGGAGGCCAAGATGTTGTTCCCCTCGATGTAAGAAGAGAGACAAGATGTTACATGGCTCTCAAGAATCTTCCCTAGATAGGGGAGGAGGGAGATCGGCCTAAAGTTCGATGGAAGGGAGGAATCCAGGCCAGCTTTCTTCAGGATGGGAAGCACAATGGCAGACTTAAAGGAAGAGGGGACAGAACCCAGAGCCAGACAGGAGTTGAGAAAGGTTAGGGGGGGGTGGGACAACTAGTGAGTAAAGTTCTGAGGATACGAGCAGGTGCACAATCCGCCGGGGAGCCGGACTTGACCTTAACAAGGAGGTCGAGAAAAAGCTCGGGTGAAATGGGTGTGAAATGATCAAAAACGGGGGAAGAGAGGGGGGGATGGTCCGGTAGATCAAGGGGAGGAACAATCGGGATGTTGGCCTTAATGGTGGTTATTTTATTGATGAAATAGGTGTTCAACAAGTAGCAGAGGGATTGCGAAGGAGCAGGGGAAAGACCCGCACGGTCAGAGGTGGCAAGGCTACGGACCAGAGAAAATATCTCCCGAGTTTTGTTAGCCGAAAGGGCAACGCGGTCCGAGAAGTATTTGGATTTGGCTGCTAGAATAGCGGATTTGTAATTCTTAAGAAGGGCCCTGTATTTCAAGCGGAGAGTGGGGCAATAGGTGCGGCGCCAACGACGTTCCGACCGTCTGAGCTCGAGCTTCAGGGATCTAAGGTCATCGGAGAACCACCTGTGGGCGTCATGAAGACGGGCCGATCGAATCTTTTTAAGAGGGGCGGCCTGCTCGCAAGCCGCGGAAAGCCAAGTGTGGATGGCATCCGCCTGATTTTCCGCAGAAAGGTCGGTCAGAGCGGGGGCCGATAGAGAAAGAGAGGAGGAAAGGTCATTGAGATCAACCTTATTCCAGCACCGAGCCCAGATGTTCTTGGGCAAAGTAGCTTTCTCGGGCTGACCTAAGGGGAGGGAGAAGGAGATCAAAAAATGATCAGACCAGCCACAGGGGGAGATAGAAGATACCAGGGGATTGCAACGGAGAGACCAGATCTGGTCAAGAATATGACCATGAATGTGAGTGGGGATCAAGACATGGGATGAGAAGTTGAGACAGCAGAGAGTAGCAGAAAAGTCTTTCGAGGGGGGGTCCTCCTGCGGGTCGCCCGGCCAGAAATTAAAGTCCCCCAGCAGAATTAGCGACGCGTTGTCTACACCCAGGGTGGCCAGGAGATCCTGCAAAGAGGACACAAAAGAGGACATGTACTGAGGGGGGCGGTACAGAAGGATCACCGTGAGGGGAACCGGGAGGTTGAGAGAGCGGGCCACCAGAAAATCTACATTGGTGATGCCAGGATGCGAAAGAAGCTGGAATTGCAGGGATCGGCGGACTATCATCGCCACGCCACCCCCAGTTCTTCCATCAGGACGGTCGGCACGGAGGGCGTAGTGAGTAGCAGGGAGAATGGCAAGAAGGTCAGGAAGTGAGTGAGAGGAAAACCAAGTCTCAGTGAGGAAGAGGAAGTCCGGGGGGTCCGTATCCAGAAGGTTGAAGAGGGCGGTTTGATTTTTTACGGCAGAGCGTGTATTCAAGAGAATAGCAGAGGCATCAAGGGAAACAGGGGAAACACAAGGAGGAGGGGGCAGAGAAGAGATTGGAGAAGACGAAGGAGGCAAGGCGACACCGGGGAGGGGGGGGCGTAGATGCCATGCGAAGATAAGTGAGGAGCTATAGATGGGGAAAGAGGGATTGAGGCAGAGAAAGATGAGAGTTGGGCCGAAGAATACGCCAGACGAGGGGCAGGGTCTATGGCCCCTGGTCCCGGTCGGTCGCGGACGGGCGCAGACGGGCTTGCCTTAGGCGCGCCCGCTGCGCCCGTCCGCTGCGCGAACGGTAGAGACACATGTTAAGTAGTGAGAGTGGGAGGCAAACTCCGGGGGGCGTGGCCAGGAAGTGGGCGTGGCCGGGAGGGCGCCCGCTGAAGGCGGGAAGCGAGTGGGCGAGCTACCGCTGCAGCGTCCAACTCGGCTGCGCGGGAGGAAGGGAACAAGGGCAAGGACCCTGAACAGGTAAGGAGAGGGTGGGTTTAAAAAGCGCACTCAGGCGCTGAAAACTCAAAAATAATCAGGGCTGACAAAGTTTGCTGCTAAAAGCTCCCGCGGAAGGCAGGGAGTGATCCTGTGGCGAGTCAGCTCGTAGTCAGCTGCTAAATGGTGTCCCAGGGCATTCCCCATGACTTCCTTGGAATGCAAAGGATGAACACTATCATGTTCATATATTTCTTCACTTTTAGAGGGTTCTACTTTCTCAATTTGACCAGCACACAAATCACTATCCTCTTCCTCACTTACTTCCTCTTCTGCAACATATACATTCTTATAGTACTTATTATTTTTTTTCAAATACAATGTTGCCTTTTTGACTTTCCTAACATCCACTAAATCTTGCCATATTTTCTTATTCTTTGTCGGAACCCCATTAACTAAGATAACCAGAGGTTCCTCTTCCACTTTTTCTACTCCAATTGTGTTAATGTTTTTCTTCAAATCTAGAGGCAAATAAACAACTCTTCCCTTTAATCCTCTCTGTAAATCTGATGGAGGCAATTTCCCTGTCTTTGGCTCCATTCTTACAATAGCCTGAAAGGGATGGATACTTTGAATCAAAATAGATTCATAAGTATTTAAATCCTTCAATTCAGAAGGAATCTCAACCAATTCCAGATTATTATGAACCGCTCTAGCAGGCATCTGGTTTTGATTTAATTTGTTAAAACAATAAGTACACACACGTTGATCCGATCCCAAATTCAAAACAATTTTTTACCATCAAGTATGTTGCGAAATCCTTCCATTCACTATTATTTTCCCTTTCACTTTTTGCATATAAATCCACTAACTTAGTCTGATTCTTATAATAAGTGAGTCTGTACTGGAAACCTGTACACAATCTTCCACATTACCCTCTTCTTCTGGGTCAATTTCAACATTCTCCTCTTTACTTCCAAAGTAACAAAACTCAATTTCTTCACAAATATTTTTCACATCTATTTCAGAACCATGCAAAAGAGCAGTGCATAATTGTTTAAGCATAATTGCTGGACTCTTAGCATAATACAACATTCTAACTAATTTCCTCACTTTATTATGATGCACTGCTAGCATCCTGAAATGATGAAAAACACTCTGGCATACTCTCCTGGAAAGACAAGCCAGTGAATGACCATGCAAACCTGTCACTTATCTCACTCTGCAAGGATCTAATTCTTGCAACAACATCATTTTCTGCTTCAAACTTGTCTTATTAAATGTCCGTACAAAATCACAAAGCAAATTGATGGAATCCTGTCGTACACTGCAAATACTACTACACTTCCAGGTGTACACAGGACCCTTAGGACGTCTTCCTAAAACCTCATTACCTAACACCTCTTCTGTCTCTGTTGTCACAAGTTTTTCTTTTTCAACTGGACAACCATCTTTCACCTCATAAGCTCGACCACTGGTGTCAACTGCATGCACCAAATCATTATCCTGGAAATAACTCTCCTCATTAAAAAATGCCTCACAACTTGAACTATGCATCCATTCTCCGGAAAAAACTTCACAAAAATTACTACGATTAACTATTCTCTTCCATCTACTATTTCTTTTGAAATCATAAATTGCCTTGTTTAGCTTCCTAATTCTATTGATTATCAAAATAAATAACTTTCGTTTAATTTCAAATGCCTGATCAATAACTTTCTCAACTTTTTTTTTTCTCTTATAAAAAACCACTTTCTGTTGACCTTTCTTAATATTTTTTAACAAATTGCCAATTATCCTGTTGCAGAACATTCGTTTACGAATGTCCCTAAACTGTTGTTTCCTTCTACTATCATGCACAGAGTTATCTCTTGCTCTAGCAGTAACATTTTTGATTGGCCTTTCCTTTCCGTTTAAATTGCTTCTCTTTTTCCGGACTAAAACATTTTCTGTAGTACTACTTTTTTTTTTACAACTGTTTCTTATGAATGATTTCGTGGTCTTACCCGGTGCTTTCTTGGTGACTTGACGATTTTTTATTGTAGAGGACTGCTGCAACATTTGATGAACCTGCTGTCTTTGACATTTTGTAGCCTTTCTGATTCTATCCTTAGAAGGCATTCTCAAAATTTGAAATGATCTGCAGTTGAATCTGTGGTAAAATATAATAAAAAATGTTATTAACCACTATTACCAAACAGTAAATCAATAACAGTCATCAAAAACTTAACACACTACTTGACATTTTTACATAGAATAATTTTTAGTGATTTGGCAAATTTAGAATACACAAATAGCAGAAAAGAAATGGAATGCTTCTACATTTTACCTGTGCTGTTTTATATGTGAATCTGATCTAATTTTATGAGCATATTTTAATATTTTATTGAAGACACTACACATAACCTGTTTTTGAAGGTGTGTTTAATTTTAAATGAAACGGTTTACATTTTTACTTTTCATTTATTGTAAATTTTAAAAATAAATGTTTATAGTTCCATAGGCTCAAGCAGGTCAGCTTCCCACCCTATGTCATACAATTCTGACAAATCGGCATCCTCATCATGTTTTTCATCATCCTCAGGATTTAAATCATCCAAGGGATCTACTTCCACTGACGTTTCAATTACAAGTTCAATGATAAGGTCGAGATCAACTGATTGCTCGTTATCACTCATGGTTGATGTTGTCGTTATCTTTAAAGAAAGAGAACAACAATGAGATGTTGCAGAGTAAGAGACAAATCTCAGAGATTATAATAGTAAAATTGTTTAACAAGAGTAACATTTTGCAGCTATTATTTAGCCATGTCCAGCGATGCTGAGGAGGTGAGGCCTATGTCCAAGTTTTCAGTGAACAGGACTCATCTCTTCTTAACCTTGGATAAGCCTCACCGACTCTGTGTCCCCTGCTCATACTTAAATGTAAAGGGGCAGATTTATGTTAACTGGCGCATCCCCACGGATGCACCAGTTAATGTGCACCGCTGCTCTGCCACCCATGGTGTGCCGCATTTACAATGTGGAGCACCATTGAGCAAAAACAGCACAGATGCGTCACGCATCTGTGCCGCAAAAGCAGCACATTGCAGGAATCACGTCGTAAGCGCGACATGTCTACTGCAATGCACAGGAGGAAGCCTCACATTGCATGGTGCATCACTTCTTATGCCTGTTTCAAACAGGCGTAAGGATTTGATTCAGCAATGCTATAAAGCTGACTCAGTGAAATCTTCTAAATTTCACTGT
This sequence comes from Lissotriton helveticus, assembly GCF_964261635.1. Classification (NCBI taxonomy): domain Eukaryota; kingdom Metazoa; phylum Chordata; class Amphibia; order Caudata; family Salamandridae; genus Lissotriton; species Lissotriton helveticus. The sequence continues at coordinate 498,292,367 of NC_136059.1, forward strand.
GTTAGTTTTACAGGGCTTTCATGCAAATAAATGCATACCCTGCAACAAAACACCTATATGAAAACTGACGCAGGTTTCATGTGGCACAGGACTTTACAGCATGACACATCTGCCTAGATGCATCAAGTTGTAAATATGTCGCCACATAGCAAATCTTTTGCACCGCCGCTGAGTCACAAAAGTGACGCACAGTGACGCAAAAGAGGCATACACCTTTCATAAATCTGTCCCTAACATTTTAAATGATTGATTCAAGATGACGATAAAGTGTGGCCTATCCAGAGGTTTGTTTGAGGTGAGGCCTACTCAGGGTTGCAGATGAAATTTACGCTTGTTGAAGAGTACAGAGGAGATAATACATGTGAAGGCCTACCAATGAAGTAAGTCATATCCACTTCACTCTTGAACAAAGGCCAGACCTTTTCTGTGTCCGTGGACAGACCTAAACCTCATCTGCACAATGTCATTCGTAAACTTAGGAAACACAGGTGATGTAATTGAAAAATGTGGAGTTTCTTTTCCTCATTTCACAATCACATCACCTGTGTTTCCTTTGCTTAGGTATCTCATAGTGCAGATGGACTCTAGCATATCAAAGAGTACACATAAGTTGAGCAGTGTATACAACAATTTTGACATTTACAGAAGATTCAGCTTCTTATCTTGTTGGAGATGAAATGAGGCCTGTCTTGCAACATGGTGCATCTTTTGCATCACTGCTGCATCGGTTTCATGTGGCACGGGACTTTACAGCATGACACATCTGCCTAGATGCATCAAGTTGTAAATATGTCGCCACATAGCAAATCTTTTGCACCGCCGCTGCGTCACAAAAGTGACGCACAGTGACGCAAAAGAGGCATACACCTATTATAAATCTGTCCCTAACATTTTAAATGATTGATTCAGGATGACGATAAGGTGTGGCCTATCCAGAGGTTTGTTTAAGGTGAGGCCTACTCAGGGTTGCTGATGAAATTTACGCTTGTTGAAGAGTACAGAGGAGATAATACATGTGAAAGCCTACCAATGAAGTAAGTCATGTCCACTTCACTCTTGAACAAAGGCCAGACCTCTTCTGTGTCCGTGGACAGACCTAAACCTCATCTGCACAATGTCATTCGTAAACTTAGGAAACACAGGTGATGTAATTGAAAAATGTGGAGTTTCTTTTCCTCATTTCACAATCACATCACCTATGTTTCCTTTGCTTAGGTATCTCACAGTGCAGATGGACTCTAGCATATCAAAGAGTACACAGAAGTTGAGCAGTGTATACAACAATTTTGACATTTACAGAAGATTCAGCTTCTTATCTTGTTGGAGATGAAATGAGGCCTGTCTTGCAACATGGTGCATGTTTTGCATCACTGCTGCATCGGTTTCATGTGGCACGGGACTTTACAGCATGACACATCTGCCTAGATGCATCAAGTTGTAAATATGTCGCCACATAGCAAATCTTTTGCACCGCCGCTGCGTCACAAAAGTCACGCACAGTGACGCAAAAGAGGCATACACCTATCATAAATCTGTCCCTAACATTTTAAATGATTGATTCAGGATGACGATAAGGTGTGGCCTATCCAGAGGTTTGTTTGAGGTGAGGCCTACTCAGGGTTGCAGATGAAATTTACGCTTGTTGAAGAGTACAGAGGAGATAATATATGTGAAGGCCTACCAATGAAGTAAGTCATGTCCACTTCACTCTTGAACAAAGGCCAGACCTCTTCTGTGTCCGTGGACAGACCTAAACCTCATCTGCACAATGTCATTCGTAAACTTAGGAAACACAGGTGATGTAATTGAAAAATGTGGAGTTTCTTTTCCTCATTTCACAATCACATCACCTATGTTTCCTTTGCTTAGGTATCTCACAGTGCAGATGGACTCTAGCATATCAAAGAGTACACAGAAGTTGAGCAGTGTATACAACAATTTTGACATTTACAGAAGATTCAGCTTCTTATCTTGTTGGAGATGAAATGAGGCCTGTCTTGCAACATGGTGCATGTTTTGCATCACTGCTGCATCGGTTTCATGTGGCACGGGACTTTACAGCATGACACATCTGCCTAGATGCATCAAGTTGTAAATATGTCGCCACATAGCAAATCTTTTGCACCGCCGCTGCGTCACAAAAGTCACGCACAGTGACGCAAAAGAGGCATACACCTATCATAAATCTGTCCCTAACATTTTAAATGATTGATTCAGGATGACGATAAGGTGTGGCCTATCCAGAGGTTTGTTTGAGGTGAGGCCTACTCAGGGTTGCAGATGAAATTTACGCTTGTTGAAGAGTACAGAGGAGATAATATATGTGAAGGCCTACCAATGAAGTAAGTCATGTCCACTTCACTCTTGAACAAAGGCCAGACCTCTTCTGTGTCCGTGGACAGACCTAAACCTCATCTGCACAATGTCATTCGTAAACTTAGGAAACACAGGTGATGTAATTGAAAAATGTGGAGTTTATTTTCCTCATTTCACAATCACATCACCTGTGTTTCCTTTGCTTAGGTATCTCATAGTGCAGATGGACTCTAGCAAATCAAAGAGTACACATAAGTTGAGCAGTGTATACAACAATTTTGACATTTACAGAAGATTCAGCTTCTTATCTTGTTGGAGATGAAATGAGGCCTGTCTTGCAACATGGTGCATCTTTTGCATCACTGCTGCATCGGTTTCATGTGGCATGGGACTTTACAGCATGACACATCTGCCTAGATGCATCAAGTTGTAAATATGTCGCCACATAGCAAATCTTTTGCACCGCCGCTGCGTCACAAAAGTGACGCACAGTGACGCAAAAGAGTCATACACCTATTATAAATCTGTCCCTAACATTTTAAATGATTGATTCAGGATGACGATAAGGTGTGGCCTATCCAGAGGTTTGTTTAAGGTGAGGCCTACTCAGGGTTGCTGATGAAATTTACGCTTGTTGAAGAGTACAGAGGAGATAATACATGTGAAAGCCTACCAATGAAGTAAGTCATGTCCACTTCACTCTTGAACAAAGGCCAGACCTCTTCTGTGTCCGTGGACAGACCTAAACCTCATCTGCACAATGTCATTCGTAAACTTAGAAAACACAGGTGATGTAATTGAAAAATGTGGAGTTTCTTTTCCTCATTTCACAATCACATCAGCTGTGTTTCCTTTGCTTAGGTATCTCATAGTGCAGATGGAGTCTAGCATATCAAAGACTACGCAGAAGGTGAGAACTGTATGGAACATGGCTATGTAAGTCAAATAATCTAAATCTAAATTTGCCAAGCACACATGGGGCGTATTTACAAGGACCTTGCACCACAGGGAAAGGTCTTAAATTAAAATGGGAAAAATAACATCAGAGAGACTCAAAGGCCTTATAAATATGCCCCAAGCAACCTATGAAGCTCTAGCATTACATATCAAGAAACCTAATTGATTTCAAAAATCGTTTTTAAACACATCATCTAAATCAATTATATACCTACATTCATCGGGAAGTGACTTAAAATGCTCTAAGACACATGAAAGCGTTTTTTTTAAGCCCTTGCTCCATTTTTAGATCACTTTTAACATGGCTATGTAAGTCAAATAATCAAGATCTAAATTTGCCAAACACAGATGGGGGCGTATTTACAAGGACCTTGCACCACAGGGAAAGGTCTTAAATTAAAATGGGAAAAATAACATCAGAGAGACACAAAGGCCTTATAAATATGCCCAAGCAACCTATGAAGCTCTAGCATTACATATCAAGAAACCTAATTGATTTCAAAAATCGTTTTTAAACACATCATCTAAATCAATTATATACCTACATTCATCGGGAAGTGACTTAAAATGCCCTAAGACACATGAAAGCGTTTTTTTAAGCCCTTGCTCCATTTTTAGATCACTTTTAACATGGCTATGTAAGTCAAATAATCAAGATCTAAATTTGCCAAGCACAGATGTGGGCGTATTTACAAGGACCTTGCACCACAGGGAAAGGTCTTAAATTAAAATGGGAAAAATAACATCAGAGAGACACAAAGGCCTTATAAATATGCCCCAAGCAACCTATGAAGCTCGAGCAGTACATATCAAGAAACCTAATTGTTTTCATAAATCGTTTTTAAACACATCATCTAAATCAATTATATACCTACATTCAAGGGGAAATGACTTAAAATGGCCTAAGACACATGAAAGCGTTTTTTTTAAGGCCCTTGCAACATTTTTGGGTCACTTTTAACATGGCTATGTTAGTCAAAGAATTAAAATCTAAATTTGCCAAGCACAGATGGGGGCATATTTACAAGGACCTTGCACCACAGAGAAAGGTCTTAAATTAAAATGTGAAAAATAACATCAGAGAGACTCAAAGGCCTTATAAATATGCCCCAAGCAACCTATGAATCTCTAGCAGTACATATCCAGAAACCTAATTGTTTTCTTAAATCGTTTTTAAACACAACATCTAAATCAATTATATACCTACATTCATGAGGAAGTGAGTTAAAATACCCTAAGACACATGAAAGCATTTTTGTAAGACCCTTGCACTATTTTTGCGTCACTTTTAACATGGCTATGTAACACAAAGAAACAAAATCTATTTGTAAAACACTTGACACAAAGCAACATTTTACATACACAACTTTCTTCATAATGTTCTCCCTAAACCATACTATTCTCTATCTAAATTAAATGAATCTTTTCTCACCTTAGCAAATACTTTATGAGTTTCAAAACAGTCTCAGAAACACACCAAATTGTCTTTAGCAGAGCAAAAGGTATGCACTCCAGAGTCTGCAGCTATAAAAAGCACAGAAAAGCTGTAATTCATCACACATATCTCTCATGTCACCCAATCAAAACTCTTCCCTCACTTTTTTCAAATCAACACCCTTCCCCCCTCTGCCCTTTCTGCCTTTTTTGCATAGCAACCACCTCCTGAAAGACCTCTCATGTTTGCAAGTTCACACAACAATGTTTCAATTGAACTCTGAACTCTCAGTACACCTGCGTATCCAGTGCAATCTTTCATAAAATGATTTTTTCTTGACCATTCAAATTACATCTTTCAAAGAACTCATCCATGCACCCTAACTTTCTGTTTTCAGCAATCAAAATCCACCAATCACTGCTACTGCTTCATTAACACAGAAACTCCACAGTTTTTTTCATTTTAAACTCTTATTTTTTCAACTGCCATTTCATTGCCACACTTCATCTGACTGCAGCAGAACCTTCTCTCACCATGTTTTCTGTCTGGATTGTTGGACATAGTTACATCTACTGGGCTCAGAGGTATGCTGATAACAGAAATTTACCTAACCTCAATTTACAAGATGTGGAAATTAAGTGGTTTGGCCACAGAGGATTAAAATGTCACCAATTGATACCATTGGTGAAAACCTTTATGCATTTGCCTAAACCTGACCTGTTAATTGTGCACTGTGGAGGAAATGACTTGGGCACTTTGACTGGGGTAGGTCTGGAAATGCTTTTAAAGCACACCTTTGAGCAATTGATGGCACTTTTTCCTCAAACTGCCTTGGTATATTCAAATATATGCCAAAAACAGAAATGGAGGTGGTCGAACCAATTTTGTCCACAAATTGAGAAATCGAGGAAGCATGTAAACAAATCTGTTTCAGCTTACATGAGAGACCATGGAATGGGCTCCATCTACAACAATAACTTACGTTACTACATGCAAGATATCTACAGAGGAGATGGAGTTCACTTCTCAGATGAAGGGAACAGAATTTTCATTCTGAATTTAAAACTGTGCATTGGTACCTACTTATAAGTACCTAAATGTACCATAAACCCAAAAGCTCTTCTCAGAGCTACCCTACATCTGATCACTCACAATTATTATTTTACTCTAACTTTTTTCACTAATTTTCAACAAAGTACGCTCCCCGGAGCGCTACCCGGTACGCGAACCGGAAGCTAACCGCGCGAAATTTTTTAAAAAAATGATTTTTTTCCCACATATGGGCCTCCTCAGCCACCCTCAGAAAACCTAGGGGGTCAAAATACGTCTACCGTGCCCCCTTCTACCCATTCTGAACATTATTTGCCCTCCATCTTGTATCTTAATTCGACCGAAACACAAAATGGTGGACTCCCGTAACGCTGCCGGTTCGCGTACCGGGGCGCTCACCGGGAAGCGCTCCATTAAAAAAGGTGGGAACGTAATTTACAGAAGAAACCCTGGAGACACTTTCACCAAATATAGATTAGCTCATACTACATACCAATCCCTACCATTTTCACACATTTGGTTGGAATTCCATTTAGCCATTTAGCCTGTAGACCTCTCTAAATACCCTGAGGTAAATTACTTCACAAAACACATCTGAAGTGTTGGAATTGACAACCAATTAAAATGTTACTTTCATTTTCTACTTTTTTTACCTGACATTTGATTGGTTATGTACCTGAATATATATAAAAAAGAGAGAGAAACACAGCCATTTTGACTACTACTTCCTGAACTACATTGCAAGATCATTTTCACTCACAACTTAAACTTGTTTTTAAAAGGTAAGATATTATTTTATAAATTTGAAAACATTTTCAGATAGTTATATACTATCCCTCTGTAAGAGTTAGACATTGAGAAAGGCTTGTTTATTATAATTATGGATTGATTTAGGTTTCTGTGGTATTATTATGAATTTACATAGGCTTTCCCTCAGGCACTTTTTAATAGTACTACTTCATGCCTCAAAAGTACCTGTCTGAACTTAAACCCAACAGTGCCCTATCTCTACTGATATATTTATTTTTTATTCAAATTTCAGCACAAAAATGCAAGGAGAACAGAACGTTTCCTTTGAAATTGTCCTAGACATGAATAATGAGGAAATAATTGAACCCATTGACTTGGAATTCATGGATGAATCACGAGACCATGAACTTCTACAATGTGTAGAATCTGTGGATTGTTTACTTCATTATGATGACGGTCAAATGTGGGAAGTTATGTTCACTCAACAAGAGGACATATCGGACAGTCAAATGTTAGACGTTCTATTAAATTTTGAAAAACAATCCGAAAAATAAAATTATATTTAATATTAAAAATTGTTTGAGTCTTTAATCATTTTTATATGTAATTCATAAACTAGTACCAAATTGATTATAATGTAAAGTCAGACTTATAGTATACTAGTATACTGTGCACAATTCCAAAAATACATTTGTATTTAATAATCATTAATACTGCTACTTAAATAAAAAAATAAAAAAACAACAAAAAGAACAATCAATAAACATACAATATTTCAAAATATCATAGTCTATCATTCTTTTTTCCTTATAGTACGCTCCCCGGACCGCTTCCCGGTGCGCGTACCGGGCGCTCCCCACGCAAAAAAAAACAAAAACATTTTTTTTTTTTTGCCCCACTGGGCCCTTTTAAAGCCTCCACGTCAAACCTAGGGGGTCAGGGAGGATCTACTATGCCCCCTTATGGTCATTTCCCCCTTTGTTTTGGCCTCCTCTTGTCTCTCGATCATACCGAGAGACAAGATGGCGGCCGCTCCGGACTGTTTAGAATGTTGACAGACACCGGAGAGCCAATCAGCTTCGCTTTGCGAAGTTCCGTTACGCGTCAGGTACGCGAACCGGGGCGCTGCCCGGAGCGTGCTTACAGATATATATATTTTTTTGAACGTTCATTTCTCAAAATCCACTGGAGCACATATATTGAGACATAGCAAAGGCACATCGGGCTACCAGTCCCTACAATTTTGCCAAGTTTCGTGCAAATCCATTCAGCCGTTCGGGCTAAAAGTGAGGCCAACCGCCCTATGGAAATTAACATGGGAAAACGCGTTTTGGGACCCCCCTTTTTTCTCGGCCCCCCCTTGACGACCCCCCCCCCCAAAATTTCAGTGGCTGCTCCGAAACAAAATGTTCCATTTTCCTGAAAATTTCAGCCAATTCCGTCCACAAAAGCCAAAGTTATTAGACATAGAATTTTCAAAAATCCCATAGAGAAAAAATCCTAACTATATATACCTACTGGCGACCGCCAGTAGGTAATATATATATATATATATATATATATATATATATATATATATATATATATATATATACCTTCCACCAAGCAATGATTAATGTCTGCACACGTCCAAATGCTTTTTTAGAGGGTATTTATTCAAGAGACTTGCAAAGCCCCCGTGAATGGGGCTTTGCAAGTCTCTTGAATAAATACCCTCTAAAAAAGCATTTGGACGTGTGCAGACATTAATCATTGCTTGGTGGAAGATTGTTTTGTGGGGATACGTTCATCCCTGCTGTCTGGCACTGACCGTGATAAAGCGTGCGCCTTCTAAAAGAACGTATTGGTGGCAGATATATATATATTCACTGAAAAAACCATAGGTTATAGACCATATATAGTTAGGAATTAGCATTTACAAAACCTTGAAAATTCACTGAAAAAACCATAGGTTATAGACCATATATAGTTAGGGATTAGCATTTACAAAACCTTATTTTACTCACACAAAACCATTGAAATTCCATATATAGTTAGTTGTACTAACTATATATCGCGCACCCGCAATCCACTGCTGATCATGTCACATATTACATCATTCATGACATGGTCAGTGACATCACTGATGACATCACTGATGACATCTCAAATGACATCACTGATGACATCACTGATGACATCTCAAATGACATCACTGATGACATCACTGATGACATCTCAAATGACATCACTGATGACATCACTGATGACATCTCATTTGACATTACTGATCACATCACTGATGACATCATTCATGTGATAATACGATGAACCTCTTCAGACTCTAATATAACCTTAGATACACTCAGTGTAAACACAGACTCACAGATTGTCATTCATCCATGAAGTTACACACACACACCTAGTCAGTCATGCAAACAATCAATCACACCTCCATTTTCCCAACTATTCAGTTATACACACCTTACTTATTCAAACATATACTAAAACATATTTACTCTCTTATACAATCCTGGATACAAGTTCACAATGATGCATACAGCCACTCACACATTCACTGGCTCTTATGGACAGTTATTTATATATGTCAAGTCTCACATGTACTGTGTTTTACATATGTACTTACTTTGACATGTAGCACTGAGATATCCATTCACTCACCAATAAACTGATGCACACAGTCAACCGCCCATACAGCTGTTTCCACATGCACTTTTGAACCCATACATCTAGTGAATCAACTGCTCACACATCTATGCACAGAGTCATACACCTCCCAGCCACCCACACATACACTCAGTCTCCCATACAAATACTTGGGCAACCAATCAATAACCCATATAGTTACTCATATAGCTACTGAACAACACATGCAGCAGTTTTCAGAACAACAGACATAATGATGCACAAATTAAGACAGTTTAGTCACTAACCCATGCACTCAGTGAGACACATTTAATCACTCACTCATACAGTCAGTCATGCACCTACTAAATCCTTCATCCAGACACTTATACATCCACTCAAGACATATTTTAACTTTACAGAAAAATACAGTCACTGGGTATTGTCATCAGTGATGTCATCAGTGATGTCATTTGAGATGTCATCAGTGATGTCATCAGTGATGTCATTTGAGATGTCATCAGTGATGTCATCAGTGATGTCATTTGAGATGTCATCAGTGATGTCATCAGTGATGTCACTGACCATGTCATGAATGATGTAATATGTGACATGATCAGCAGTGGATTGCGGGTGCGCGATATATAGTTAGTACAACTAACTATATATGGAATTTCAATGGTTTTGTGTGAGTAAAATAAGGTTTTGTAAATGCTAATCCCTAACTATATATGGTCTATAACCTATGGTTTTTTCAGTGAATTTTCAAGGTTTTGTAAATGCTAATTCCTAACTATATATGGTCTATAACCTATGGTTTTTTCAGTGAATTTCAATGTTTTTTTAATAGCAAATATCAAAACCTTTACAATGTATTCTTCTTTAAATCGAAAAATATTTTTTACATGTTTTTAATACAATTTTTTTTTTATTATTTTTATTGTTTCGCTCCCGGTACGCGAACCGGTTAGCTTCCCGTTAGCTCAATTCGGAGCCGCGACCTGGTCCGCGAACCGGTAAACGTTCCGTTTGCGCAACTGTCGCGTCGCGTCAGCATGACGTTTCGCGTTCTCGCGTGATACGTCATATGACGTGCTACGTTAGCGTACCCGGAAGCGCAGCGGTACGCGAACCGGAAGCGATCCGCGGCGCGGCGCCGACCGCGTAACGTAAACACAGCAGGTCATGTGACTCGGTAATAACACTTTTCATTGGTTCATTTCACTTTTGGTTTCCTAATGATGTAATACTAGGTCATGTGATCTAAAATGAACACTTTTCATTGGTTTAGAACTTTTGCTTTTCCCAAATGATGAAAACCCCTCCTTCTTTCCTCACTCTGACTTTCATCTTGGTGAGAGAAAGACCCTTTATTTGCATTCTGACATGGCTTCATTAGTGGCTTCAGCTGGTTCTAACCCACCACCTCCACCAAATCCAAAGAAGAGAGGACCACCTGCTGAAGTAATTTTACAACAAGAAGAGGAAGAACAGGAAGAGGAGGAAGAGGAGGAAGAGCCAAGGTTTTTGCCAGAGGAGCCCAGGAGGTATAATCGAAAAGAGAACTACATTTGGCAATTCTATAAATTTCCTGAGGGGCAAAAAAAAGTAAATGCACGCTACATGTTTTGCCGTATATGCGGTGATAGACTGTCAAGGGGAACTGAAAAAAAGTACAGTTACGGCAACTACACTATGCATCGGCATATGAGTAGGTGGCATCCTAATAATTATAGTGCTGCCCAGCTACGTGATGAGCAACAAAATTCCCTTCCGATGGCAAGAAGATCGGTTGTTCCAGAGGTGTCGGGACCAGAGGCGAGGGAGATGATCCCAAACATTCAAATGTTGTTTGGGCACGTGAAGCAAGTGTGCGTGCACTGCGGCGATTTCATTTGCTACAGGGAAAGTAGCATCATTTTGATTATGCGAGCTATTCAGAATCATGTTAATGTTTGTCCGAAATGCCCCAAAAAATAAATTCTTTTTTTTTTGTTGCTCCTGTTGAGCCCTTTCCAATGGATCGTTTTTGTTTCCCCCCCCCAAAAAAAACCAAAAAAAATATAAAAACGTTCAGAAAATACAAAAAAAGTAAAAAAATGTTCAAAAAATACTAAAAAAAATATAAAACAACAAAAACATAAAAAAAAAAGTTCTTTTCAGAACTACCTCCCCGTTATAAAAAAATTGGTAGAATATTTGGAACTCTGCCAACCTCTATTTCTCTTAGTTCGCTCCCCGGAGCGCTACCCGGTACGCGAACCGGAAGCTAACCAAAAAAATTATTTTTAAAAAAAAAGAACAGTAAGTATAAGGGAAGGAAACAGACAGTTATGTGAAAAGAAAGACAGCTCTAGGGAGTAAACAAGAGATACTGTTACCCACAATCCACTGCTGATGATGTCACATATTACATCATTCATGACATGGTCAGTAATATCATCAGCAGTGGATTGCGGGTAACAGTATCCTTAGTTTACTCCCTATAGCTGTCTTTCTTTTAACATAACTGTCTGTTTCCTTCCCTTATAGTTACTGTTCTTTTTTTAAAAAATTTTTTTTGATCAGTCAGAAACAATGACATTAATAGAAACAGAGAGAGTGAACAAGAGTGAAGAACTATGGTCCTCCTCAGCCACCCTCAGAAAACCAAGTGGGTCAAGATACATCTACCGTGCCCCCTTCTACCCATTCTGAACATTATTTGCCCTCCATCTTGTATCTTGATTCGACCGAAACACAAAATGGTGGACTCCCGTAACGCTGCTGGTTTGCGAACCGGGCCACTTCCCGGGAAGCGGTCCAAAAAAAAAGGTGGGTAAGTAATTCACAGACACTAAGAGTAATAGAGACGGAGTGAGTGAACAAGACTGAGGAACTATGAGAAGAGAGGGACTGAGAAAAAGAGTGGAAGGAGTTGAGTAAGTAGGTAATAGAGAAAGGAATGAGGAAAGTACCAAAGGCAGGAAACTGAGGGTTAAAGAAGTGAAGCAGTGGAACTAATAGTAGGTGAATGTGATAGAAATGTAACGAAAAGAGTACAACTATTTACCTTATAATTGCCGTTAAATTACTCACTTTTTATTTTTATACTTTCAATCTGTGAAAGAGAGAACCAACATTTGAAAAATATTAAAACCTGTATTTAAAAATTACAAAAGACAAGGGAAAAGATTGAAGGACAAATAGTTTTTCAACAACTTTGACACTGACAGAAGCTTCTGCTTCTCCAGGTCCCCTACACAGTCCTAAAGATATACATTTTAAACTAACAGTATCTTGATACAGATGAAGGGAGGCCTATCTTAAAACATGGTGCATCTTTTGCATTGCTCTTGTTTCAGAAAAGTGTCGCTTCAGGATGCCAATAACATGTCTCCTATCCAGAGGTTTGTTTGAGGTGAGGCCTACTCAGAGTTCAAGATGAGATTTACACTTGTTGAAGTGTACAGAGGAGATAATATCTGTGAAAGTCTACCAATGAAGTGAGTCATGTCCACTGCACTCTTCAACAAAGTAGAAACCTCCTATGTTTCCCTGGACAGACCTAAACTTGATCTGCACAATGTGATTCGTAATGATAGGAAACACAGGTGATGTAATTGAAATACGTGCAATTTATTTTGCTCATTTCTCAATCACATCACTTGCGTTTCCTTTGCTTAGGTATCTCATTGTGCAGATGTAGTCTAGCATATGAAAGAATACGCAGAAGTGCAGCACTGCATGCAACAACTTTGACACTTACAGAAGCCTCACCTTCTCCATGCCTCCTACACAGTTCTACATATACATCATAAATGCAAACAGTACAGAATTAATTATACATGTTAAATGGTTTATTTTTGCTGTTCTCAGAATGTATCAAAAATCACTAAAAACAGGGACTTGAAGGTATTCATCATGTAACAGCGGGGAAAAAAAACCACAATCAAAATGATTGTGTTTAAAAAACCCATACAACATCAGAAATCAAAATTCAGAACTCCTTAAAGTTAACTTACTTTCCATGACGTCCAAGGATGTCCTATGAACAGCTTACACTCTTTTGTGCTGTTATTACTTTCAGCCCGCCACTTTCTGAAAGAAAATCTCCATCGTTTTTAAAAACACGTTACATGCAATAAATGACTTCTTGCTCTCTACCACAATTTTCCACAAGGCCAAATCTGGTCAGAGCAATTTATAACTCTTGGATTTCTTGTAAGCCAATCCCGTCATTTGGCATTTCCGCAACTTTCAGAATTAAAATGTTGAAGATCATTTTCACAATCCTGGAATAGTAATATCTTCCCCTTCTTGCTCAGTCATGTTCTACTTTTCCTATGACACTGATACAAGCAGACTTACACTACCTCTATGACTACTACAATTATTTAATTCTCTACATCACTTTTAATCACAAAGCAATGTAAAACAGTAGACAGCATTGCAGACTTACATTCCCTCTACTCCATGTTTTGATTGGCTGCTTCAATTAGTTTATAAAAAGAAACAGTTTTTCTGAACTCATTCAAAGTGCACGTATTTCTCCATAATGTCCAGTCCTATGGTTAGAAGTTATGTCTCTGAACTACACTTATCCTCAAGGCCAAATTGTGTAGGAGCCATTAGAACTTCTTGAAATTCCACAGAGCACATCCCGAGATTATTTCCCTAAAATTTTGGTTTTAAAAACACCAGGTAAGAGTTTTTAAGGTCATACGGCAATTTTTTTTTGAAAATTAAAACAGAATCATTGCAGAATGACCAGCCATTTCTAGACTTTAAATAAGCTGTGTAATGTCCTGATGTTATTGAAGGGCCGTCATGATATATAATTGCTGCAGTTACAAAAGTCCTTCCTGATATTGACAACTGCAAAGCTACAAAATTTTTAATTAAAGTTGTCAATTTTGTTCCATCAGGCCTACATCGTTGGAACATTAAAATGACATACTGGCCATATGTTCGTATAAATAATGTGGACATCATTTCAGATTTACATTGGCTACACTCCATGTTGTGATCAGCTGCTTTTACTAGCTTATTAAAGGAGACTGATTTACTGTCTGGCAAAGTTAAATATATAAATCTTTCTGAGTCTACACTAGTAGTACTTGATACCATACAGTTCTCGCAGTCATGCTGCCATTGATAAGAAAGCCCAAACAGCTGATCTACATCTACACCTTCAGCATGTAATACATCAAGCATATACATTAAAAACTCCTGACAATCTTGCTGAATATTTTGAGAGAATTGTGTTTGGCCTGATCATCTGTCTAACAGATTTCGAATTTCAGACACACTTTCTATGTTTCTTCTATCAGTGGTACATTTCTCTAACACAGAATTTAACAAACTGCAAAATCTTTGATCAGAATTGACCACAATCTCTTCTTTTACATATTTTAGAGAAAACAAAACATTAACCACTACATTAGCATAGCAGTTGACACCAGAACTGTTTTCAAACTGAAAACCAACAACATCTTCAACAGAATCCTTTTTGTTTCTGCTTGTAATTTTAGGTTCATTGACTTTTTGTCTTTTTGCTACAACCTCCCCAATATTGTTCTCATTTCTTCGTTTCCGGCCTACCACACGTTTCTCAAACAAAGGATACTGAGGCAAATGTGGCGCATACTCTCTTCTTAACCTATTGTATTCCTTAACACAATCTAGATCCGCACAAATGTTTGTGACATCACACTCAATCAAGTACAATCCCGATAAAGTTCTAACTTGTGACAATGCCACATATGCCATACCCTCCTTGAACACAGAACTGCCAATATTCACCAATGCACTGTCTACACTTAAACCTTGTGATTTATGAATTGTCACCGCATATGCCAAGCAAACAGGAAACTGCTTACGGCGAACATATAAGTCTTTTACAAGCAAAAATCTAGCAGAACAACGAGCAATTAGCTGTACTTCCTCAATGCCATCAAATTTAATTTTTAAAAATTCAATTCCATCTCTATTTCTGTATTTCACAAAATCAACAACATTACCCATTGATCCATTTACCAGACCTCTTTCAACATGTAAATTCCTTCTTAAAATTATACGGCAGTTCAAGCACACATTCAGAGTCTTTTCAAAACCTGCAGTTTTAGATATACTCTTCTCTAATGAATCCAATTTTGTTTTCAGATTCTCAGACAAAATAATTGTTGATCCCATATGCTCTACTCTATCAATAGCTTCCAGTTTCACAATCTCTTGCTTTTCTAAATGCAACATTTTGTTGTTAAATTTGGCACATTCTGCAAGAGTTGGCATCAAACATATTCCAGATTTCTTCTCAGTAATTTTCTGAAAAATATTCTCAGGCACAACATCTTGTTCTGGATATAAATTTGACAGTAATCGTGCATGTAAAGCTTCTTTCCCATGCTCGGTCACTTTTCCAATTCTAACATCTTGTAGAATAGTCTTGTAAACTTCATCCTTCGCCTGACGCATATTTTCATGCAGTTCAGCATAATTGAAGTTTAACCATATCTTGACGTTGCCAATGCTGCCTAGGCACTTCCTGGTATCTTCATGCGTGAGCATTTTGAACACAGGTTGCCCTTTCACTGGTGTCAGCTGCAGAAGATCTCCGAAAACAATGATGTGTTTGCCACCAAATAACACATCATACTCTGTTTTGAGAACTTCTTGCATCCTCAAATGCACAAAGGCAAGCATGACATTGGAAACCATGCTTACTTCGTCAATGATAAGAAGTTTCATTTTCCTCAAGATTCTTGAAACTTCAAAACAAGCATCTCCAGATAGCTTGTGATATTGTAATTTGTTGTCATGCTCCACTGGCAGCATCAGTAAACGATGTAAAGTAATCCCTTTAATATTATGTGCTGCCAGTCCAGTTGGAGCGGTGACAACACAAGACAGCGATGACTCTGTCCTTTCCTGCAAATAGCATGAAATTGCTTTAATGAGGAAACTTTTTCCAGTTCCCGCTTCTCCACTCACGTACTGTCGGACAGGCTTCAACGACGTACATGAGCACTCTTTCTTGTCATGACTTAATCCATGATCAATATGCATGGTAACTTCGTCATATATTTTCCTCTGCTCAACGTTGAGTTGTCTTTCCAACTCTTCTAAGTTAACCGCATCCTCCTGAGCATGTGCCATGGCTCTTTCCACTTCATTCATAGCAGTGGCAGCTTCATTTTCAATAACAGGTCCTCCTAGTGGATCCTGACTCAATGAAGCAGAACTCTGACTGTCCTGAGAACTGTCTCTGGCAATCTCGGCTGCAATCGTTGCTTCCTGCTCAATTTCCGCATTCAACATTTCTACATATTTGGGAAAAGCAGGACATTCTATGGTCTCCTTGGCGGCATTGAAAGAGTCTTCGTAACAGAGGAAATCTCCAAGCAGTTCCTCTTCTGCACGCCAAGGCTTGAAAAGTTGCAAAAGTGCTAAATAGAAAAACTCCTTTTTTTCAGGAGATTCACCACTCAATTTTCGATGGTTTACCAAGTGGCATTTTCTTTGCTTGACCAGACATCCCTCACTTCCTATTACAGCATACACTCCTTTCTCAGTATCTTCTTTGATGTTCCTCTTGAATATGTAATTTTGCAGAACCTCATACAGACAAACATTCTCGAGGTGACTGCTTCGATTTGGATAATATGTATCCAACATTTTTGTCTTCAAAATGTTGGTACTGCTTGGCTCCTTTTCCGCCAAATACTCAATTTCCCGCACAGGTTTGAGAACTCGATTACGCGTTGCTGCAAGACCAAGACTCGCCCAAACGATACTCCTGGACTTGGCATAGAGAGTGAGACTTGCTGAAGACAACCGGTCAGAACATTCGTACGCTCCGATTTCTCGATGCGACAACATCTTCAGACTGAAACTGTACAACTTCTTGCTGAGGCTCTTTTCATGGGAAATGTCCTCCCACATATCCTTCAATTCTGTCTTCTCTTTTTTGGTGATGTAAGACGTCACATACCGAGCCACAGCCATACAGTTATCAGCCACAAACTGTATATCCATGTTAGCATTCCACATGGACAAAATCACCGGGTTGTAGTCGTTGATGTACTTGGACTCTTCGTTCCTCTTCAAATTGTAAGTGTTTTTAGGTGATTTCTTCATGACATTTTGTCGCAGCGAAGACATCAAACTGTTTACTCTTCCTTTAGAAATCACCGGTCGTGGAAAGCCGAAACGACATTTAGTGTAGAACTTGTCTTTGTTTCGGAATTTACGACGGCAGTACTTTCCACATCGATGGCTTTGGAAACGCAGAACTTTTTCTCTTAGGTTTTTCTTCTCCTTTGCGTTTGGAACAGCACACGTAGAATACTGTTGGATGAAACTCATCACTGAGTCTTCTGGATCCGTTCCAAATTTAGGTGCATCCTTGATCCACAGCAACATATGTATATGAGGAGCACCTCTTGCTTGGTACTCTTTTCTCCAGAAGAAATCCAACACCTCTCCAAGAGGTGGATTCTTCTTATTCATGATGAAAGACATCATAGCTTCAAATCTATGATTGAAGTACCTACATACATTGACTGGATCCAAAGAGCACAGTTCTCCGGGTGTCTTGAATTCGATGTTATCTACGTTAGCATTTGCCTCTCGTAGAAATTCAAGTAAGTCTTCCCAGCCATACTCGGCACAGCTCAGAGTGAGGAACCATGTGGGAGTACCTAAGTTCCTCAGCATACATTTTAAATCACCATGACGACGGTACCAGTACTCATTAGTACCACGCTGACACGCCATGAGATTAATCAGGTGAGAATCCAAAATACTATCTTGGACATTGACTTTATCCATAAAGTCATTGCCGAGATGTTTTGCATGTGTATAACACTTTTCAAGATGTGGTTCACTGCATATGACAGTCCAGACAGATCGCTTTCAAACAGGAGATGAAACAAATAAGGAATGCATTGTCGAAACCTAGCATCTCCTGCATACAATCGCAAAGTCCGGTATTCAGAAGCAGGAATTTGATGAGGTCGCTCATCATATCTTCCTCCCTGACCTGTTGGAAAAAGCTGTGGGAAACACCGAGCTTCCAAACTTTCCTCCCAAACACTAATGGGACTCCCTTTGGCTTGTTTCATTTGAAACAACTCAATAGCATTCCCCATGACTTCCTTGGAATGCAAAGGATGAACACTATAATGTTCATATATTTCTTCACTAGTAGAGGGTTCTACTTTCTCAATTTGACCAGCACACAAATCGCTATCCTCTTCCTCACTTACTTCCTCTTCTGCAACATATACATTCTTATAGTATTTATTATTTTTTTTCAAATACAATGTTGCCTTTTTAACTTTCCTAACATCTACTAAATCTTGCCATATTTTCTTATTCTTTGTCGGAACCCCATTAACTAAGATAACCAGAGGTTCCTCTTCCACTTTTTCTACTCCAATTGTGTTAATGTTTTTCTTCAAATCTAGAGGCAAATAAACAACTCTTCCCTTTAATCCTCTCTGTAAATCTGATGGAGGCAATTTCCCTGTCTTTGGCTCCATTCTTACAATAGCCTGAAAGGGATGGATACTTTGAATCAAAATAGATTCATAAGTATTTAAATCCTTCAATTCAGAAGGAATCTCAACCAATTCCAGATTATTATGAACTGCTCTAGCAGGCATCTGGTTTTGATTTAATTTGCAAGAACAATAAGTACACACACGTTGATCCAATCCCAAATCAAAACAATTTTCTACCATCAAGTATGTTGCAAAATCCTTCCATTCACTATTATTTTCCCTTTCACTTTTTGCATATAAATCCACTAACTTAGTCTGATTCTTATAATAAGTGCGTCGACAACACACACAAGTGAAATTCGGCCTCTCACTTGATTTCACCTCAAACGTCGCAATTTTCCTCTGGAAATTATCTGTACTGGAAACCTGTACACTATCTTCCACAAGACCCTCTTCTTCTTGCTCAATTTCAACATTCTCCTCTTTACTTCCAAAGTAACAAAACTCAATTTCTTCACATATATTCTTCACATCTATTTCAGAACCATGCAAAAGAGCAGCGCATAATTGTTTAAGCATAATTGCTGGACTCTTAGCATAATACAACATTCTAACTAATTTCCTCACTTTGTTATGATGCACTGCTAGCATCCTGAAATGATGAAAAACACTCTGGCATACTCTCCTGGAAAGACAAGCCAGTGAATGTCCATGCAAACCTGTCACTTCTCTTACTCTGCAAGGATCTAATTCTTGCAACAACATCATTTTCTGCTTCAAACTTTTCTTATTAAATGACCGTACAAAATCACAAAGCAAATTGATGGAATCCTGTCGCACACTGCAAATACTACTACACTTCCAGGTGTACACAGGACCCTTAGCACGTCTTCCTAAAACCTCATTACCTAACACCTCTTCTGCCTCTGTTGTCACAAGTTTTTCTTTTTCAACTGGACAACCATCTTTCACTTCATAAGCACGACCACTGGTGTCAACTGCATGCACCAAATCATTATCCTGGAAATAACTCTCCTCATTAAAAAATGCCTCACAGCTTGAACTATGCATCCATTCTCCAGAAAAAACTTCACAAAAATTACTACGATTAACTATTCTCTTCCATCTACTATTTCTTTTGAAATAAAAAATTGCCTTGTTTAGCTTCCTAATTCTATTGATTATCAAAATAAATAACTTACGTTTAATTTCAAATGCCTGATCAATAACTTTCTCAACTTTTTTTTTTGTCTTATAAAAAACTAGTTTATGTTGACCTTTCTTAATATTTTTTAACAAATTGCCAATTATCCTGTTCCGGAACATTCGTTTACGAATCTCCCTAAACTGTTGTTTCCTTCTACTATCATGCACAGAGTTATCTCTTGCTCTAGCAGTAACATTTTTCATTGGCCTTTCTTTTCCATTTGATTTCCTTCTCGTTTTATGGACTGAAACATTTTCTGTAGTAATATTTTTTTTATTACACATATTTCTTATAAAGTGTTTTGTGCTCTTACCCGGTTCTTTCTTCGTGACTTGACAAATCTTTTTGTTAGAGGACTGCTGCGTATTATTTTTCACCTGCTGTCTTTGACGTTTTGCAGCCTTTCTCTGTCTTTCTATTGTAGGCATGGTGAAATCTTGAAATGATCTGCAGTTGAATCTGTGGAAAAATATAATAAATAATGTTATTAACCATTATTACCAAACAGTAAATCAGTAACAGTGATAAAAAACTTAACACACTACTTGACATTTTAATTAGAAGATTTTTTAGTCGTTGGCAAATTTACAATACAGAAATACCAGAAAAGAAATGACATTTATATTTATGTTACCTATGCTATTTTATATGTGAATCTGATCTAATTTTATGAGCATATTTTAATATTTTATTGAAGACACTACACATAACCTGCTTTTGAAGGTGTCTTTATTTTTAAATTAAACGGTTTACCTTTTTACTTTTTATTAATTATAAATTTTAAAAATAAATGTTTATATTTCCAAAGGCTCAAGCAGGTCAGCTTCCCATCCTATATCATATAATTCGGACAAATCTGCATCCTCATCACGCTCTTCTTCATCCTCAGGATTTAAATCATCCAATGGATCAACATCCACTGATGTTTCAATTACAAGTTCAATGATGAGGTCAAAATCAACTGATTGCAGATTGTCGCTCATGTTGAGGTTGTCTTTATCTTTAAAGAAAGATAACAACAATGAGATGTTGCAGAGTAAGAGACAAATCTCACAGATTATAATAGTAAAATTGTTTAACAAGAGTAACATTTTGCAGCTATTATTTAGCCATGTCCAGCGATGCTGAGCAGGTGAAGCCTATGTCTAATTTTTCACTGAACAGGACTCATCTCTTCTTAACCTTGGATAAGCCTCACCGACTCTGTGTCCCCTGCACATACTTAAATGTAAAGGGGCAGATTTATGTTAAATGGCACATCCCCAGGCATGCACCAGTTAACGTGCACCACTGCTCTGCCACCCATGGTGTGCCGCATTTACAATCAGATAGGAGAAACCTGTGTCAAAACCCTGCGCCTGCTTGAAGCAGGCATAGGTCTTGACGCAACATTGTGGAGATGGTGCACCCCTGAGCCTTGCTGGAGCTGCATCGCACTTGCGATACAACTCCAGCAATGCGCCACCTTAACGGCACAGATGCGTCAAGCATCTGTGCCGTTTTTGCCCCATGCTGCGCCGCATTGTAAATGCAGCACACCATGGGTGGCGGAACAGCGGCGCAAGATGACTGGCACATCCCTGGTGATGCACCAGTCATCATAAATCTATCCCTAAGCTTCTTATCTTGTTAGAGATGAACTGTCATATGTATCATCAAAATATTTTGCATTTCCTAAATAGCGAATTTTAAGGAATAAATAGCGATTCTTTACCATTCCTAATTTGCGATGAGCAAATTGCTAATTGCAAGTTACCCATTCATTTCCATGGGCTAGGAGGCTCATAGGAATGAAGGTTTAATTTGCGATTAGCAATTTGCTCATCACAAATTAGGAATTTTTCCAAGGGTGCAGGGGTGTCTCAAGAACACCCTGCTGCACCCCTGAAAAAGAAATTTGGGGGCATATGGCACACATACATGCCCTAAGGGCATGTGTTGGCGTCATATGGGACCTTTTGTTTTTTTAAAAAAAAGCTTTTTGAAAAGAATTCACAAATTACCACCAATTTACCACAATAGTTTCCAAATCCTTAATGTCATTTTTTACATATTTTTTGTTTGATACATTGCATTTAAGTAGTCACAAAATTTGCAAATCCTTCAGTGCAATTGCAAAATAAGGAATAGCAAATTTTGCTACTCCTTATTTTGCATCAAACTTGTTTGATACATACCATTTGTCTAATTAACATTCGCAAAGGCCAAAATTCGTAGAATTTTGATCTTTGCGAATGCTAATTAGCTTGATACATATGGCCCCAAGTGAGGCCTGTCTTACGACATGGTGCATCTTTTGCATCACTGCTGCATCGGTTTCATGTGGTACGTTTTTTTTACACCATGACATATCTGCCTAAATGCATCAATTTGTAATGTTGTCGCCTCATAGCAAATCTTTTGCACCACCGCTGCATCATAAAAGTGACGCACAGTGGCACAAAAGAGGCATACACCTATCATAAATCTGTCCCTAGCATTTTAAATGATTAATCCAGGATGACGATAAGGTGTGGCCTATCCAGAGGTTTGTTTAAGGTGAGGCCTACTCAGGATTGCAGATTAAAGTTACGCTTGATGAAGAATACAGAAGAGATAATACATTTAAAGGCCTACCAATAAAGTAAGTGATTTGCACTTTATTTTGCCAGTCATCATAAATGTATCCCTAAGCTTCTTATCTTGTTACAGATGAACCACCATATGTACCATCAAACTATTTTGCATTTCCTAAATAGCGAATTTTAAAGAATAAATAGCAATTCTTTACCATTCCTAATTTGCAATGAGCAAATTGCTAATTGCAAATTACCCATTCATTTCCATGGGCTAGGAGGCTCATAGGAATGAAGGTTGCAATTTGCGATTAGCAATTACCTCATCACAAAATAGGAATTTTTTCAAGCGTGCAGGGGTATCTCAAGAACACCCTGCTGCACCCCTGAAAAAGAAATTTGGGGGCATATGGCACACCTACATGCCCTAAGGGCATGTATGGGCGTCATATGGGACCTTTTGTTTTTTGGAAAAAAATGCTTTTTGAAAAGAATTCGCAAATTACCACAAACTAGAAGTTGGTGGTAGTTTCCAAATCCTTAATATCATTTTTTACATATTTTTTGTTTGATACATTGCATTTAAGGAATCGCACATTTTGAATTAAGGACATTTTAAGTCATTTCCACATGTGCAGTGTTTTCAAATTATGATTTGAAAATCGTTTTTGGGGAAAAGGAATGGTTTGCAAAATTATGACAAGGACATAATGGTGTATGCTTCTCTATAAGGCATTTCAGTGTCTCTGATGTCATTTTTCCCATATTACATTATAAGACCTTTCCCCATGGAGCACATTCCTTGTAAATATGCTCCCACCTGTGCATGGCGAATTTAGATTTTGACTGTTTGAGTCACATAGCCATGTTAAAAGTGACCCAAAAAAATTGCAAACGTTTTAAAAAAACACATTCATGTGTCTTAAGGACATTTTAAGTCATTTCCCCATGGACAATGTTTTCTAAGTGGCGCAAAAGAGGCATACACCTATCATAAATCTGTCCCTAGCATTTTAAATGATTAATTCAGGATAACAATAAGATGTGGCCTATCCAGAGGTTTGTTTAAAGTGAGGCCTACTCAGGATTGCAGATTAAAGTTACGCTTGATGAAGAATACAGAGGAGATAATACATGTAAAGCTCTACCAATGAAGTAAGTGATTTCTACTTCATTGCGCCAGTCATCATAAATGTATGCCTAAGCTTCTTATCTTGTTAGACATCAACCGCCATATGTATCATATAACTATATTGCATTTCCAAAAAAGCAAATTTTAAGGAATAAATAGCGATTCTTTACCATTCCAAATTTGCGATGAGAAAATTGCTAATTGCAAATTACCCATTCATTTCCATGGGCTAGGAGGCTCATATAAATGAAGGTGCAATTTGCGATTAACAATGTGCTCATCACAAATTAGGAATTTTTCCAAAGCTGCAGGGGTGTCTCAATAACACCCTGCTGCACCCCTGAAAAAGAAATTTGGGGGCATATGGCGCACATAAATTTTAACAACATTCCTTTACCTCAAAAACGATTTTCAAATCATAATTTCAAAACACTACACATGGGAAAATTACTTAAAATGTCCTTAAGACACATAAAAGCGTTTTTTGATTGCCTTTCCTGCATGGTTGGGTCACTTTTAACATGGCTATGTAACACAAACATTCAAAATCTAAATTTTCCATGCACATGTGGGAGCATATTTACAAGCAATTTGCGCCACAGAGAAAGGTCTTACACTAAAATGAGAAAAATAACATCAGGGACAGTCAATTGCCTTATAAAGAAGCATACACCATTATGTCCTTGTCATGAATTTAAAAACAATTCCTTTACCCCAAAAACGATTTTCAAATCATAATTTCAAAACACTGCACATGGGAAAATGACTTAAAATGTCATTAAGACACATGAAAGCGTTTTTTGATTGCCTTTCCAGCATGGTTGGGTCACTTTTAACATGGCTATGTAACACAAACATTTAAAATTTAAATTTACCATGCACAGGTGGGAGCATATTTACAAGCAATTTGCGCCACAGAGAAAAGTCTTACATTAAAATGGGAAAAATAACATCAGGGACAGTCAATTGCCTTATAAAGAAGCATACACCATTATGTCCTTGTCATAAATTTAAAAACAATTCCTTTACCTCAAAAACGATTTTCAATTCATAATTTAAAAACACTGCACATGGGAAAATTACTTAAAATGTCCTTAAGACACATAAAAGCGTTTTTTGATTGCCTTTCCTGCATGGTTGGGTCACTTTTAACATGGCTATGTAACACAAACATTCAAAATCTAAATTTTCCATGCACAGGTGGGAGCATATTTACAAGCAATTTGCGCCACATAATTCATAATTTTCTCCTTAAAGCACACTATTCTCTATCTAAATTGAAGAAATATTTTCTCACCTTAGCAAATACTTTGAGTTTGAAAACAGTCTCAGAAACACACCAATTTGTCTTCAGCAGAGCAAAAGGTATGCACTCCAGAGTCTGCAGCTATCAAAAGCACAGAAATGCTGTAATTCTTCACACATATCTCTCATGTCACCCAATCAAAACTCTTCCCTCATTTTTTTTCAAATGAAAACCCTTCCCCCCTCTGCCATTTCATGCCTTTTCTGCATGGCAACCACCTCTTGGAAGGCCTCTGTTGTTTGCAAGTTCACACAACAATGTTGCAATTGAACTCTGAACTCTCAGTGCACCTGCATATCCAGTGCATTCTTTCATTTAATGATTTTTTATTGACCACTCAAAATACATCTTTCAAAGAACACATCCGTGCACCCTAACTTTCTGTTTTCAGCAATCAAAATCCACCAATCACTGTTACTGCTTCATGAACACAGAAACTCCACAGTTTTTTTCATTTTAAACTCTCATTTTTTCAACTGCCATTTCATTGCCACACTTCATCTGACTGCAGGAGAACCTTCTCTCACCATGTTTTCTGTCTGGATTGTTGGACATAGTTATATTCACTGGGCTCAAAGGTACGTTGAAAACAGGAATTTACCTAACCTCAATTTACAAGATGTGGAAATTAAGTGGTTTGGCCACAGAGGATTAAAATGTCACCAATTGATACCATTGGTGAAAACCTTTATGCATTTGCCCAAACCTGACCTGTTAATTGTGCACTGTGGAGGTAATGACTTGGGCACTTTGACTGGTGTAGGTCTGGAAATGCTTTTAAAGGACACCTTTGAGCAATTAATGGCACTTTTTCCTCAGACTGCCTTGGTATATTCAAATATATGCCAAAGACAGAAATGGAGGTGGTCAAACCAATTTTGTCCACAAATTGAGAAGTCGAGGAAGCATGTAAACAAATCTGTTTCAGCTTACATGAGAGACCATGGAATGGGCTCCCTGTACAACAATAACTTGCGTTACTACATGCAAGATATCTACAGAGGAGATGGAGTTCACTTCTCAGATGAGGGCAACAGAATTTTCACTCTGAATTTAAAAATGTGCATTGGTACCTACTTATAAGTACCTAAATGTACCATAAACCCAAAAGCTCTTCTCAGAGCTACCCTACATCTAATCACTCACAATTATTATTTTACTCTAACATTTTTCACTAATTTTCAACAAAGTACGCTCCCTGGGGCGCTACCCGGTACGCGAACCGGGAGCTAACCTCGCGAAATTTTTTAAAAAAATGTTTTTTTTTCGCACATATAAGCCTCCTCAGCCACCCTCACAAAACCTAGGGGGTCAAGATAACTCTACCGTGCCCCCTTCTACCCATTCTGAACATTATTTACCCTCCATCTTGTATCTTAATTCGACCGAAATACAAAATGGTGGACTCCCGTAACGCTTAAAGTTTGCGAACCGGGGCGCTCAACAGTTCGCGTACCGGGTCGCTCCCTGGGAAGCGCACCATCAAAAAAGGTGGGAAAGTAGTTCACAGAAAATCTACTGGAGACAATTTCACCAAATATAGATTAGCTCATACTACATACCAATCCCTACCATTTTCACAAATTTGATTGGAATTCCATTTAACCATTTAACCTGTAGAACTCTCTAAATACCCTGAGGTAAATTACTTCTCAAAACACATCTGAAGTGTTGGAATTGACAACCAATGAAAATGTTACTTTCATTTTCTACTTTTTTTACCTGACATTTGATTGGTTATGTACCTGAATATATATAAAGAAAGAGAGAGAAACACAGCCATTTTGACTACTACTTCCTGAATTACATTGCAAGATCATTTTCACTCACAACTTAAACTTCTTTTTAGAAGGTGAGATATTATTTTATAAAATTGAAAACATTTTCAGATAGTTATATACTATCCCTCTGTAAGAGTTAGACATTGAGAAAGGCTTCTTTATTATAATTATGGATTGATTTAGGTTTCTGTGGTATAATTATGAATTTACTTAGGCTTCTTCACAGGCAGTTTTTAATAGTACTACTTCACGCCTGAAACCATACAGTGCCCATAGATTACTTCTCTGTTATAAACTCACAAGTACCTGTCTGAACTTAAACCCAACAGTGCCCTATCTCTACTGATATATTTATTTTTTATGCAAATTACAGCAAGAAAATGGAAGGAGAGCAGAATATTTCCTTCGAAATTGTTCTGGAGAACAACACAGAAAAAGATATTGAGGACAATGATGACTCAGATTTCATGGATGAATCACGGGACCATGAATTAGTTCAATGTGTAGAATCTGTGGATCATTTACTTCATTATGATGACGGTCAAATGTGGGAAGTTATGTTCACTCAACAAGAGGACATATCTGACAGTCAAATGTTAGACATTCTAATAAATTTTGAAAAACAATCCGAAAAATAAAATTATATGTAATATTAAAAAATTATTTGAGTCTTTAATCATTTTTATATGTAATTCATAAACTAGTGAAATGTTAGAAATGTTATTAAATGTTGAAACACAATCACAATAATAAATAATTGCTTAAAAAATAAAAAAAATAAAAAATAATCAACAAAACCAACAATCAATTAACATACAGTATTTGAAAAATCTATCATTCATTTTTCATTATAGTACGCTGCCTAGAACGCTTCCCGGTTCGCGGACCGGGCGCTAACCACGAAAAAAAACAAAAAAAAAATATTTTTTTTTTTGCCCCGCGGTGCCCTTTTAAAGCCTCCACATTAAACCTAGGGGATCAGGGAGGATCTACTATGCCCCCTTATGGTTATTTCCACCTTTGTTATGGCCTCCTCTTGTCTCTCAATCCTCCCGAGAGACAAGATGGCGGCCGCTCCGGACTGTTTAGAATGTTGACAGACACCGGAGAGCCAATCAGCTTCGCTACGCGAAGTTCCGTTACGCGAAAAGTACGCGAACTGGAGCGCTGCCCGGTCCGCTGTTACAGATATATATCTTTTTTTAAACGTTAATTTCTCAAAATCCACTGAAGCACATATATTGAGACCTACAAAAGGCACATCGGGCTACCAGTCCCTACAATTTTGCCAAGTTTCGTGCAAATCCATTCAGCCGTTCGGGCTAAAAGTGAGGCCAACCGCCCTATGGGAAACTCAATGTTAAAAACATGTTTTGGGACCCCCCTTTTTTCTCGGCCCCCCCTGGATGAACACCCCCCAAATTTTCAGGGGCTGCTCAGAAACAAAATGTTCCATTTTCCAGAAAATTTCAGCCAATTCCGTCAACAAACGCCAAAGTTATTAGACATAGAATTTTCAAAAATCCCATAGGGAAAAAATCCTAACTATATATACCTACTGGCGACCGCCAGTAGGTAATATATATATATATATATATATATATATATATATAAAACATATTTAAACTTTACAGAAACACACAGTCACAGGATGATGTCATCAGTGATGTCACTGACCATGTAATGAATGATGTATTAAGGGACTTCATCAGCAGTGCATTACGAGGGCGCGAGTTTTGGTTAGCTGAACTAACTATAACGGCCAAATATCTCTGGTTTTGTACAAGTGAAATGTCCAACTAACTATAACATCCCTGAAACCTGTGGTTTTTTCAGTGATTTTTCAAAGTGTTTTAAATGCTAATTTCTAACTATAACGTCCCTGAAACCTGTTTTTTCCAGTGAATTTTAAAGGTTTTATAAATGCTAATTTCTAACTATAACGTCCCTGAAACCTATTGTTTTGTCAGTGAATTTCAAAGGTTTTTCAAAAGCTAATTTCTAACTATAACATCCCTCAAACCAATGGTTTTTTCAGTGAATTTCAAAGGTTTTTTGAATGCTAATTTCTTACTATGCCTACAGAGGTAGCGACAGGTGCAGAAAGAGGAAGAAAAGCGCAGAAAGAAGCAAGAAAAATGCATAAAGAGGCTACAGAAGTCCAAAAAGACAAAGAAAGGTGCAGAAAGACGAAAGAATTATGCAGAAAGAACCAACAGAGATGCAGAAAGAGGCCCTGTTGCAAAGTCATCCTGTGCCCCCAACTTTTTGCTGACTGGTACTGGTGGTAACTGACGCTGACTAACCAGGCCCGGAGACAGTGCTATGCTGAAAAACACTTAGAATACAGTGAAAACACCTTCATACAGTAGGGTACACTATGGTTTGGGGTACCCCTGTGATTGGCATGACCTCCCCTGTAGGTGCAGAAAGAAGCAAGAGCAGTGCAGAAAGAAACAACAGAGGCAAGAGGGGTACAAAAAGAGGCAAGAAAAGTACAGAAAGATGCAATAGAGGTGCCGAAAGAGGCAAGAAAGATGGAGAAATAGAAAAGAGGGGTGCAGAAAGAGGCATGGGGATGCAGAAATTTGCAGAAGAGGTACAGAAAGAAGCAAGAGCAGTGCAGAAAGAACTAACAGAGGTACAAAAGAGGCAAGGGGGTGCATAAAGAGGTAGGAGAGCTATACAAATTGGCAAGAGATGTACAGAAAGAGGCAGGAGGGGTACGAAAAGAAGGAAGAGAAGTGCAGAAAGAAACAACAGAGGGGCTGAAAGAGGCGCAAAGGGTGCAGATAGAGGGAAGCAAAGTGCAGAAAGAAGCTACAGATGTACAGAAAGAAGCAAGAGAAGTACAGAAACAGGCAGCAAATGTGCAGAAAAAGGGAACAGGGGGGCAAAAAGAGGCAAGAGAGCTGCAGGAAGAGGGAAAGGGGGTATAGAAAGAAGCAAGTGAGGTGCAAAAAGAGGCAATAGAGGTGCAAAAAGACACAGGAAAAGTGCAGAAATGAGCAAGAGAAGTGCAGAAAGAGGCAAGAGAATTGCTGAAAAAAACAACAGAGGTGTAGAAAGAAGCAAGGGAAGTGTAGAAAGAGGCAACTGAGGTGCAGAAAAAAGCAAGAGCAGTGCAGAAAGAAGCAACATAGGGGCAAAAAGAGGCAGGAAGGGTACAGAAAGAGGCAGGGGAGGTATAGAAAGAAAAAATAGAAGTTCAGAAAGAGAATTGCTGAAAGAAGCACAGAAAGCAGCAAGAGAGGTACAGAAACAGGCCGGAAAGGTACAGAAAGAGGGAACAAGGATGCAAACAGGGGCAAGAGAGGTACAGAAAGAGGGAAGAGGAATGCAGAAAGAGGCATGAGGGACACAGAAAGAAGCAAGTGAGATGTAAAAAGAGGCAATAGGGGTGCAGAAAGACACAGAAGAAGTACAGAAACAAGCAAGAGAAGTGCAGAAAGAGGCAAGAGAATTGCTGAAAGAAACAACAGAGGTGTAGAAAGAAGAAAGAGAAGTGTAGAATGAGGTAAGTGAGATACAGAAAGAAGCAAGAGCAGTGGAGAAAGAACCAACATAGGTGCAAGAAGAGGCAAGAGGTGTGCAGAAAGAGGTAAGAGAGGTACACAAACAGGCAAGAAAGGTACAGAAAGAGGCAGGAGGGGTACTGAAAGAAAAAAGAGAAGTGCAGAAATAGAAAAGAGAACTTCTGAAAGAAGCAACGGAGGTATAGAAAGAAGCAAGAGAAGTACAAAAAGAGGGAAGTAAGGTGCAGATATAAGCAAGAGCAGTGCAGAAAGAACCCAATAGAGGTGAATAGAGAGGCAAGAGGGGTACAGAAAAGTTGGAGAGGTACACAAAGAGGCAAGAGAAGTACAGAAAGAGGCAAGAGAATTCCTGCAAGGAACAACAGAGGTGCAGAAAGAAGCAAGAGAAGTGTAGAAAGAGGCAAGTGAGGTGCAGAAGGAAGCAAGAGCAGTGCAGAAGGAACCAACGGAGATGCAAAAAGAGGCAAGAGGGGTGAAGAAAGAGATAGTAGAGGTGCACAAAGAGGCCAGAAAGGTACAGAAAGAGGCAGGAGGGGTACAGAAAGAAAGAAGAGAAGTGCACAAAGAGGAAAGAAAATTACTGAAAGAAGCAACAGAGGTATAGAAAGAAGTAAGAGAAGTGCAGAAAAAAGTAAGTAAGGTGCAGAAAGAAGCAAGAGCAGTGCAGAAAGAACCCAACAGAGGTGCAAAAAAGAGGCAATAGGGGTACAGAAAAAGTAGGTGAGGTGCACAAATTGGCAAGAGAGGTACAAAAAGAGGCAGGAGCAGTGCAGAAAGACTGAAGAGAAGTGTGGAAAGAAGTAACAGAAGTGCTGAAAGCAGAGCAAAGGGTGCAGAAAGAACAAGATAATTACAGAAAGAAGCAACAGAGGTACAGAAAGAGGCAAGGGAGGTGCAGAAATAGGCAGGGAAGTCACAGAACGAGGGAACAAGGGTGTAAAAAGAGCCAAGAGAGTTATAGAAAGAAGGAAGAGGGGTGCAGAAAGAGGTTAGAGGGGTGCAGAAAGAAGCAAGAGAGGTATAGAAAGAGGGAAGAGGTGTGCAAAAAGAGGCAAGAGGGGTGCAGAATAAAGCAAGTGAGGTACAGAAAGAGATAGCAGAGGTATAGAAAGATGCAAGAGGGGTGCAGAAACAAGCAAGAGAAGTGCAGAAAGAGGCAAGAGAATTGCTGAAAGAAGCAAGTGAGATGTAGAAAGAATCAAGAGAAGAACAGAAAGAGGCAAGTGAGGGGCAAAAAGAAGCAAGAGAGGTGCTGAAACAGACAGGAAAGGTACAGAAAGAGGGAACACGGGTGCAAAAAGAGGCTGGAGAGGTGCAGAAAGAGGGAAGAGGGGTGCAGAAAGAAGCAGGTGAGGTGCAGAAAGAGGCAACCGATGTGCAGAAAAATGAAAGAGGAAAGTGAGGTGCAGAAAGAGGCAAGAGAGGCACAAAAATGGCAAGAGAACAGCAGAAAGGGCCAAGAGGGATGCAAACAAGGGAAGAAGGGTGCAGAAAGAAGCAAGAGAGGTGCAGAAAGAAGCAAGAGAAGAGCAGAAAGAAGCAAGAGGTACAGAAAGAGGGGAGGCGAGTGCAGAAAGAGTCAACATGGGTGCGGAAAGAAACAACAGGGAAGCAGAAAGAAGCTAGAGAGGTACAGGAAGAGGCAATAGAAGTGCAGAAAGTGGCAAGTGAAGTACAGAACGAGGCAAGAGAACTGCAGAAAGAGGCAAGAGAGTAGCAGAAACAGGGAAAAGGGGTCACAAAGAGGGAACAGGTGTGCAGACAGATGCAAGACAGGTATAGAAAGAGGGAAGAGAGGTGCAGAAAGAGGCATGCAAAAATGTGCAAAAGAGGCACAGAAAGAAGCAAGAGCTGTGCAGAAAGAACCAACAGAGGTGCAAAAAGATTCAAGAGGGGCGCAGAAAAAAGTAGGTTAGGTGCACAAAGAGGCAAGACAAGTACATAAAGAGGCAGGAGGGGGGCAGAAAGAAGGAAGAGAAATCCAGAAAGAAGCAACAGAGGTGCTAAAAGCAGTGTGAAGGATGCAGAAAGAGCAAGAGAAGTACAAAAGGAAGCAACAGAGGTAAGTAAAGAGGCAATAGAGGTGCAGAAATAGGCAGGAAAGGTACAGAAAGGGAACAAGGGTGTAAAAAGAGGCAAGAGAGGGTCAGAAAGAGGGGTGCAGAAAGAGGCGAGAGGGGTGCAGAAAGAAGCAAGTGAGGTGCAGAAAGAGGCAACAGAAGTGCAGAAAAAGCAACAGAGGTGTAGAAAGAAGCAAGAGAAGTGCAGAAGAAGGCGTGTGAGGTGCAGAAAGAAGCAAGAGCAGTGCAGAAAGAACCAACAGAGGTACAAAAAGAGGCAAGCGGGGGCAGAAAGGAATAGGAGAGGTGCACAAAGAGGCAAGAATGGTACAGAAAAGGCAGGAGTGGTATAGAAAGAAGCAAGAGAAGTGCAGAGGGAGGCAAGTAAGATACAGAAAAAGGCAAGAGCAGTGCAGAAAGAACCGACAGAAATGCACAAAGAGACAAGAGGGGTGCAGAAAAAAGTAGGAGAGCTGCACAAAGAGGCAGGAGGGGTACTTTGGGGCCAACTAGACTACCTCTTACCTCAAGTAAGCCCCACACAGTGGGATTGCTGAGAGGTGGATATAGGCCATGCCCCCTTTGTCAGCCACTCTGCAAACATGCCTCTGGTGCGCTCTTGGTGGGGTATGAAGTTGCCTTGCCTCCAGAGGGTCCCTGGGGGGCAACTAGCCCATCAGTTACCTCCAGTAAGCCCCACAGAGCTGGATTGCTGAGAGTGGTCTGAGCCCAAGCCCCCTTTTTACACCACTTTTGATTCCAAGAAGCAAAGTAGGAGTTTTCTATGGCAGGGCAGGAGCTGTGCTCCAGCCCTGCCATGGCAAACGGCAATGGCCTAGGGTGGGCACCCCGGGACATTGCAGGAGCCAGCCCTATGCATTTGCATAGCCCCAGGGAGGTGGTGCTCCCCAGGGTCAGGGGTCCACTACGGACCCCCGTATTTCTTTTACTGAATGTCCCGGGGAGGTGGTGGTCCCTGGGGCAGCATTGGGGCAGGAGCCCCCCTTGCTTTTAAAAAAAATGTTAAAGATAAAACCCCATGGAGGTGGCAGTCCATGAGCCTCCCAGGAAACGAATAATGATCGCTCCAGGGAGGCGGCTCTCCCTGGGGCTGCAGGGACCCCACAGACCCCCGCACCATTATCAAATATTGCCCAGAGACCTGACTCACCTGGGGGCTTTAAGAAAACCAAGTGCGGGAGACCGCGGTCATTTTTTAAAAAGATGTTCTTCCGGATTCGCTCACCCAGCGTGACTCCGGCTGAAAATAAAAAATAAAATGCTTTTTTGGGCGTGCAGGCCTGGGGGTTCAGGGTGTTTCTACCCTGCCCCTTTTCTTCATTTTGAACTTTATTTTCCTTTTTCTTGTTACTCGGTTTACTGAGTCACAAGATGGCTGCCAACAATTCTGGGTTGAAGTGTTGGCAGCCAATCAGAATTAAGCTTGTGCTTGGGAGGCCCACAAAAAGCATTATTTTTCCCTCATGATTTGTGTAGGGTCCATGAATCCCATTGAAATCTCTTTTGAAAAATGAAGCATGGTCTTCCATGCCCCCCAGTGGGCAAGTCCCGGGGGCAATGCCAAAATATGTTGCTGGGGCCCTGCGGGGTCATCGCAACTATGGGGATGCCCACCTCCCCAGGGCAATATGCGGGGGCACGTGCCCCCCCCCCACAGCACTGGAGACACCCTTCTTCCTGGGGCTCAAATGCAGAGGACCTTGCACCTCCCCTGCAGCCCCGGGAACCATCACCTACCCAGGGCTGAAGTTAAAATTATTGTATTGTGGAGCTCTAGCTCCCCCCACACTGCCCCGGGGACCACCATCTCCTGTCATGGGTCTCAACACTGCTATGATTTATACAGCTTGATTGTGTTTTAGTCAGAACCCTAAGCGTGGAAATGTTAAAATATATTTAGATATGAAGGATTTAAATGATTGTGCATATTTCATATGTTCTGCTCTATCGTGGATATTTAACAGAAAGCAGAATAAGATTCAAGTATGTGATGATTCTTTCAACGTGATCAGACACGAGTATGCAAATGGGAGGCAGTGGCCGCAGACAGCTTTTAGACTCTCCAATGTTTGCACATGTTAACTGTCAAACATGAAAACATGTTAACTGACAAACGTACTGTGCAAGTAATTGGGTCAGTGCATTGCTCTCAAAACTATTTTATCCATCCCTTGAGACTCACCTAGTCTTAATTGCCCGCGTCACTCACCTGTTTCCAAATTCCTCCTCAGCGGCATCTGTGGACCGGCTTCCCCTTACCTGTTTCCAGATTCGTCATTGGTGGTGAGTGAGGATCTGCTTCTCCTTCAGTCAGCATTCTCCTGAGTCTTGGTCCGCTACCGGTGGGTTCGTCTTCTTGCTCCGTCCTCCTTCCTGTTTCCCGGCTGGGAATTCTGGATCCTAAAAACAAAAACACACAAAGGTCTGATTAATAGACGGTAATAGCACTCATTACCAAGTAAGAAACTGAATCCTCAGGACATGCAATTCAATGTTTCCAGGTGAGTTAGTTTAACTTTAATTTATAACAACAGCTCATTTAAAGGATCTCTATGGACCTAGTACCTTTGCTACAATGCGACTTGCAAGAAGCAGTTTGACAAAGAGATTGTACTGCTAAAAAGAAAAAATTGAACATTTATCATTTTGATGAACATCGGGATAAGAACTGTTGTGCTTAGTTCTTTCTTTCCGTGAATATATCAACACTGTTAATTAATATGTTGTGTACCAACAAGATTGTTTAGAGAGACAAACACAAGGAGGCAAAAATACTGTAAGTTGGAGAGTTAATTACAAATAGGATTGTGAATTGTTCCACTCATAACCTGATTGCTGATAATAATTACTTTAATAATTTCTTGTGTTTTAGGAAAAATAATTCATTTCTTGATAATAATATTCTAGAAAGCTTAATATGTAGAGCATCAGGATTTCCAGACTTTAGGTATTGACACACTAACTTTAACAAAAAATAAGGAGACATTGTATGTTTATTAGCTTGGTGTTTACCTTTTTGATTATTTACATTTAGAACTAAACAAAGAAGTTAAGTGATCAACCCCTGTTTGAACACGAGACAGAATTCAGAGATTGCATCTTCCCAGAGAAAACTTACTTATCCCTAACTCCCAGAGAGAAGAGACTTCAGTGCAGTAAGATACTTCTACTAAGACACTTCGTCATTTTCTCTCTTTTCGTCCCCATTCCTTTTCCCCCCTTTCTACTACTGCTTTTCTATTTTACCTCAGAGGAATTAGGAACTTATCGACACCAAAGTTGAACACCTTGGAGAACAGGTGAGTGGCAGTCATAACACCTCCCTGGGGCACACATTATGTAAACAAGGGTGTCCGTTACGGACCCCCAGCCCCTGGGACCACCACCTCCCCCGGGCTTTAAATATGTTGGAGGGTCCGCCCTCATGGAGCGCTCCATGGCCCTTGGGACTGCCACCCCTCAGGGCCGGCTGCAGCAATGTCCCGGGGTGCCCACCACCGGAACATTGCAGTTTGCTATGGCATGGTGGGAGCACTGCTCCTGCCATGCCATAGCAAACTTCTGCTTTGCTTCATGGAAGCGAGGGTAGAAAAACTGTTCTCACTTCCATGTAGAGAAGAAGAATTGCTTTTGGGCAAGGGGAGCGCATGTTAGCATCTCCCTCTGCCCAAAAGCAATGCTGGCTCTCGCTATAGGGGGTGAGCCGGCAGGAATCGGGGGCATTGGGGCTCCCCCATGTTCCCCAATGTGAGGCCAAGCCCTAGGGATGGGGTCCCTGGGGCCAAAAGTGGCCTAGGTAGGGGGTCCACACAGGCCCCGCATTCATTTTTTTCTTTAAAAAAAAGAGTTTGAAAAACGGGGGAGCATTATTTTTTTTCTCTCGTGATAGTAGTCATGACCCTATTGCGGATCTCAGCTCGGCCCCCCAGTATAACATCGCAGCGGATTTGTGGATTTATGGTAAATAAAAAAATTAATAGTATATAATAAATAGGGGTGGGCATCAAATTCAGTTCCGCTCATGGAATTTGCGATAATTTGACATTTTCGCGTTCCGTAGAGAGCACAAAAATGCCAAAATTTCCGCAATCCGCAGCGTACCAGAGATTTTTTCCATGCTCGCGCTTTGAAAATACGTTCTCGCGTGCGCGATCGCCTTACCGGGATCTCCGCGTTCGCCAACAAGTTTTACCGATCCGGTCACGTGATCCACGAGATGTTGGTAGCCGTTTGCGCTATCTCACGAGAGTTTGCGCCCGCGATCACGTCATTCGTCTCATACTCTTGCACCGCAAGAGTATGAGATCTCAAACATGTCATTCTCCACCGGGAGCGCGATCGAGCGCGTGAAGACGCGAACACATCATATTGAACCCGAAAAGGAGCGAGAGAACCCAAACACGTCAATCTCCACTGCGAGCGAGAGCGCGAGGATGCACACACGTCATATCGAACGCGACAAGGAGTGAGATAACCCAAACACGTCATACCTAACGCGACATGCTCAATTTGTCGACAAGGTGTTCGGTGGGGTAAGCTTGGTACAAACTATGGTACCAGAGGCCAAACAAGTCATCCTAAAATACACCACACTATTGTGTGGGAAAATCACCTCCTTCACTTACAACAAAGTACAAAAAAATCAACCCATTGATGTTGGGCTTGTAGAATCAGGGGATGATATTATTGCAGTGGAAGGTGAAGAAGAGGGAAGCCCTGTCCCCAGTAGTCTAGTGTTACCGCCCATGCGCACATCCTCCTCAACAACTTCTCAGTGGCACTTCAGTAAGAGCCATACTCAGAGTCGGGCTGAGAAACCAAGGCAGCCGAGTACTGCAATGAAACAAAGTGCGTCGTTGAGCCTAAGTGGGTTAATGAAAACAACAGCACCACAAAGGAAAGTAATCCAGCCTACCATTGAGAGCATGCTTATGTTGTAGGGCAGTTCCAACACAACCAACCAATGGCACCGTTGTACAATGCGAAGCTGGCTAAAATGTTAGCACTGGACCTTTTTCCCTTTTTCATTTGTGGAAGGGGTGGGTTTCTTTGAATTTGTGTCAGCCATCTGGCCGAAATGGAAGGTTCCCAGCTGGTCCTACTTCGCAAGAATTGCTGTTCCGGCACTACATCATGATGTGCTGGAATTGGTTGGACGAGCTTTGCAGCAGAGTTCTGTTCACAATATCCACCTAACAACAGACATGTGGACCAGTTGCCAAGCCACAGATTACACACTGGGTCTCTTTTATGGGGTTAGAGATAAGCTATCTGAAGGAGGTGCTGTTGACACAGCTGAGATTTTTCCAGCTACTCGGAAACATGCAACTGTAGCCATGTTCGCCAGGAAGAAATCTCATACTGCTGTAAACATTTTGGAAGAGTTTTGCAGCAAGGTTTTTAAATGGCTGCGCCCAAGAGGGCTTAGTATTGGTTTTGTTTCCACAGATAATGGCAGTAATGTACTTAAGGTCATGGAGCTTGGTTCCTATTTCAGGATTCTGTGTTTGGCGCACTCCATAAACATTATAGTTCACAACTTTCTGAAAAAAGAACTCATAGTCAGCAACTTACTGACCACCTGCCGAAGAATATGCACTAATTTCAGCCATTCTTTTAAAGCTCGGAAGCAGCTGGGGATCATTCAACGTGACTATAAAATATCAGTCAAAGCACTCATCCAGGAGGTGGCAACACGTTGGAACTCAACTTATTACATGCTTGATCGTCTGTTTGAGCAATACAGGCCACTCAATGAATATCTCATGCGAAGAGGGGATGCTACTGTGAAAGGCATGACCCTTCAGATGGACCAATTGTGCCTAGTTAAATGCCTGACTGACATGCTTCGTCCTTTTGAAGTCTTCACACGAGAAGTCAGCAAGGAGGACTGTACTATGGGCCAAGCTATCCCATTATTGCAAATGCTAAAGCATCAGCTGTAGGCGGTGCCTGAATCATACAAAGGTGTAGAGGAAAAAAACAGAAGCCTATGAGTTGGTGGAGAGATTAGCCCGCCGCTTAGCTGACAAATACAAGGGTGCAAAATAAGATTTTGTCACAAGAACATTACATTTCTGCCACAATTCTGGATCCACAAACAAAATTGGCACTGAAGACATTAATTTCTTTTTCAGAGATGGATGTTGCCCGCTACAAAACGTGGATAGCTGAGGCAGCTGCTAATTAAATCTAAAAGCCCGCTAGATCAACCCACAACAAGTACTGCAGCAGGGCATCCGGCATCAAGTGCAACTTTGGAGGCTGAGGGCAGTGCATTTGGCTCAGAACACTCACCATCACTATCAACAACAGCAATAACTGGATCATTCGGCCCAGTGGAATCTTTACAGGATTGGTATTTACATTTAGGCATTGGTAAACGCAGTGCTGATGCACAGAGAAAAGACCCGGAAAAAAGTATAGCACCCCTGAACATTGAGCGGATGGTCCTGGCCTATCTGGATGACCCAACAGAGGTGTACATTGATCAAAACCCATTGTGGTATTGGTTTGGGAAAAGGGCCCAATGGCCACTGCTTAGCAGGCTGGCGATAAGCTATCTGGCTTGCCCAGTCGCAAGTGTCTCTTCCGAACGAGTTTTCAGTGCTGCTGCTTCCATTGTAGGAGTGAGAAGGACCAGTCTTTCGCATATAAACGTGGAAAGGTTAACAATGATCAAAATGAATCAGCACTTCATACCACCGAATCAAACAATACATGAATCAAGGGAGGAAGATAAGGCTCAGGTGACGGAAGTAGTGTATTACATGATGATTACCTACTTCTGGTTGAACCCCCTGAGTTTGAGGACGAGCTATACTTCCCTGACAATTAGGCTTGCACTTACTGTCTTCCTCCCTTATTTTCCTTTATTTGTGTGTCTGTATTTCCGGTTACAAATTTTGAATCACATCAAATCCATCACTACCGTATTCTACTCTTTTTATTTCAATATACGAGTTTGAGCTGTCTGCATTTCACAGTGCAGTCCTCGGTATCCAGCTCCTCCGCTCCATTCTCCTGAATCTCCCTAAATCCATTGCCCTCAAGACAGATGATGATTGGATGATGCAAAATAGAAGAAAAAAACAAATCTTTCCTAGTCCCTCCAAAAGAAGTGGAACATGATGACTAAGCTATCCTCCTTTCTGAGCCGAGAGAGACTGCCCATTAACTGAAAATGAGATGGAACAGGTAATGAATGATGCCATGCATTGGATGCAGACTGAGTGATTTTGTTGTTGTTTGTTGTGCATGAAGTTATTTCATTGTGCACTATTTGTAATAATCATCATTCTATACACTAAAAGTAACTCAAGGCAATTTTCCCCTTCTTGCAACTATTTTTAATAAGAAATTTGTACTTCTACTACAGCTTGATATATTGCTTTTGATTAAATACAGGAAGGGAACTCAATCTGTACACTGCACACTGAATATGACAACAGCACCGTCCATTATGATGATGGTGAGAGAGACGGCCTCTTAACTTAAGATGAGAAGGAACAGGTAATAAAAATGAATGTATTGCATTGGACACCTAACTCTGAGTGATTGGTGTTTGTGTTTTTGTTGTGCATGAAGTGAAGTCAAAGTGTACTAGTCTTAGTGTACACACTAAAGAGAGACTCATGTCAATATTATTTCTACTCTTGTTGTTTAGTAATGTAACGTGGGGTTAAGGTTAGGCTGGAGGCTCTTTCTAGTTAAAGAAGGTTTTATTCGTAGTAGTTTTTCTGCTACGAGAGGTCAGTCTCTCCCTTGCAAAATCCGCCCGGTCCGTGGTTGCGGCTCCGTTCCTCCACCTGGTTTGTGTCGTCTTCGCCGTCTGCCCTTCTTGCGGTAGGGGTCTTCTGATTCCCGCCTTTCACTCGGCCCCAAAAGATAAACCAACAGAGGGAGGCCGTCAGTCACTTTATTCAGTTTAACTGTTGCCCAAAAGGATCCCGGGGTTTGTGGGGGGGGAGTCACCTCTGCTACATACGTATATACAGTGCTCGGGCGGGGGGGGAGTGGGGAAGGAAGGGTTTTCAAGAATGCGAGAAAGGCAAGGCAGGGGTATTTACAAATTTACACGCCTCCCTTCCGCCCGACCCAGGCTGCCCAACGCCGCCGTACCTGTGACAGCCACACGCCTCCCTCTGGAGTGTGGCACGGCGTTCACCGGGTTGTTGGCCTCCTGGCACTCCACCACGGGTTGTTCTCTCATCTTCTCTGCATTCCTTCGGTTCTCCGACTTCTCCGCTCTCGCTCCCGACTTCCGTACTTCCGTACTCCACTCCGCTACCTCCTGGGTGTCGCCGAACCCCGAGTAGAGGGCTTCCTGGTATTTGACCAGTCCTGGCGCTTTGTCGTCACTTGGGGGTGTGGTCTCATCTTCGATGTACGCCCAGTTAAAGGAGCCCTCCTCCTTTTCTTCTTCCGTGTCGGACAGCAGCGGACAGCTGCTCCAGTTCGTCTGAGGGGAAGGAGGTGATGTAGAGTCAGCGACCCACCAATCGTTTGGTGATACATCCATCACCTCCTCCCTGCTACAAGTAACAAAATTGTACTTCTACTGCAGGCCGATCTTCACAGTCAGTCAGTACAAGTATCGGAGATGATTGATGGAATAATAACAAGTCAGGATGTTTCATGAGTGGCATAAAAGGTAAACAAGTCAACAACAACCACAGCAGACCTAAATGTCTGTGTAGAAGTGGAGTCCAGTGTAGCGGTGGTATGACTGCGGTGCATTGATTTAGTCACTTAAATTGTAAAATTCTATGTTGCTGGACATGTGCTTTGACCAACTCTTTAAAATAATGTACTCTGTCTAAACGGAAGATGTGCTAAGCGACTGTGAGCCTGCTCTGTCCTGTTGCTGTTATAGGTCAATGCTGGAAATGGAATAGAGTAGAGATAATGCATACATGCTGCCTCGGAAAGTGTTCTTGTTGCACTACACTATAAATTGTTTCTCAATAATATCCCTTTTGTTTTTCCATCTACACTTACAGGCTCAGTCTTACCCTGTGCTATACTTGGGAAAACAATGCACACTTACCTTACCAATAAATCTATATTTGCCAGGAAGGCAGTGGTGACACCCACGATTGATGGGCGAGAGGACCAAGAGGAATGCCGAGATGTAAATCCACATTTTTGACCAGGATAACACAGTAACAGTATCAACTTTCATCATCTTTTAAATAATTTGTTTAATTTTTTGGTCTACAATCTTTACAACAGTGTGTGTTCTTCTTCTTGTTGTTAATATTATCATTAGGTTTGCTCTCTGTTTATGATTCATCCCTACCAATATTTAAAATGTTTATTTGCTATCTGTAAACGTAAGCCTGGAACAACTAAACAAATAATGTATGTAATCTGGGTCTCCTTATCAATCATCATCATGCATGCATTTCCTTTTTCTCCCTTAATATATTGATATGGATATGGTAGTCTACATAGTTTGTTGTTTGCCCACGCGTACTGTTTTTAATTTTCAAACCTTTCCTCAAATCCCCCTTCCCATCCATTCAACAAACCCTGACCCTCTTCCCCCGGGCTGTGTGACTTATTGAGGCGTGACTACATTAAATGTATACCAATAATTTGTCACACGATTGCTAGGGCGGATATGGCGAAAAAACAGTACTTCAATTTCAAGGCAGAGCGAGGATCTTCTTCTTCTTTCCCACCCATGAGCAGTATATTTTAGAGGTGATTTTTATTTACCAAAGGAACATATACATCCGCAATAATTGCCGGCATTGATTGGATTTGTTGTCATCCTCATACACAGCACTAACTGTTACGCTTGTGTCGAGTGTACTGTAGGCCTAGTCAAGTGACTCAACACAACTATAGTTTGTAACTCTGTTTAGTAGGCTATCCCCACCACCATTATGTTTTGTTGTAAAATACTTTTGCATATTATTGTTGCTCGGTAAGTTCTGTACTGTACTTCATTCTACTACTCCTTAAACAGTCTCTTTCAGGCGACTGACTGTCTCGTTTTCTTTTTTTGCAAATGCTGCTGCCCTGCCAGAGTCTACTACTACTACTACCACCACCACAATCATGGCATGTTAGGAAAGGAAACCATCATCACCATGCAGCCATCGCTGTGCCTAAGTTAAACATCAAGCAAAGGTAAGAGAAGTTTGGGGGAGGGATAATTATTAATGGACATGTTTTCAATCAATTCACACACCAGTTTGAGTCCAGTTAAAGAATGCATAGGCTAGAAGAGAGAGACTGACAGTACTATTAGGACAACTCAATCAGTGAGGGGTGCCGCATCTATCTGTTTGTGTCTTACACATTCAGCCAATTATTTAAATTAAACACTGGCTATTGGCGGACCTGCACCAGCAAGGAAACAGTATGATGTAAAACAGTAACCCCACCCACACAACATTAACAACATTGTATGTAAAGTAGAAATATTGATTTAATATAACCCTAAAAAAATAAACTATGTAAAAAGAACCACAAAACCTGACCCCCCCTCTCCCTAACCACAACCAATGTCCGTAAAGAAAAAGTCCAACCAAATGTCCAATTGTCCAAAATGCCAACGTCCAATTACCAGCCACCAAAACAATAAATTAAAAAGGGGCAATAAACAGGGTCTCCTATGTCCGGCTGGATTGTCTTTGGAGGACACGCACTGCCTCCTCAAGTAGGGCGACGCGGCGCTTTAGAGCGCGGCAGTTGCAGCCACAGTGGCGGGGGCACCAGTGATTGAAAGGCGGCTGCGGGCGGCCACCAGATGGTGGTGCCATACCGCTGGAGGGCCGTGGCTGGGGCCCCTGGCATTGGAGGAGGCGTCAGCTGCTGCCGCCTCCTCCTCCTCCTCTTCCAGGAAAACCAACCGACGATATTCCATTTGTATGGCCTCCAGCTACCGGCGCTGTGCCTTGGCGGCCAACTCCTTCCGATCCGGTTTGGAAGGAGTAGCTGTATATCAAAAAGAAAAAACAAGACTATTGTAAAATATATTCTTAGAAAAACAGTAAGGCATGTTAATTATACACATAGTGGCATGGTAGCACGATAAAGCAGAGTACATATTATTTGTGGTATGTATCTATCC
Source organism: Lissotriton helveticus (assembly GCF_964261635.1). Taxonomy (NCBI): domain Eukaryota; kingdom Metazoa; phylum Chordata; class Amphibia; order Caudata; family Salamandridae; genus Lissotriton; species Lissotriton helveticus. The sequence continues at coordinate 498,335,669 of NC_136059.1, forward strand.
TCCCATTTGCTTGGGCTTTTTTCAGGCATTCAACCAACCATGCATCTGATTCCTATCAGCCACCTTTGCAATTCGCATGCTTGCATCACACATATTCTTCTCTCTGTCAGTCATAAATATTAAATCTTGCCCATCCTTCTTCCTTTCACCCGTATTTCCCTTTTTAGTTCAACACCAGGTGATCTGATCTGACTTTGAGTCTTCTCCATAAAACTTTCAAAGCGGAGTTGAAATCAGAAGAGGCAATTGGTTACTCAATACTCCCGCCACTATTGCCTTTACTAATGCCAATTAAAGGGTGTCTTCACTCTTCAAAAGTTCACAACAACTCTTACTTACTTAGGGAATCATTTGTCAGCCCGCCATCATCATGCTAAAAGGGACCACCCGCCATAAGGGTGTCCCGTGGGGGCAATTAGGATGCGTCCGCCATTTTTTAACATTCCAGCGGGCGGTGCTGAATGCACCACCCGCCGCAGTGCTAAAAATACAGTTTGTGCTTTTCAAAGCACAATGTGACAGTCACCGCGCGGTGCCTGCCACGTTGTGCTTTGAAAGGCAGGGGGGGTACCATCGGTACCCCCATGTGAACCCCCCACCCCTGGAGTCCATGGGGGCCCGCAACAGGACCCCCAAGCATTCTCCGCATGCCGCCATGGAAAGGCATTCCAAAATGTACATTCTAATATGACTGTCAGTGTCTTTCAGACACCGCCACCATATTGAACCCTTTTCCGCCCGGTGGACATGCTTACCGTGCGGAAAAGCGGCGGATGGTTATTCCATCCGCCGCGGACCCCCCCCAGCATTGTAATATGGTGGGGGGTCTTTTCAACAGGGATGGCGGGCGGTTTGCCCCCTCCGGGCCAGCGCTGACTAACAAAGGGGCCCGGTGGGGGCAATCCACCCACCATCGTAATGGGGCCCTAAGTCTCAACAGTACAGTATACATACAGTACACCCTTGCAGTGAGTGTAATGTGAATAGTTAAGGATTATGAATCTAACTTACCACCGCCCGCCACTGGTGCTGGCTCGCCCCCTGCAGCTACATCCGCAACTGCCGTATCCTCGCCAGCCGCGTTGCCTTTGCTGCTGACCACTGGTGGTCGGTAGTGCGCCTAGAAAAAACATTACAAATTTTTTAGGTGTCATATACACCTTCTCCTATTGGTCAGTAGCAAGATTGAAAAATTAGTTAATAGCAATACATACATATACAACATACATCACTAGTACAAATCAGGTAGTAGTAGAGTGGACACTAGTAGTTATATGGTCCCTAGGGTCATTCTAGTCTTTGCTTAGTAAGTCCGAGCCATGCAACCATTTTACCATTGTGTCTTTTATTTTTGCACACGTGACGTTACCTCGCAGCTTGTTGTATAAAACACCTTTGAGCCCACATGACCTCATACTGCTACTGTCTAAGAGCTGCGTACAAGGTCAACCAAAACATTAACAAGCCACTTTTTTATGAAGTTCTGGTGTTAGTCCATATTGCTTATCCATAAAAATGCTACACTTTTCCGCGTTTCTGGCATGGTTGGGAGGGATAAAGGCACTCTGCCATATAGGGGGGTGGGTAGTTTTACATCCACAGGCAGGGGAGCAGGGAGGGGGGTGGACAGGAGGGTCAGGGGAGTTACTAGGGGATGGCGGGAAGATTGTTCAGTTTGCTACAAAAACAAAGAGACTACAAGAATTGTGGGGAGGGTGTGCAGTGGGTTTTTGTGTTTGGTTCGAAGTTTCACAGTTTCAAATTCAGGGCTAAGATGAGCTGACATCATTGACAGGGTCCGTACTGATGAGAAGGGTCTAACAAGCCGTATTAAATAATGCGGAAGAAACAAATTCGATGTGCAACACCATTGGTACTAATGTCCCCTCTCTAACCCTAGTGTCTCCTATGACTCTCGTTACTTGGAATGTGCACGGATTGGGGAATAAAATTAAAATTGGTCTGGTGCTAAAATATATACGGTGCACAGCACCAGCCGTGGCACTGCTCCAAGAAACGCATCTGGTGGGTTCAACATGTAAGGCTATGGACCGTTGGGGATACAAAATGGTAGCGCACTCAGAGTTTTCAACGGGTTCTAGAGAAGTAGCCATATTAGTACAAAAAAGATTCACGCTAATTATACATCAGGTCTGGAAGGATACACAGGGGCGGTTTGCTGCTATATTGTGTCAGTGGGAGGGAAAACGATGTAATATTGTTTCAGTGTACATCCCCCCTACCTCCACTCGGTGGCCCTCCCAGCACATTTCTATTGAACTTGCCGGAGGGAGAAGTCATTATGGGGTGAGACTTCAATGCAGTGTTAAATGGGGCAATAGACCACCACCCCTGCATAGCAGTGGGGATAGGTAGCTCCCGAATGACTGGGTTTTTACATTCACTGGGCCTTACGGACGGATGCAGATGCAAACACCCTGAGGAGCTTGGTTACACTTTCCAATCGGGAGTACACAATACTCTCTCACGTATTGATTATTTTTTTCTCTCCGTAGACAGCCTTCCTCATTTGACTGAGGCAGAGATACGACCCAGGGGCATTTCGGATCACTCACTGGTCTTTATGGCCTATACCTCACACATTAAGGTTCGAAAACAAATTTTTCCAATTTCCTCTGGCTATTTACAGATCTCCAAAATTCGAAAGGACAATATTGCAGTCACAAAGCACTATTTCCTAGATAATGTAGACTCCGTACAATCCCCATGTGTCCTATGGGAAGCCTATGAGACCGTGTTGAGAGGACAAGCTATTGCCTCGATAACGGGTCATATGCGAGGGGCAAGGGGTGTGCTAGATGCGATTAAGGCTGAACTGGCTGTGCTTCAGACGCAGCATGAGGCTGACCTCACTGCAGAGACAGCCCAAAATCTACGTCTCAAACAATGCGAGCTCACTGAACACCAAAGAGAACAAGTCAAACTGCGGCTCCAAAACACAAGACACACTATTTACGAAGTAGGAGATAAGGCGGGCAAACTTTTGGCCTGAAACAACCGCAATGTATCGCACACAGCTAGCCCCTCCTCCGGATCGCCCCTAAGGATTCTAGTACGTATAGTTCATGAGTGGTTCACCTCAGTAGGTGCAAGTAAGTACTTGTTGTTGTGAAGATCTCTAGACCCGAGACATGGCCCGGGTTTCGGGATATCTTCCCTCATCAGTAGAGAACGTATTTGGGGTGGAAAAGAAGGCCGCCAAGCATTCGTCACAGGCCTTGATGCCTAACCGGCACGCAGGTGCGTCATCCAGAAGCTCGTCAGCTTGAAGGCTCAAGGGAGCCCATTTGTAGAATCAACCGCAATGGATCACACACCTCTAGCCCCTCCTACAGATCGCCCCTAAGGATTCTGGTACGTATAGTTCATGAGTGGTTCACCTCAGTAGGTGCAAGTAAGTACTTGTTGTTGTGAAGATCTCTAGACCCGAGACATGGCCCGGGTTTCGGGATATCTTCCCTCATCAGTAGACAACGTATATGGGGTGGAAAAGAAGGCCGCCAAGCAACCCTCACAGGCCGTGATGCCTAACCGGCACGCAGGTGCGTCATCCAGAAGCTCGTCAGCTTGAAGGCTCAAGGGAGCCCATTTGTAGAATCAACCGCAATGGATCGCACACCGCTAGCACCTCCTCCAAATCGCCCCTAAGGATTCTGGTACGTATAGTTCATGAGTGGTTCACCTCAGTAGGTGCAAGTAAGTACTTGTTGTTGTGAAGATCTCTAGACCCAAGACATGGCCCGGGCTTCGGGATATCTTCCCTCATCAGTAGAGAACGTATTTGGGGTGGAAAAGAAGGCCGCCAAGCAACCGTCACAGGCCTTGATGCCTAACCGGCACGCTGGTGCGTCATCCAGAAGCTCGTCAGCTTGAAGGCTATTTGTAGAATCAACGGCAATGGATCGCACACCGCTAGCACCTCCTCCGGATCGCCCCTAAGGATTCTGGTACGTATAGTTCATGAGTGGTTCACCTCAGTAGGTGCAAGTGAGTACTTGTTGTTGTGAAGATCTCTAGACCTGAGACATGGCCCGGGTTTCGGGATATCTTCCCTCATCAGTAGAGAATGTATTTGGGGTGGAAAAGAAGGCTGCCAAGCAACCGTCACAGGCTTTGATGCCTAACCGACACGCAGGTGCGTCATCCAGAAGCTCGTCAGCTTGAATGCTCAAGGGAGCCCATTTGTAGAATCAACCGCAATGGATCGCACACCGCTAGCCCCTCCTCCAAATCGCCCATAAGGATTCTGGTACGTATAGTTCATGAGTGGTTCACCTCAGTAGGTGCAAGTAAGTACTTGTTGTTGTGAAGATCTCTAGACCCAAGACATGGCCCGGGCTTCGGGATATCTTCCCTCATCAGTAGAGAACGTATTTGGGGTGGAAAAGAAGGCCGCCAAGCAACCGTCACAGGCCTTGATGCCTAACCGGCACGCTGGTGCGTCATCCAGAAGCTCATCAGCTTTAAGGCTATTTGTAGAATCAACGGCAATGGATCGCACACCGCTAGCCCCTCCTCCGGATCGCCCCTAAGGATTCTGGTACGTATAGTTCATGAGTGGTTCACCTCAGTAGGTGCAAGTAAGTACTTGTTGTTGTGAAGATCTCTAGACCCGAGACATGGCCCGGGTTTCGGGATATCTTCCCTCATCAGTAGACAACGTATATGGGGTGGAAAAGAAGGCCGCCAAGCAACCCTCACAGGCCTTGATGCCTAACCGGCACGCAGGTGCGTCATCCAGAAGCTCGTCAGCTTGAATGCTCAAGGGAGCCCATTTGTAGAATCAACCGCAATGGATCGCACACCGCTAGCCCCTCCTACAGATCGCCCCTAAGGATTCTGGTACGTATAGTTAATGAGTGGTTCACCTCAGTAGGTGCAAGTGAGTACTTGTTGTTGTGAAGATCTCTAGACCCGAGACATGGCCCGGGTTTCGGGATATCTTCCCTCATCAGTAGAGAATGTATTTGGGGTGGAAAAGAAGGCTGCCAAGCAACCGTCACAGGCTTTGATGCCTAACCGACACGCAGGTACGTCATCCAGAAGCTCGTCAGCTTGAATGCTCAAGGGAGCCCATTTGTAGAATCAACCGCAATGGATCGTCGCACACCGCTAGCCCCTCCTCCAGATTGCCCCTAAGGATTCTGGTACGTATAGTTCAAGAGTGGTTCACCTCAGTAGGTGCAAGTAAGAACTTTTTGTTGTGAAGATCTCTAGACCCGAGACATGGCCCGGGTTTCGGGATATCTTCCCTCATCAGTAGAGAACGTATTTGGGGTGGAAAAGAAGGCCGCCAAGCAACCCTCACAGGCCTTGATGACTAACCGGCACGCAGGTGCGTCATCCAGAAGCACGTCAGCTTGAAGGCTCAAGGGAGCCCATTTTTGGAATCAACCGCAATGGATCCCACACCTCTAGCCCCTCCTCCGGATCGCCCCTAAGGATTCTGGTACGTATAGTTCATAAGTGGTTCACCTCAGTAGGTGCAAGTAAGTACTTGTTGTTGTGAAGATCTCTAGACCCGAGACATGGCCCGGGTTTCGGGATATCTTCCCTCATCAGTAGAGAACGTATTTGGGATGGAAAAGAAGGCCGCCAAGCCACCGTCACAGGCCTTGATGCCTAACCGGCACGCTGGTGCGTCATCCAGAAGCTCGTCAGCTTGAAGGCTATTTGTAGAATCAACCGCAATGGATCGCACACCGCTAGCCCCTCCTCTGGATCGCCCCTAAGGATTCTGGTATGTATAGTTCATGAGTGGTTCACCTCAGTAGGGGCAAGTAAGTACTTGTTGTTGTGAAGATCTCTAGACCCGAGACATGGCCAGGGTTTCGGGATATCTTCCCTCATCAGTAGAGAACGTATTTGGGGTGGGAAAGAAGGCCTGGTTAGATAAGAAGGAAAGGGCACAGAGGACAATTGCACAACTTCATACCCCGGCCGATGTGATAGTTACTACCCCTGCAGACATAGTAGACACCCTAGCTGACTATTATGAACAAGTCTATACGTCCAACTCACACATGACAACAGAGGAGGCACAAACCTACATTAAAGACATACAAATGCCGTCACTGTCTGAGGATGAAGCCTTACTCCAAGAATCAAACTTTACGAAAGACGAGGTTCTAGCCGCAGTTCACTCTCTGCAGTCAGGAAAGGCTGTGGGACCTAATGGGATCCCCATTGAGCTCTATAAGCATGTATCTGATCTAGCAGTCCCGCATCTCCATGCAATGTTTCTTGACAGTCTGGGGAAGGGAGAACTGCAACAGGATCAACGAATAGCTACCATAATTGCAGTACCAAAACCGTGCAAACCCCTGGACGAATGTACATCATACCGTCCAATATCCTTACTTAACGCAGAAGCCATGAACTTGGCAAAAATGATTGCCAACCATCTAACCCCACATCTCGAAACACTGATACACCCGGAACAGTCTGGGTTGATGCCCAACAGAAAAACTGCTATTAATTTGCGAAGGGTCCCGCAGTGATGGCACGGATACCGAGTCTCCCTGAGCCTGCGGTCATCCTTTCCCTGGATGCTCGAATGGTGTTTGATATGGTGGAATGGCCCTATTTATTTGCTGTCCTCCGGCATCTCGGTTTTGGACCCAAATTCTGTACATGGGTGGGATTATTATACTCCCATTGGTGCATGTGGTGGCCAACGGCCATATTTCCAGGAACTTCCCACTAGTTCGCGGCACACGCCAGGGATGCCCTTTATCCCCCTTGCTTTTTGCGTTAATACTGGAACCGTTGGCAGCCTGGATCCGGTGGGACCCGATGATTAAGGGGTTAAGCTGGACTGAGACATGGGAAGACCGCATATCGTTGTATGCGGATGATATCCTTTTATTTTTTACCTCACCTAGGCGTTCGATCATAGTACTCCTTAACATTTGCGAAATTTTTGGGCGGGTCTCTGGGTATAACATCAACTGGTCCAAGTCCGTCTTGTTTGTCCTCACGGGCCCTCCACCGCAGCTCCCGGCGGATTGCCCATTGAAAATTACAGAAGTGCCCTTTAAATATTTAGGGATCTGGGTGACACCTACTCAAGATGCCTTCTTCCGCCATAATCTGGAACCCCCTCTTGAACGATTCCGTAATGAACCCCTTCTGGGTAAAGCGGCCTTATATAAAATGATTACACTTCCTCGATTGCTCTATGTCTTCGAGAACACCCCATTTCCTGTCCCCCTAAAATATTTTAAGGCGATCGATGCACTAGTTTCGGGCCTACTCTGGGGAGATAAACCGGCACGCATATCCCGACATAAATTAATTAGGAGCTGGTATGATGGTGGTCGTGGCCCTCCCAGACATTCAGTTATATTATTGGGCGACTCACTTAAAAATCATAAACCAGTGGCTGCACGTCCACCAGGCAGAGCCAGCATTTAAGGCAGACAGGTATGACCTGGGCGAGGCTGGTGTTCTTGCTGCAGTCTATGATAAAAGAGGCGCCTCAGCCTTGATTGGTCCAACAGCGCACACAGTTAATCTATGATATGTGGCTCAGGCCCGTCTTAAATGTAAGGACACTATTACTCAAATGACACCGCTTTGGCCGTCACGTCGACTGGGTAAACTTTGCAAAAGTAAAGGCTTCAGGGCGCGGGATCTGATTGGAATTTCCACGGTGGGAGATCTATGGAAACGGGGTGCCATCTTAACATTTGAGCAGCTCAGGACTCAATACGATTTGGCGCCTACAGAGCGGTTTAGGTACTTACAGATACGTCACGCCCTGGGGTCACTTGTCCAGCCTGATGAGGACATACCAGAATCCACCCCGCTAGACGACAGGCTCTTAACAGAGCACATGCCCAAAAAAGCCACCTCGTTCGTATATCGTAAACTGATTAACAACCTACCGGACCCAACCTTGAAACGGAAAGACGCTTGGACTAAGGACGTAGGAGAGTTTTATGAGTCAGATTGGCAAACTGCGTCCAGACTTAGACTTGTACAACTGAAAATATTACACCGTGTGTACACACAATCGGGAGAGCCACGCAAAAATACTGTCTGCTAGGGTGTGGGGAGGAGAGACGTTCTTCCACACCATCTGGGATTGCCCCCAGGTGGCCATGTACTGGGCCAAGGTCATGAGGACTATGTTGCAGGTGGTGAAAGACTCGGTGGCCCTGGAGCCACGACATTGCTTACTAAATATCTGGGAACCAAATGATCTAGCTCACTCAACACAGGATTGAATAACATTAGGTATAATGTACGCTAAAAGAAACATAGCCAAATTCTGGGGATCTCTAGAGGTGCCAGCGCTCACGGACTGGGGTAGTGATCTTGACTTGGCAATGTTGGCAGAGAGGACAGTGTACTGAACCGGAAATGTCCTCGAAAATGGGACAGAAACTGGGGTGCCTGGAATGAATACAGGGGGAATTTATGCGAACCGCCGCTGCTGGATAGCGAGGATGACTCTGAGTGAAGGAGAAGTGGACATGGGGAACTTTTGAGCTGTACTGCGTAAATTTAATTGTAACAATTGTATTCCTTCCTGTCATGTGTATTTATGATTGTATGTTTAACTTGCCGTGCTCTATGTATGCACCCTTTGACTGCTTTATGCCATGTACTTGATACATAAAATAATAAAAACTGTTTTATAAAAAAAAAATGCTACACTTTTTGGCACGGCTGAGAAATGCTTGCAATATACTAACGCGCACCATTTTTCTCATTACAGACGGAAGATTCCCTTCTACGAACCAGAGCTTTGCAGAGCTTATGATGTAACAACTACCAGTATTAGGTCCTTATAAGGTGAGGGGTCCCCAGAATTCGCTCAGAGATCTTCATTTACATTTTATATAAACTATATTCCTACCAAGGGGATGGAGGTGCTTCCACCACTGTTCAGTTATCATGATTTCTCATTTTTTTCCTATGGACTTCTAGTTGTTGTAACTGCAAGTAAGTGTAAAAATATTTATTGTTTTAATGTTATACATTATCCTGTTGGTGCTGCATTATAGAACAACGTACAGAGCTAGTCAATTCAAAATAAAACTTTTGAACTTACATAGACTCGGTGGTATTTGGTGTGGACTTACAGGAGTGAGCGAGCGAAAGGAAGGGCATGCCTGTGCATTGCTTCCACTACTGAGAGGTTGGGTGTGTTATGTTCTGGGTTGTCTACTTGTTGGGTATTTTGGGGGGAGGGTTCGGAGAGCTAATAGTTATGACGAGACACTACTATAACTAGTCGGGCAGGAGATTGTGGTGGGTTCTGAACTTCTGTTTGAGGTGTGAGCAAGGTCCAACCTCCCATCACCAACATCCTATTTTCTTGTGCAAAGTACGGTATGTGCAACATCCCTACAACAGTAGTAGTATGTCCTATCCTATCAATTATCAGTAATTAATCTGGCTGGGCATTTGTTGGTGGGAATTGGCGAGAAGCCTCAATATTAACAAAGACTGAAGATCAATAATACTAGAAGTAGTACAAGAGGACAACCCAACGGGCTGGACTCAATGGCTAGAGCTACTGGTGAATCTGAGTTTTATTTAAAACCTTTGAAATAAAGAGTGGCCAACTGGGCAAACTTAGCTACTACAGACAGACTAATAGTAGTAGTACAGTGAGTCATCATAGCAGAGGCAGTTAAGTCAAGTCAAGTCAAGTCATAAAATTTATATAGCGCACTACATACCCAGAGGGTTTCAAGGCGCTTGGGGAGGGGAGGGGGGTTATTTGTCAAATATCCACGTTTTAAGTTGTTTTCTGAACGCTAGGTGATTCTGGGTGAGGCGAAGGTAAGCGGGGAGTGAGTTCCATGTTTTGGCAGCCAGGTATGAGAAGGATCTGCCTCCCATGGTGGTTTTGTTGATGCGAGGGACAGTGGCGAATGCTTGGCTGGAAGATCGAAGTTGGCGGGAGGGGGTGTAGAAGGACAGTCGAGAGTTGAGGCAATCTGGTCCGATGTCGTAGAGTGATTTGTGTGCGTGGGTAAGCAGTCGGAAAGTGATCCTCTTATTGACGGGTAGCCAGTGGAGGTCTTTAAGGTGACCAGAGATGTGTTCGTTGCGTGGGATGTCTAATATGAGCCTGGCTGAGGCGTTTTGGATTCGTTGTAGTTTCTTCTGTAGTTTGGCGGTGGTACCTGCGTAGAGGGTGTTTCCGTAGTCCAGTCGGCTCGTGACCAGAGCATGGGTGACTGTTTTCCTTGTTTCGGTGGGGATCCAGCGAAATGTTTTTCTGAGCATGCGAAGGATGTTGAAGCAGGATGAGGATACGGCGCTGACTTGTCTGTTCATTGAAAGTGAAGAGTCCAGGATGACGCCAAGGTTCCGTGCGTGGTCTGTCGGGATGGGTGCTTTTCCGAGGGCTTCCGGCCACCAGGAGTCGTCCCAAGCAGAGGGGGATTTACCTAAGATGAGGACTTCTGTTTTGTCTGAGTTCAGTTTCAGACGGCTTTGTTTCATCCATTCGGCGACTTCTTTCATTCCTTCGTGTAGGTTAGTTTTGGCGGTGCTGGGGTCCTTGGTGAGAGAAAGGATCAGTTGAGTGTCATCCGCGTAAGAGATGATGTTGAGGTTGTGTTGGCGGGCGATGGTCGCGAGGGGGCTCATGTATACGTTGAAGAGGGTGGGGCTGAGTGAGGATCCTTGTGGTACGCCGCAGACGATTTCAGAGGCCTCGGACTTGAATGGTGGGAGGCGGACTCTCTGGGTTCTTCCGGAGAGGAACGAGGTGATCCATTTCAGTGCCTTTCCTTGGATTCCGATGTTTTTGAGGCGCTGTAAAAGGGTGCTGTGGCAGACTGTGTCGAAGGCTGCAGAGAGGTCGAGGAGGATGAGGGCGACTGTGTCTCCATTGTCCAGAAGAGTTCGAATGTCGTCTGTTGCTGCGATGAGGGCGGTCTCAGTGCTGTGTTTGGCTCGGAATCCAGATTGTGAGGAGTCGAGGGATTTGTTGGCTTCGAGGAAGGCGGCGAGCTGGTTGTTGACAGCTTTCTCGATGACTTTGGCCGGGAATGGAAGAAGTGAGATGGGGCGGTAGTTTTTGAGTTCGGTGGGGTCTGCTGTTGGTTTTTTCAGAAGAGCGGTGAGTTCAGCGTGTTTCCAGTCTTCTGGGAAGGTAGCGGCGTTGAAGGAGCAGTTGATGACGTCTCGGAGGTGCGGAGCTATGACGGAGTCTGCTTTGTTGAAGATGTGGTGAGGGCATGGGTCTGTGGGGGATCCAGAGTGGATGGAATTCATCAGGCGGATGGTGTCCTCGGTGGTGATTGGGTTCCAGGCGTTGAGGGTGTTAACGGGGGGAAGATAGTCAGCTGATGGTAGGGTGGGTTGGCTTCCGGGTTGGTTGTCAAAGCTGTTGTGGATGTCAGCAATCTTGTTGTGGAAAAAAGAGGCTAGGGAGTCGCAGAGAGTTTGAGAGGGGGTGATGTCGTTGGAGTTGGCCGAGGGGTTGGAAAATTCCTTGACGATGTTGAAAAGTTCCTTGCTGTTGTGGGCGTTGTTGTCGAGTCGATCCTTGAATGCTGTTTTTTTGGCTTTTCGGATCAGTTGGTGGTGAGTACGGATGGCGTTTTTGAAGGCGTCCTTGTTGCTGGTGGATGAGTCTTTTTTCCAGGCCTTTTCAAGGGAGCGGCATAGTTTCTTGGATTTCTTGAGGTCCTCGTTGAACCATGAGGCCTTCTTGATTTTGTGTAGGCGTTTTTTCAGTGGTGCTAAGGTGTCTGCGGTGTTGGATAACCAAAGGGTGAGGTTGGAGGCGGCTTCGTTGGCGTCAGAAGAGAGGGCTGGGGAGGTTTGAAGGAGCGATGAGGAGATCTGTTCCGTGGTGATTTTGTTCCAGTTTCTTTGTAGAGTTGGTTGGAGGTGGATGATGGGTTTCGGCTTGTTGTAGGTGAAGTGGACGCAGCTGTGGTCAGTCCAGAGGAGCTCCGTAGTGTGGTTGAAAGAGACGTGGTTGCTAGAGGTGAAGATGGGGTCGAGTGTGTGACCTGCGATGTGGGTGGGGGAAGTGACCAGTTGTTTAAGTCCGAGGTTGGCGAGGTTGTCTAAGAGGGTGGCGGTGTTGCGGTCGTTGATCTTCTCAAGGTGGAAGTTGAGGTCTCCCAGGAGGATGTAGTCTTTGGAGGGGAGCGCGTGTGGGGTGATGAAGTCCGTGATGTCTTCACTGAATTTTGCGCGGGGTCCTGGTGGTCTGTAGAGGAGGGTGCCTCTGAGAGTGGTCTTGGGGTCGATGTGGATCTGGAAGTGAAGGTGTTCGGAGTTGGCGAGGTTGGCGTCAGAGCTGGTTGAGATGCGGATTGATTTCTTGTGGACGATAGCGATTCCTCCTCCTGTTTGGTCGGTGCGGTCTTTGCGTGTAATCTTATAGTCGTCAGGGATAGCGATGGCGATGTCTGGAGCGGAGGAGGCGTTCATCCATGTTTCCGTTAGGAAGGCGACGTCTGGAGAGATGGTGTCTAGTAGGTTCCAAAGGTCAATGGCGTGCCTGTGGACCGAGCGGGTGTTGAGAAGGATGCATTCTAGGTGGTTGGGGACGGGAATCTGTGGTGTGGTCGGAGCGGAGATGTTGACGGTGCCGCTGAATTTGCAGGAGTAGCAAGAGAAAGGTCCATGGGTGTGGCCAGGGGCGGATTGGACGCAGTTGGGGGCGCGGCCGGGGTTAAGGGCTAGGAGGGTGGCTGCATCGTAGGTAATGCGGGGGTGGGCAGAGCGAGGGGCAGGGGGTCTGGCGCTGGGCGCGGTCCAGGCGCGGACGGGCGTAGACGGGCTTACCTTTGGCGCACCTTCGGCGCGGATTGGGCGCGGTCGCTGCGCGTGAACGCTGCGCGTTAGAGGAACTACCATAAGTAGTTAGAGGAGGGGGAGGGGCGAGGGGTGGTCAGCTGGGAGGCGGGATGCGGGGTGGAGCTGCAGGCTGGGCCAAAACAACAACAAGAAAATGGCAGGCAAAGCGGAAGTGAGGACGACGGGGCTGGGGTGAGCAGGGTCGCCGGTCTAGTCAGTAGCGTAAACAGCCAAGCCAGCAAAAAAGAAATATGCGTCCTGAACGAGGATACACAACAACAATGCTAAAGATGTCAATAGCGCTAGCGTCAGACTTCGATCTACTTAATTCAGCCTGGGTACAATAGCGCTGGCGTTAGAATCGAATTGGTTAAATTAGGCGCAGGCACAATAGCGCTAGCGTGAGGTTCTAATGCAGGCAAGCGTAGGAAAAAGCGTGGGAGCAAGCAAGCAACGATACCACCGGAGGCTTGGAGGAGCTTGGTGGGAGCGACCTCAGCAGTTGGATGCAGAGCGGTCACAGCGATTCCCTGGGCGGAACGATGCTCTACTCTGTTGTGGGAGGGGTGGTCAGCTGGGAGGCGGGATGCGGGGTGGAGCTGCAGGCTGGGCCAAAACAACAACAAGAAAATGGCAGGCAAAGCGGAAGTGAGGACGACGGGGCTGGGGTGAGCAGGGTCGCCGGTCTAGTCAGTAGCGTAAACAGCCAAGCCAGCAAAAAAGAAATATGCGTCCTGAACGAGGATACACAACAACAATGCTAAAGATGTCAATAGCGCTAGCGTCAGACTTCGATCTACTTAATTCAGCCTGGGTACAATAGCGCTGGCGTTAGAATCGAATTGGTTAAATTAGGCGCAGGCACAATAGCGCTAGCGTGAGGTTCTAATGCAGGCAAGCGTAGGAAAAAGCGTGGGAGCAAGCAAGCAACGATACCACCGGAGGCTTGGAGGAGCTTGGTGGGAGCGACCTCAGCAGTTGGATGCAGAGCGGTCACCTCACCACAGTTAGAGGCAGGGATGACAAGAAGTTCAAAACAGATAGTCCAGATCGAAGGATACCTACTGGTAAAAAATAGCATTAGGAAACGGAAACAATAGTTCGGAAAAAATATGGTGCAGTAAAAGTTCTGGAATAAGAATTACTATTATTGAAAACAAGAAGACTTACTAGAGCCAGCAGAAGAGCCATCGTCGGTGTCCTCCTGTTGCTGTTGTGCTCCTCCCGCCGACTGGGACCTTGCCTGCCTGCCCCTGGGTGCTGAACAGGAAAGATATAAGAAAGAGACAAGCATTGATGATTGGTGTGAAACAAATAAAATATTTTTAGAGGACGGTCAAAAAAACATTTATGTAAACAACAATTGCAATATATAAATTGACCAATCTCATCTGGTCAACAAGTAGTATCGGGGTATTCGCGGATCAACTACCTACTATTTATCAGCACAAATCCAGTCTTCCATTCTGATTTTAGAATACTAACTAAGCCTAAGTAGTATGTACCACCTGACCTAGCCCACCTATTCAAGGCGTGCCAATTGCACATTAAGGGCCTCATTAGGATGACGGGCGGACTTTGCCCACCCGTCATTCCATCATAAATCGGGACTGCCCGCCATAAGGGCGGGGGTCCCGAGGGTGCCATTAGGATCCTTTATTGTCAGCATTGTGGCAGGCGGTGCTCTCTGCACCGCCCTCCACAATGCTGAAAATGCACTTTTACATTGTCATTTACAAAGCGGCAGGCACCGCGCGGTGCCTGCCGCTTTGTAAAGGACAATGAAGGGGGGTACCACAGGTACACTCCATGTGTACCCCCACCCGTAGGGGGCCCCCAGAGTGAAGACCGCATGCCTTTCAGGCACTGACAACCACACATCATAATATGTCTGGCGGTGTCTATTAGACACCGCCACCATATTATTCCTTTTCCGCCCCGGCCGCAAGGCGACCGGGGCGGAAAAGCGCCGGACGGTTTTTCCGTCCGCCGTGGTCCTCTCCGCCATCCAAATATGGCAGGGGGGAAATCTGGTTATGGTATCGGGCGGATTGCCTCCGCCAGGCTGGCGGTGGCTACCGCCAGCCTGGCGGAGGCAATCTGCCCGATATCATAATGGACCCCTAAGTATGCATTTCCACTTCTTTCATTCCTCAACTAAGCATAAATGGTCAAATGGAGGGCACATGACTACATTTTTGTATACACTAAATTTTTGGTTGATTTATTGATGCTGATGTTCTGCTAGTGCTAAGCCTATTACCACTCATTTAACAAACCAGAAAAGGTTCTACTACAGACTGGGGTACTAGCAGCATGTGACGTAACAGAGGGGGCATCACGCATACCACTAAAAAATTACAAACTCATACAAAGTAACTAAACATAAGTATCAATCCGCCCCTATCGCCTAGTGACAGAACAAAGTAAGAACTAGAGTCACTATAGCATTGCGTAACTTAATTTCTCTAAAATAACTCTTACATAATCAGGCTAAGCGAGCGCAAACGCTAAGTTGCAAACAAGTAAGAGTAATAGCGCAACAGAGCACCTGTGTCATAACAATCACAGAAGACTTTTAAACGTAATTTACCTGTTATGTAAGCACAGCACAATAGCAGGTTGGAAAGAAAAAGATATTTGCAATATATAACACAGAGCAGAGGAACAGACACAAAGTAGTAATAATTAAATAGTTACTTACCAAGACCCGGGACCTCCACTCCTAGCAGGTCCAGCAGGTCCTGCTCCCGGTCCAGGATATCGGACCACCAGTGCGTCAGTTGGTTCTGGGTGCGCCGGACCCCAGAGCAGCGAAACACTGCCCGGTGCACCTTCCCCCACCACTGCCGACACTCCTGGAACCCGTACCCGGACCCAGGCCTGCCACCTGCTGCCAGGGTTAAGGGGAGGTGGCGCTGCACAAAGAACACCAGTGCAGCCAAGCCCACCTCCCCTAATAATGCCCGTGCCTGCACCCCTTGTGGGTGTCGCCTTCTGCAAGGAAGGTGGTCACGGCTCTGGCTCCTGCGTCGAGCCCATTGCCCCTTCGACATGGTTCTGGTGTAGACGGGGCAGGGAAAGAAGAGGTAAGAAATTAAAAAAGTAAGTAAAAGAAATGAAAAGAGCAGGCAATAGAAAAAGAGTGAAAAAGTAGTTAAAACACACAAAAAGTAGACAAAAACCAAAAATATAGAAGCAGGGAAATAGTCAGAGAGATAATAAATAAATAAAATTTCAAGAAAGTGTTTTGAAACAAAGGATTGAAAAGATAGCGGGAGGAATCAAAAGCAGGCCCAGAACCATAGAATTAGAGTGCAAAACAAGATGGCCACGCCCATTGCGACCGCGTGGGCCAGTTCGCACGATATTTTCCCCCGAGCACGCAAAAAGTGTCGCAAATACGTAAAAGCGTTCCTGAACAGGAAATACGTATCGCGAACGGGCGGGACAAGTAAAAACAAGATGGCCGCGCCCATAGGCGACCGCATGGGCAAGTTGTCGAGACATTTCCAACGCGATCACACAGAAAATATCGCGAACAGGTGGGAAAAACACTTCCGCATCTTTGCGATAATTCTGCGTGTTTGCAGAGAAATTTGACATTTTTGCGAAAGTTTGCAAAAGTGAATATCGCAAATTCTGCCCACCCAAAATAATAAACAAGGTAGTATAGCATTTGTAAACTTTGTTATAGAGCTAGTATGATTGAAGTTAATAATTACATTAAATTTTATAGAGTTAGAAAGAATATAACATTTTAAGTTAAATTTAAAAAGTGTATTATGTTGAAGGACAATTAATTTGTGCTTTTTTTTTGCGGATTCGCGTCAGGTACGAAAATCTGCAAAACATTTCAAGACAGAATGTATGTTAAAAAATAAATAAGAATCACTGGTGCATTAAAGGGTGACTCTAAAAGAGCTGTTGTTTTCATTATGACTTTGTGGAGCTACATATAAGTGCGAATGCACAGCTTAAGGTTACAAATGGGGGTGGGGTCGCACACTACTCACACACCGGCGGTGTCGCCCCTAAGGACTCTGGTCAATGTAGTAAAGTGTTCGCGATGCATCATCTTTCGATCTTCTGCTATCTTCGCTGTCTTCGCCATCCCTGGACACGTGTTTCAGGGTATTACCCCTCATCAGCAGGGATAAGCCGTGTACTGGGGTTGCCGATGGCTGCCAATATCTGCCAGGTATAGTACCACTCAGGCGCGTAGGTGCGGGATCCCAGGCTCGTCAGCCCAATGCTCACGGGAGCTTTAAAGTTACAAATGGGGGTGGGGTCGCACACTACTCACACACCGGCGGTGTCGCCCTTAAGGACTCTGGTCAATGTAGTAAAGTGTTCGCGATGCATCATCTTTCGATCTTCTGCTATCTTCGCTGTCTTCGCCATCCCTGGACACGTGTTTCGGGGTATTACCCCTCATCAGCAGGGATAGGCCGTGTACTGGGGTTGCCAATGGCTGCCAATATCTGCCAGGTATAGTACCACTCAGGCGCGTAGGTGCGGGATCCAAGGCTCGTCAGCCCTCTGCTCACGGGAGCTTTAAAGTTACAAATAAATGGGGGGTGGGGTCGCACACTACTCACACATCGGCGGTGTCGCCCCTAAGGACTCTGGTCAATGTAGTAAAGTGTTCGCGATGCATCATCTTTCGATCTTCTGCTATCTTCGCTGTCTTCGCCATCCCTGGACACGTGTTTCTGGGTATTACCCCTCATCAGCAGGGATAGGCCGTGTACTGGGGTTGCCGATAGCTGCCAATATCTGCCAGGTATAGTATCACTCAGGCGCGTAGGTGCGGGATCCCAGGCTCGTCAGCCCACTGCTCACGGGAGCTTTAAAGTTACAAATGGGGGTGGGGTCGCACACTACTCACACACCGGCGGTGTCGCCCCTAAGGACTCTGGTCAATGTAGTAAAGTGTTCGCGATGCATCATCTTTCGATCTTCTGCTATCTTCGCTGTCTTCGCCATCCCTGGACACGTGTTTCAGGGTATTACCCCTCATCAGCAGGGATAGGCCGTGTACTGGGGTTGCCGATGGCTGCCAATATCTGCCAGGTATAGTACCACTCAGGTGCGTAGGTGCGGGATCCCAGGCTTGTCAGCCCACTGCTCAAGGGAGCTTTAAAGTTACAAATGGGGGTGGGGTCGCACACTACTCACACACCGGCGGTGTCGCCCCTAAGGACTCTGGTCAATGTAGTAAAGTGTTCGCGATGCATCATCTTTCGATATTCTGGTATCTTCGCTGTTTTTGCCATCCCTGGACACGTGTTTCGGGGTATTACCCCTCATCAGCAGGGATAGGCCGTGTACTGGGGTTGCCGATGGCTGCCAATATCTGCCAGGTATAGTACCACTCAAGCGCGTAGGTGCGGGATCCCAGGCTCGTCAGCCCACTGCTCACGGGAGCTTTAAAGTTACAAATGGGGGTGGGGTCGCACACTACTCACACACCAGCGGTGTCGCCCCGAAGGACTCTGGTCAATGTAGTAAAGTGTTCGCGATGCATCATCTTTCGATCTTCTGCTATCTTCGCTGTCTTCGCCATCCCTGGACACGTGTTTCAGGGTATTACCCCTCATCAGCAGGGATAGGCCGTGTACTGGGGTTGCCGATGGCTGCCAATATCTGCCAGCTATAGTACCACTCAGGCGCGTAGGTGCGGGATCCCAGGATCGTCAGCCCACTGCTCACGGGAGCTTTAAAGTTACAAATGGGGGTGGGGTCGCACACTACTCAAACACCGGCGGTGTCGCCCCAAAGGACTCTGGTCAATGTAGTAAAGTGTTCGCGATGCATCATCTTTCGATCTTCTGCTATCTTCGCTGTCTTCGCCATCCCTGGACACGTGTTTCGGGGTATTACCCCTCATCAGCAGGAATAGGCCGTGTACTGGGGTTGCCGATGGCTGCCAATATCTGCCAGGTATAGTACCACTCAGGCGCATAGGTGCGGGATCCCAGGCTCGCCAGCCCACTGCTCACGGGAGCATTAAAGTTACAAATGGGGGTGGGGTCGCACACTACTCACACACCAACGGTGTCGCCCCGAAGGACTCTGGTCAATGTAGTAAAGTGTTCGTGATGCATCATCTTTCGATCTTCTGCTATCTTCGCTGTCTTCGCCATCCCTGGAGACGTGTTTCAGGGTATTACCCCTCATCAGCAGGGATAGGCCGTGTACTGGGGTTGCCGATGGCTGCCAATATCTGCCAGGTATAGTACCACTCAGGCGCCTAGGTGCGGGATCCCAGGCTCGTCAGCCTACTGCCCACGGGAGCTTTAAAGTTACAAATGGGGGTGGGGTCGCACACTACTCACACACCGGCGGTGTCGCCCCTATGGGCTCTGGTCAATGTAGTAAAGTGTTCGCGATGCATCATCTTTCGATCTTCTGCTATCTTCGCTGTCTTCACCATCCCTGGACATGTGTTTCGGGGTATTACCCCTCATCAGCAGGGATAGGCCGTGTACTGGGGTTGCCGATGGCTGCCAATATCTGCCAGGTATAGTACCACTCAGGCGCGTAGGTGCGGGATCCCAGGCTCGTCAGCCCAATGCTCACGGGAGCTTTAAATTTACAAATGGGGATGGGGTCGCACACTACTCACACACCGGCGGTGTCGCCCCTAAGGACTCTGGTCAATGTAGTAAAGTGTTCGCGATGCATCATCCTTCGATCTTCTGCTATCTTCGCTGTCTTCGCCATCCCTGGACACGTGTTTTGGGGTATTACCCCTCATCAGCAGGGATAGGCCGTGTACTGGAGTTGCCAATATCTGTCAGGTATAGTACCACTCAGGCGCTGTAGGTGCGGGATCCCAGGCTCGTCAGCCCACTGCTCACGGGAGCTTTAAAGTTACAAATAAATGGGGGGTGGGGTCGCACACTACTCACACACCGGCGGTGTCGCCCCTAAGGACTCTGGTCAATGTAGTAAAGTGTTCGCGATGCATCATCTTTCGATCTTCCGCAATCTTGGCTGTCTTCGCCATCCGCGGACACGTGTTTCGGGGTATTACCCCTCATCAGCAGGGATACGCCGTGTACTGGGGTTGCCGATGGCTGCCAATATCTGCCAGGTATAGTACCACTCAGGAGAGTAGGCGCGGGATCCCAGGCTCGTCAGCCCACTGCTCACGGGAGCTTTAAAGTTACAAATGGGGGTGGGGTCGCACACTACTCACACACCGGCGGTGTCGCCCCTAAGGACTCTGGTCAATGTAGTAAAGTGTTCGCGATGCATCATCTTTCGATCTTCTGCTATCTTCGCTGTCTTCGCCATCCCTGGACACGTGTTTTGGGGTATTACCCCTCATCAGCAGGGATAGGCCGTGTACTGGGGTTGCCGATGGCTGCCAATATCTGCCAGGTATAGTACCACTCAGGCGCGTAGGTGCGGGATCCCAGGCCCGTCAGCCCACTGCTCACGGGAGCTTTAAAGTTACAAATGAGGGTGGGGTCGCACACTACTCACACACCGGCGGTGTCGCCCCTAAGGACTCTGGTCAATGTAGTAAAGTGTTCGCGATGCATCATCTTTCGATCTTCTGCTATCTTCGCTGTCTTCGCCATCCCTGGACTAGTGTTTCAGGGTATTACCCCTCATCAGCAGGGATAGGCCGTGTACTGGGGATGCCGATGGCTGCCAATATCTGCCAGGTATAGTACCACTCAGGCGCGTAGGTGCGGGATCCCAGGCTTGTCAGCCCACTGCTCACGGGAGCTTTAAAGTTACAAATGGGGGTGGGGTCGCACACTACTCACACACCGGCGGTGTCGCCCCTAAGGACTCTGGTCAATGTAGTAAAGTGTTCGCAATGCATCATATTTCGATCTTCTGCTATCTTTGCAGTCTTCGCCATCCCTGGACACGTGTTTCGGGGTATTACCCCTCATCAGCAGGGATAGGCTGTGTACTGGGGTTGCCTATGGCTGCCAATATCTGCCAGGTATAGTTCCTCTCAGGCGCGTAGGTGCGGGATCCCAGGCTCGTCAGCCCACTGCTCACGGGAGCTTTAAAGTTACAAATGGGGGTGGGGTCGCACACTACTCACACACCAGCAGTGTCGCCCCTAAGGACTCTGGTCAATGTAGTAAAGTGTTCGCGATGCATCATCTTTCGATCTTCTGCTATCTTCTGCTATCTTTGCTGTCTTTGCCATCCCTGGACACGTGTTTCGGGGTATTACCCCTCATCAGCAGGGATAGGCCGTGTACTGGGGTTGCCGATGGATGCCAATATCTGCCAGGTATAGTACCACTCAGGCGCGTAGGTGCGGGATCCCAGGCTCGTCAGCCCACTGCTCACGGGAGCTTTAAAGTTACAAATGGGGGTGGGGTCGCACACTACTCACACACCGGCGGTGTCGCCCCTAAGGACTCTGGTCAATGGAGTAAAGTGTTCGCGATGCATCATCTTTCGATCTTCT
Source organism: Lissotriton helveticus (assembly GCF_964261635.1). Lineage (NCBI taxonomy): Eukaryota > Metazoa > Chordata > Amphibia > Caudata > Salamandridae > Lissotriton > Lissotriton helveticus. The sequence goes on from NC_136059.1 coordinate 498,356,928, forward strand.
GCTATCTTCGCTGTCTTCGCCATCCCTGGACACGTGTTTCGGGGTATTACCCCTCATCAGCAGGGATAGGCCGTGTACTGGGGTTGCCGTTGGCTGCCAATATCTGCCAGGTATAGTACCAATCAGGCGCGTAGGTGCGGGATCCCAGGCTCGTCAGCCCACTGCTCACGGGAGCTTTATAGTTACAAATGGGGGTGGGGTCGCACACTACTCACACACCGGCGGTGTCGCCCCTAAGGACTCTGGTCAATGTAGTAAAGTGTTTGCGATGCATCATCTTTCGATCTTCTGCTATCTTCGCTGTCTTCGCCATCCCTGGACACGTGTTTCGGGGTATTACCCCTCATCAGCAGGGATAGGCCGTGTACTGGGGTTGCCGATGGCTGCCAATATCTGCCAGGTATAGTACCACTCAGGCGCGTAGGTACGGGATCCCAGGCTCGTCAGCCCACTGCTCACGGGAGCTTTAAAGTTACAAATGGGGGTGGGGTCGCACACTACTCACACACCGGCGGTGTCGCCCCTAAGGACTCTGGTCAATGTAGTAATATGTTCGCGATGCATCATCTTTCGATCTTCTGCTATCTTCGCTGTCTTCGCCATCCCTGGACACGTGTTTCAGGGTATTACCCCTCATCAGCAGGGATAAGCCGTGTACTGGGGTTGCCGATGGCTGCCAATATCTGCCAGGTATAGTACCACTCAGGCGCGTAGGTGCGGGATCCCAGGCTCGTCAGCCCACTGCTCACGGGAGCTTTAAAGTTACAAATGGGGGTGGGGTCGCACACTACTCACACACCGGCGGTGTCGCCCCTAAAGACTCTGGTCAATGTAGTAAAGTGTTCGCGATGCATCATCTTTCGATCTTCTGCTATCTTCGCTATCTTCGCCATCCCTGGACACGTGTTTCGGGGTATTACCCCTCATCAGCAGGGATAGGCCGTGTACTGGGGTTGCCGATGGCTGCCAATATCTGCCAGGTATAGTACCACTCAGGCGCCTAGGTGCGGGATCCCAGGCTCGTCAGCCTACTGCCCACGGGAGCTTTAAAGTTACAAATGGGGGTGGGGTCGCACACTACTCACACACCGGCGGTGTCGCCCCTATGGGCTCTGGTCAATGTAGTAAAGTGTTCGCGATGCATCATCTTTCGATCTTCTGCTATCTTCGCTGTCTTCACCATCCCTGGACATGTGTTTCGGGGTATTACCCCTCATCAGCAGGGATAGGCCGTGTACTGGGGTTGCCGATGGCTGCCAATATCCGCCAGGTATAGTACCACTCAGGCGCGTAGGTGCGGGATCCCAGGCTCGTCAGCCCACTGCTCACGGGAGCTTTAAAGTTACAAATGGGGGTGGGGTCGCACACTACTCACACACCGGCGGTGTCGCCCCTAAGGACTCTGGTCAATGTAGTAAAGTGTTCGCGATGCATCATCTTTCGATCTTCTGCTATCTTCGCTGTCTTCGCCATCCCTGGACACGTGATTCAGGGTATTACCCCTCATCAGCAGGGATAGGCCGTGTACTGGGGTTGCCGATGGCTGCCAATATCTGCCAGGTATAGTACTACTCAGGCGCGTAGGTGCGGGATCCCAGGCTCTTCAGCCCACTGCTCACGGGAGCTTTAAAGTTACAAATGGGGGTGGGGTCGCACACTACTCACACACCGGCGGTGTCGCCCCTAAGGACTCTGGTCAATGTAGTAAAGTGTTCGCGATGCATCATCTTTCGATCTTCTGCTATCTTCGCTGTCTTCGCCATCCCTGGACACGTGTTTCGGGGTATTACCCCTCATCAGCAGGGATAGGCCGTGTACTGGGGTTGCCGATGGCTGCCAATATCTGCGAACACTTTACTACATTGACCAGAGTCCTTAGGGGCGACACCGCCGGTGTGTGAGTAGTGTGCGACCCCACCCCCATTTGTAACTTTAAAGCTCCCTTGAGCAGCGGGCTGACGAGCATGGGATCCCGCACCTACGCGCCTGAGTGGTACTATACCTGGCAGATAGCTTAAGGTTGTTGAGAAACAATCAGTTTCTTTCATCTGTGAAATTAACTCCATCAGTTCTATAGATGTCATGCATATTAAAACACAGATTGTAGTTATAGATGGAGCCCATTCTATGGTATCTGAGGTAAGCAGAAACAGCTTTAGTGACATTTTACCTTGATTTCCTAATCTGTGGACAGAATTTATTTGACTACTTCCATTTCTGTCTTTGGCATGTATTAGAGTATACAAAGACAGTTTGAGACAAAAGCAACATCTATTGTGCAAAGGTATCCTTCATTAGGATTTCCAGTCCTTCCCCAGTCCATATGCCATGGTCATTGCCAACACAGTGCACAATCATGAGGCCAGGGGGTTGGAGATGCAAAAAGGTTTTAACCGAAGGCATCAATTGGTGCCACTTTAATCCTCTCTGTGCAAACCATTTAAAATCCACATTTTGCAAACTTAGGTCTTTGTCAAAACCTCTGTGTTCAGCATACCTTTTGCACCAGAAAACATAGCTGTGCCCTACAATCCACACTGTAAGCATCTTGAAGGTATGTCTGGAAGGAATGAAAAGATGCCTGTAGCTGAGGTAGTCAGTTGGTAGAATGAGAGGTATGTAAATTGGTGGAGAGCATGCTGCTTTTGAGAAAACCAATAACTGATTGGTTGTTCATCAACATTGTGAACTCAAAAATAGGATGCATGTTACTTTCCTGAAGAAGCAGGTTTCTGATTGGTTATTACATTTTTTGTAAAGGTACAGTAGATAGGATAAGGTAATATTTTAGAGTCAACCACACCTGCTATTTGTAAGATTGTATGCTGAATCTGAAAATGTTGTGAACTTGTGACCTTATGATACAGTTGAATGTTGCAGAAGGTGATGGAAACCAGGATTAAAAAAAATAGGGGAAGGGTTGAAAATTAACTGTGGTTGTAAAATGTGAAATGGTAACTTGTATGTAAGTGATATGCTACTAAATTAAGTTTTCCCAAATGAGTAGTATGTTTAGAAGTAGTGTGTTGTTAAAAAATAATACTAGTATTCTTTCTAAATAGGTTTTTGAACTCCTGTAAGGGTTTGCTGCTCCATCGCGATGTTATACTGCGGCACCGCAGTGGAGTCGCGATGCCAGTAAATTATCTAAGTAGTTTGGGTACTTTTAGAAGACACTTACAAAGAGTTAATATATCTAACCAATAGAAATGTGTTCACATTTTCAAATATTGAAGGAAGCAATTTTATTTGTTACTTACATTTATTTGTGTGCAGAAAGAGAGCGGAAGCTTGCCATACTGGTTTTACCTTATTGCGAGTGGTTCATTACATCTATTGTGTGAAAAAGAAAATCTTTTATCATTTTCTGATATTTCATATTCTACAATACTATTTGAAAGGTGAGTTTCAAATTTGTAAGGTGTGTTCCGTATTATATCGTAGTGCTTCACTCTTTGATGTGATATTTTTAATTCTGAAATCCATTATTTTCAAAGGTTGGACATTAATAGAGAAGTGCGATGTTTGAAATATGTTACGAAATGTACAAATGTGTATTGTAGTTTGTTTTATTGTACTGAAATGATGATTGAAATAGATTGGGCATACTAATACGTGTACTTTGTTAGATGGATAAGTGATTAGGCTACTAGGTATGAGTATGTTGTAAGGTACACTTGAAGTATTCATGATACATTTAGGTGTCTGCTGTAAAGTTTAAAGGACTTCATGGTCTTGTGATTGAGGTATGTCTGTACTTGTAGATTTATTTTCACAAGCGTTATGCATCTGAAGATGTAGATGTATAAAACACAGTTATACATCTATTTGTATGTTTCTTTTATATATGTTGCTACTAGCAAAAGGTAGTGGTACAAAAGGGGGTGGTGATGGACGGAGCATCTGAACCAATCAAACACTCACACCCAGTCAACAGATCTGGGTTTAATCCATCACCGTTCTTTAGCCCACTCTGCCACCCAAGTTCAGACATGGCCATATGCAAATCAGTCTGACCCTGTGCCTCATGAGAACAGTCCAGCCCGAACTGCCAAGCCATGCCTTCCCTGGAATGAAAACAAGCTTCCGAGGACCGGTTTCTGGCATTTCAGCCGTCTTCAGCCCGGCTTGCTTGAATCCAGTGGCAAAGTGAGCAAGGGACTCACGTCTGAGCATACCCTGCCAACTTATGGTGAACAAAGTGGTACAAAAGGGGGTAGTGACACATGCATGCATGGTTTCAGGAATATGGTGGGTGTTACAACAGACACATGCTAAGGGTTGCTGCTTCATATTTCGCTAGGCCCAACACTCTGAGTAATCGGTGAATAGTGAAGCTGCAAGAGAAAAGTGAGGTTTTAGGCATGTTGGTAGAGGGATTATTGATTAGTCTACTTCGTATGAGTCTGTGGAAAGGTACACTAGAAGTAGCCGTATAACTGCAGGTGTCTGATTGAAATGGGAAGAGCAGTCTGTCAACTTTAAAGGTCTGCATGCTCTCATGACTGCGGTATGTGTCTAATTGTACATGTATTCTGACACAAGTTATGTAGTTGAAGATGCTAGCTTAAAAAATTGTAGCTTCTCTTACAGGTGGACAAATCTTATCAGTTCTGCTCTGTCATATAGATCAATACCTGTGTTTCTCAGCACATGCTCTTGAAATATCTGTAAAAGAAAGTGTATGTATTCCTTTCTGTTCATAAAACATGGCACCTGAGTAATATACAGGCTATGTGAATGGCTTCACAATACCTTCATACAGAAGACATCACAGGCTCTGTGACCAAATGACAGACCCGAACTGTGATATTTGTCAACCAGTAGTCAAACCAACCAGGTTTACAAGCCACCATCTTTAGATGCATAACACATGAGAAAATACATCTACAAAAAGATACACATCTCACTCACAAGAGCTGGCACAGATCACTGACAAAATATCGAGGAGAAGAATATCCAGCTGCCACAATATCGAGGTAAAAATATTGAGTGACAGAATATCGACTTCCTATCTACAAACAGGTAAGTACAAAAATATTGAATCCTAAATATCGGTGTTAATAATATAGTTTGATAAAATATCGACTTTTTAAAATGTTTTAAAAGTAATATAAAATTAATTAAATAATACATATAATTAAGTAAAACATACTTAAAAAGAATTAAAACACATTAAAATTAATAAACAATACATGTATTGTCAAACAAATTAACTTAATAGTATTTAAAAACAATGAATATGTTTAATTATTAAATGTTAAAAACATAATTTAAAATATAATTACATATATATATATATTCACTGAAAAAAACATAGGTTTGACACCAGTTATAGTTAGCTGGAAATTTTACTGACATAAAACCATTGAAATTCCCACGTTATAGTTAGTTGGACTCACTATAACTTGCGCGTGCAATGCACTGCTGATGACGTCACATATTACATCACTCATGACATGGTCAGTGACATCACTCATGACATCACTCATGACATCTCAAATGACATCACTGATGACAACATCCTTGTGACAAAATGGCAGACCTCCTATCAGCATAAAAGAACCTTTGACACACACATTCAAAAATAGAAACTAACATTTTCTTAAAAAAGGAGAAACCAATACCAATTACAACAACTTATTAGGTAATTCCAACATCTGCATACACATCCACTCATTCACCAACAGTTCTGTATAGTCACTCATGCATGTACTTACTCATCATATGTACTCATACACCTATACATCCTGTTACACACTAATACTCATCCATATAGTTACTCACACACAAATTCACACATGCAAATAAACTATCAAAAAAACATTTACTTGATTATACTGCTATATACACACAACTACACATACTTCTACAGAAACGGAAACATATTTACTCTCTTAAACAATCAATTATAAAAACACATACTCACTAACCCACCCATACACACAATCATCCACCCATACAGTCTTGCACACATGCTGTCTTCAAAATACATACAAATAGTGAGTCACTCATTCATGCATCTGTGCTCTAAGTAATATCCCCCACCAAACGATACAGACACTGATACTGATACTCAAAAAAACAACTAATAACCCATATACACACTCGTGTAGCTACTCACCAACCCATGCAGCCACTTATACACAAAGTGAGACACAGATACAGATATTTAAATATTTAAACATTACTCGCTAATATATGTATTCACTAAGATACATTTAATAAGTCAGTTAACCAATCAATTTTACACAAAAAAAACATCCATTTAGACATATATATATACAAATATTTATTTTTCAGAAAGATACACATTCACTGGATGATGTCATCAGTGATGTCATTTGAGATGTCATCAGTGATGTCATGAGTGATGTCACTTACCATGTCATGAGTGATGTAATATGTGACGTCATCAGCAGTGCATTACACGCGCAAGTTATAGTGAGTTCAACTAACTATAACGTGGGAATTTCAATGGTTTTATGTCAGTAAAATTTCCAGCTAACTATAACTGGTGTCAAACCTATGGTTTTTTCAGTGAATTCAAAAGGTTTTTTAAATGCTAATTCCTAACTATAACTGGTGTGAAACCTATGGTTTTTTCAGTGAATTTCATAGGTTTTTTAAATGCTAATTACTAACTATATATAGGGCCTCAAACCTATGTTTTTTTCAGTGAATTTCAAAGGTTTTTTGCAATTTTGCAAATTAAATGTTTTAATTGTTAACACTTTATTCCAATCAAGATGACTTCAGGTGTGCCATACGTTTGTCATAAGTAAGACTGTTAGCGCTCTAGTTGTTCTTTAGAACACTCTGGGACATTCTGTCATTGGGCTATAGTTGGGCTACATCTGGCTGATATTTGGGCTACATTTGTTTTTTTTTGTCTCTGGTGGCCATCTTTGGGCTACATTGGGCTACATTGGGCTACATTGGGCTACATTTGGGCTCTAACATATATATAGCCCAATGTAGCCCAATATATATGTTTTCAAAGTTAATTTTCGTAAAAACCACTGGAGCATATATCTTGAGACATAGCAAAGGCAAATCGGGGTACCAGTCCCTACAATTTTGCCAAGTTTGGTGGAAATCCATTCAGCCGTTCAGGCTAAAAGTGAGTCCAACCGCCCTATGGAAATTAACATGGGGAAAACACGTTTTGGGACCCCCTTTTATCTCGGCCCCCGCTTGACGGATCCCCCCGAAACTTTCAGGGAAGGAGCGGAGCACAGCGAGGCAACGTTACGGGAATTTACAGGCAGATCCCTCATTCGGTGCCAAAGTTATTCCCAATAGAATGTTGCGGATTTCCAATGGAAAACGATCCTAACTATAACTACCTACTGGCGACCGCCAGTAGGTAATATATATATATATATATATGTATATATATATATATATATATTACCTACTGGCGGTCGCCAGTAGGTAGTTATAGTTAGGATTGATTTCCATAGGGAAATCGTAACATTCTATTTGGAATAACTTTGGCGCCGGTGGAGGAATCTTCCTGAAATTTTCCTCAACTTTGCCTCGCGGCGCTCCGCTCCTTCCCCGAAAGTTTGGGGGGCATTTGTCAAGCAGGGGCCGAGATAAAAGGGGGGTCCCAAAACGTATTTTCCCCATGTTAATTTCCATAGGGCGGTCGAACTCACTTTCAGCTCGAACGGCTGAATGGATTTTCACAAAACTTGGCAAAATTGTATGGACTGGTAGCCCGATGTGCCTTTGCTATGTCTCAAGATATGTGCTCCAGAGGATTTTGAGTAATTTAGGTAAAAAAAAAATTATATATCTATAGCCGCGCCCCGGTACGCGCACCGGGGAGCGCTCCGGGCGCGCCATGCGACTTGCGCACGGAAAGCTGATTGGCTCTCGGGTGTCTGTAAACATTCGAAACAGTCCGCAGTGGCCACCATCTTGTGTCTCAGTAGGATCGAGACACAAGAGGTGGCAAAAACAAAGGGGGAAATGACCATAAGGGGGCAGGGTAGACCCCCCCTGACCCCGTAGGTTTGATGTGGGGGCCATAAAAGGGTCCCGCGGGTGAAACGAAAAAAAAATTAATTTGTTTTTGATTTTCGCGGGGGGAGCGCCCGGTACGCGCACCGGGGATCGTACCGGGGAGCCTACTTTGGTGAAATATAGTGAAAATAATAGTGTAAAATATTCATTTTGAGTGATTACAGGTAGGGTAGCTCTGAAAAGAGCTTTTGGGTTCTGTGGCTGTTTTAGGTACCTACAAGTATGTCCCACACACACCCACACACACACAACCCCACACCCCCACTCCCACACACTCCCCACACACACCTCACACACGCACATCTCCACCCACACCCAAACACCCCACACCCCCACACCGACACCTTACACATCCACACCCACACCCACATCCCACACACCCACACTCACACACACACATCACCCCCCCAACACACACACGCACACACAGATACCTCACAGACACACCCCACACATCCCCCCCACACACCTCCCCCCCACACACACACACCTCACAGACACATCCCCACATCCCACACATACACACACATTCTACACACATACCCCCACACCCACACACACCCCACACACACCTCACACACCCACACCCCCACCTACACCCAAACACCCCACACATCCACACACACACCTTACACACCCATATCCCCACCCACACCCACATACCCCACACACCTACACACACCTATACACCTCATCCCCCCCAGACACACACACACACACACACACACACACACACACACCTCACAGACACACACCACACATCCCCCACACACACCTCCCCCCCACACATGGGGAAAACTCAGTGAAACACTAAAATAATAATTTAAAGTGCTTAGAGGTAGGGTAGCTCTGAATAGAGTTGTTGTGTTGTGTGGGTGATTTAAGTACCAACATGTAGGTACCAATGCAGAATCTTAAATTCAATGTAGACTGTCTCATCTGTAGATAAATCTCATGTTGTTACAGAAGTTATTGTGGTATATCGAATCTATACTATAGTCTGTCAGGAAAGCAGAAACAGCATGGAGGCAGGAGATGAAAAAGAGATGTCAAATACACATTGGAGATAATAAAGTGGGAGAAAGGAAGTAACTATGAGCAAAATTACTATGTAACACCCAAAAAAATTGCACAGTATACTATAAGTCTCACATTATATTATATTCATTTTGGTACTATTTCATTCATTACATATAAAAAAGAATAATGTCTGGAACAATTTTTAATTATTAAATATAAATGTATTGCTCTGATTTTTCAACATTTAATGAGACTTCCAACATTATGTCGTCGGGAATGTCCTCATTTGGATTACATGATTCCATTTCTTCCACATATTTCAGAAACTCTTCATCAAGAGACTGATCCAAAAAATCTGAATCGTTATTCTCTTCCTCTGGGTTGTCCTGAAGATCAAGTTTGAATGAAATATTACATTTATTTTGATCTCCTTCCATTATGTTGCTGTAAATTGCATAAAACATAAATATATCAGTAGAGATAGGGCACTGTTGGGTTTAAGTTCAGACAGGTAGTTTTGATTTTTTAACAGTGAAGTTATCTTTGGGCAGTGTATGGTATCAGGCTGGAAGTAGAAATATAAAAAAGTGTATATCATATAGACTAAGTAAATTGATAATTATACAGGACAAGCCTAACTCCATCCATATCTATAACAGAGAAGCCTATCTCAATCTATAACTATTACAGAGGGATAGTATATAACTATCAGAAAATGTTTTCCAAATTAACTTAAAGTGCACAACATACTTCAGTTTTCAAAATAACATCTTACCTTTGAAAAAGAAGTTTAAGTTCTCAGTGAAAATCCTTTTGAAATGTACTTCAGGAAGTAGTAGTCAAAATGGCTGTGTTTCCCTCTCTTTCTTTATACACATTCATGTACATAACCAATCAAATGTCATGAAATAATAGTAGAAAATGAAAGTAACATTTTAATTGGTTGTAAATTCTAACACTTCAGATGTGTTTTTGTCAAGTAATTCACCTCAGGATATTTAGAGAGGGCTACAGGCCAAATGGCTCAATGGAATTCCACCAAATTTGGGAAAATGGTAGGGACTGGTATGTAGTATGGCCTATTCTATATTTGGTGAAAGTGTCTCCGGTGGTTTTTATGTAAATTAACTATTAACATTTTTTGGGGGCGCTTCCCGGTGCGCGCCCCGGTACGCATACCGGCAGCGCAACGGGAGTCCTCCATTTTGTGTTTCGGTAGATTTGAGACATAAAATGGAGGACAAAAAACGTTGGAAATGGGTATAAGGGGGCATCATAGGCACTCCCTGACCCTCTAGGTTTTCTGAGGGGGTCTTAGGAGGCCCATATAGGCGAGAAAAAAGAAAATAATTTTTGGCAGGGGGAGCGCCCGGTACGCGCACCGGGGAGCGTACCGGGGAGGGTACTTTGGTGAAAAATAGTGAAAAAAGTTTAAAAAGATAATCTTTTGGAGTGATCAGAGATAGGGTAGCCCTGAAAAGGGCTTTTGGGTTCTGTGGCTGATTTAGGTACCTACAAGTAGGTACCAATGCACAGTCTTAAATTCAGGAGGAATATTCTATTCCCCTCATCTGAAAAGTGCACACCATCTCCAGACCTACCCCAGTCAAAGTACCTAGGTCATTTCCACCACAGTGCAAAATTATGAGGTCAGGGTGCGGCAGATGGTAAAAGGTTTTCACCAATGGTATCAATTGATGACATCTCAATCCTCTTTGGCCAATCCATTTTATGTGCACATTTGGTAAATCAAGGTTGTGAAAATTTCTGGTAGCTGCATACCTTTGAGCCCAGTGAATGTAGCTATGTCCAATAATCCAGACAGAGTACATGGTGAGAGGAGGCTCTGGTGCAGTCAGATGAAGTGTAGGAATGAAATGGCAGTTGGAACAGTAGGAGTTTGCAAAAAAAAAACGTGGAGTTTCAGTGCTCTTGAATCACAAGCAATGATTGGTGGATTCAGATAGTTGAAAACTGAAAGTTAGGGTGCATGGTTCTGTTGTGTGTAAGAAGTAATTTGAATGGTTAAAAAAAAGTCATTTAAAGAAAGATTGCAGTGGATAAGCTGGTGTATTGAGAGGTCAAACATCCTTGCTCATTTGATTTGCAACATTGTAGAATAAACTTTTAAACCTGGGAGGTCAGTGACGAGGGAGTTGCTATGGTAACAGGTAGAAAGGGCTGAGGGGGGGAAGGGTGTTGATTTCAAAATAGAGAGGGAAGAGTTTTGATTGGTTACCATGAGGACTACGTGTGTACAATTAGAGGTTTTCTGTGCCATTAATGGTTGCAGTGCCTGGAGAACATACCTTTTGCTCTGCTAAAGAAATATTGGTGTGTGTATCTGACACTGCTCTGAATCTCCCAAAGCATTTGTAAAGGTGAGTTATGATTCATTTAGATAGAGAGTTTAGATTAAGAAGCACATTGATTTTCTTTGCTGTTGGTTTGTGTGATGCTTTTTGAAAATGCATGGTTTCTATATTTGTAAAATAGAGGATTTGTATTTTGTGAAATAGTGATGTTTCAGTAGTGAAGTTGAATGGTTGTACATAGGACTTGCACTCTACTCTGTATCTAAAATGTTATTTTAAAAATCAATTTTAGGGTAAATGAATGGAATTCAGTAGTGAAAATGAATGCTTGTACATAGGACCTGTGTTCTGTTCCTAAAATGGTAATTGAAAAACAAATTTAGTGCAAATCGATGGGTTTGAGTAGTGAAAATGAATGCTTGTATATATGATCTGTGCAGTGTTTCTAAAATGTTAATTGAAAAACAATTTTAGTGCAAAACAATGGGTTTTAGTAGTGAAAATGAATGCTTTTAAATAGGATCTGTCCTCTGTTCATAAAATATTAAATAAAAAACGATTTTAGGGCAAATTAATGGCTTTCAGTAGTGAAAATGAATGCTTGTACATAGGACCTGTGTTCTGTTCCTAAAATGGTAATGGAAAAACGATTTTAGTGCAAATCAATGGGTTTGAGTAGTGAAAATGAATGCTTGTATATAGGATCTGTGCAGTGTTTCTAAAATGTTAATTGAAAAAGATTTTAGTGCAAAACAATGGGGTTTAGTAGTGAAAATGAATGCTTGTAAATAGGATCTGTCCTCTGTTCATAAAATATTAAATAAAGAACGATTTTAGGGCAAATTAATGGCTTTCAGTAGTAAAAATGAATGCTTGTACATAGGACCTGTGTTCTGTTCCTAAAATGGTAATTGAAAAACGATTTTAGTGCAAATCCATGGCTTTAAAATTTTTAAGAAGGAATAAATAGTGTGTGCATAATTATATAAAAATATTTGAATCTTTTACAAACATGTTACCTGTTTTACATCAGATTGGGAAGCAGACTGAGTTTCTATGCTGTTGGTTTGTTTCATTTTTTGGGTAATGCTTGGTAGGAATGTTTGCAAGAGATAGGAAATGTATTTTGTAAAATAGTGAGTTTTCAGTACTGAAATGGAATGCTTGTACTCCAGCAATGCATCCTTTCACATGGGGATAGCTCCATGTGAAAGTGTTTGCCTCAGTCTTATGTCTGCTGTGAGGCAGGCGCAAGATTTTGACGTAACAGTGTCTTAAAAGTGACGCAGTGAAATCTCATAGATTTCACTGCGTCACTATTACGAGGTTTTCTGCGGAGAAATGACCCATCTGTGTACATTACACCTGACAGAGGTATAATGTGGCGCAGAGGTTTAAAAAGTGATGCATCTACCTACATGCGTCACTTTTTAAATATGGCGCAACAAGGCACATGTTTTATGCCGCCGATACGTCACAAAAAGTGACGCATCAGCAGTGCAAAACTGACACAGGGCCTCATAAATGAGGTTCATCTTTTTTTACACACTACTCCAGTTTAGTCTTGTCCACTGCACTCTTGGACACAAGCCTCACCTTTTGTGCTCCCCTGGACAGGATTCATTTCATCTGCACTTCTGCTTAGGTGTCAGAATCCTTTGCCTCAGTCTTATGCCTGCTGTGAGGCAGGTGCAAGATTTTGACGTAACAGTGTCCTAAAAGTGATGCAGTGAAATCTCATAGATTTCACTGTGTCAGTATTACGAGGCTTTTAGCGGAGAAATTACCCCTCTGTGTACATTACACCTGACAGAGGTATAATGTGGTGCAGAGGTTTAAAAAATGACGCATCTACCTACATGCGTCACTTTTAAAATATGGCGCAACAAGGCACATGTTTTATGCGCCAATCCGTCACAAAAGCTGACGCATCAGTAGCGCAAAACTGACACAGGGCTTTATAAATGAGGCTCATCTTTTTTTTGCACACTACTCCAGTTTAGTCCTTTCCACTGCACTCTTATAGAATAACATTTGAAAAACAGAGAAAAGGTCATATGTATAAGCTTTTCATTACACTACTAAAATAATTTTGGTGCAAATTAATGAGTTTTACATTTTTTAGAAAGAATAAATAGTCGGACCTGCACTGTGTTTCTAAAATGTTATTGAAAAATCGATTTTGGGACAAATCAATGAATTCTACATTTTTGAGAAAGAATAAATAGTGTGTGCATGATTACATAAAAAAAATTGAACTTTTCACAACCATGTCACCTGTGTTACCTCAGATTAGGAAGCACACTGAGCTTCTTTGCTGTTGGTTTGTGTTATTTTTTTTGGTAATGCTTGGTAGGATTGTTTGCAAGAGAGAGGAAATGTATTTTGTAAAATAGTGAGTTTTCAGTACTGAAATGGAATGCTTGTACTCCAGCAATGCATCCTTTCACATGGGGAAAGCTGCATGTGAAAGCGTTTGCCTCAGTCTTATATCTGCTGTAAGGCAGGTGCAAGATTTTTACGTAAAAGTGTCCTAAAAGTGACGCAGTGAAATCTCATACATTTCACTGTGTCACTATTACGAGGCTTTTTGCAGAGAAATGACCCTTCTGTGTACATTACACCTGAAAGAGGTATAATGTGGCGCAGAGGTTTAAAAAGTGACGCATCTACCTACATGCGTCACTTTTTAAATATGGCGCAACAAGGCACATGTTTTATGCCGCCGATGCATCACAAAAAGTGACGCATCAGTAGCGCAAAACTGACGTAGGGCTTTATAAATGAGGCTCATCTTTTTTTTGCACACTACTCCAGTTTAGTCCTGTCCACTGCACTCTTGGACACAAGCCTCGCCTTTTGTGCTCCCCTGGACAGGTTTCATCACATCTGCACTCCTGCTTAGGCCTCATAATCTTTTTTTGAATAACAATGAAAAACAGAGAAAAGGTCATATGTATAAGCTTTTCATTGCACTACTGAAACATTTTTGGGGCAAAATAATGTCTTTTACATTTTTGAGAAAGAATAAATAGTGTGTGCATGATTACATAAAAAATGTTGACCTTTTCACAATCATGTCACCTGTGTTACCTCAGATTAGGAAGTAGATTGTACAGATGAGGTGAAGCATGTCCAGAGGGACAGAAGAGGTGAGGCCTGTGTTCAAGACTATAGTGAGAGAGAGGCTTGTCCTGGAGAGCATAAGTGGTGAGACCTGTGTCTAAGAGTGCAGTGGACTAGGCTTCATGAAGCCTATCCCCCACTGCACTCTTAGACACAGGTCTCAAGTTCTTTGCACCCATGGACAGATCTCTCTTCTACTACACTCTTCAATAGAGGCCATACTTCTTGTGCACCCCTAGACAATCCTTACCTCATCTGGAACCCTGAATAGACTTCAACTAATTGGCATGCTTAGACAGGCCTCAGCTTATTTACACCCTTGGACATGCGTTACCTCATATGCACCTACTTACTATCAATTATACTCAATACATTGAGGCCTGTTCAGAGGACAGAGATGAGGTAAGGCTTGTCCAAGGGTAAGAGGAGGTTAGTCCTCTCCATTGTAGTCATGGACACTGATTGCTTGTACATAGGACCTGCACTGTGTGTCTAAAATGTTATTTAAAAAATGATTTTGGTGAAAAAAAATGACTTTTAGTTTTTTGAGAAGGAATAAATAGTGTCTGCATGATTAAATACATATATTTCATCTTTTCACAATAATGTCACGTGTGTTACCTTAGATTAAGAAGTAGATTGTGTAGATGAGGTGAGGCATGTCCAGAGGGACAGACGAGGTGAGGCCTGAGTTCAAGACTGTAGTGGGAGAGAGGCCTTTCCTGGAGAACATAGGTGGTGAAGCCTGTGTGTAAGAGTGCAGTGGACTAGACTTCATGAAGCTTAATTCCTACTGCACTCTTAGACACAGGTCTCACTTTCTTTGTACCTGTGGACATACCTCTCTTCCACTACACTCTTCAATACAGGTCTCACCTCTTCTGCACCCTTGGAGAATCCTCACTTGATCTGTAACCCTGAATAGACCGTTTGTTTTTTGTCATTGCTTTGTTGTTTGATAATAGTGGTCTATAATGTGCTATTTTTTTTAACACAGATTGAAATCAAGATTTCAAGAGTAAGGAAAGATGCCCTCAAGGCAAAGAAGAAGGAAGAATGAAATACGGTTCCAAACAAAAACAGCAACGGAATTACAGCACTCTTCAACAACAAATACTTCAAAAAACAGGAACAAAGCTCCTGGTAAGACCACTAAGTCTTTCTTACGGAACATATGTAGATCAAGTAAAAATGTTGGACAGCATGTAGAAAAAGAGAATGAGAGAGTAAATTTGAAAAGGAAGGAGAGAACCTCAAAGAATCCTACAACTGGAGCCAGAGAGAATAATATGTATAGGAATAGAAGGCAGAATCAGTTTAGAGACATTCGTAAACGAATGTTTCGCAATAGGGTGGTTTTAAATTTGTTAAAAAAACATTAGGAAAGGTAAACAGAGAGCTGCTTTTTATAAGAAAAAGAAAAGTGTAGAGAAGATTGTTGATCAGGCTTTTGAAGTTAAGAAAAAATTATTTATTTTAATAATCAATAGAATTAGGACGCTTAACAAGACAATTGATGTTTTCAAATCAAACAGTAGATGGAAAAGAGTAATTAATCGGACTAATTTTTGTAAAGTTTTTTCAGGAGAATGGATGCACAGTTCAAGTTGTGAGCCATTTTTTAATGAGGAGAGTTACTTCCAGGAGAATGATTTAGTGCATGCAGTTGACACCAGTGGTCGAGCGTATGAAGTGAAAGACGGTTGTCCGATTGAAAAAGAGAAACTTGTGCCTAGAGAACCAGAAGAGGTGTTAACTGATGAAGTTTTAGGGAGACGTATTAAGGGTCCAGTGTACACTTGGAAGTGTAGTCGTATTTGTAGTGTGCGACAGGAATCAATTGATTTGTTTTGTAATTTCTTACGTACATATAGTAAGAAAAGTCTAAAGCAGAAAGTGAAGTTGTTGCAAGACTTAGATCCTTGCAGAGTGAGAGAAAACACAGGTTTGCAAGGGCATTCACTGGCTTGTCTTTCTAGAAAAGTTTGTCAGAGTGTTTTTCATCATTTTAGGATGTTAGCAGTGCATCATACCAAAATGAGGAAATTAGTGAGAATGTTGTTTTATGCAAAAAGTCCAGCACTTAAGCTTAAACAATTAAACAGTGCTCTTTTGCATGGAACTGAATTAGATGTGAAGAAGATTTGTGAAGAAATTGAGATTTGTTATTTTGGTGAAAAAGAGGACAGTGTAGAAATTGACACAGCAATTCAAGGTAATGTGGAAGAGAATGTACAGATTTCAAGTACAGAAAAGTTTGAGCAGGAAATTACCAGGTTTAAGGTGAAATCAAGTGAAAGGCCGAATTTTACTTGTGTGTGTTGTCGACAAAGTCATTATAAACATCAAACTAGATTAGTTGATTTATAAGTAAAAAGTGAAAAGATGAATAATTATGAGTGGAAGGATTTTGCAACTTATTTGTGGGTGGAGAATTGTTTTGATGTGAGTTGTGATCAGCGTATTTGTAAATATTGTTATGATAAATTAAATCAAAACAGAATGCCTGCCAGAGCTGTTCATAATAATCTGGAGTTGGTAGACATTCCCCGTGAATTGATGGATTTAAATACATATGAGTCTATTTTGATTCAATGTGTCCATCCTTTTCAGGCAATTGTTCGCATGGAGCCTAAGATAGGGAAATTGCCTCCTACAGATTTGCAGAGAGGATTAAAGGGAAGAGTTGTTTATTTGCCTCTAGATTTCTAAAAAAATATTGATACAATTGGTATAGAAAAAGTAGAAGAGGAACCTTTAGTTATTCTAGTTAATGGGGTTCCGACAAAGAGTAAGAAAATCTGGCAAGATTTAGTGGATGTTAGGAAAGTCAAAAAGGCAACGTTGTATTTATTCAAAAACAATGAGTATTACAAAGATGTATGTGTTGCAGCAGAGGAAACAGCTGCAGATGAAGACAGTGATTGTTCAGGCGGCCAAATTGAAAAAGTTGATGTGTCTAGAAGTGAAGAAATATATGAATATTATACTGTTCATCCTTTGCATTCCAAAGAAGTAATGGGGAATGCAATTGAATTGTTTCAAATGAAAGCAGCAAAAGGAAGTCCCATTAGTGTATGGGAACAAAGTTTGGAAGCTCGTTGTTTTCCACAGCTATTTCTAACAGGTCGAGGTGGACGATATGACGATCGACCACTTCAAATTCCTGCATCTGCATATCGAACTGTAAGATTATATGCTGAAGATCCAAGGTTTCGTCAATGCATTCCCTATTTGTTTCATTTACTGTATGAAAGTGACTTGTCTGGGCTTTCTTATGCAGTAAACAATATACTGAAAAGTGGAGCACATCTGCAAAATGTTTCGGCGAGGGACTTTATGGAGAAAGTGAATCTGCAAGATAATATTTTGGAATCTCATTTAATCAATCTCATGGCATGTCAGCGTGGTACAAACTAGTGTTGGTACCGTCGTCATGGGGAATTGAAATGTATCCTAAGAAACTTAGGAACTCCTACATGGTTCCTCACTCTTAGCTGTGCCGAGTATGCATGGGACGACTTACTTGAATTTCTACGCGAGGCAAATGCAAATATACAAAATATAGAATTCAAAACACCTGGAGAACTGTGTTCTTTGGATCCAGTGAATGTATGCAGATATTTCAATCATAGATTTGAAGCTATGATGTCTTTTATTACCAACAAAAAAAATCCTCCCCTTGGAGAGGTTTTGGATTTCTTTTGGAGAAAGGAGTATCAAGCGAGAGGTGCTCCTCACATACATATGTTGTTGTGGATTAAAGATGCACCCAAATTTGGAACAGATTCGGATGAGACAGTGATGAGCTTCATTGAAGAGTATTCAACATGTGCTGTTCCGAAAACTACCGAAAAAAACAGTTTATGGCAACAAGTTTTACGCTTTCAATCCCATTGTTGTGGAAAGTACTGTCGTCGAAAATTCAGAAACAAGGACTAGTTCTACACAAAATGTCGTTTCAGCTTTTCACGACCAGTGATTTCTAAAGGAAGAGTAAATAATTTGATGTCTTCTCTACGACATACTGTGACGAGGAAGTCACCAAAAAATACATACAATTTAAAAAGAAACGAAGAGTCCAAGTACATCAACGACTACAACCCAGTGATTTTGTCCATGTGGAATGCTAGCATGGATATTCAATTTGTTGCTGACAACTCTATTGCTGTGGCTCGATATGTTACGTCTTACATCACAAAAAAAGAAAAGACAGAACTGAAGGAAATGTGGGAGGACATTTCACATGAAAAGAGTCTAAGCATGAAATTATACAGTTACTGTCTGAAGATGTTGTCGCATCGAGAAATTGGAGCATATGAATGTTCTGATCGATTGTCATCAGCAAGTCTCTATGCCAAATCTAGAACCATCATTTGGGTGAGTCTAGGTCTTGCTGCAACACGAAATCGAGTTTTGAAATCTGTACAAGAGAGAGAGTATTTGGCGGAGAAAGAACCAGAAAGTACAGATATTTTGAAGACAAACATGTTGGATACATACTATCCAAATAGAAGTCCTCACCTTGAGAACGCTTGTCTCTATGAAGTTCTTCAAAGCTATATTTATAAGAGGAACATCAGAGAAGATATCAATAATGGAATATATGCTGTCATTGGATGTGAAGGATATCTAGTGAAACAGAAAAAAGGCCATTTGATTAATCATCGAAAATTGAGTTGTGAAAATCCAGACAAAAGGGAATTCTACTATTTAGCTCTTTTGCAACTCTTTAAGCCATGGCGTACAGAAGAGGAACTACTTGGAGATTTTCTCTGTTACGAAGATTCTTTTAATGCAACCAAGGATACCATAGAATGTCCTGTTTTTCCAAATTATCTGCAAATGTTGAACGAAGAAATAGAGCAAGAAGCCACAATTGCTGCAGAGATTGCTAGAGACAGTTCTCAAGACAGTCAGAGTTCTGCTTCATTGAGTCAGTATCCACTTGGAGGACCAATTATACAAAATGAAGCTGCCACTGCCATGGATGAGGTGGAAAGAGCTATGGAACAAGCTCAAGATGATGTAGTTAACTTAGAAGATTTGGTGAAACAACTAAACCTTGAGCAGAAACAGATATATGACGAAGTCACAGATCAGATTGAACATGGATTCACTCATGAGGAAAAAGAGTGCTCATGTACATCATTTAAACCAGTCCAACTGTACGTAAGTGGAGAAGCGGGAACTGGAAAAAGTTTTCTGATTAAAGCAATTGCAACTTATCTGCAGAAAAGGACTGAATCACCGCTATCTTGTGTTGTTACTGCTCCAACTGGGCTGGCAGCACATAACATTAAAGGGATTACTTTACATCGTTTACTGATGCTGCCAGTGGAGCATGATAACAAATTGCAATATCACAAGCTATCTGGAGATGCGTGTCCGAAGTTTCGAGAGTCCTGAAGAAAATGAAACTTCTTATCATTGATTAAGTAAGCATGGTGTCAAATATAATGCTTGCTTTTGTGCATTTGAGAATGCAAGAAATTCTTAGAACAGACTATGATGTCTTATTTGGAGGAAAACATATTATTGTTTTTGGAGATCTACTGCAGTTGACTCCAGTGAAAGGACAACCTGTGTTCAAAATGCTCACACATGAAGATACCAGGAAGCGCCTAGGAAGCATTGGAAACGTTAATATATGGTTAAACTTCAAATATGCAGAACTGCTTCAAAATATGCATCAGGCAAAGGATGAAGATTATAAAATTATTCTACAAGATGTAAGAATCGGAAAAGTAAGTCAGCAAGGGAAAGAAGCTTTACATGGACGATTAATTTCAAATGTGTACCCAAATGAAAACATTCTTCCAGAGTATATTTTTAGGAAAATAAACGAGAAGAAATCTGGCATATGTTTGATGCCAACTCTGAAAGAATGTTCCATGTTCAACAACAAAATGTTAAAGTTAGAAAATGAAGAGATAGTGAAACTGGAATCTATAGATAAAATTGAACATATGGGAGCAACAATTATTTTGTCTGAAAATTTGAAATCAAAATTGGATTCATTAGAGAAGACTATATCTAAAACTGCTGGTTTTGAAAAGACTCTGAATGTGTGTTTAAATTGTCGTATCATTTTGAGAAGGAATTTAAATGTTGAAAGAGTTCTGGTAAATGGAGCAATGAGTCATGTTGTTGGTTTTGTAAATTACAAAAATCGAGATGGAATTGAAATTTTAAAAATTAAGTTTGATGGCATTGAGGAAATAGAACAAATTTGTCGTTGTTCAGCTAGATTTTTGCTTGTGAAAGAGTTATATGTTCGCCGAAAACAGTTTCATATTTGTTTGGCATATGCAGTGACAATTCATAAATCTCAAGGTTTAAGTGTAGATAGCGCTTTGGTGAACATTGGAAGTTCTGTGTTTAAAGAGGGTATGGCATATGTGGCATTATCACGAGTCAGAACTTTATCAGGATTGTACTTGATTGAGTGTGATGAAACAAAGATTTGTGCTGATCTAGATTGTGTTAAAGAATACAATAGGTTAAGAAGAGAGTATGCTCCACATTTGCCTCAATATCCTCTGTTTGAAAAACGTGTGGTAGTCCGAAAAAGAAGAAATGAGAATAATTGCCGTGAGGTAGTAGCAAAAATACAAAAAGTTGATGAAACTGTAATTTTAAGGAGAAAGAAAAAAGATTCTGTTGAAGATGTTGTTGGATTTCAGTTTGAAAACAGTTCTGGTGTCAACTGCTATGCTAATGTAGTGGTTAATGTTTTTTTTTTCTTCAAAATATACAAGAACAGATTGTTGAAAATCGGGATCAAAGATTCTGTTGTTTGTTGAATTCCGTGTTTGAGAAATGTAGCAGTAATAGAGCAAAAATAGAAAGTGTTTCAGAAATTCGAAATCTTCTAGACATATGTTCTGGTCAAAATCAATTTTCACAGAATATTCAGCAGGATTGTTAGGAATTTTTAATGTATATGTTTGATGTATTGGAAGATGAAGGTGTAGATATAAAAAATCTTTTTAGCCTTTCTTATCAATGGCAGCATGACTGCGACAACTGTACTTTATCAAGTACTACTAGAATAGACACTGAAAGATTTATATATTTGACTTTACCAGACTGCAAATCAGTGCCTTTTAATAATCTAGTTAAAGCAGCGGATTACAATATGGTGTGTACCCAATGTAAGTCTACAATGCTGTCCACATTATTTCTACAAAATTATGGTCAGTATGTCATTTTAATGTTCCAATGATGGAGACCTGATGGAACTAAATTGACAACTTCTATTAAAAATTTCGTTGGTTCTCAGTTATCAATATCAGGAAGAACCTTTGCAACTGTAGCTATTATTTTTCTTGACGGTCCTTCTACAACATCAGGGCATTACACATGCTATTTAAAAAGTTGTAAAGGTTGGACCCACTGTAACGACATTCATTTGACTTTCAAACAACGTTTGCCTTTTGGCTTAAAAAATTCATACCTAGTGTTTTTACAACCAAATTTAAGTAAAGGTAATTGGCCTTTGAAGACGGGAGCAGTTAATAAAGGTTATTTTGCTGTTTAAAAATATATTCTGAGTAAAAGTGATCCAGGTAATATAAAAAATTGACTTGTCATATAGGTACTGTAAGTGGATCTCATAGTAAGTGATATTAGTATTATAGAAAATGATGAATATGAGTGAGTCAGAGATGGTTTTACAAATACTTAAATATTGTGAAAATGTTGTATGAGCCTTTCTTTCAGAACGTCAGAAAAAAGGTAATTTCTGAGTTTCTTAGAGTTAATTTGAAAATATACTCATACATCTGACACTATTTGGCCAAAAGGAAAGGTACAGGAATGAGTAAAGAGTCATGACTGAAAAAAAGGAGTATATGAAAATAATGAAAATAATGAAAATATTTCAGATGTTCTTGGAGCTTTTCTTCTAGAAAGTCGATGAAATGGATTTTTTAGTGAACAGCAGAGTACTTTGCAACGAGAAAAGGACCTCCATGATATACTGTTTGGCCTCAAGGAAAAGTAAGTCAATCAAAGATTAGTGTACATTTGTCATTTGTCAGTATCTAAGTTTTTTTAAAAACACAATCTTTTAGATTGTGTTTTTTTTCCCGCTGTCATATGATGAGTAATTTGAACTCACTGTTTTAAGTGAAATTCAATATATTCTGAGAAAAGCAAAAATAAACTATGTAACATGTTGTACAAGTTATTCTATACTTTGGATTGTGTAAATTAAATTGTAGTCCCATTCTCTGACACTCACTTTCCTTTTTCCTCTCTCTTTCAGCTCTCTTTACTCACTCACACTGCCTTTCTCTCACTCTGTTTCACACCCATTCGTTTACTCCACTTCTTTCACAACCCCTCATTCTCATTTCAACTGTCTGCATCCCCTCTGTCCCTTGCACCACTTTTCAGCTTTCAGTCTCTCTGCTTTACTTCCGTTTTCCGTCTTTTCCTCCTTTGCTCTTTTACTAATTCCTCTTTACTTACTGAGCAGTGTTGTCGCACTCTATCACTATAACTCACCCACTCTCCCTCGCTTATCTTTGTTTGCTCCTTTCTTTTGACCTCTTTTCTCTATTTTTCGTTCACTACCTCTATGTCCTCAGTGCCTCAATCTCCTTGTGTTATGTTCACTTGTGTTTATCTACCTTCTACCATTTCTTTTACAACAACTTCACTGCTCCTCTCTCATCGTTCTTCATCCCATTTCTTTTACTCTGGTTTCATTACTATCCCTCATTTCCTTTCTTTCAATGTCCTTCTCTTTACTTTCATCACCAAATTATTTTCTCTCAGTACCACTCTTTTAGTCCTCTTCTCCTCTCTTTCCTTTTTTTGCTCCTTACTCATTTCCTTTTGTCACTCATTGTACTCCACCTCACTCAGTTTTTCTCTTAGTGTGTCTGTCTACTAACTTCCTAACTCCATTTCCCTCAATCGTTGTATATTATCCTCTCTCCCTTCATCCCTTCACTTTGACTGTTCTTCACTTACTCTCAGTTATCTACTATTTCTCAATCTTCTAAATGCATCCTTAATTAGACTCTTTTCCGTCTGTTATTATCTTTTTACTTACTACTGTTTCCTGACTTAGTTTTGCTAACTCACATTGTTTTAGTATCTTTCTTACCTTCAGTTCATTTCTCTGTTCTTCTCTTCCTCTGTGTCAGTGAATGTATATGCCTTACTCTTAGTAATTTGCTCTCATTCTATTTCTTTTTTCTCTTTATCCTTCTACCTTACTTTATTTCCCTTTCTGTCTCCTTCACTCTTACTTTATTTCTAAATACACTGTTATGATTTTTAACCTCTTCATTTGTATATTTTAATTTAAAATACACATTTTACTAATTATAACTTATTTTTTCTTCTCTCTTTCACAGATACAAAGTGTAGTAAAAAAATGTAATTAAAGTTACATTTATTATATGGTAAGTATGACTATAAAAATGTATTTTGTCATCACCCTTTGCTTTAAGCTCACTAATATTTTCTCAAACAACCTCACTCCTGTGTCTTTATTCTGCTTCCCTCACTTATTCTTATTCTCCATGTTTACTCCAGTTTCCCAATTTCCCCTCTCATATTCAACTTCTTTCAATCCCTATTCTTTACTTCACTTACCCTCTGTTCCCTTCCTTTGCTTCTTCACTAATTCTGTTTTTCTTAATTATTTACCTTACTCCTACACACACACCTCATCCCCCTCTCAATACATACACACACCTCTAACATAGACCCCACACACACACCACACACACACCTCATACACACAAAAAAAATCACACACACTCTTCACATACACACACACATTCCATACACACACATACATCGCACACATATACACCCCACACCCATACACTCCTCACACATACTTCACACACCCTCACCTCCACCCACACCAAAACACCCCAAACAGCCACACCCACAGACACACCTTACACACCCACACCGCGACCTACACCCACTAACTCCCTATAAGTCACACACACTGCATTACTTATCTTTCTTTGCTGTTTCACTCAAACCCATTCAGGTACTGTTTTCTTTACTCTCTTTGTCCTTTCTCTTTGTCACTCCCCATGTCTTATCCTAATTCAATTTTTCACCCTCTTTCACCCCTATTTACTTACACTAACTGGTCTTTTCTTACCCTCACTCACCGTTCTTCATTTATCCCGGTTACGCCACTATCCTTCAGTCTCAATTTTTTACTGTCCTTTCTTTTTCTTTCAACACCCACTCACATTCTCCCACTATCTCTACTTTAGTCTTCTTCCTCTCTCTTCCCTTCTTTCGCTCCTTTAGTCATTTTACTTTTCTCACTTTCACCCTATTACACCTTCTCTGTTTTTTATAGGCATGGGCGGATTTTGCGGATCCACGATCCGCGGATTTGCGGATCGTGGATCTGCAAAATCGGCGGATTTTGCGGATTTGCGGATCCGCGGATTTGGGGCGGGGCTTCCATGCGAGTGCACATGCCTCTTGTGTGTTTAAAAGGTACACATGATGAAGAGACAGACCCTCCTGGTCACAGGAACAGCAAAGGGATTGCGCTCCTGAAAGTCAAGGATGCAAAGGCCTCTGTCCAGCATCACAGCTGATTTTCGACGGTAGATTTGGGAAGAAGGCACACCTGCCTGGCCTGTTGTAACTATTTTACGATGGCGCCGGCAAGCTGCCAGCGCCATCCTAAAATAGTTACTAAATTAGCTTCAACAGGAAGCTCTAATAGATAAAATCGAGCACCTGCTTTATTTTATCTATTAGAGCTTCCTGTTGAAGCTAACTTAGTAACAATTTTAGGATGGCACCGGCAGCAGGCCAGGCTTCCACTTTTGCCCCGGGGCCGGATCCGCCGCTCGCGGATTTGCGAATTCTCGGTTAATTCGCGGGAGTTCGCAGACCGCGAATTTACCGAAAATCCGCGAGCGGAACGGATTTTGCGCCCATCCTTAGTTTTTTACTATGTAATAAACAATCCCTCTGTGTTCATCCTGTAGCTCTCTTTCTCTTAACATTACTCTCTTTGTGTTCTTCCCTCATGCTAACTCCTTCATTAAATCTTTTTTTTCTATTTTTTTGGGGGGGCGCCCCGGTACGCGTACCCTAAGAAAAAAAAATTGACAGAGATTCATTAAAATATAGGTTTATTTTTATAAATGAAAGGTAGTTCTAAAAAGAACTGTTTTTTTTCTTCTTTTTGTTGTTTTATATGTTTTTTTTAATGTTTTTTTGAACATTTTGTACTTTTTTTGGCTTTTCAAAACAGTTTTATATTTTTTTTGTATTTTTTATGGGGAGAAACAAAAAACAGGGAATTGTAAATGGCTCAACAGGAGCAAAAAACAAAAAACGGAAAAAATTACTGTTTTTTGGGGCATTTGTGATTGTCACCAGCAAGGACGACGAGCTTCATGCTCTTTTCACCATAGGCGATGAGCTTGCCACATGCAATACATGTGATTCTAAAATCTGCAAATCGTGGTTGTATACAAGGCATCATCTCCGTTGTTTCTGGTCCCGATGGAGTGGGTTGTGTTCTTTTGGAGGTGGTCCTTGAAGACTGGGGGAGGTTATTGGCCAGTTCCCTGAGCTCTGCACGAGAAGTGTTGTTTGGATGCTTCCGGGTCATATGTCGAATCATGGTATTATTACCAAAGGAATATTTTTTGTTTGGGTTGCCCCTTGAGAGTTGGTCGCCACAGATTAGGCAAGTTACCTTGGCCGCATTCACTTTTTTCTTGCCCTCTGGGATTGAAAAAAACTCCCATACAATGTGTGACCTGGGCTTGTATGGGGTATTTTGTTCAGGCAGCCATGTTCTCCCCTCCTCCTCTTCCTCTTCCTCTTCCTCCTCCTCCTCTTCTTGACCACCAATGTACTGTTGTGGTGGTCCTCTTGGTGGTGGTGATGGTGGTGGTGGTGGTGCAGATGCTCCAGCTGTTGCAGCTACAGTAGCCTTTTGAAAATAGTTCTCTCTCTATTGCTGAAACAGATCTTCCTCAGTCAAAGGACAAAGTAAGAATAAGGAAAGAAGGTGGGGTCTTTCATCATTTGCAAAAAACAAAGTGTCCTGAACCAATGAGAGTTGGTATTTTCAGGTCATATGACCCGGGCTTTACTCATTTGGAAACCATAACTGTTCTGCACCAATAGAAAGTGTTATTCTCAGGTCACATGACCCGACGCGCTTACGCTACGCGCCCCGGGGCCCGCCCGTAGTCGCGCTCCGGGGGGCGCGCCCGTAGTCGCGCTCTGGGGCGCGCCCGTGGGCGCTTGCTGTAAGCGCGTCAAGACGTTGCGCGATCGCATGCGCTCGCGTGCTTCCGGGTGCGCTTACGCTGTGCGTCATATGACGCATCACGCGTCTACGCCAAACGTCACGATGTTATTTTCGTTCACGAAAATAGCGCTAACGTGACGCTCCCTGGTACGCGCCCCGGGGCGCGCCGCAACATTGCGCTGACCGGGGCGCTCCCCGGTACGCGCCCTGGGCAAAAAAAGAATATTACTTTTCATACCTATAGAGATTTGCTATTAAAAAAACCTATGAAATTCACTGAAAAAACCATAGGTTTCACACCAGTTATAGTTAGGAATTAGCATTTAAAAAACCTATTAAATTCACTGAAAAAACCATAGGTTTCACACCAGTTATAGTTAGCTGGAAATTTTACTGGCATAAAACCAATGAAATTCCCAAGGTATAGTTAGTTGGACTCACTATAACTTGCGCGTGCAATGCACTGCTGATGACGTCACATATTACATCACTCATGACATGGTCAGTGACATCACTCATGACATCACTGATGACACCATCCTTGTGACAGAGGGACAGACCTCCTTTCACTGTAATGTAACCCTTGAAACACATATTCAAAAATAGAAACTAAAATTTTCAAAAAAATGTAGATACCCATACCAGTTACAACAACCAATTCAGTATTTCCACCATCTATATACACATCCACTCATTCACCAACAGTTCTATGTAGTCACTCATACATATACTCACTCATCATATGTAGCGATACACCTATACATCCTGTTACACACCGACAGTCATCCAAAAGATACTCTCACACATACTCACACATGCAAAAAAACTATTGAACATCCATTTATTTGCATATACAGCTATACACACACTACCACCTTACTTCTAAGGAACCTTACACATACTTACTCTCTTAAACAATCACTTATAGAAACACATACTTATTTAAACAGGAACTCTTACAATCCCTTACTCTCACATATACTCACTTATATACATCAAAATTCACATATACTACATTAAAACATATGTTGTTACTGATAAAGACACTAGTGAGACAGTCATTCACTCACTAACATACACATATACAAACTCATCCACCCATACAGTCCTGCACATGTGCTGTATTCAAAACACATACAAACAGAGAGTCAGTCATTCATGCATCTATGTGCTAAGTAATACCCCCACCAAACCATACAAACACTTATACTGATACTAAGAAAAACATCTAATAACCCATATACCTACACATGTAGCTACTCATCAACCCATGCGGCCACTTATACACAAAGTGAAACATTAATACATATATTTAAATATTTAAACATTACTCACTAATATTTATTTTTCAGAAAGACACACATTCACTGGATGGTGTCATCAGTGATGTCATGAGTGATGTCACTGACCATGTCATGAGTGATGTAATATGTGACGTCATCAGCAGTGCATTGCACGCGCAAGTTATAGTGAGTCCAACTAACTATAACGTGGGAATTTCATTGGTTTTATGCCAGTAAAATTTCCAGCTAACTATAACTGGTGTGAAACCTATGGTTTTTTCAGTGAATTTAATAGGTTTTTTAAATGCTAATTCCTAACTATAACTGATGTGAAACCTATGGTTTTTTCAGTGAAGATATATATATATATATATATATATAAATACAACTATAATATAAATATTAAAAAAATATTATATATATGTTAAAACATTCAAATAAATCTATTTTCTTAAAAAAATATTTTACACTACATTAAATATAACAATAATGAAAACGTTGCATAGCGTAGGGGATCACATTTATATTCCCACTCCAGCAAGTGGTACAGTAGGGAAAGTGTTGGATAGCGGGTGGATAAAAATTACTATTCCCACTCCAGCGAGTGGAACAGTAGAGAAAGTGTTGGATAGCGGGTATGAAAAAACTACTATTCCCACTCCAGTGAGTGCGAAAGTAGGGAAAGTGTTGGATAGCGGGAGGATAAAAATTACTATTCACACTTCAGTGAGGCTACAGTATGGAAAGTGTTGGATAGTGGGTGGGTAAAAATTACTATTCCCAAATACACAATTAACAAGGGTCCAAGGGGATTTATATTTAAAGACCAAGTAGCAATCTAACCCCCAATCACAGTATGCAAAACAACATAAGCACTACTGATCTGACAAAGCGAAAGACTACGGATAAGAAACAAAATCAAAAGCTGTTAGGCCTGTTTTAATTTGGACATTAATCCCATCAGCCCACCAGATGGCAGAACCTCATCATCTGGGATTATATAACTCTGGTATATGGTAGGCATCTCACTTGGTACATGTATGGGATGTCCTAACAAGAACCACCAGTGATGGAACAGGCCATGAGATGTAGATTCTATGGTGCTGAAAAACTAATTTTGCAGTGTAACTTA
Source organism: Lissotriton helveticus (assembly GCF_964261635.1). NCBI lineage: Eukaryota > Metazoa > Chordata > Amphibia > Caudata > Salamandridae > Lissotriton > Lissotriton helveticus. The sequence continues at coordinate 498,386,118 of NC_136059.1, forward strand.
AATGTGAAAGGAAAACAAAAGTGTAGTTTAAAATTGACTCTTATGATAGCGAAGATAAGTTTAATAGGAAAATATCATAATGGCAAATCTAAAAACAGCGTGTAGGTAGTTTGTCAGAATAACTACCGTTAGTTGACTAAAGAGGTCGACATGTTTCAGCCATTCTCGGTCCAAAAGTAGACCACTGGTTTTCTTCAGCACCAATGATTACACTACTGCAACAAATAATAATAATGAATGTAAGCAAAATCTGGTAATACGATGCATCCTACCATCAATCTCCAATGTGTAGGACGAGTACTCCAAAGATGCATTCTTTCCTGAAAAATATACATATGCACAGGAGAAACATAACTTGAGACACACATGTATTAGCCGTATACATTTGCAATTTTCTGTATCCCTAAAAGGGTTCTTCTTGGTCATTGTAAATATCATCAATATGTTATCATTAACTCACCCAATTGTTCTAGGGAGTAAACCTCACCTCTCCTGGCGACAGCTCAGGTGATGAGGCCCTGCTTTGTAGGTGGATAAAAATGACAGAGGCCTTTAAAAGTGTCCCTCCCTCACTTTCGACCAGTTTCAGAACAAAGTAAAACTGGCATTAAAGCCTTGTTACTATAAGAAACACATCACAGTGGAGAAGCGTGGCTCAGTGGTTAGAGGTGGCAGACCCAGATGCTGAGATCGGCCGTGGACCAGGGTTCGATTCCCTGCCTCGGCGGGACTCGGGCTCAAAAATTCCACGGACTCGACAATTCTTGCTCCGGTGCCTACTCAACTCACGGGGTCACACTCTGCGACTCTGGGCAATAGCTTGCTTAATCTCCACTACGGCCCCTCGCGGCGGGATGCCTGGCTTTCACCTTGTGGATACCCTGCCGGGGTATCTCACAGGGGAATACCAGGACGGGTTCCCTAAGCAAGCGCCTTGATACCTTCGGGTGATACGTGCGCTATATAAGTCGCAATACAATACATCACAATGACAAACCCAAAACAGTCTCTCTCAGTGACCCACATGTGCAAGTGTGGGTTAGTTTGTACAGTCATCCATATGCAGAAAAATAATAACTAGAAGTTCTCTGCAAATTGAAGTATAATTGACAGCAATTGCTTTCAACCAACTGAGAGTCTCCTTGCTGAATTATGTGTTATGTCCACTGTGTCCTCTGTAGTTAGTACGAGTTCTTTAATGTGCAAGAGCCCTGAAGAAGTGATAGGGGGCAGGAAGTAACCCCAGACTGGAGTAACTGTCACAACCTAAAGTTGAATATAAACCGCCCAAAGTAACGCGCTAGACGGCCTTCACTATTGTTAGTACTCTCTGATATTACTATAGCCTAGAAGTAGCAAGGGGCAGGCATTTATGAAACAGTCACACAAACACTCACCCTAAAGTTGAATATAAAACGCCTAATGTCAAGTGCTAAACAACTGTCGGTAATAAAGGTGAGATCGTCAGAGCCCGCCGTCGCCCTACCTGTCCATCGGTACCTCGGGCTTGCTTCTGAGCCGAGGGGGAGGTACGGGGAAGAACAGGAGGGCTCCATTTATGTGATTGGATCTCAAAAAGCCGCAGACGGGAGAGAGAACCATAAGCGGCTACAGTCACGTCCTCACTCGGTTTGCACATGCGCAGTGTCAAATGTAATTCGCACATGCGCCATGTATAAGCGGACCTGAGAGGGAACAGCGAGTTGTAATATATCTGCCTCGCCGATGTCCGCATGCGCACAAGAAAGGTGATTAACAAACCAGGAACACTCAATGATCATTTACGCGCATACGTGTGGGTCTACCGTTGCACATTAAAACTTGAACTCTAAGTCATACGATATTGTCAACATGCAACATTCAGATTCGGGGGGGTGTAATGTCATTGACAACTCCCCTCTTTAGATGTAGAATACTTCTTTGTCTTTCTCTCTGGGGGTAGCGCATAAATGAAATAGCGTCTATATGTCATATTTAATTACAAATGTTCAATACCTCTTTTTTCAGTACATAACATGTCGCTCAGGACTGGCAGCATTATATTTACCGTCACTTGCTGGGATGATGCTCTGTACTGATCTTAGGAGAAAAATGGGGGAGAATTGGTGCAGAGTCACCTGATGTATCAATCACCCAGTATAGCCAATAAAGTTGCCAAAGGACGCGACGACATAGCGGCCTCTAAGTTACTTGAATCGTGGTGTCGACTTAAATTCTTGTTTATTTTGTTGTAATAATAATGTAAAGTGTTAATGTTTAGCACTTGTGAGGGAAATAAGTATAGGATACCATTGTCTATAGATAATGTTAGTGTTACCCGACTGTCCGATCCCACCCTCTGCCGGTATACACCAGAGCACCATTGACTGGAATGTCAGCAGTGCTATGTACACATGAACTATATTTAATCACCATACCTTGCAGAATGTGTTTTTTGCTTATTGATTGTGGCTAGGTCATGGCACCGAAAGACTATTTCATCCATGAACCCTCGAAACACCTACAAGGCCCTAGATGTTGCCCAGTATATAGCTCATCTTAGAGTATTGATACAAAGGATCTCTTTCTGTGCATTGCACCCTTGAATCAAGGACACTAAAGTGGGGCACTGGACCAGAAGATATGTGCAGGTCTATAACAACACCCACAGGATATCATCGTTCAAGCCCTCCGTATCACATTTCAACTTAAATATCAATTTTTGTTCCTTGAGAAAGAGGTAGCGTATAACATCATTAATGTGTTGTGGAATAAAAGGTTTTCCAAAACCACCCAACGCATGTCCTCAGCTTTGTGTCTCATATTGTAGAAATGACTGATTAGGCGTGTTGCTTATTTGTTACACCTTATAGTGCTCTTATGTTCATTGATCCTCATTTTGAGCTTTCGAGTTGTCATATGCACTTTCCTTTCTGCTGATAAAACACGGCGCCTAGGTATTCAAGGAGTCTCCACAATACCTTCACTCAGAAGACATCACAGGCTCTGCAACCGAATGACAGAGCAGAACTGAGAGATTTGTCCTCCAGTAGCCAAACCGACCAGGTTTTCAAGTTACCATCTTCAGATGAATAACACATCAGACAACAGATGTAGAAGTAGACACATACCTCACTCACAAGAGCACCCAGACCTTTAAACTGGCAGACTGCATTTCTTATTTCAAGCAGACACTTAAACAAATCCAGCCTACTTCAAGTGTACCTTTCTACAGACTCCTAGCAAGTAGCCTAATCAGTAATCCTTTTGCCAACATGTCTTAAACCTCACTTTTCTGGTGTAGCTTCAGTTTCCACCAACTGCTCAGAACCTTGCCAAATTTAAAACCGCAATCTGAACCATGTTTCTGTTTAAAGGTGCATGTTCTTATGAAAGGTTTGCTAATGTGTAAAGTACAATATTCTAAATATTTAAGAGTTGTGGAGATATTTGCAATCTGATTGAAAGTATGTGTTTAGTTATTGTTATGAATATTAATATAGAACTATTATAAAAGTAGAAAATTATTTAACAGACTAATGTAACTTAACTTAGTTTTTCTAATAATTAAATTTACTGGTAAAAAAACATTAAGAATGGCAAAAAAGATCAAAAGAGAAGACAAGAAAAAAAACAGTACTATGTGAAGAAAGAGAAAAGAGGAAATTAGATGAAGTGCAAAATGTTACACAGAAGAAGGGGAGTTCTGGTAAAAGAACTAAACGGTTTGTTAAAAGACTTTTACAAAGTGTAAAGCAATATGAAAATTTTGAAAAGAAAAAGAAAAGTTCAACAACAACAAATCAGAAGGAAAGGAAAAAAGCAGATGATAAGAGAAAATCATGTTATGGGAAAATAAGGCATATTGAAAGAAGGCTGATAGAACATAAAAATATAAGGAGTAGAATGTATAGAAGTAGAGTACTACAAAATGTATTGAAAGATTGTAAAAATATAAATGAGGATCAGTAGCTTTGAAGAAAAAGCAACAGATTGCAAGTGTAGTAGATAAAGCTTTTGAAATAAAATGAAAATTATTTCTATTAATATTGAAGAGAATGAAAACATTAAATAAAACAATGGTGTTTATGAAGGAGAAAAGCAAAAGAAAAAGACTGGTTAATAGAAGTAACTTTGGAAACACTTTCACTGGTGAATGAAAGCACACTTCTAGTACTGATCCTTTCTTTAATGAAGAAAGTTATTTTCAGCAGTACTCTTTAGTACATGCAGTTAATGCTAGTGGTCGATGTTATGAGATGAAATATTGTTCTCCGATTACAAAAGGAAAAATCGTTCCTAAGAATGAATAAGAAGTAATAGCTGAGGAACTTCACGGGAGGCGTGCACAAGCTCCTCTATTTAAGTGGGTTTGTAGCAGGAGTTACAGCATTTGACAGGAGGCTATTGACATATTGCAATTTTCTTTAATACAAGATTGTACTAAAAAAGTATCTAACAGAAGATTAAGATGTTACAATGATTAGATCCATGTAAAATAGGAAAATATGCTAAGTCATTCTCAGGCTTGTCTTTCAAAAAAAAGTCTGTCAAAGTTCTTTTCATCATTTAAGAATGTTAGCTGCACACCACTCTGAAATGCAGAAGTTGGTAAGAGGACTCTACTATGTAAAAACTCCTGCATTATGTTTAATTGAAATGAACACAGCTCTTTTGCACGGTTGTGATGATATGCAGGTTTTTTTTGTATCAGAAGATAAGTGTAGAGAAACTGAAAGTTTGATAAGTGTACGTGTTAAAGTACAGGAGAAAGAGCTGAGTATTGATGATGTTGCGGAAGCAATGACACAGTTTAACATATTTTCATCTGAAAAACCAAAGTTTGGGGCCTATTATCATGGCGATCCGCCCGCCAAAACTCACTGGCGGACAGCCATTTACCCCCCCCAAAATTAGGATGGTGGGGGTACCGCGGTGGACGGAAAGTCCGTCCACTGCTTTTCCGCCTGCCAGGCAATCGTCATCATTGCCTGCCGGGCAGAAAAGAGTCATAATATGGTGGCGGTGCCTTGCAGGCACCCCATCCATATTATGATGGGTGCGGTAGAATGCCTTTCCATGGCGGGAACTCCGCCATGGAAAGGCATGCGGTCTTTGGCATGGGGGCCCTGTTGTGGGCCCCTTGGTGTTGGGGGCTGCAGGGTGCACATGCGGGGGTACCCATGGTACCCCCTTCATTGTCATGCACAAGGTGGCAGGCACTGCACAATGCCTGTCACGTTGTGCATGGCAATGTACTACATGCCTTTTTAACATTTTAACATAGTGGTGGGTGCTGCTTACAACTCCGTCCGCCACAATGTTAAAAATGCGAGATGCGACTGCCAGGGTGGTGTCGCATCCTAATAGGCACAGAGGCCGGTCCTGTTTACCGTTACGGTGCCATCGTAATGGGCCCCTAAGTTTGTAGTTGTTGTTGTCGTACTCACTATAGAAATCAAACCTGGAATGTTGATCTATATTTAAAAAGTGAAAGAGAAACAAATTATAAATGGCAGCAATTTAGTGTTTATTTGTTGGTAGAAGGTCACTTTGAATTGGGTACTGTTTAAGTTATGTGTAAATATTGTTACAACAAATTAGAAGAAAACAAAATGCCAGCAAGAGCAGCACATAACAACTTAGAGTTGGCACATATTCCTCAATACCTGGTGGATTTAAATACATATGAGCTTATTCTTATTCCATATGTACACCCATTTCAGGACATAGTACAGATGGAGCCTGAAAAAGGTAAGCTGCAATCAACTGATTTACAAAAAGGTCTGGAAGGAAGAGTAATTTACTTACCTTTAGATTTTAAGAAAAACATAAAAAATGTTGGTTTAGACAGAGAAGAGATTAAGCCAGCAACTATTCTAGTAAATGGTGTACCAACAAAGAGTCGAAAAATCTGGCAAGAGTTTGCAGATGTTAGTAAACTTCAAAAGGCTGAAATATACCAAAGACAGAATAACATTCATTATAAGAATGTGAATGTTGATGAAGACATAATATGCTTACAAGATGAAACAGTGATTTCAGCTGGACAAATTGAAAAAGTGGACAAGTGCAGAACTGAAGAGATTTATGAATATTATACAATACATCCTCTGCATTCAAAAGAAATAATTGGAAACAGTATTGAATTATTTCAAATGAAAAAAGCAAAGGGAGGTCCCATGAGTGTATGAGAAAAAAGTTTAGAAGCTTGTTGTTTTTGCCAGATATTCCCCACTGGAGAAGGTGGACGATTTGATAAGCGAGATGTACAGATTCCAGCTTCAGAATACAGATCAACAAGAATATTTTGTGAAGATGCAAGATTTCGGCAGTGCATTCCATATATATTTCATCTTCTGTTCAAAAGCGATTTGTCTACATTTTCATATGCAGTGAACCACATATTAAAAACAGGACTTCGTTTTCAACATGTTTCTCCAAAGAGTTAATGGACAAAGTTGAACAAGGAGATGAACATTTAGAATCTCAGGAGGATATTCTCAAGGACTGACGATACATACCGTAAAATGCCATTTAGCGGCAGTTTTTTTATCGCCGTCTAACCCTGAAAACTATTTTCATGTTAGCGATGTATTATAAAGCCGTCGTTACATGGCAATAGTATCAGGGAAGGGCGGTGAAAACTGCTGCTAACATTAGCGAGATGGCGATAGGATATCCGAGATTAGCGGGTGAAAATTACCAATAGGACCATTAGCGGCAAAAAAACGTATGTTAGTCACCCCAAAGGGAGTTATTTTTTGTCTCTAAAGCAAAAAATCAGTCTACCTCCATTGTAAAATAAGCATACAAACCAATAAACTGCAGAATGGAGCAGCCAGGGCCAAGTGCAACACACATTAACAATGCCTGCAAGCCATCCAACATCCAGGATGACCAGGATGAGAGCCTTGATGCCTCACTGGACCTGCGTCTCGAGCCTGGATGCCTCGCTGGACCAGCGTCTGGAGCCTACAGTGTGATGCGCAGGAGCAGTGGAGCCGGTGAGCCATTGCGGTAGACATTGATGTACAACGATAGTCTAGCAGGTCGAATGTAGACACGTTGCTGACCTGTGTGAGAAGACCGCCTTGCGCGCCTTGGAGATTTCAATAGTAGAGGCGCTGCTGTGCGCCTACATAGGGAGGTCTACATCGCATGCTACGATCCACCACTGCACCAAGGTGCACGGAGGGGATTACCAACAGTGGGTGCTGCCTCTCTGCATCACAGGCAGAATTATATTTGGGCTGGCCGGATGCTGTGGAAGGTGAGGCCCCTGAGCTGCGCCGAACAAGTGTGGCATGCCTAAGGGGGCCCTGCTGCATCAACTGCTTCGGGAGGTTCACCAGTGGACTTGGAGGCGACTGCTGGACCCAGGCTTGTGAAATCCCTCCTGGCTGAGGCTCCTGCTGGCTGAGTTGCAGATTTGGAGAGAGTGCAGCGAAGTGCGCCACAGTGTCAATGTCCAGGGGAGGAGAAGGTGGGACACGTAACGCAGGATGCCTGGGGGTCGAGTCCCCCAGGCCTAGCCCACATAGATGATGCACCCAGTGTCGGCTCAACCGCTATGGCGGAAGACTGTCGCCACACTGCTTCCAAGCAGTGCAGAGGAGGAACAATCACCACATGATGATAACCCTGTTCATAATTGCAGGCTGCATTACAGCCTGCATGAAGAACATGCCCACCCCTCCAGTCCCTGGTTGCATGCCTTGTCCCGTTGCCAAAAACCAATCCCACCACAGCATCGCAGAGTTGTCATTGGCTCAGCGGAGGGAGCCTGGCTGACTACTTCCTGTTCCTTTGAAGCAGACACAGGAGAGCAGGAGCAACAAAGACACAGGATCCGGCTTTGAGGTAAGACTTCCCTTATAAAAATGTTTACAACACCCGCTCACTCACATATCCCCATTTCCATGCCTCATCCAGTGTTCCTTCCAGCGTTTGCCACCTCACAGATATCCAGGCCCTCCACACTGCTCAATGGCTGCCGCTGTGTACCCATGCACAGCCGGCATACCAACATGTGCCCAAGGCACATATGTGGTTGCGACGCATGCCATAACATCGCATTCCATTCCCATGCATACTAATACTAGGCCCATTGCAACAGTAGAGTAGGTGTTGGGTAGCGGAGACATCAATATCACTATTCCCACATCAGTGAGTGCAACCCAAAACTAACCTTTGCACCCCAAACGTGAACCCTGGAATTCCTTTTTGAGCCCCCATAACAAACCCAAAAATGAAATTTGACCCACATGCACACCCCAATTTCAATATGATACCCCAAAACACCCCCCAAAATCCATATTATACCCCAAAACACCCCCCAAATTCCAATATTTTACCTCAACACACACCCCAATTTTCATATTTTACCCCAAAACACCCCGCAAATTCCATATTTTATTCCAACACCCCCCCCAATTTTCATATTTTACATCCGAACCCATACCCATCTGAAAAACTTTAAATTACCCCATTACTGACCTCACATGAGTTGTAATCAAATGCGTTGTTGGAGTTGCGTTGTTGACGATGTACTGCCTGCGCTGTAATAGTTGTCTCCCATGCTAAAGGCAACCCATAGGCTACGCCGTTTGCATCCGTCTGCCCCAGGAAAGCGTTCTGCACCGAGGAACCTTCCTCTTGGGCACTCCACCGCTACAACGCCAGCACCCTCCTCGCCATCAACCCAAGATGCCACCTTGCCGGCCAGGCCATCACCTACAGAAGCACATGTACTCTAATGACCCAAGGGTGACCATGGAATAACTCAACTCCCAGATCCGGACCAAGCCCAAGCACATGCTCTACAGCATCCTCATGTGCAGGACCTCCAGGCCATGGACCCCCAAATCTTCTGCCAGCAGGATCTTCAATTACAGCCACAACACTGGACTCTCCTGGTCGGACCATCATTGGTAACATCACGTCTTCACCTTGCCCACCGGACGCCACTTCCATAATCACACCCCCTCACAGCTGGAACAAGGCCACCGAAGAACATCTTGTCCACTCCCTCTGCACCAACACTCCACCAATGCTTCCAAACGAGGACACTGCAGCGTGCAACCACCACCGATAGATCTCGAACAGCACCGACTTTTGGGCACCCCTTGATGAACAGCACTGTGTCAGTACCTTCTGCCTGCCAGATGGCAGGTGTGAGGGTGATGCAGTGCCACAGGGATAGGCTGGCCCCATGCATTGCTGGAGTTGCATCATGGTTGTGACACGACTGCAGCAATGCGTGACTTTAGCGCAGACAGATACGTCAGGATTCCTGACGTATCTGTCATTACTTGCATCATTGAGAGCACTGTCCAGTGAATACAGCACATCCATGCTGTCGCAGGAAGGGCATAGTGAGAAGTGTTGCAACACTGTCCTTTTGCAGCGCTGCAATACTTTTCATGACTGAGGCCCAAGAATGCGCACTATCTTATTGATGGTGCGCATTTCTGCACTGAAGTTTTGTCGCAGGGCTGCACTGCAACATTGCTTGCAGCCCTGTTCAGCACCAAAACATGCTGGGATGTGGCCCCAAATGTTAACCCCATTTTTAAGACCAGCTATTTTCTGGTCTTAAGTAACTGGCTCTAACTGTAGTTAGAGCCGGTTTTTAGTCTTCAGAAGTTCAAGGATCAACTTGTGAATATGGAGTAGTGTTGTCTGCTGGTATTTTCGCATGGGAATGGCTCTCCTGCATATAACTATTGCTAACAGAAGTAGCAATCTTTATAGCAGACTTTTTCACCTAAAAACTATTGCTAACAGCTGTTAGCGACAGCTTGGTAATATGGCGATAAAATTATCGCTGCATTAGAGGCAGAAATGTGCCGCTAACGCAGCAATAAGTCCTTGTGAGTATGCCCCTCAGTTAATTAATTTGATGGCATGCCAACGTGGTACCAATGAGTATTGGTAGTGTTGTCATGGAGAACTTAAATGCATGTTAAGAAACTTAGGTACTCCTATATGCTTTGTAACATTTAGCTGTGCTTAATATGCATGGGAAGAGTTACCTGAATTTCTACGAGAAGCAAATTCAAATGTTTCAAACATTGAATTGAAGACAGCTGGATAACTGTGTTCCTTGGATCCTGAGAACATGTGCAGATATTTTAAACATAGGTTTCAAACTATGATGTCATTTCTCTGCAATAAAAATAATCCACCTCTTGGAGAGGTAACAGATTTTTTTGGTAGAAAGGCGTACCAAGAAAGAGGTACTCCTTAAATACATATGCTATTTTGGATAAAGAATGCACCAAAATGTGGAACTGATACTGATTAAACTGTTTTGTCTTTTATCAAACAGTATGTCACATGCGCCATTCTAAGAGATGGAGGAGAAAAGAGCTTGAGACAACAAGTTTTACGGTCTCAAAGTCATCGAAGTGGGAAATACTGCAGACGAAAATACAAGTGTAGAAGTAAAATTTATACAAAGTGCCATTTTGGATTCCCACGTCCTATAATTTCTAAAGGAAGAGTAAATAGTTTCTTGTCAGCAGTAAGACATACAAAAACTGGAAAACTTCCCAAGAATACATAGAATTTAAAAAGAACACAAGCTTCAAAGTACCTTAATGACTACAAACCAGTTATTTTGAAAATGTTGAAAGCAAACATGGATATCCAGTATGTTGCAGATAATTCAATTGCTGTAGCTTGGTGAGTCTTAGCAAGAAGTATTACAGCTTTAAAATGCTATCCCATCGAGAGATCGGATCCTATGAATGTTCGGATCAGTTGAGCCCAGCCAGTTTATATTCAAAGACAAGAGGAATCATTTGGGTAAGTCTAGGTCTTGCCGCCACACAAAATAGAGTATTGAAATCTTTTCAAGAAATTGAATACTTAGCACAGAATGAACCAGAAAGTATAGATATTGGTAAAACTAATATGTTGGATATATACTATCCCAAAAGAAATCCACATCTCAAAAACCTATGGCTGTATGAAATACTTTAACATTACAGCTTTAAAAGAAAATTTAAGAAAATATAAAAGAAGAAAAATATGCAGTAATTGGATGTGACGGATGTTTGGTAAAAGTTGCCACAGGAAATCTTATTAACTAACGAAAACTCAGTTGCAAAAGTCCAGATAATAGGGAATTTTTCCATTTAGCACTTCTGCAACTGTTCAACCTTTGGCGTAGTGAAACGGAATTACTTAGAGATTTCCATTGCTAAGAAGATTATTTTAATGCAAGTAAAGATAATATTCAGTGCACACTTTTCCCTACATATCTACAAATGTTAAATGGTGAGATTGAATAAGAAAGTACTATTGCAGCTGAAATGGGTAGAGAAAGTTCACAAGATAGTCAAAGTTCTGGGCCACTGAGTCAAGATCCACTGGAACAACTAATTGTCGAAAATGAACCAGCAATAGCCATGAATGAGGTAGAAACAGCAATGCAACAAGCACAACAGGTTATCATTCAGTTGGAAAAGTTAGAAGAACAACTAAATATTGAACAGAAATAAATATATCTACAAGTCAAAGAACAGATACAACATGGTTTGCTGCATGAAATAAAGAATGCAAATGTTCATTATTTAAACCTATTCTAATATACATCTGCGGTCAAGCTGGAACAGGAAAACGTTTCTTAATTAAGGTTTTGACCAGTTATCTATACAAAACCACAGAATCACATTTATCATGTGTTGTAAGGCTCCAACTGGATTAGCAGCACACAACATTAAAGGGATTACTTTACATTGGTTACTTATGCTACCAGTTGAACATGATAATACATTGAAATATCAGAAGCTATCTGCAAAAGCTTGTTATGAAGTCTCAAGAGTATTGAAGGAAACTAAACTTTTAATCATTGATGAGGTAAGCATGGTCTCAAACTTAATGTTTACCTGTGTACATTTAAAAATGCAACAAATTTTAAAAACAGATTACCATGTTCTGTTTACATTTATTCGGAGATCTACTATAACCTACTCCTGTAAAAGGACAGACAGTTTATAAAACACTTGTCCATGAAGACACTAGGAAATCTTTGGGGATTATTGAAAATGTGAACATTTGGTTACATTTTGAATATAAAGAACTTGTTAAAAATATGTGATAAGCAAATGATGAAGATTACAGAAATATTCTTCAAGACATAGGAATTGATGTCTTAACAAAACATGGTAAGCTAGCTTTAGAAAGTCGGCTACTAAGGAACTTGTTTACAACTGGTAAAACAGCAGCTGAGGTAGTGTACAACATGCTTGGTCAAAAGCTATCTATAGTTTCCCTAATGCCTACTCTGCAAAAGTGTTCTATATTTAATCAACAACTTCTCAAACTGGAAAAACAACAAAAAGTATACATTTAAGCGATTGATACATTTGAACACCAGGGAGTGACTATTCCTCCTGCAGAGAAACTACAGGCTAAATTGGATTATTTGGATAAGTCTGTATCTAAAACTGCAGGCTTAGAAAAGACTTTACATGTATGTATAAACTGTCCGGTAATCTTATTGCGTAATTTGAATGGTGAAGAAGATTTAGTAAATGGAGCAATGGGAAAAGTTATTGATTTTGTAAACTTTCAGAATAGAAATGGAATAGAATTTTTGATTATAAAATTTGATCAGATTAAAAAGGTAAGACAGATTGGGCGTTGTGTTGTACATTTTTTGCTTGTAAAAGATGTGTATATTCGCAGACAACAGTTTCCTCTGTCTTTAGTGTATGCTGTAACTATTCATAAATCTCAATGTTTAAGTATAAGCACTGCTTTTGTAAATATTGGAAGTACAGTGTTCAAAGAGGGAATAACATACATTGCATTGTCTGAGTAAAAATGTTGTCTGGTTTGTATTTGATAGATTTTGATGACAATAAGGTTAATACTGATTGCAATTGTGTAAGGGAGTACAATCGTTAAAGACAACTTTATACACCTGATTTAGGTGAATATTCCATATATGAGAAATATATAGTGTGTCCAAAACAGAAATATCTCAAAGATGCAATTGAGGTTAAAAAAAAGAAAACAGGGGGCGTGGCCAAGATGACAATCTAGGAAGACGCTGTTCCCGGAGGCTCCCCCCGCTGGATACCCCAAACCGACCAAATACCGTACAACCACCCCACCAGAGATCCGCGGTGGTGGAGGGTTCCACTGTAATACATAGACGGCACTTGAGAGCGTTTCTGGAGTCCGAAAGCTGCAGTGGCAGCCCCTTAAGCCGCATCGCTGTCCGTAACGAAATGGCACCCTGACAGAATAGGTGCCGTAGCGAGGGAGACTGAGGCCGCCGAGGGGGACCCTCAAGCTTCAGCAGCCAAGAGGACACGAGGGAGACACTCAATCTGCCCGAGCAAGCGACCTGTGGACGACGACGGTGGTGGCTGGGTACTCTATGAGCCCAGCTGCATCCCCTGCACTAAGTGAGTGGCGGGGCAGCGGAGGTGCGCGCTGACGTGTGAAATTTGAGGCCGAGGCTGGGAGGCCTAGTTCAGTGTGGCAGCGAGCCATCCTTCAGCAGAGCAGAGACTCCAGTGCAGCGAGGGCTCGCTGTGATACACCACTGCCTATTGTGGCCCGGCACCACGACAGGGTGGGTGTCGAAGTGGGTGAGACCGGGGCCGCCGAGGGAGACCCCCTGAGCATCGACAGCCAGTCTGACACACTGGTGACAGGCTGCCTGCCCGTGTGAGCTGCCCGGAGACAACGACTTAGCAGGCAAGAGCCCCAAGAACCCAGCTGTGATCTCTACGAACTGTGAGTGGCGACGAGCGCTGAGGTGTGAAAATCAAGGCCGGGGCTGAGAGGCCTACTCCAGTGTCACTGTAGGACGCTCCCTTCCCCATCAAGCGCAGTACCTGGAGTGACAGTGACTGGCTGCCGGACGAACAGGTGCATGCCAATGCAGTGGACTCTCCAGATATTTCCACTTAGAACAGGAAGACTCAACTGGTCAAGTTTAGTTTAATGTCCCTGCGTTTGGGGGGGTGTAGAAGGGTAGGAGATGCTTACTATGGTTACTTTTTGCTGGTGTTTTAGTATTTTTACTTTGTTCTGGCTGGGGCCCTGATAACCAGGACCCCAACCTTGCTACTTCCTCTCTAAATTGTTTACATGTACATTAGGTACACTCCAGATTGGTTACTGGGTTACCCTTGTGAGTCCCCTGTACATGGTACTTTAGGTACTAAGGCCATAGGTACCCCAGAGGCCTACCTGGGGCTAAAGCATGTATTATGCCACCCCTGGGAAGCTTTCCAAAATGGCACCACAGGTCTGTTACTGCAGACTGGGTAAGGTGGTGCATGCACCCCTTACTGAGATATAGGTTACCTATATCTACCTTTAATCACTGACACATATAAACCTGTAAGTCACTCCTATGGCAGGCCTTATCAATCCTGAAGACCGAGTGTTTGGTTTTGTGTGAGAGGGTGCCCATGCATGAGCAGGACCCCTCTGCAGCTTTCAGAATCAATTTTCAGTAGCTGTTCTGTGATGCAGCCAGACCACATATTCGTAATTGCATTATAACCTCGTGTAAATGGTAACTTTGGAATGGCTGCATGAAAACATGTCGTGTTGGTGTCAAACACTTTGGAATCCTACCACCCCGCCAATCCTGGCGACAGGGGTAGAATTCCACTCTTCTAGAGGGAGAGACATGTACACAATGACCTAACCGGTAATAGTTTAAAAGAGCCCAAGTATCACAAAATGGATGCTGCAGTCACAGGAAGGTGTAACCACCTCCCAGACAGGCTTCAGTGTATTGGGGCTGGGTGGGTGCATTCATAGAATGCTTTTCCAACAGTGCTGGGGCACATTTGGTATCCCTGTGCATATCCCAGTTCAAACCGGTTGCAGAGACACTCAGCCCCTGCTCTGGTGCGAAACTGGACAAAGGGAATGGGTGTAACCACCCCCTCTTCCCATAACCTTCCATAGGTGGGTCCCAGAGTATGTACATCCCCCTTTCTTAGTATAAGCATGGGACCTCAGTCCTTAGGACTTCATATTACACCTGGACGAAACTCTGAAACATATATCCTGGAAATTCTACATTCTACATCGACTAGAAGATGAAAGAATCTTCCTTGGGGTCAAGCAGTGACTCCCCTGTTCAAACAGGCACCAATGAAGCATCTTGCTGGTCTGCATTCCCAAGGCTTCTTCCAGATCTCGACAGATTTACGACTCAGGACATGGAGTTCCAGACTTCTCAGAGGCCCACACGAGATCCCAGCAAAGCTGAGACCCGCAGCCCTCACGAGTGATGTGGGACCTGAACTCCTGGACACCGTGCACATTTGCTAGTGCATCCACTTCCCAAGCTTTCCTGAGATTTTGCATTGGCTACTTGTAGTACAATCCCTGTGCACCATCTGCACCAAATAGAGTGACCCTACACTCCACGAGTGTTCCCTGAACCTGCTTCTAGCATTTCTGCTCGAGGCCCCTTCACGATCCCTGGTCTGTCCACTGGCGGGTCCCCACGAATGTAAGTCTTCTGTTTCTTGGGCTTCCCTGGTTGCTCCAGACATGCCCTGACTCCCCTCCAAAGGGTGAGTCCACCAGACCCTCCTGCTCTGCACCGAAGCCAATCTCTGCTTTCTGCGTGGGTTGCTGTTGCTAAGGTTTATTGGGTCCAATCCGGAATACGACACCACAGCACTCAACATCCTTTGTGGGCAGCTCAAATTCAGCTCCTGGTTATCCTCAACGCCTCCTGGTCTTCATGGCTGCACTCCCAAGCGCCTCCTCAGATCAACCAACCACGCCCTCGCCGCCGTCCCCCGCATCCGAAGAGCGACAACAGGAGGAAGATCCTTCTCCTACCTGGCCGCCAAGACCTGGAACTCACTTCCCACCGATCTGCGCCTGACCCAAGACCACCTCTCCTTCAGGAAGAAGCTCAAGACCTGGCTGTTCGAGCAGTAGCGGCACCCCCCCCCCCTCCCAGCGCCTTGAGACCCTACGGGTGAGTAGTGCGCTCTACAAATGACCTGATTGATTGATTGATTGATTGACCTTCTTCGCCTGAAATCACCCGACATCGGTTGGCATCTTCTCATCGCCTTCCTAGTCACTGGCAAGTGACCCAGACCCTGTCCCCTCTGCTTTCAGGTTCTTCACATATCCGATCCACCCTTGGATCCAGCTGGACACCTTCCACTTGGTCGCCTGCAGCATTTTTCAGCAGCTCACCATTGAAATCGACGACGAAACCCTATGCACCCGGCTTCCCTGGGTGAGATAACTCGACTACTCCGGTACTCCTGTGGGTGTTGACTCTAGAACCTCCTAGTTCCAAAGGGGTTTGCTCCAAGTTCTCTTCTAAGTGTCCTTAATCTTTAAAATTCCAACAGAAACTTTCCCCGTAGTAGTCAATGGTGATTCGAGGCTGTGTTTAGACATTGCACACGTCCCCCGTGGGTCCCCTGTGTCCTGGTGGCCCCAGCGGTTCTAAAAGCTCTAGGCCTTGTATCTATGTTAGTCGTGGTTCTTATAACACTCTCTTAATATATGGTTTGGTACGCCCCTAGGGCTCAATGTATATTGTGCTAATTTACTGTGTGCTAATTAAATTTACAGAATGTACTTTTACCTCTAGCCTCATAAAGAGGGATGTGTTTAGAATAAATACATTTATTTTATATATATACCGGGTGTGGTTCTCCTTTCATTTGGTCATTCATGAGATTATAGACTGGTAAAACAAGCTGCTTTACATTCCTCCAAGACTAAGCCTGAAGGCTGCTCTCCACAGCTACCACTAGGATAGCTTTCTATATAGGTTGTCTTTAAACCTACCATCAATAAGGGTTGCTTGGACTGGTGGGAGGTGCCCACTAGAATAGTGGACAGTATATACCAGGCCAACTTCTCACAACGCCCGGCATAAGCCATCTGTCCATGGCATATCCTGCATCATGGGGGTCGCGTTAAGTGGCTTGGTTGATGGCGGCAAGTTGGGCGGCCCAATTTTTAATGCCTTGGAGGCTTATGGCACCGTCAATCCAGTTGAGGACCAATTGTTTATGTGCTATTCAAGGTCTCCCTTTCCAGACCAGTTCCCTAAAATAACTGGCTGGCACCGGATTGGGCACATTTTGCAATGCATAAAAGAAACAGGTAAAGCCATTATTTTAAATAACGCTGCCCGCCCAAGGAGTTAGAGAGGCAGTGTCTTCCATGCAGCAATATCCCGCCGGAACCTCTGTAGAGGTGGGCGCAGGTTCCTTTCATAGTGCAGTTTAGGGTCAAGAGTGACAAATATTCCCAGATAGCAGAATCAACCCTGTGCGGTCTGAATCAGGCAATTGTCAAAAAAATGGGGAGGGGAGCAATTAAGCACATACATTAGTGATTTATCCCAATTAATTGAAAAACCAGAGTGTCGCCCAAATGTTGCAAAAATGTCTAGGATACTTCTGAGTGATCTAGTTAGAAAAAAAAGTATGTCATCTGCATATAGCGAGATGCAATCCTCCCAATCCAGTGACCATCTCCGTCCTTAAATAACAGGGTCTTGTCAGATCCAGGCCGCCAGTGGTTCCAGGGATAAGGCAAATAATAGTGGTAACAGCGGGCACCCCCGACGGGTACCTACGCTCAACTCGAAGGCCTCAGAGCGCTTGTTGTTTACTACTACTTGCGCCTGTGGTGTCGCATATAGCAGTCTGATCCAGGATATATAAGTAGGTCCGAAGCCCAACTTCTCAAGCACCGCCATGAGATATGGCCATTCTACGGTGTCAAATGCAATCGAGGCATCTAGGGATAGTATAATGGCGGCTTCCTGGATTGTGTTAGCTCTGCCCAAGACACCATGAACTCGCCGCAGATTCAGGGCCGTATTCTGCTGAGGCATGAAGCCCGATTGATCTGCATGCACTAAACTATTTATTACCTTAATTAGCCTGGTTGCGAGTAACTTGGCGAGGATTTTGGGCTCCGCGTTAAGAAGGGAGATTGGTCTGTACGGAGAGCACAGATCCCTAGGTTTTCCTTCTTTATGAAAATTCACCAGAGAAACCAGACGCTAGTCCGGTGTGAGGACGCCCATACTTCTACGTGCTTCATACAGTGCCTTTAGGTACGGGGAGCGCAAGTCTGGGCATAGCATAAATAGTTCAACGGGGAGCCCACTGGGATTCATGGCCTTACCTAATTTAAGACTTCGAATGGCCTGCGCTATCTCTTCATACGGTATAGTACTGTCTAGATATAACTTATCATCAGGGGAGAGTGTAGGCAGTCTGAGAGCTCACAGGAGGGCTCTAGAATCTTCCTACCCAGGAGCGATGTGGATTTGTATATGGTACAAAAGTGTTTTGTGAATGCTTTTGTAATTGCCATGGGGTCACTAATTGTGCTACTGCCTTTGACTGTCAATTCAGAGACTAGTCTGCTGGCTCTTTCTTTCTTATCGAGCCAGGCAATAAACTTGCCGGCCTTATCACCACACTTGCAGATCCTGCCATCTCTTCCTGCCCCCCAGTCCTTGGCTTTATCTGTGGCTATGTGTTTGTATTCTTCCCTTTTTAGGTGCAGGAGGTGTAGCGTGTCCGCTGATGGATCCCCATCCGAAAGTCTCTCAAGGTCTAAAATGTCCGACTCAATTTTCTCCAGTTCTCTGTCCTTCTCATTTTTTTTTTTAATCTTTTTTTGTTGTCATTGTTAGTTTTGGCAAAAAATTCAGGTTGAACACAATCACATTTTACTGTCAACGTACATGTGTTTCTCATTTTTGGTCCCAGCTATGAGAGATATGGCACTCCCCTGGACAACTGATTTAAAGGCCTCCCATGGTATCAGTGGGGATTCAACCAAGCCCTGGTTCTCTTGAAAGTAATACCGCATAAAATGTAAAAGTTCTTTTTTGACCTGCGGGTTTCGCAGATACCATGGGTTGATTGGCGCAATTCCACCCGTCTGTGCTTCTCCCAAAGCTATTTGGACCCATAGAGGGAATGGTCCGAGATGCCCCTAGCTAGGTGTTTGACCTCCCGGATATAAGCCTTTTGTGTCGCAAGCACATAATCAATGCGAGAAAAGCTTGTGTGGGCTCCCGAAAAAGGTGTGCTGTATACTGGTAGAATGAAATGCCTTCCATGTGTCTGTCAGTTCCAGGGAGTCAAGAAAGTCAGGCAACCAGCGGCTTGACGGAGTCAGGTCCCTCGAGGGTGCCAGTTCATGGAACCCGAAGCCACCGCATTAAAGTTTCCACCCACCAGGAGGAGACCCTCAGGGAGTCCCAAGAGAAGCGTCCCCAGGGCAGTGAATGTTGTATTTTGGAGACTGGGGGGGACGTAGACTGAAATTAAATTGTGGGTGTGTCCCTCCCACCTCCCTGTGAAAAATCTGCTATTATTTAATATAATTGTTTCAAAGGTGAAAATCTTGTTCTCTTGATTTTGCAGGTTTCTCAGTGAGTCTTCAACAATTACCTACAATGACAGGGTATGGTTCCTATGGATATCTGTAAATGCAATAATGCACATTGTTTGCTAGGCTGTCAACAATGAACTTTGATGACTTACTTTATCCTCAATTAAATTTTGGACTTGTGGACATGGCCTTAGTTGGCTTTGTGGAATACCTAAGTATCTTGTTTGGCGTACATTTCTCAGATGTTTAGTTGGGTTATTCTGTAACTCAGGACAACATATTCTGGGTTTGCGTGCATGACACCAACAACCTAAGATGGCTACCTCAGATTGCAGATGTGACAGGTTTCATGTTGGATATTTGAGTAGGAAGATGGGTGCAAGGTGAAATGGGGGTGAGGACAGTAACATGCCGGTGGTGGTGAAGAGACAAGGGCTCATGGTTGATGTGTTGAATGGGATGTTCCTTTAGCTGAGGCTGAGAAGACTTGTGCTCCTTGAGTGGAGTTGGTTCAGTTGCAAGATGCCTGCCAGGTGAGAAGGGAAGTGAGGAGTGTAGCATGCTGGGTGGTGGTGTAGAAACAAGGCCTCATTGTTGATTTGATGAAGGGGATGTACCTTAAGCTGAGGCTGAAAATAGTTCAGTTCCTTGAATGGTGTTAGTTCAGTTGCCAGATGGCTGACAGGTGAGAATGGGGTGAAGAGTTTAACATGCTGGGTGGTGGTAAAGAGACAAGGCCTCATGGTTGATGTGTTGATGGGCATGTACCTTTAGCTGAGGCAGAGAAGAATTGTGCTCCTTGAGTGGAGAGTTCAGTTGCAAGATGGCTGCCAGGTGAGAAGGGCTGAGTAGTATAGCCTGCTGCATGGTGGTGAAGAGACAAAACCTCATGGTAGATGTTTTGAAGGGTATGTACCATTAGCTGAGGTGGAGAAGAGTTGTGTTCCTTGAGTGGAGTCAGTTCAGTTGCATGATGGCTGCCAGGTGAAAAGGGGAGTGAGGAGTATAGCATGCTGGATAGTGGTGAAGCAACAAGCCTCATGGTAGATATAGCTATTCATAACTTTCATTCTGAGTATTGTACCATAGCTGTATATTGTAAAGATCTTTGATTGAACACACATTTACATGATCTTACATTACATGCTTCAATTCTTGTTGTATTTGATGTTCTACTTACAGACCCAATTGGAATATGATACCATGTTGCAATGAATATTCATAGTGTAGTTTACAACATTATTCTTGGCTGCATACAAAACTAGTTTTGATACGTAATGTATGTGCCATGTTCACAGAGTAAATGTAAATAGTGACAGAAAACGCCTATTTGATTGCAGACAGGGTTTTGTGACATTGTGTCAGTTCTTATAATATGGCTTACCAGAGTCCAATCCTTCCTGCATTCCTTCCAGTCCCTCAGGGTATAGGATGGCCAAGACCTTCTCCTCACAGGGGACTAGTCGTAATGGTGCGCTGGGAGGCCCCCCGCCATCACTCTGTGCCTCTAGGAGGTGGTCGCTGTATTTCTTAGGAATCTTCTTCCGGAGGTCATTCCACCTCATCCTAGCATCTTTCTGTGTGCGTGGGATGTTTCTAACAGCATTTACACAGTTGACTATCATCTTCCACCTTTCCTATCTCATTCTGTGAGTAGTATGCTGGAATTAGGTCCCAAATATTTGGGGCTCAACTTTGAGGATTTCATCCACCATGCTTGTTCTTTCACTTTCACTAAAAGCTGGATTTTTGGAGGACATAGTGAGGGGCGAAATTTTTTTTTAGGTTAGTGAGTTTAAAAGAATATTTAAGAAGGGAAAAATGACTTAGGTTGTGCAAACAGACGTAAAGGGTGGGGGCAGTTAATGAGTGAAACTTTGGAAATGAGTGAACAAAGATGGTTGAGATGAAGAAACCTGGTCTCTCTGGAATGGCAAAGTAGCTCCATCAAATTAGGGGGTGTGTTTTATTATGTGATTTGAACGGGTGGTCCCTTGTGACAAGATTTCAGAGGTGTGGTATCTGAATCCTGTCAATAGTATGTTTGAGGATTTAAAAAAAAATATTTGGGTCCTTCACACATCAGCTATAGACCGCCTTTGCCTAACCACCGTAGGCTGTCTACCTCGTAAGACTGCCAATGTCACCTTGTGCTCATTATACACTCAGCAGTGGAATCGCTATCCTGGCGGTGTCTGGCGTCTCACTGTCAACAAATCAGCCCACCGCAACTCTGCTGCAGGATCTCCAGGGTGGTGGTGTATGTTTAGGACTGCTCAACTTGTAATACAATGGGCGGTTGTCCACTGGTGCAGTGGCGTCGTAGAGTAGACGGAAGCGGTTCTCCTGCCGTCAGACCACCAAACTCAAAATTAGGCTCTATGTGTGTGAATATCTGCATGGGTAAGCAAGATTATTTAGTTCTAGATGTATTTGCAAGAGAAACAGTGGGTTGGTAACTGTGTCAATGAGTTAGTTGCTTAGGGACTGGTTGAATGGATGCGTCTCTGGTTGTATGAGTTGTGTAATCACTGTATGTGTGAATGTGTCAGTGGCTGTACAAGACTCAACCTTTCTGTATAGTTTGACAGATTAATTTTGCTGAACTATGCCGCAAGGTAAAATTACAAAATCGGTTGAATAAAGTGCTGGCAAACTATACTAAGTAATTTTCATGTATAAAAACACTCTCTACGGGTATGTCTAATTAATAATTCCATGGTAGACCAAGTCTTTTGGGTCATAAAACATGTACAACTCCAGTCACAATTGAAAAAGAGAAAGACCATAAATATATGTAAGTATTTCATTTAGAAAATTACAGAAACATAAGAGTACACATTACTTATACTGTAATACTAAATGACAATGAACAAAACATTTTGTTTTCCCCTTTTTACTGTTCTCAGCTTTCATACGTCTCACCATAAACAAGTATGTAGAAGTTTGGTTGGAGTAACAAAGGGGACAATTTCTTAGTTTCAAAGGCAGTTTTTGCTTTCGACTTAAGGCTGCTGTAATTGGATTATGTAGCATTTATATGTGGTATTAACTCATTTCTGGAAGATAAAAGGACTTTAATTTTGAGGAACTTTTTACAGACATAACCCCCAGTAGGCCACAAATGTCTAGAGCACAGATGAACCATGTAGAAGAAACCCTGTGCACCACATTCTTATCCAGAATTCCTCCTTAGAACTTAAGTTGAAGAAAGAAAAGATAGGTATTTGGTAGTTTCAAAAGAAGTTTTGGTATGAATTTTAGGCTGATGTCATTGCATTCCATCAATCCAGTTTCGCTCTCAAATAGAGAGTGTATTGTCCAGTGGTTATATTAATTCCTTCATGAAAGATGATAGCCAAAGTAGTAATAGGGTGAACAAAGCAAACACAAAGAGATGATAGATGGAGCACTTAAACTTTTCAGACACTTACCCCCAGTCACAGATCTGGGTTCAATCTGTCATTGTTCTTTAGCTCACTTCACCTCCCCAGTTCAGACACAGCCACATGCAAATCAGTCTTGACCTTGTCCCTCATGGGAACAGTCCAGCAAGAACTGCCCAGCCAGGTCTTTCCTGGCTTGGAAACAAGTATCCTGGGACCGGGTTCAGGGTAACACCCCTGATCAGCCATGCAAGCGGCGGAGTCCCATAGAAAAATGCCATTTGCGGTGATTGCACAGTGCGGATGCGTGTCCGCACTGTGCAATCATCGCGAACGGCACCTTGCACAGTGCAAGCAGTCCCTTCTTTCCCTTTTCTGCCACTCAAGTAGATTTTTACTCAAGCAGCAGCTTTCTCAACGCGACAAGCAGTTTCTCAGCGTGAGCGGTCACAACCATACACGACCACTCGCAATGAGAAACCTGACCACCCTGCTTTGAGAAATCTCGCCGGGATGTTTATTTTTCCACGGTTGCGGTCAACCAACTTGACGTTGAGGATAGCAAGCGAGGAAAAAAACTCCGCTCCCCTTTGCGAATTCAGAACATATTCGTTTTCAGAATGTCTCTACTTTCTGGATCAAATTGCGTGAGATACTATATTTCTGGGAAAGAATTTAGTACTTTATTTCAACTGCTCGCAAGGTCTAGACTTACCCATTCAATTTTCTTTTGACTTTGAATACAAACTAGCCATGTTCAAGTGGTCCAAACATACATAGAAACCTATTTCTCCGTGGGAAAAGTATTTTCCAGCTGAAACAGTATAATTTCTTGGCAAGACTCTATTCTGCGGAAATCTCCTCTCCCATCTTTTTCATTTCTATTTTCTTTGATTTTGGTAAATATGATGTCACATAGCAAGCAACAGCAATAGAGTTGTCTGCAAAGTATCACTGAAATAATATCGAGTGACAAAATATCGACCTTCAAAAATATCGTTGACAAAATATAGACTGTCAAAATATCGACTTTCTATGTACAAACAGGTAAGTACAAAAATATCGAGTTTTAAATATCGTTTACAAAAATATAGTTGTAAAAAATATCGACTTTAATAAAAACAATGTTTAATTACATTAATATAAAAAATTAATTACTAAAATATACTTAACAATACTTAAAATAACTTTTAATAATTAAATAATTAATGAAAGTAAAAAAAAAAATTTTTTATTCATATTTCTTAAAACATATATATATATAGTAACAACATTTAATTAAATAATAGCCAATATTATTAACGTACAAATACAAAAGAGTAAAAAATACTATTCCCACTCCAGTGGGTGCAACAGTAGGGAAAGCGTTGGATAGCGTAGGGGTTAAAATTACTATTCCCACTCCAAAGAGTGCAACAGTGGATATATGACGTTACAACGCAACTTTTACAACGCACTACCATTACAACGAAAATTTTACAATGCAAAAACTATTACAACGCATGTTTTTACAACGCATGTTTTTACAACGCAGATACCTTTACAACGCATACCATTACAACGTAAGTATTGGTAAGTATGTAATATTTTTTTTTAAATTAATTTAATATAATGTAATTTAATTTAATTTCATTAAATTAATTTAATGTAAATTTAATTTTACTTTATTTTTACACTGTACCCCTGTACCCCAAAAACCCCAAACTGACCCTGAACCCTAAAAAAAACCCTTTACCCAAAAACCCAAAACTGACCCTGAACCCTAAAAATACCCCTTTACCCAAAAACTAAAAACTGACCCTGAACCCTAAAAATACCCCTTTACCCAAAAAACAAAAACTGACCCTGAACCCTAAAAATACCCCTTTACCCAAAAACTAAAAACTGACCCTGAACCCTAAAAATACCACTTTACCCAAAAACTAAAAACTGACCCTGAACCCTAAAAATACCCCTTTACCCAAAAACTAAAAACTGACCCTGAACCCTAAAAATACCCCTTTACCCAAAAACTAAAAACTGACCCTGAACCCTAAAAATACCCCTTTACCCAAAAAACAAAAACTGACCCTGAACCCTAAAAATACCACTTTACCCAAAAACTAAAAACTGACCCTGAACCCTAAAAATACCCCTTTACCCAAAAATTACCAAAATTTACACTAAAAAAATTATTATATACTTACCAATACTTACGTTGTAATGGTATGCGTTGTAAAGGTATCTGCGTTGTAAAAACATGCGTTGTAAAAACATGCGTTGTAATAGTTTTTGCGTTGTAAAAGTTTCGTTGTAATGGTAGTGCGTTGCAAAAGTTGCATTGTAAAGGATGTTTCCCTCAACAGTAGGGAAAGCGTTGGATAGCGTAAGGGTTAAAATTACTATTCCCACTCCAAAGGGTGCAACAGTAGGGAAAGCGTAGGATAGCGTAAGGGTTAAAATTACTATTCCCACTCCAAAGGGTGCAACAGTAGGGAAAGCGTAGGATAGCGTAGGGGTTAAAAACACTATTCCCACTCCAGTGGGTGCAACAGTAGGGAAAGCGTTGGATAGCGTAAGGGTTAAAATTACTATTCCCACTCCAGTGGGTGCAACATTAGAGAAAGTAAATACTTCATATATTAATAAATAAATTACAAAATAATATCAATATACATTTATTTAAAAATGATTAAGTATTTAATATAACATAATAATTAATATATTAAAATTACTAATTAACTATGAATATTTCAATTAGTTACCTATTAATACTAATGTATAACTAATTACCAATTATTTATTTGATAATTAAAAATTAATTTACAAATATTTTATATTAAATACAATTAAATAAATGTTATTATTTCATTAATTATTATTAAATTACTTCCCACTCTATTCCCCTATAAACCCACAACCCGCTACAGGAAATAAATAATTGTATTTAACATAATTAGCAATTAATCCATTAAATTAAATTAATTACCAATTAAATTTTAATTAATTAACAAGTATTTTTTAATTAACAATTAATTAAATATTACTACCAATTATTAAATTTACATATTTAATTAATTATAATTAAATTACTTCCCACCCTATTCCCCTATAAACCCACAACCCGCTACAGGAAATAAATTATTTAAATTTACATAATTAGCAATTAATCAATTAAATAAATTAATTATCAATTAAATTTTAAATAATTAACACATATTATTTAATTACCAATTAATTAAATATTACTACATATTTAATTAATTATAATTAAATTACTTCCCACCCTATTCCCCTATAAACCCACAACCCGCTACAGAATAAAATTACACAATAATTAAAAAAAATCATTAATTAAAAATAATTATAACATAAAATGACACTTTTCACACATATTATAACATGAAAAAACACTATAAATAATTAAATATTATTTTAAAAACGATATTTTTTACTATCTAGATTATATACTTGGATATTTTCACTTTCTATATTATTTACAGTCGATATTACTTCACTTACCTTAAAAACGATATTTTGGCTGTCTATATTCTGTCCTGTCGATATTTTGTCCAAACGATATTTCAAACTCGATATTCTGTCCAAACGATATTTTGGAGTCGATATTATGTCTGTGCACCGTCTGCAAAAAATTGTAGATCCATATTTGCATTTTACATCTTCAGAATAACAGGGTTGTATTCATTAATATACTTTTAAGGCTCTCCTCTTCTGAGATTGCATGTATTTTTCTGTGATTTCCGTGTCAGTGTATGTCTGACTGCAGATAAAAAGCTGTTGACTCTTCCTTCAGAAATACCAGGTCTTCGGAATTCAAAATGACATCTTGTGTACAATGCAGGACACTGCATTATACTCCTGAGGCTTGGGCCGGGCGGCCTTTCCTTAACCTGATACTATTATTCTATTGATAGCACTTGCCCTGTGTGTCCGCTTCCCCCCAGCACCAGCGCGCCGCTTTTTAATCACGACGCTTGGTATCTCACCGATTTGAGGGGGTAGATAGCATTTTAAAAAATTGTATTGGCACTATAGTAGTTCACTTACTTTAGTCAGCGCTGCCTCCCCCCAGAGTGTCCGGCCGATTTTAGGGCTGGGATTCCTGGGACTCGGGTGGAGTGATTACGGCGGCCATCTTGGGTGAGTCATCGGTATAAAATCAAGTCAGGGGCTTGAATCTCGAGAACACTGCATTATACGCCTGAGGCTTGAGCCGGGCGGTCTTTCCTTAACCTGATACTATTATTCTATTGCCAGCACTTGCCCTGTGTGTCCGCTCCCCCCCAGCACCAGCACGCCGCTTTTTAATCGCGACGCTTGGTATCTCACCGATTTGAGGGTGTAGATAGCATTTAAAAAAATTGTATTGGCACTATAGTAGTTCACTTACTTTAGTCAGCGCTGCCTCCCCCCAGAGTGTCCGGCCGATTTTAGGGCTGGGATTCCTGGGACTCGGGTGGAGTGATTACGGCGGCCATCTTGGGTGAGTCACCGGTATAAAATCAAACGGTCATGGCTCCGCGCAGCGGACGCGTTCAGCGAGCGCGCCGCAGTCGCGCCGGAGTCAAGCCAGAGTCCAGCCCGTCTGCGCCCGTCCGCAACAGACCGGGACGCGGGACGAGCCCTCTTAGCCCCCTGATACCATCTGACATCTCCGACCCGACAAGGTACTCTATTCAATATACTAAACAGGAGCTACTTTTACTACGCCCCAGGGTGTCAATTGGCTGCGCTCACAGCCTCCAAGCTGATTGTTTTCCTGAAGCTTGTGATTTTTTGTGACAATACCTTACAATCCCTCGACAAGAACATTCAGGCTACATCTAAATCTAATATGGTACTATTAAATTGTAGGTTGTTGAAAAAACACAAGCTTGAAATACACGACCTGCTAACCACATATAATCCTGATGTGGCCTTCTTAACCGAGACGTGGTTGGATGAGGAATCATCTCCGGAAGTGCTTGAGGCTATTCCCCCAGGTTATTGTCTTCTTCGGTTAGACTGGCACAAACAAAGAGGAGGAGGGATAGCCCTTATTCATAAGTCTGAGTTAGAATGTATCTTAGCGAAAGCCAATGTACCCCATAGTGAAAGCGGCCTATTCACCATTAAATTAGGACCAAGAAATGTTGTCAATGGTCTATTGACATATCGCCCGCCTGGAGCAGCAGGACAATTTGTCAGTCAGTTTATTGACTTTATTACACAGCCAGCTCTCCGGTACAAAAAGTTCGTCATTTTAGGCGATTTAAACCTCCATTTTGACGATAGGGAATGTAAGGAGGCACAGGAGGTGGCGACAGCTCTGGCTTCATTGGGGCTGAACCTACAATCCACTGCCCCCACATACCTACATGGCCATCTCCTAGATCCCATCTTTGCCAACTGGGACGGTGTTACAGCCTTCCCTCCGGTTGGCATAATCTGGTCTGATCACTTTGTCGTCCCGATCTTGTTTGATAACACACTTATAGATAACAAATTATTTAAACCCCCTTCCCTGAAACGAAGAAATTGGAAAAAGTTTAACCAAGAAGCCTTCAGACTCGCTCTTCAAAAAAATCCTCCTCCGCATAGCAACTCCCTCCTGGAGGCTTGGCAAAATTATGAAAGATGGCTGTCCACTGCTCTGGATGAGATAGCCCCCTGGACATCCAAGCCCCTGGCTAGGCAATCCAAGACCACTCCTTGGTTTTCGGAAAAATTAAAACTTGCCAGAGCAAGATGCAAAACGCTAGAACGGAGTTGGAGGAAATTCTACAAACCTGAGGACAAACTATTATATAAGTGTGAATTAAAAAAATACTACAAACTAGTGAGATCTGAAAAAAGCTGCCACCTCAAAAGCAGAATTGACTTAGCAGACAATCCCACAAAAGAACTCTTTTCTATTTATAAGGAACTTACGATCCCAACGAGGTTGGAAGCTCAAGATACTTACTCGAAACAACTATGTGACTCCATTGCTGACTTCTTTGTAAACAAGATAGATAAAATCCATGCCACCTTTACGGAGGATGAGGCCAGTTCGAGTAAACTTGTAATAGCCAAGACCAGCAACACGGGGACTCCTGCTCTCACGTGTTTTATTACTCCAGAGAAACAAGAGTTACTGAGTATCGCAAATAGTATACAATCTGGCTCTCCGAGCGATGTGTGTCCGCCGACTCGATGTAAAGGAGTCATGGAGACCACAATAATTGATTACATCAGCCTTATTGTGTCACTCTCCTTTCAAGAAGGCCAGGTATTAGATGCTTGGAAAACTGCTCAAGTAATCCCCCTTAAAAAGAAGGCCAACATCCATATCTCCCAATTTCAAAACCTTCGCCCTATCTCCCTCCTCCCTTTCTGCGCAAAGCTTGTGGAAAAAGTAGTTAATAGACAGCTCATGATCTATATAAAAGAACATTCTCTCCTGCACCCCACACAATCTGGGTTCAGAGCAGGGTACTCTACGGAGTCTGCCCTACTTTTTTCCACCGAAAGTTTAAGGTATATAGTGGATGATGGAGAGACAGCAGCGTTGGTACTTTTAGATCTTAGTGCAGCCTTCGACACCGTGCTGCACTCAACGCTGCTGTCTCGGCTATTTGACATGGGAGTAAAGGGTCATGCCCTTGCATGGATGGAGTCCTTCCTGGTCAACAGGAACTTTCAGATGCACTGTCCCCCCTTTAAGTCTTCCCTCAGGAAGGCGAGCCATAGTGTTCCTCAGGGCTCTAGGTTGAGCCCTACGTTATTTAATATCTACATGGAACCCCTGGCTTGCATAGTGGAGACTTACGGGGTGGGCATTGTCAGCTACGCTGATTACACCCAATTGATGTTCAAGCTCACACCCGACCACAGAGAGGATGCCACTCATTTTTCCAACTGTCTCTCTTCTGTGGCAGCTTGGATGAATAAGAACTGCCTTCGCCTTAATGGCGATAAAACCGAGCTGTTGGTGGTAGGAAAATCTTCTTCCGCATGGTCCCACATGTGGTGGCCTGTGGAATTAGGCAACCTGCCCTGTCCTGCGGTCTCGGTACGTAACTTAGGCATAACACTTGATTCTAATCTCTCATACATGCCTCATGTCAGCAAAGTCACGGCCAGATGCTTCAGCGTATTGAAGGTCCTCCGGAAGGTATTAGACCTCCTCCCCATAGACTCCAGGAAGACCATTGTTCATGCCCTAGTAACCCCCCATCTGGACTATGGGAACGCCCTGCTACTAGGTTTGAGCAAAAAAGGACTTCACCAACTCCAGTGTGTTCAGAATGCCGCTGCATGTCTGGTGCTCAAGCTTCCTCGCAGAGCCTGAGGGAAATCTGCCCTGTCCAAACTCCACTGGCTCCCCATTGAGGAGCGAATTAAATTTAAGTCCTTATGCTTTGCCCATCGCATCGCCCAAGGCACGGGGCCAGAATATCTAAAATGCCTTCTTACAACACACCGCCCCACCAAAAATCTAAGATCTTCTGGAGCAATGTTGTTCAAAATCCCTAAAGTCACCAGAGCCAAGATGGGCGGCCGTTCGTTTAGATATCTGGCTTCTAAGTGCTGGAACGAGCTCCCACTTGAGATCCGTATGGAACCCTCTGAAACCAGGTTTCGGGGAAAACTTAAAACTTTTCTATTCCCACACACTTAACCCCTTCCCTTCCTTCCTCCTTGAGTTGGCACTCCCGCGCTCCTTCCTCTAAGCTTCATTGCAGTATTCAGCGCTGGGACACTCTGTTTTTTGAGTAACCAGGCGCTTTTACAAATGGCTTTAAATTAAATAAATTAAATCTTTCCTTTACATTTGTATTTTTGTGACAATACTTCCCACATCTATGCGTTTGAAATTGCAAATCCTGTTGGCTCAAGCATTGTTTGTCACCGTATTTTGGTATCGAACATGCCACATACTGTTCTATAAAACTCAAGTCAGGGCATCTTTTATCCATAACAGCATGTGAATATGAGGAGCACCTCTTTCTTGGTACTCTTTGCACCAAAAGAACTCAGATACTTCACCAAGAGGGGGATTACTTTTGTTGCAGATAAAAAAAATCCTGGCTTGAAACCAATGGTTGAAATATCTACAAACATTTGCAGGATTCAATGAGCATAGTTCTCCAGCTGTCTTCACTTTGATGTCCTCAAGCATTTGAATTTGCTGCTTGCAAGAATTCAAACAGGTCATCCCATGCATGCTCAGCATAACTAAGTGTTAGAAACCAAGGAGGTGCACCTAGGTTTCTCAACATGCGTTTCAGTTCACCGTGACAACAATAACAATGCCTGTTGGTGCCATGTTGGCACTCTATCAAATTAATTAAGTTTTATTCCAGGTGTTTGTCATTTCTTTGCACTTTGTTAACAAATTCCCTTGCTGTGAGATTTTGCAGATTCACTCATGTTTTGAGAATGCAATTTACTGCATAAGATAGTCCTAGTTGATCTGTACTTGGCTGCTGGTATTTTTACAGGCCGGTCATCGTATCTACCACCTACTCCAGGTGCACAAAACAGCTAGCTTCTAAACATTTCTCCCACACACTCAAGGGAGCTCTTTCGCTTCTTTCATTTGAAAGAAATCTATAGCATTATCAATATTCTCTTTGGACTGCAGAGGATGAATATTGTTCTGTTCATAAATTTCTTCTGATGCAAATCGAACCATCTTTTTAATCTGACCTATTGATGATGGATGTCATCCTCCATCTGTGTTATAACTTGAAGAGGATCTATATTTTCCAAATATATATTATTTTGTACCAGATATATATATATCTTTTTTTTTTACTTTATTAACATCAATTAATTCTTGACATATTTTTGCTCTTGTTAGGGATACTAGAATAGTGAGTGCTTCTTCCAAATCTCTCTGCACCCCCACAGTGTCAATATTCTGTTGGAATTTTAATGGCAAGCACCCAACTCTACCTTTAAGACTTGCTCTGTTGGAGGTAACTTCTCTGACGTTCGCTCCATACGAGCTATAGCTTGACTCTATTAGAAAAGATTGATGAACATTCAAATCTTTGAGTTCTTGTGGGATTGGAACTAATTGTAACATGTTGTGAACTGCTCTAGCTGGCATTTTATTATCCTCCAACTTATCTTAACAGTATGTACATATAATGTGTCTTGTAGAACAATCATACGTTCCTCTACGAATGAGCTGCAAATTACTGCCACTGATCTCTGTTACCTTCTTCAGTTTTTGGAAAACACAACAACATAACAAATTTGACTTTTATGGTTAGGGCATGAAAAACATATACAAACACAATTTTTGGTTTCTCTGAACAGACCATGTTATACTTTCTAATCTCTTCTTGACATTTATCAACAATAATACTTGTGTCCTGTTCTGCTACACCTTCAGGTACCAACTCCTCCTTTTTCCTATACTCCTGTTCAGGACCAAAGAAAAGATGCTGAACCTCATCACAAACATGTTCTACCTCTGCCACCATGCAAAAGAGCTGTATTCATATGTCCTAAACATAGGGCAGGAGTTTTTACATAGTAAAGCCTACTAACTTATGTTCGCATTTTCAGGTGGTGTACAGCTAACATGCTCAAATGATGAACGGTGCTTTGGCACACTTTCTTTGATAGACATGCTAGTGAGTGGCCCTTAAATTAGTATTCTTCCTTACGTTGCATGGATCTAAATCTTGCAAAGCCACAATTTTCAGTTTTTGATTTCTGCTTGGAAACCTACATATGAGAGTTATCAATATATCAATTGATCGTTGTTGAATACAGCAAACACTGCTATATTTCCGTTTGTATGCAGGGCCTATATTTACCTTCCCTGTACCTCTTCAGAAATCACTTCCTCTACATTTCCAGCTACTTTCACCTCTTTTGGAAGAGTAGTATCATCTCATAACATCCTCCAAATTCATCAACTGCATACACTAATGTGTTCTCTTCGAAGTAGCTTTCTTCGTTACAGAAAGGCTCAGTACTCAGTACTCCATTCACCACTGAAAACCTTGTAAAAATCAGTTTTATTGACTAGGGGTGGGCAGGGCTTCTGGAGATGCTCTTCATAGAATTTCGTGTAGTTGCATAAAATCTCAGTGAAATTCTGCGGAGTTCCGCTCTACCCTAGTCAGTCAGTCAGTGAATAAACTTTATTTCGGCCATAGGCCATAAAAGCAGTACAAAGGTAAAGGAACAATAAAATTGTCTGACATAGAAAGCTAAGAATGAGCATTATAAGATAAGGTGTTGAGATGTAACTGAGTAGTAACAATAAAGTCCTTTAAAATGTTGTTAAAATGTTAATAAAAGTTGGTCACAAGCAGTTCTAATTCTTGTAAAATAGCATTAGATACGAGCATGGAAAGCTGGATTTATGTATCTGATCACTTGCCTGTCCCCTCCAATTGTTGTTAGAATAACAACCGCCTAGGCGTTGTGAACAGGATCAGGTGCCTTAAGCATGGCCCTTCTTTGACACCACGTGTAGAATAGGAATCTGGAGGTCACAAATACCATCAAGGGGGAGGAGTCGTATCTTAGGATACGGTACGCTTCCTGGTAATTTCTGATGCCTACATTTTTGCAGAGTTGGATGATCCATTTGGCTCTTGCGTTGGCGTAGGAAGGGCAGAAAAGTAAAGCGTGTAGATCGGATTCTACACTAGCAGAACAGCCTGGGCAGCCCTTAAGTGTGGAATTTGCACCTGCCCACTTGTTTGTAAAATCCCTTACCGGTAGAGTTCCATGTCTAAATTGCACATAAAGTTTTTTTGCAAGGGGGGGATGGATAGTGTCCAAAAATTGTTCAAAACCATATGTGCACTTGACCTCCAGAAATCTTGAGCATAGCACCCCTAAGTCACTGTTCCGTAGTATATTGGCCAGATGATGTTCCTTGAGTGCTAATGCAGAAGATTTCATGGAGATAAGGGGACATGTCTTTTCTGGGGTAAGCCATAAATCAGGCCTTCCCAGGGAGTGGCATACATGTTTAATGTGCATAAGCCAAGGAATCTTCCCTGCACCCTGGGAAATTAGGAAGTCCTTTAATACCTCCCTATAATGGTTAAGCTCAGGGGTACTCCAGAGACGTCTCCAATAAAGTAAAGGACGGTCAATTATTATGTCCCTGATTGGGGTCAGGCCAACATCTAGACGCAGTGGGAGTAGAGGGGTACTCTGGGGGATACGTAATAAGCGTCTCAAGAAACCATTCTCAGTCGCTTCCAGAGTGGTTACATTGGCATGGTCCCAGAGTTCTACTCCGTACAGCGCTCCTCCCCTTGCTTGGGCCTTGTATATTTCTAGTGGGGGACCTAAAATATTTTGGGGGCAATCATTATATACCTTTAGGATACCCCTGATACCTGTGCAAGTTTAAGGTTGGCTTTGGCCACGTGAGACCGCCAGTCCATATGGTCATTCAGGGTGATCCCCAGGTAATCAAATGTAGATGTTCTTCGCAGGGCCAGACCGTTCAATTGCGGAGGGGGACATTTTATCGTTCTAGCGTTGTAAACCATGTACTTTGTTTTTTCGAGATTAATCTCTAGGTTCCTAAGTGAGCAGAAGTTACAAAAAGCATCCAATGTACGCTGTATACCCATAGATGATTTGGATATGAGTAACGCATCATCAGCGAACATTAGAGCTGGTACGAGACGGTCTGCCAGGCGAGGAGAGTCTAGGTCCTTAGATCCTAAAAGATGGTCTACCAGGCCGTTAAGAAAAAGGGAGAAGAGTGTGGGGGCCAGGACGCACCCCTGCCTGACCCCCTTTTCGAGTCTAAAAGGGGCCGAAAGCCCTCCCGTTTTTCCGTAGCCGACCCTGGCGTAGTTGCCTTGGTGCAGACGTTGTATCATTTGGCATAGATAGTGGTTAATGCCCATTTCTTGCAGTATGGCCCAGAGCTTATCTCTTTGTACCGGATCAAACGTCAATCGGAGATCTATGAAGATCAGGTACAAATTACCTCCCCCCTAGATCACCACTTTCCAGTGGATTAGCTGTAATATAAAAAGTTGGTCCGTGGTGGAGACCTTAACCCTAAACCCCGCCTGAAGGGGGGTAGGAATCTCATGATCTTCTGTCCTTAGCTGTAGCCTGCAGAGTAGTAATCGGGCAAACAGTTTTTGCAAGATATCAATAAGGCTAATTGGTCGATAATTCACCGGATCAAGAGGGGAGCCCTTTTTGAAGATGGGAATAATTTCTATTAGTAAAAAGCCTCCATTCTGCAGTTGTTCAGAAATGGATTGAAGATGCTGCCTCCCAACTGTGCTGCAGATCTTTAGGATCAGCGTGAGATCGGAATGCCAAATATATGCACAGATTCACTCCGTTTAAACAAATACACCTCTCTCAGGAGCACCGCACTCACCTTCCTGCTCAAAGGTTGCCAAAGACTCAGGGTTGCTGCAGTGGACACTGCCCAGGAGTTCTGGAGGTAGGGGCTTCATTTTACAATATGCTAAAACTATTTGTTACTACTACTGACACATGAGTCACAACAACACACTCCTCATGAGGGACTCCAATTTGCCTCTGAAAGATGGACAGTACACTCACTTAGAGGTAAAGAAAGGCACAAATGTTGCGTAGTCTGTCTGGCAGCACGCCATGTCATGTATCATAACAAAGATTTGTTTTATGCACAGTATACCTCTCTCTGAAGCATCGCAGTCACCTCCTGCTCCCAGTTCGCCAAGACCCTGGGTCATTTAGGTGGATATTGCCCAGGAGTTTAGGAGGCAGGAGCTCCATTTTCTCCAGCCCCTGACTGCCTCCATCCCCATGGCCCCCCTCCACGGCTGCACTCAGGCAGTGCTCTTGCAGATCCTGCTGATCGCTCCATGATCAGCGCCGCCTGCCCCTCTGGACCCAGCTCAAAAGCTAAGGAGCTGTGGCAGCCTGGCCTCCTCCAGCTGGTGGCAGACCTGCTCCAAAGAGGCCATGGTCCGTGGTTTCAGGTAAGTGAGTGGAGAGACAGTCTCAAACTGCGAGACTGCAGACAGCTACAGAGAGTAAAGAATGGCTGACGAAGGTGGAAACAGCAACAGGGCCTGGGCAGAACCTGGCCTCAGTCGGGCAGAACTCATCACCACCATCATGGGTCGACACTGGTAAACTCCGTGAGAGGCCAGAGTTTTTTCCTGAACCCCACATTCCAAGCGGAGCACAGGGTAACAAAAAAACTTTGCAAGCTCCGCCAACGTACCAGAACTCACCGCCCACACCTAATATTGACAAGTCTTTTTTTGGCTGCTTCTTCTCATACACAACATTATTTTATCCGGTGTCTTCAATCTGTTTAGAATCAAAATAATTTGCTTTCTCTTGAGAGCAAAGGCATTATCAACTATATCTCAAAACGTTACTTTTGTCTGACTGCTTCCCTTCTTCTTTTATACTTCTTCATAGGTTTATTACATTACTCTACTATGTAACTTTCCTTAAACTGATTCGACCTCCTGGTTAAAGTCTCTCCTTTTCTGTTTGATGTGTGTACTCTTCATATCATGTACTTTTTCTCCTTTCTTAGTTGAGCTCAAACTTTGTTTTTTATTTACTTGGTTTAGCTATCTTTCCAGTTGTTCAAAAACTTTTTAAAGAAATGTCTTTGTTCTCTTGCCAGCAGCTCTTTTCTCTTTCACCACTTTTACTGTATTTTGCCCCTTTTGTTTCTCAGTTGTGAGGGGATCGTATCCTTGCTTCTGTTTCTTTCTTTTGCCACCTTTTAATTGCATTTTAACTTCCTGTACAAGATGCCTGAAAAGAAAAAAATAACTACATTGGATTCCATACTATAACATTACATATTTTAGGTTTTTGAATATGAACAAAAGCAGCTGTCTTATTATAATAAAGCAGAATGACTCTGATAATATTCATGTTTATATCTTGGTGTCTTTTCTGAGCCAGTGTATGCATTACTCTCACTGGGTATACTACCATATTCATTAGTGTGTTTCTCCGTATCAACATATCTTTAGAGGGTTACTTGTCTAGATGACAGTCTAGGGTGTGTCATTACATGTCTAGATATGTGAGTAAGTGTACGACTCCAGCTGTAAAAGTGCTATCAGATATTTAAGTAAGTGTGCCAGTATATGACTTTCTGTTTTAGTAACTCTATGACTCTCCAAATGTGAATGCAACAGCTGAAATGAATACCTTAGTGCCTGTGTTAGGTATTAGAGGGGTATGTAGTTCTGTCTGCAAGTGCCTGTGACACTGCTGAATACATAAGTAGTTTCTGAGTATGTGAGTGAATGGACTCTGGTGCAGCGCAAAGAGAGGATACTTAAGTGCCCTGAAGAGACCATATACAAGAATCAAGTGTTTGATGTGTGTCCTTGGTAAAAGCTCTTTGCCCTCAGCAGGACAGACTCCAGTGGACGCCTAAAACCGAAGCAGACTCCCTTGGATTGGTGAGACCCATTCTCTGTAATCTGTTGGAAAATTGATATGCTGTGTGACAGAAATTGTGACCCACTGGGCCTGTTAAGAGTGAAACCAAAGAGAAATGGTGTACTGAAAGCGAGTAGTAGCTAAGCTTTCACCAAGTTTCGAGTTGCTACTCCACTCCTGTCAACCTACGGCAGTCGGAGGAACCATGAACTACGCTTGCCGCAGGCAAGGCCTTATGATCACCAGTTGGCTGATCGACCCATTGAACGACATCTCCATTCCAAGAGCACCTCACAATGGCCAACGTTGGCAATGACCCTACTTCTGTGTCCCTGCATCCTGATGGTGGAGTCATCAAGTGTGTGGTAAAGCAGCTTTGGCACGACCTGCCCTCGAGATTGACAGGTGCTATCTACCTCTGCACCCGGAGCCTGCGAGCAAGGTAAACAAAATTCAGCTGTTGTACCTGGGTTCTAGGTCTCTACTCTCTGTGGGTAGAGTGTAACACCATCTCCAAGTGTGGTTTTGTCTAGTTCTACAAGTTTTACAGCTTCAATGAATCCTGTTCAGTACCAAAGACTACCAAGTCACCTCTGCACCTGGACTCCCTGGGCAAGGTAACAAAGTAACGACTGTTGGAACTTGATCGAGGGCCCTGCATGACCTTATCCATAAGAGGGCTCATTTGAATTCATCCTGCAAGTGACCGAGTGTCACCTGTGTTTTCCCACATTCATTTCAATGGGACAATTTTAAAAGCTTAAAGTGCATCTTTTTTTGACGCTTTAAAAATCCTCAATTCCGGTTGCATGTAAGATACAAAGTTCATTTTGGTGTCTATATTTATATACAAATACACTATATTCTTGTAAATTGGAGTTGGTCATAGTCATAGTCATATTTATTGCACAGTTAATAAAAACCTTCACAAAAGAATAGATGTTTAAAATACTGAGTACTGTTATAAAAAGCCTTTTCAAGTGGTGGTGAAGTGCTAAGAGGTGGTAAACATGTTGCGCTTAATCCATAGCAAGGCTTGTTGCAACCAGCCTTATTTGCATCAATTGGAGTCCTGAAGTGTTGCAGCCTTGTAAAAGAAAAAAAAAACTGCACAATTCAGTACGAATATCTGGTAGGTAGATCCTGGTAGTAGAGTGTTCCAAACGCTTTTGATCTAGATAGATGTTCCAGGGCAGTCCAGGTCCAGAAAGTTACGGCCTTCTCCTAGCATTCAGTATAGAACATGTTAAAATTGTGAATCTGATGTACTTCCGATTTTAGGATACAAGCAGTGCTTAGAGTCTAAGGGGTGCAGGTAGTGAGTGATTTTGCTCCTGCTCAGCCTGAGTGGTCCAAACACATT
This sequence comes from Lissotriton helveticus, assembly GCF_964261635.1. Lineage (NCBI taxonomy): Eukaryota > Metazoa > Chordata > Amphibia > Caudata > Salamandridae > Lissotriton > Lissotriton helveticus. The sequence goes on from NC_136059.1 coordinate 498,424,632, forward strand.
TGATCTAGGTAGGTGTTCCACGTACTGCTTGTTGTACTTGCTGTACCTAGTTTGGTAGCTACAATTTTAAGCTATGTTATGGTTTTTATGTTGAGTTGATAATTCTGTGGATTCAGACTGGCGATTACTGCCTGCCTGCATGTGCATAGGCTGATACAGTCGGCATTAGGATTTCTTTTCCGAGTCCACATAGGCTGCAGCTAGTATAGTGGTCGACAGAGTGGCGTCAGGCCTGAAGGTGATCCAAGAAATTCCACAACCCCATTATTAGTGCCATCAGCCTGTATTTAATCCATAGTGGGTAAGAATTGGTTATATAGCTCTGTTGTTTTTTGTGGAGTATGAGTTCATCACTGACCATGCATGTGCGCATTTACACAAAGCTGCCTTGTCCTCTTAATGTCGACATGTTGTTGGCCATGGTAGAGGTCAGGAAAGTGTATGCTCCAGGCTTCTATTAACACGAAGTCCCTCAGTAGAATGTCTAGTTGGATTTTATATGCCGACATTTGTCCTGAGTCGGCCAGCTCGGACCAGATTATGTTGTGCCTAGAATCCGGCAGCACCGATCTGAGCCGGTGGCAGAAATTGAGAAAGCAACTGCCGGATGCCCAGCACTGCTTGGTAATGGCAAATTCTAATCTCACTTAAGAAGGAGATGTGCTTTTAGGCATGAGCCGGGCTGATTTATAGATTCTCGTGAGTAGTTTGTCAACAGGCCCGATTTCTTTTACATGAGTTACTTCACTGCCGTAAGTAAAGTAAGAGCAAGGCTGATTTTTGCCTTCAGTACCTTGAGCAGCGGGTTGAGGATAGGGCCTTGTAGTTTCTGGTCAATGGACGAGTGAACGTGGTGGGTGAAAGACCACCAGCTGTCTATGAAGACTTCAAAGTACTTGTAAACTTTGCAGTGTTCTAGGGCATTCCCTTTGAGATACCACCTATTTGACAAGACGGGTTTGAGGCTAAAGGCTAAAGTTTGGTTTTAGATTAGTTAATGCCAAGCATGTTTGCTATAGTCGTTGTAAACCTATCTTTGTCTGGTATAGGAGCACTAAGTTGTCTACATACAGGGCTGGCTTCAAAACTGGTGGCACCCTGTGCTGCAATTCTTGCTGGTGTGCCTCCCAATGACCACATCTGCCACGGATTCCCTCACTAGCAACCTTTGACAGTGCCCAGCAAGTCTCCATATCCACTGTCTCCCAGATTCATTTAGTTTTATAGCACCACGCATGCCAGTGTAAGGGTCAGAGCACTTTACATCACACACACATTGCACATAGACCATCATATGTGTGTAAATCAGTGTACATGAAATGTTACATCATACAGGACTACAAGATGTAATATAAAAGTGACATGCCTAAAATACTGGTAGGCAATATAGTTTGAGCACAAATTCAGAATTTAAAACGTAACGCCATTGTTAGGGGTTCTCTTTAATAATAAGATTTTTTTCTACCCAAATTAACCCTTTTGGCAAGATTAGCAGACTGAAAGACTGGGCAATCTATACTAATATAATAAAGAGAGAGCCCAAACCTTTGAGGCGGGTAATCTCTGGAACTACAGCACCAATCACAACATCCAATACAGCGTTGGAAAGGGCAGTTGCAGCAGAAGGACATAGGCTATGCAGACGCCCACCATATACATTTAAAAGGTAAAAGAACCGTGCCAGCAAAGAAGTCCCTTGTGGGCGTGTCTGCGTTGTGCTGTGGGCGTGTGCTGGGGGGCGTGACAAATGCTGGGGGCGTGTGGTACGTTCCGCCCTTCATGCCATGTCTCATATTGTGTGCTGTGGGTGTGTGCTGGGGGCGTGGGCGTGTGTGGGGCGCGGGATTACGGAAACAAAAAGCGAGCGCTCTGCCCAATATTTAATTGTTTTGTCTTCCCAGGTTCTGTACATTCCAGCTCCGGGTGTCTACCCTGCTCCCTTAAAATACCCCAACACCCTTAAACACTAACCCATCTTAACCATATAAATATACCCTGTACATCAAAACCCAAAGCTATCCCTAAACCCTAAAAATACCCATGTACCCCAAAACCCAAACCTAGCCCTGGACCCTATAAATACCCCTGTACCTCAAAACCCAAACCTACCCCTGAACCCTAAAAATACCCCTGTACCCCAAAACCCAAACCTACCCCTGAACCCTAAAATACCCCGGCACCCCAAAACCCCAACCTAGCCCTGAACCCTTAAAATACCCCTGTACCCCAAAACCCAAACCTACCCCTGAACCCTAAAAATACCCCTGAACCCCAAAACCCAAACCTAGCCCTGAACCATAAAAATAACTCTGTACCCCAAAACCCAAACCTACCCCTGAACCCTAAAATACCCCTGTACCCCAAAACCCAAACCTAGCCCTGAACCCTAAAAATACCCCTGTACCCCAAAACCCAAACCTAGCCCTGAACCCCTAAAATACCCCTGTACCCCAAAACCCAAACCTACCCCTGAACCCTAAAAATACCCCTATACCCCAAAATTTCGAATTTCGTTGTAAATGTATGCGTGGTAAAAACATATAAAATGTAATGCCATGTGTTATAATGGCATTGCGGAGTCATGGTACTTTCGTAATGAAAGTATGCGGAGTGATGGTATACGGAAAGAAAGTTGCGGAATAATGGGTGTTTACCCTTCCCCGGTAAGTACATTGGTGGCACGATGGCCCACATCTCCACCAACATACTCATATTTTTTCACCACCTATTTGAAAAATGCACAGGTCTCTCTCTTTGATGGCCAGCACCGACATACACTTTTAGACACACCTCCCGCCACAAGTTCTAGAATTGCGAACTTTAGAGCTGGGGAGCTACGTTCGAATCTCGGCATCAGCTCAACATCCTGTGATTCCAGGCAAATCGCTTTGTCTCCCCGTGCCTACCACAAATGAATGTGTTCTTCAGTAATGTAAATTGTGCTCATGCCATGTTGTCGAGTTCGCGCTATATAATATTGCAAGGAAAAATAAAGTAGGGAAACTCGAGTTCACAAACTACTGAACGTGCATCAGCAGTGCAGTGTGAATCGGAGCATTTCACAGGCCTGTCACAGATAAGAAATGCTATCAAAACGAAATCCTACAAAACAATATACTACTGGCTGGCAGCAATTCATACCGGACAACGTCGGGACGGGCTGCTAGTAAAACATATAGCGGGAACATATACCCTGCAGTTTGCATGCAGCGCTTTAATGACAGTGAATAGTTCAATGTTCTATATTAGGATTTTGACTTATAAACGACAAGTAACAAAAGGAGCTCTCTTACAGAAGCAGTAACCCACTGACCTATTTACATTATATGCAGTTTATTAGCTGTGTGGTGCAAATTCTTAGCTGCAGGCATTTTAACCCTCTGCACTACCTTAGATTAAACTTCCACTAAACAAACCTCTGGTCTCTTTCCATGAAGATGATTAATCACTAGAGTTATCTTGACATTTTAGTTAATGACTGAACACTGGAGGCCAGGAACGTGGCAGCAGGTGCTCTTAAAATGATAATACACATGCAACAATAATGCCCCCACCCCAAGTCAGAGCCCAGTGTGGTGGTACCGATCGCACCACCCTAGAGCCGGTCCTGTTTACATATATTAGATGAGTCATTCTTTGCCCTCCAGACTTGAGGGGGTGGCAATTTGCTGTTTTGAGGTGGGTGGACATGTCTGTTACAGAAAGGTTGAAGAGCAAGGGTGGAAGCATGCAGCCTTGCTTTAGGCCAGAATTTGTTTGAATCCTCATTGACATGCAGCGACTGTCCCCCAGATTAATCCTCACCCAGGTGTTCAAGTGTAGGTCTAATATTGCCCTCAGCAAGATGTCCGGTAGGCCCCCAGTCCCGTAGCTTGCACCACAGCTGACTTCTGGAGATGCTATTCAATGCGGCCTTGAACTCAACAAAGAAGGTGAAGTGTGTTCCTTTCAGTATAAAAGCTTTGTCACACATTAAGGCTAGGGTCATTAGATTCTTAGTTGTGCCACAGCTGTCTCTAAAGCTGCATTGATTCACGGGGACGGTCCCCAGTGTTTTCACCCATGTTCTGAGGTCATTGAGGATCAGGCTTGCATATATCTTGGCATCATTGTTGATTAGTACAATGAACCAGTATTTATGGTGATCTGATTTGGAGCCGCTTTTAAAAGTTGTTTGAATAATGGAGCCTCTCACTGAGTCCGGAATGGTGTGATCAGTTAGGCAATATTTGAACAGTGGAATAAGTATCTCGGACTATTGTACAGGCCCTGAGTCAAACAGAGCAGTGGGAAGCCCATTTGGGCCAGGGGCATCATCTTTCAGTAGTCGTCTTAGTTTACTTGTACATCGATCTTCCATGTTGCTGATGATCATGACAGAAGTTGGTGCACCTGAATAGCAGCTTACGTTCTGATTTAGAGGGTGGTTTGCTTGGCAGTAACCTGGAAGGCAATAGGCATGTTGAATGTTTGGAGAAGTGAGCCATAAGGTAATTGGCCCACATGGGTTCTGAGATGTTAGCACTGACCGTTCTTCTGGGACCAATTGTGACGCCGTTGATTAGTGACCAGAAAGTGTTCACATTTTTTCCCTTGCTGGCTATTAGCAGTTGTATCCAAAAGTCCTATTTTTTTCCCTTTTGACACACCAGGTGGCTTCCTTAAACTGTGATCTTGCTTTGCTCAGGCTGTGTCTGGCTGAGATTGAGGATGCTTGCTTTACAAGGGCTCGTAATTTGCGGTTAACGTTTCTTTTCTGTGACTTTAGATTTTCCTGAAGTCTAAGCTTAGTTGAGGGTTGGGCGCTTGCTTTAGAGCATGACAGTGGTTTGCCTTAGAAGTCCCACAGGATTTGATCTATGCGGTAGGGATCACTGAAATAATATCGAGGGACAGAATATCGACCAACAAAAATATCGTTGAGAAAATATAGAGAGACAAAATATCGAGTTTCTATCTACAAACAGGTAAGTACAAAAATACCGAGTTAAAAATATCGTTTACAAAAATATAGTTGTAAAAAATATCGACTTTAATAAAAACAATGTTTAATTACATTAATATAAAAAAATTAATTACTAAAATATACTTAACAATACTTAAAATAACTTTTAATAATTAAATAATTAATGAAAGTAAAAAAATAATATTTTTTTAATCATATTTCTTAAAACATATATATATATAGTACCAAAATTTAATTAAATAATAGCCAATATTATTAACGTACAAATACAAAAGAGTAAAAATTACTATTCCCACTCCAGTGGGTGCAACAGTAGGGAAAGCGTTGGATAGCGTAGGGGTTAAAATTACTATTCCCACTCCAAGGAGTGCAACAGTGGATATATGACGTTACAACGCAACTTTTACAACGCACTACCATTACAACGTAAGTATTGGTAAGTATATAATAATTGTTATAATTTAAATTATTTAAAATTAATTTAATATAATTTAATTTAATTTCATTTCATTTCATTAAATTAATGTAAATTTAATTTTACTTTATTTTTACACTGTACCCCTGTACCCCAAAAACCCAAAACTGACCCTTAACCCTAAAAAAAACCCTTTACCCAAAACCCCAAAACTGACCCTGAACCCTAAAAATACCCCTTTACCCAAAAACTAAAAACTGACCCTGAACCCTAAAAATACCCCTTTACCCAAAAACCCAAAACTGACCCTGAACCCTAAAAATACCCCTTTACCCAAAAACTAAAAACTGACCCTGAACCCTAAAAATACCCCTTTACCCAAAAACTAAAAACTGACCCTGAACCATAAAAATACCCCTTTACCCAAAAACTAAAAACTGACCCTGAACCCTAAAAATACCCCTTTACCCAAAAACTAAAAACTGACCCTGAACCCTAAAAATACCCCTTTACCCAAAAACTAAAAACTGACCCTGAACCCAAAAAATATCCCTTTACCCAAAAACTAAAAACTGACCCTGAACCCTAAAAATACCCCTTTACCCATAAAAACTAAAAACTGACCCTGAACCCTAAAAATACCCCTTTACCCAAAAACTAAAAACTGACCCTGAACCCAAAAAATACCCCTTTACCCAAAAACTAAAAACTGACCCTGAACCCTAAAAATACCCCTTTACCCAAAAACCAAAAACTGACCCTGAACCCTAAAAATACCCCTTTAATTTAACATAATTAGCAATTAATCAATCAAATTAAATTAATTACCAATTACATTTTAATTAATTAACAAATATTTTTTAATTAACAATTAATTAAATATTACTACCAATTATTAAATTTACATATTTAATTAATTATAATTAAATTACTTCCCACCCTATTCCCCTATAAACCCACAACCCGCTACAGGAAATGAATTATTTAAATTTACACAATTAGCAATTGATCAATTAAATTAAATTAATTACCAATTAAATTTTAAATAATTAACAAATATTATTTAATTACCAATTAATTAAATATTACTACCAATTAATACATTTACATATTTAATTAATTATAATTAAATTACTTCCCACCCTATTCCCCTATAAACCCACAACCCGCTACAGGAAATAAATTATTTTAATTTACATAATTAGCAATTAATCAATTAAATTAAATTAATTACCAATTAAATTTTAAATAATTAACAAACATTATTTAATTACCAATTAATTAATTATTACTACTAATTAATACATTTACATATTTAATTAATTATAATTAAATTACTTCCCACCCTATTCCCCTATAAACCCACAACCCGCTACAGAATAAAATTACACAATAATTTTAAAAAAATCATTATTTAAAATTATTATAACATAAAATGACACTTTTCACACATATTATAACATAAAAACACTATAAATAATTAAATATTATTTAAAAAACGATATTTTTTACTATCTAGATTATATACTTGGATATGTTCACTTTCTATATTATTTACAGTCGATATTACTTCACTTACCTTAAAAACGATATTTTGACTGTCGATATTCTGTCCTGTCGATATTTTGTCCAAACGATATTTAAAACTCGATATTCTGTCCAAACGATATTTTGGAGTCGAGATTATGTCTGTGCACCATGCGGTAGGTCCACTGTGAGATGGGCATGCTGCCTTGTGTTAATGCCTTCTTTAGTAGGTCTTTTATCCATATCGATCTTTATTGGCCAATTTCATTATCCCGTTTCAGCTGTTTAGATTTCTGTCACCACACCGATGCTGGTGTGTGGGGTTGCTTCCAGTTTTTGGGGAGTTATATTGAAATTGATATTTTGTGGCCGGTGGTCACAATCTAAGCATTCACTTTGGGGTGTCTCCTTGAACTCTCCTGCCTAATCTTGGACTTAATGCCGCCTTACCTGCCAGAGAAGCCCTTGTAAGCGCCGACTCTGCTGTCTCAGCCGTTACTCCACCGCTGACTGCCACCTCCCCTGCCGCAGCCTTCCTCCATCAGTGCTGCCCAGTGCGGGGGAGAGTGGGAGTAAAACTACAACTCCCAGCGGCCTCCGCGACCGGAAGTCGCGTAGAGGCTAAGCGCGCCAGGAGGCGCTTAAAAACGGCATACATCTGCTGTGGAGCGGGTGTCTCCTTGAACTCTCCTGCCTAATCTTGGACTTACTGCCGCCTTACCTGCCAGAGAAGCCCTTGTAAGCGCCGACTCTGCTGTCTCAGCCGTTACTCCACCGCTGACTGCCACCTCCCCTGCCGCAGCCTTCCTCCATCAGTGCTGCTCAGTGCGGGGGAGAGTGGGAGTAAAACTACAACTCCCAGCGGCCTCCGCGACCGGAAATCGCGTAGAGGTGGAGCGCGCCAGGAGGCGCTTAAAAACGGCATACATCTGCTGTGGAGCGGGTGTCTCCTTGAACTCTCCTGCCTAATCTTGGACTTACTGCCGCCTTACCTGCCAGAGAAGCCCTTGTAAGTGCCGACTCTGCTGTCTCAGCCGTTACTCCACCGCTGACTGCCACCTCCCCTGCCGCAGCCTTCCTCCATCAGTGCTGCCCAGTGCGGGGGAGAGTGGGAGTAAAACTACAACTCCCAGCGGCCTCCGCGACCGAAAGTCGCGTAGAGGCGGAGCGCGCCAGGAGGCGCTTAAAAACAGCATACATCTCCCGGGTCGCGGGAGCGCCCGGGCTAAGCCCGGGACAAGGGCGGGACAGTCTGCGACAGTCCGCGACTGCCAGAGACTGGACTGGGCCAGGGACTCTGTTCAATTTTCCATCTGTGAGTTACCCCCTCTATTAAGCGCATCTTGTAATATCGGATTGACTCTGGACAAAGTATTTTTTCTGTTTATATATTCAAGGGTGATAACTGTGGTAAATTAGTGTAATATTTTTAAGAAATGTCAAAACCTAAAACACCCCAAACTGTTAACAAACTTGATAATTATCTTGTCCAAGTTGTCACTAAGATAAATAACGAAAGGAGATCTTCCCTGGGTCTAAGTCTCTCCCCCCAAACACCATCATTAGAAACCATGCCTCTTGACACATTTGTGTTTAACACTAGTAGTGATGTACCCTCTCAGTCTTCTCAGGAGAACAACTCTCTAACACAGCTAGTAGTGGCCATAGCTGAGGTAGACACTGATGTAGTACCAGATGAAGAAATCATACTACTAGAAGATGAGCCCTTAGCACCAGTTCCAGTCCCTAGAGGTACTAAGGGGGGGATAAACATCTACTAAAGAGGAGTGGGCTCCGCTCAGGCAAAAACATACTGACATTTCCCCAAGTAAAAAGAGTAGGGAAGATGAAAGGGACATTACTGAAGGGAAGGTGTCGCTGGACGTAGACCAATTCAAGAGGCTGGTAAACACCCTAGAAAATAAAATTAAGAACTTAACCAAACCCCTCCTGACTAAAATTGATTATCTAACGGAAGAGGTAACCAGACTAGGGAGGCTTCTCGAAAAAGTAACTCAGGAAAAGGAAAATGCCCCTAGACAGGAGATCCTGAGAGTTGAGACGAAAGAAACCCAGACACCCCACAGGCTAGAAGCCCTGGTTAACATCCCCTTTATTGCCATGTCGAGTGATCCTCCTGGAGGGGGGGACTCAGGAGGATTGGGTGCAAGCGGGGCTCCTGAAGGGTTGGGAATAAGGGATAGACCTGAAGAGTGTGGTATAGAAAAGGGCTCAGTAGAACTGATCATTGAGGCCTCGCCCCTAGTATTGGTCCTGGCTAATGTTCCCCATTTGGAACCTGGGCACATAGAGAATCCATCCTCTCTGATCAACAAAGCTATGCATTGGCTTTCACGAAATATGGCTTTTTCCCCGGGGGGTATAGATCAATTGGCCCAAGAGGTGGTAAGGGCTAGAAGAGTAGAGTGGATCGGGGGAAGTAACAAAAAGTTCAGAGGGGACTGTGTGGTGCTACATTTCTCTGATCCAGATGTGTTGCCAAATGTTCTGGCTAATATATATCCCCCACAGCGTAGATCCACAGAGATAGTCCCCCTAACCTTGGACTTCTTTTATACGAGAAGAGGTAACAAGCTTAATTCCTCTGTGCTGAGAACGAAATGGAATACGGTGGTACGGAGAGGAAAACCTGCCGACGCTTAAAGTAGCTGGAGTATGCCTTTGGAGAATAGATTCTCAACCCTATCAGGCTTAAACGAGTGCGATTGACTGCACAAGAAGCAGAGCGTCTTGGTAGATCGCATAGCTAACATCTCATCTGGAGAGGCCTTCATTGTAGAGAGGAGAGTATCCAAATTTAATCCTCAACTTGCCACAAAAGATGCAGAAGGGAGTAAACACTCTCGGGGTAAGGTAGAGTATGGACCGGTTAGGCATAAAACCTCTGTAGCCAGCCGTCCTAATGATTGTAGGGCGCGTAGCCCCCCAGTTAATTTACAATATCCTCCTTGTAGCGAAAATGTGTTGACACCACAAGAGTTGGATGGCTTAGTTAGTGAGGACCTCCAACTTTTATCATGGAACGTGGCGGGAATTTTGAGTAAATTAGGGTCTCCAGAATGGGGGGAGTTTATTCAGCTCCATGACATAATTATGCTACAAGAAACCTGGGCAGTGCTCCCCGTCCATCGACATGGGTTTCTAAATTTTTTTATTCCTGCAAAAAAGAGCCCAAAGGGGCGGCCATCAGGGGGGCTAATTATATGGATACGGCAATCTTTACAATGCACAATAAGATTAAGACCTGTGAATAACTGCGATGTACTATCAGTTGTAATTGTTTGGGGGGATGGCTCCGAGATGGCCCTTTGTAATATCTATGCCAGGGGAATCCCTGGGGGTAGAGGTTCAGATGTGGTAACTGCACTAGACAACAACATTGAAGACCTGCCTCAGCATATTACAATCATGGTGGGGGGTGATGTGAATACCACATTTGAACCCCTGGGATCCGAAGATACTGAACTTTCCCAAGATGAGGATGCCAAATGGGGAATACCGGGGTTAGATTTACCCCCAATAAAGAAGTGGACTGAGGCAGCCGTCCAATTGAAGAGCATGTGCTTAGCCAGGGGGTTGAGGGCGGTAAATGGACGCACCCCCTCAGACCTACATGGTGCTCCCACTTTTGATAATCGTAGGGCAAGTAGTAGGATTGATTACATCCTTGCAGATGTTAGAGATTGGCACAGAGTTAGGGGCATGAGGGTCACCCCTAGAATGGAGAGTGACCATAACCCGTTGTGCTTGCTCCTTCAATTAAAGCATGGGGGAACAGTGCCAGGCCTGGGCATGGGTCTCCTGCCTCTGGACTTAATCTCCACAAACAATCTACGCCATATAAAGTGGGCTGCATTGGTAGATAAGCCTGAAAAACTGCAAGATTTAAAAGCAGTGGTGGCAAACGAAGTGAGCAGTTTGCAGGACTGTTACAATGACATTGACTTTCATAAGTTAATCGAAGAGACCTATCCCAAATTTTTTCTAAAGATCCAGGGATTCTTTTTAAAGGAAGTCAAGCAGAAAAAGGGAAGGTATCCTTTGAAAAGGGCAGGATGGTATGATCAAACCTGCAGAAGGGCGAGACAGAATCTAAGTGTAGTATTGAGAGGTAAAAACAGAGGAGACGTCCTGAAGGCAAGGGACGAGTATAGAAAAGCCCAGATTAGAGCGAAACAATCCTGGGATGAAAGTCAGTGGCAGGAATTAAAGAATGCTTGTGCAGCTAAACACCAAAAAGAATTTTGGGCAATCATAAAATGGGGTAGGGGGGAATAGCTGAATGCCCAAAAAACCATGTGGCAAAAGAAAGCTGGATTGACTTCTTTAAACAGCAATATTCCTGTACAATGCCCCTTGAGTGTCAACCCACCCCGCCTATAACATTCTTTAAAGAAGAGGTATTTACAAAAAATGATGTAAGCATAGCACTAGACGGGGTGACAAGAGGGAGGGCACCGGGCATCGATGGTATTCCGGCCGACGTATTTTTATCGGACCGGGATAATTGGTGCCTGTACTTTGCTTGGCTTGCAAATTCTATAGCACACGGAGCAGCAATACCTGCCTCGTGGAAAGGCGCAGAGATCATTCCAGTTCATAAAAAAGGAGATAAGGCCTTAGCATCTAATTATAGACCCAACAGCCTTATCGATTCAGCGCAAAAATTGATGGGTAGAATGATTCAAAATAAAATACAAGACTGGATAGATGAAAATGGAGTCCTCTCGCCATATCAAGCACGATTTCGCCCTCTAACCAGCTCCATTGATCAGGTTTTCCACTTCTTAACCCTGTATTGGAAAAATGTCACCCTAGTAGATGGCCCATTGTTTGCTGTCTTTGTAGACTTAAAACAGGCATTTGATCTAGTGCCACGGCAAAAACTATGGAATGTGCTAGGCGAACTTGGAATTAGTCCTGAACTACTGTCATTAATAGTGCGTATGCATGAGGGCAACTACGCCAAAATTAGATGGGGGATACAGGGTGAAGTCTCTGATTCTTTCCCTGTAGAGCGTGGGGTGAGACAGGGATGTGTCCTGGCCCCCACCCTATTTTCCCTTTACATCAATGGAGTAGTGGACCATCTCAGGAAGTCACCAACTGATGCACCCATCTTGGATGGGGTGCGGGTTCCGGTACTCATGTTCACGGATGATACCCTCCTGATATCGCGAACGCCAAGTGGGCTACAAAAGTCAATTAATGCCTTTGGAGACTTTTGTAGGATTCGGGGTTTGGAACTAAATACTGCAAAAACCAAATTCATGAACATGAATCCTGCTAAGTCGTTTAAGGGGGCAATGTATTATAACGGGGTTGTTTTAGAAGAGGTGGATGCCTTCACATATTTGGGCATTAATTTGCAGGGGAATATGCAGTGGAATTCGCACATTAACTCTACGGTTTTAAAGTTCCACCAGCTGTCGGGGGCCATAGCTTTGAAGCATAAATCTTCATTGACAAAACCTATCCAACCTGTTATGGAGATTTATAGCATGAAAGTTCTTGGTGCATGTCTTTATGGAGCAGAATTATGGGGGTTTGCTAATATCAAAGGGTTGACAATTGCTGAGAACAAATTCTCACGTAGGCTGATTGGCGTCCCACAGAGTACTCCATCTACTCCTCTCCTCTATGATCTAGGGAGGAAAAAAATTGAGGACCAGGCTCAACTGCGTCCTCTATTATTTTGGAGGCGCATAAAGGCTACGCCTGAACTGGGCCATTATGCTGCGGCACTTATGGACATTGTCAACTCTGATCGGTTCCACAAAATTACGTGGTTAAAAGAAATCAGAAACCTACTAAACAAGCTCCATCTTGACCACCTATGGACTACTACTGACCCTACAGCTTTCCCCTCCAAGAAATTGTTAAAGAAATTGTATTGGGACATGACACTTAGTTCGGTTTTGACATCTAACCAGCCTTTGGTGTTAACATCCCAATATTTGGAACACAAACTAGTCCCAACATTAGAACATTATTGGGACTTGATCACAAAACCATTGGACAGAAAGCTGTATTTCCAGTTCAGGGTGGGTTGCCTACCGCTTAATGCTTTTACATTAAAATGGTCCCTGTTAGAAACGGGACCCCTGGCCGGCCAACGCTCACGCCAAGGTCAGTCAGGGATCGCCATTTCTAAGGTCAGGGCAAGGGAGTCACACACCAAGATAACCCCTGCTCACCCTCTAGGTAACGTGACGCGAGCAACAAGGCTAATCTCAGAGGCGATGTGTAAAGCGTTTGCGCGCGCACCCCAGCGACAACACCCTAGGCCCACCACAAAAGAAACTCCACACAAGGTTATATCAAAAATAGCCTTTGTATTATGATAATAAAAACACATTAGATAACACACACACTTTACAATGTGCAACAGGCACGGGCAAGATTTACAAGGGATTATGTACAGGACAGGGCCACCTGGACCACTGTCAGGGGTATGCACTTTTTAGAAATAGCACTTGTAGGTATAACACTAAGCACATAAACATATAATGACTGTAACACAGAAAATAGTTAATGTAGCATACAACCAGTAACTACTGGTAAAGGGTAAATACCTCCTACGCCACCCTAAACACTGTAGGGAAATCACGCAGGGAACTAGGGCCTTATCATCAGGACCTATGGAAGGAAAACCTATCACCTAAGCAGGTCACATTTAGCAAAGGGAAGGAAACCTAAAATAATCACCTAAGCAAGTCACATTTAGCAAAGGCAATAAAACATCAACATTCCTCTAAGCAGGTCACTTTTAGCAAAGGGAAATAAACCATAAACAATTACCTAAGCAGGTCACTTTTAGCAAAGGTAATATCAAACAATCCTCTAAGCAGGTCACTTTTAGCAAAGGGGATAAAACATAAACAATTACCTAAGCAGGTCACTTTTAGCAAAGGTAACAACAAACATTCCTCTAAGCAGGACACTTTTAGCAAAGGGGAATAAAACATAAAGAATCACCTAAGCAGGTCACTTTTAGCAAAGGTAATAACATAAACAATCCTCAAAGCAGGTCACTTTTAGCAAAGGGGATAAAACATAAACAATTACCTAAGCAGGTCACTTTTAGCAAAGGTAACAACAAACATTCCTCTAAGCAGGTCACTTTTAGCAAAGGGGAATAAAACATAAAGAATCACCTAAGCAGGTCACTTTTAGCAAAGGTAATATCAAACAATCCTCTAAGCAGGTCACTTTTAGCAAAGGGGATAAAACAAAGAGAACATGGCACATGAGGTATTAAAACACATTCAGAGGTGCAAGTAGAACATTTGCGCAGGAATCAAATTAACAAGTAAATCACAATGCGCAGGGTGCACATGGCACAACACTAGAAATGTCCCTCAGGCCAACTGGCCTCGCAAGGGCTGAAATGCCCTGAGTCTCAATGTCAGGGCAGCTGCGCAGGCAGTACAGCACACAAAGCCTAAATGTAGCAACTGTCCACTAAGTGCTGGACAGTTGTAAATAATGCTGGGCAACGTTGGAGCATCGTGGGCTCAAGAACCACCACTGTGGCACTGGTGAGCCTCTCTGGGCTCTGGACAAGAACTGGTGCCCTGAGCCTCTCTCAGGCTCTTCACAAGAATGGGCACTCAAGCCTCTCTGGGCTCGAAAAGCAAGGAAATGGCACCCTCAGAGCCTCCCTGGGCTCACAAAGCAAGACTGCCGCCTACTGGGCAGTGGGGTCCCTCACGGGGGACCTAGGAACAGCTGGAGAGCCACTCGGGGCTCAAAGAACAAGGGATGGTGCCTCGAGCCTCGCAGGCTCACGAACGGGATGGCCCCTCAGAGCCTCGGGGCTCAAAGAACAAGGAACTGGCCTCGAGCCTCGCTGGCTCTCCCCCCAATGGGACCGGTCGTTGGAGTCCCTCACGGGGGACTCAGAACAAAGGAATGCCCCCAGAGCCGCATGGCTCTACATCGAAGGAATGCCCCTGACAAAGACGCGACCCGGGGCACGCCCGCACTCACAAGGTAACTCGGGAGGCGGCGTCTCCTCGCGGCGTCGGCTCTTCTTGGCTGGGCTTCTCCTCTGGCAGTGCGGGGCTCTCCACTCCTCACGGGAGCCCCGCGAGCACCGGCAGCCTCTCTCCTCTCCCCGCGCCGCAGTGCCGAGGGCGGGACTTCCGGGTCTCTCGGTCGGGCCGCGCAGGGATTGGCCAACCCACCAATCACTTCCGGGTCGCACTAGGCAGCGGCCCGGCAACGGTTCTCGATGCTCCTGGGCTGCGGCGGTGATCCCGGCTTGTAAATAATAAACACACCACGGGGCAATGCCGGGTGGGCACCGGCCTCTAAATCAAATATAAAGCGAGGTGGGCACTCGCTCGGCCAAAGATCGGCGAATCGGGTCCAATGCCGGGTGGGCACCGGCTTCTGTAAATAAAGCGCTCCTCAGTGCTAGAAGCAGGGCAGAGCGCTCCCAGGCGCTCTAGGCATGAAATGAAGCGCTCTCAAGTGCTAATAGCAAAAGCAAAGCCCCAGCAAGGTCTGGAGGCAGGCAGGGGGGCAAGGCAGGGCCAGAGCCAGCACACTGGGTCTCCAGGCAGGGAGACAAGCCAAGTGGCGGTCCTCCTGGCCCCAGCAGCAGCAACAGCCCCCTCTGGCAAGGATCCAAAAGTAGAACAAATTGTAAGGGGACACAGCCCCTTCTTATACTGTGAAATCCTTTGTTTCAGGGTGCAGGGTGGGGGGAAACCAGTTGCAGCTGGCTTGGGAGTACCCTTGATGGCCCAACCACCCCTTTCATTCACTGGGGAGGCTTGGGTCGTTAGACAAACCACAGGGGGGCGGAGCCAGCATTGTGTGGGGAAAACCCCAGCCCATCAAGGACCCAGGTGCACTCCTCCCACACATCACTCATGCTGATCTCACACTCACCACCGGGCAGACCCATCCAGACTTCCTGGAGCCTGGCATGCCAGCCAGCTCCAGCCAATCACGCTCCAGCACCCTTACTGCACACATACATCAATGTCCAGAAGTAGCACCTCCCTTCTAGACACATACAAGCCGCACATACCATTGCGCAGCATTCATTCTCACGAGTTCACACATACCAAACTCGAGCCTGCACTCCCCACACATCAGGAACTAACATGGACACACACATTCCCCATGCATTCCTATGGGAGAGCAGGCCAGGCATACTACACGCACGCACTTTACTCTGGGGCACAGGGAAAAAGTGCGCCAAGACCCAAAAATCACTAACTCTGGGTCACAAACAAAAGCAAAAAGTTTAGGGGTGAACCTGCCCTAAGGCCCAAGTCCAACACAACCCCCTTCCAGCCAAAACGCAGGGCAGACCAATCACCACCGTGATGGACTTCCCTGCTTGGGGCGATAAAACACGGAAGCGGGCCCACAACTGCAGGGACACCCTCCTGTTTTACGCCACGGTGAACCCCTAGGGTTCCTTCTAAAATTACTGTAGGGACTAACTGGGCTACCCCACTGGTACTCTCCAGCTGCCCTCGGCCAGGACCAGGCCCTAGGCCATCCAGGTACCACTGGATCCTGCCTACTCACAAAGTGGGGGGTAGTAACCCCTGGCACATAATAGCCACTCTCCACCCTTCCTGTCTGCAAGACAGGGCTAGACTGCCACTGGTTCTCCAACCTAGGGTCTACAACCTCAGGCGGACCAGGAGTCTCAGGGAAGGCTCTCCTCCCCCTACCTCTTCTTCTAGGGTTCCTCCTCCTCCTGCGAGGGGTACCCTCTAAACACCATCCTCCCAACCTAGGGTTTAACCCCTCAGGTTGCACCTGGGTCAGAGGTGGGCTCTCCCACCCTCTGCACCCCCTTCCAGAGTCCTGCTCCCTCCCAACCGGGGGGGTACTTCTGGAAAAAGAACTGGTCAGGACACTGATTACAGTAGTGGATGGAGGGAGGTAAGAAAGTGGAAAATATCGATGGAAGCAAAATGGTAGCTCATCTCTTAGCCAATCCGCCTTTTAATTTTCCGGAAGATAATCCGGATGCCATTCTTGAGGCACTTACCGATAGACTTAGAAAGGCCACCGACCATGTGGCGCCAGCTCGAAGGATGAATCTAGTGGATAGAGGATCCGGGGCCCCCTGGTATAATGAATCTCTTAGGGAGAAGAAGAGGGCCTTACGTAAAGTAGAGAGAGCTTGGCGCAAAACCTACGACCTAAATGCCCGGAGTTCTTATATACAGGAACTAGCGAGCTATAAAAAGGCGATTACAACTAGGAAGGCTGAATTTTTTGAGGAGAGGATTGCTACAGCTAAGGATCCTCAAAAAGAAATCTTTAGAGTCATAACAGAACTCAGGAAAACTAAGGAGCAGAGTCCGAAGTTCACGCAAGCGGACTGTCAAAAATTTCAAGATTTCTTTTCCAGTAAGATCACAGACCTCATATCGGAAATCGCTCTCACCCCCACGGTTGATTGCCCCCCACAGCCTACCCCAGCTAAAAAGCCAGTGGATATTCCACTCACTACCCTACCCTTGATTACGAAGGACAGGTTGACATTGCTTATGGGGCGGGTTAAGTCGGGCTCCCAGGCTGACCCATGTCCACCAGAAGTGTTCAAACTGGCAATGCCGGGTATAGAGGAAGAGGTCTTGACTCTCCTTAACGTATCGCTACAACTAGGGCAAGTTCCGATGGCCTTTAAGGAAGCTCGGTTGATTCCATTATTAAAAAAAACGGGGGCCGATGTGAATTGCCTGAAAAATTTTAGGCCAATTTCTCAAATACCATTCCTGGCCAAAATAGCTGAGCAACATGTACTATCTGATCTTGTGGACCATCTGGAGAGGAATGCCTTGTTGGAACTGAACCAGGCGGGGTTTCGTGCTAATCATAGCACGGAGCTAGTGATGCTCTCCATTTTGGATGAGCTGAGGAACAGAGCAGACAGAAAAATCCCAGGTGCCCTGGTGCTGTTAGACCTCTCCGCGGCATTTGATACCGTTTGTCATAAGCAACTTCTGTCGCGGTTGAGGGATTTCGGCATACAGGGCACAGCGCATGCCTGGCTTGCTTCCTTTTTGCAAGGGAGGACGCAGAGAGTACAGCTAGGTGGCTTGGTCTCCACTACAACCCCGATTACCTGTGGAGTGCCGCAGGGGTCCGCCCTTTCACCCCTTTTATTTAACATTTATTTACAGCCTCTGATTTCACTGCTCAATCAGATGGACTGCCAGGTTTATAACTACGCTGACGACACTCAAATTGTTATCCAAATGGAAGACGAGCCAGAGGCGTTTGCGAGATTACAAAATATCCTTAGACACACAGCTAATTGGATGTCTAAGAATTCGCTAAAAATCAACCCTGATAAGACCGAGGTGCTGCCAATCACTATTGCTGGCAACCCTTGGAATGATGGCTTCTGGCCAAGAGAATTAGGGACTTCCCCAAAACCAGCGGCGGTAGTAAAAAGCCTGGCATCCATGTGGATGGCAAGCTATCCATGCAGAGACAAGTTACGGTGGTGGTGGGAACTTGTGTTGGCCTTCTCCGACAGCTAAGAAAAATTTCCTCACTATTGTCCTTCTCAACCTTGAAGCGAGCGGTCTCAGCTATGATCTTAGCGAGGCTAGATTATGGCAACTCGCTATATATTGGCCTGCCTCAAAAACTTCTGGATAAGTTACAAGTTGTAATGAATGACGCTGCAAGGCTCATTTTCAAGAAACCGAGGAACACGCATGCATCTCCTCTTATGCGGGAGCTGCACTGGCTGCCAGTGAAGCAGAGGGTTCTGTTTAAAGGGCTCTGTATTGCACACAAGTCCCTATACGGAAAGGCACCAGGATATCTGAAGGCCCGCCTGACTTCCTATAGGCCGGGCAGGAGGTTAAGATCGTCGGAAGCTACTCTCCTCACCCAATCACGTTTTAGGCTGGCCACTGTTGGCGGCCGCGCTATCTCTAGTACCCTTCCAACAGCCTGGAACAAGCTACCGGTGGAATTACGGAAAGAAACTAATCTGCTGTGCTTCCGGAAGAAATTAAAAACTGTGCTCTTCCAACAAGCCTGGATGGGGCTGTAAACTTTCGGATGGCCCTGTTGAATGTCTGCTGTGTGTATCTGACAAAGCACTTAGAGACCCCCGGGTTATAACGCGCTATATTAAATCGAAATAAATAAATAAATAAAATAAATAGTCCCGCCCTTCAGGTCAGGCGGATCCTGAACCTGGCCTTCCAACCTCTGGTCTAGAACCTTTGGTGGAACCAATGCCTGGCACTCCAGGACTTCTGGGGACTCACATACCATCCCCCAATCACTCCTTTCGCTGGACTCCTGTACCCTCCCTACTGGAGCGGTACTGCCAGACTCTAGAACCATAGAAGCTCCGCTTACAGATGCTCCAGGTCCTCTACACACTAGGAGATCTCCCTCAAGTGAACTAACAGGCAAGTCTAGGTTCCCATCCTGGTGTTCACTAAAGAAACCATCCAGGCTCTGTGACAGGGCTTCGGGCGTCTGGGGACTCTCGGTCACACACTCACTCCTGCTCCACTGAGACAGGCAGTCAGCCCCTACACCCTCCTCACTAACCTGGGACCTAGCTGGGCTACTCTCACCCTCCTCCACCATGCTGGGCTGGAGGACACCTGACCCACTATTGTTGGAATCACTCACTAGTGACTCTAAAGAACCTCTCGCACTGTCCCAGCACTCTGCTTCCTCTGCGAGGGTGTCTGGATCAGTCAACCCATATTCCAACAGGTGTTGGCGCAACCCTGGCAAACAACTATTGAGCACCTGCTCTCTTAGAACCAGATCAAATAGCTTGGCAAACTCAGTTCCCATGTGAACCTCTAGCCAATCAGACAGTGCACCTTGACATTCATCCACAAACTCTTCCCAAGACTGGTGAGACAGTTTCCTAAGGTTCCTGAATCTCAACCTTAACTCCTTTTCTAGGGAAACAGGTACCATACTCGGGGAACTGGGAGTGGGACTGTCTACACTAACACTTAAATAGCTGCCACCACTGGATTCAACCCTCCCTGGGGAATCCAGAAAACCACAACTGCACTCAGGGGATAACCTATCCTCTAGGGCTACCTTCTCCCTGAACAAGGCCCTTTCAGCCTCTAGCTTGGCGTGCTCCAACCTGAGCTGTTCCATCGCTAGCTGATGCTCCCGCTCTTCCTTCCTATCCAACCACTCCTCTGGGGACAGGACAAGGGATGGGGCACTGGTACTGACACTGGACCCAGCAAGGGACTCCCTATCTATGGGGTCCTCACTATCTGCTGATATCCATCCACTGTCATCATCATACAACTCACATTCTTCAGGGCTCTCCACAGACTCACCATCCTCATGACGTGCGGCCCGGGCCCTATCTCTCTCACTGTGCTCAAGATCCCACTGACCCTTTTGCCATTGGATCAGGCTGTCCCTAAGCTGGGACTGAGTATCCAACTCACTCACCTCCATGCCTCCCTCTTCACAGAATCTGACCAGCTCTGACCTACTGTACCTAAAAAGACAACAGAGATCAAAAACTGGCTCCATTTTGGCGGACGTTCTCCAGAAAAGTTTGACACAGGGAACCTGGGGGTCTGAGCTTACACAGGAGTACACAATTACAAAATTCAGCAAGATTCTTATCTCAGAGAACTTGCACTCCTCTGCCCAGTGTAACACACCACTCATTCACACACACACCCTCCCCTCGGACCGGTAAGGCAGTTTCTACCACCCCTGACTTCTCAACCTGACCATAAGCGACACAGGTACCAGACTCTGGGAGCAGCGCGGGGAACAAATGAACTGGACACAAATACAAAATGACACCTTTCAGGAGAAGCAATACTTATCTTCCCTAAAAAACAATAATCCCCAAAATGTGGTTATCTAAAATTGCAGAGTTTTGTAGTGTGGCCTGTCGCCACTGTGGTACAGCGCAAACGCAAGTCCAATCCGCACCGCTTGCCACCAATGTTAGAAACGGGACCCCCGGCCGGCCAACGCTCACGCCAAGGTCAGTCAGGGATCGCCATTTCTAAGGTCAGGGCAAGGGAGTCACACACCAAGATAACCCCTGCTCACCCTCTAGGTAACGTGACGCGAGCAACAAGGCTAATCTCAGAGGCGATGTGTAAAGCGTTTGAGCGCGCACCCCAGCGACAACACCCTAGGCCCACCACAAAGGAAACTCCACACAAGGTTATATCAAAAATAGCCTTAGTATTATAATATTAAAAACACATTAGATAACACACACACTTTACAATGTGCCAACAGGCACGGGCAAGATTTACAAGGGATTATGTACAGGACAGGGCCACCTGGACCACTGTCAGGGGTATGCACTTTTTAGAAATAGCACTTGTAGGTATAACACTAAGCACATAAACATATAATGACTGTAACACAGAAAATAGTTAATGTAGCATACAACCAGTAACTACTGGTAAAGGGTAAATACCTCCTACGCCACCCTAAACACTGTAGGGAAATCACGCAGGGAACTAGGACCTTATCATCAGGACCTATGGAAGGAAAACCTATCACCTAAGCAGGTCACATTTAGCAAAGGGAAGGAAACCTAAAATAATCACCTAAGCAAGTCACATTTAGTAAAGGCAATAAAACATCAACATTCCTCTAAGCAGGTCACTTTTAGCAAAGGGAAATAAACCATAAACAATTACCTAAGCAGGTCACTTTTAGCAAAGGTAATATCAAACAATCCTCTAAGCAGGTCACTTTTAGCAAAGGGGATAAAACATAAACAATTACCTAAGCAGGTCACTTTTAGCAAAGGTAACAACAAACATTCCTCTAAGCAGGTCACTTTTAGCAAAGGGGAATAAAACATAAAGAATCACCTAAGCAGGTCACTTTTAGCAAAGGTAATAACATAAACAATCCTCTAAGCAGGTCACTTTTAGCAAAGGGGATAAAACATAAACAATTACCTAAGCAGGTCACTTTTAGCAAAGGTAACAACAAACATTCCTCTAAGCAGGTCACTTTTAGCAAAGGGGAATAAAACATAAAGAATCACCTAAGCAGGTCACTTTTAGCAAAGGTAATATCAAACAATCCTCTAAGCAGGTCACTTTTAGCAAAGGGGATAAAACATAGAGAACATGGCACATGAGGTATTAAAACACATTCAGAGGTGCAAGTAGAACATTTGCGCAGGAATCAAATTAACAAGTAAATCACAATGCGCAGGGTGCACATGGCACAACACTAGAAATGTCCCTCAGGCCAACTGGCCTCGCAAGGGCTGAAATGCCCTGAGTCTCAATGTCAGGGCAGCTGCGCAGGCAGTACAGCACACAAAGCTTAAACGTAGCAACTGTCCACTAAGTGCTGGACAGTTGTAAATAATGCTGGGCAACGTTGGAGCCTCGTGGGCTCAAGAACCACCACTGTGGCACTGGTGAGCCTCTCTGGGCTCTGGACAAGAACTGGTGCCCTGAGCCTCTCTCAGGCTCTTCACAAGAATGGGCACTCGAGCCTCTCAGGGCTCGAAAAGCAAGGAAATGGCACCCTCAGAGCCTCCCTGGGCTCACAAAGCAAGACTGCCGCCTACTGGGCAGTGGGGTCCCTCACGGGGGACCTAGGAACAGCTGGAGAGCCACTCGGGGCTCAAAGAACAACGGATGGTGCCTCGAGCCTCGCAGGCTCACGAACGGGATGGCCCATCAGAGCCTCGGGGCTCAAAGAACAAGGAACTGCCTCGAGCCTCGCTGGCTCTCCCCCAATGGGACCGGTCGTTGGAGTCCCTCACGGGGGACTCAGAACAAAGGAATGCCCCCAGAGCCGCGTGGCTCTACATCGAAGGAATGCCCCTGACAGAGACGCGACCCGGGGCACGCCCGCACTCACCAGGTAACTCGGGAGGCGGCGTCTCCTCTTGGCGTCGGCTCTTCTTGGCTGGGCTTCTCCTCTGGCATTGCGGGGCTCTCCACTCCTCACGGGAGCCCCGCGAGCACCGGCAGCCTCTCTCCTCTCCCCGCGCCACAGTGCCGAGGGCGGGACTTCCGGGTCTCTCGGTCGGGCCGCGCAGGGATTGGCCGGCCCACTAATCACTTCCGGGTCGCACTAGGCAGCGGCCCGGCAACGGTTCTTGATGCTCCTGGGCTGCGGCGGTGATCCCGGCTTGTAAATAATAAACACACCACGGGGCAATGCTGGGTGGGCACCGGCCTCTAAATCAAATATAAAGCGAGGTGAGCACTCGCTCGGCCAAAGATCGGCGAATCGGGTCCAATGCCGGGTGGGCACCGGCTTCTGTAAATAAAGCGCTCCTCAGTGCTAGAAGCAGGGCAGAGCGCTCCCAGGCGCTCTGGGCATGAAATGAAGCGCTCTCAAGCGCTAATAGCAAAAGCAAAGCCCCAGCAAGGTCTGGAGGCAGGCAGGGGGGCAAGGCAGGGCCAGAGCCAGCACAATGGGTCTCCAGGCAGGGAGACAAGCCAAGTGGCGGTCCTCCTGGCCCCAGCAGCAGCAACAGCCCCCTCTGGCAAGGATCCAAAAGTAGAACAAATTGTAAGGGGACACAGCCCCTTCTTATACTGTGAAATCCTTTGTTTCAGGGTGCAGGGTGGGGGGAAACCAGTTGCAGCTGGCTTGGGAGTACCCTTGATGGCCCAACCACCCCTTTCATTCACTGGGGAGGCTTGGGTCGTTAGACAAACCACAGGGGGGCGGAGCCAGCATTGTGTGGGGAAAACCCCAGCCCATCAAGGACCCAGGTGCACTCCTTCCACACATCACTCATGCTGATCTCACACTCACCATCGGGCAGACCCATCCAGACTTCCTGGAGCCTGGCATGCCAGCCAGCTCCAGCCAATCACGCTCCAGCACCCTTACTGCACACATACATCAATGTCCAGAAGTAGCACCTCCCTTCTAGACACATACAAGCCGCACATACCATTGCGCAGCATTCATTCTCACGAGTTCACACATACCAAACTCGAGCCTGCACTCCCCACACATCAGGAACTAACATGGACACACACATTCCCCATGCATTCCTATGGGAGAGCAGGCCAGGCATACTACACGCACGCGCTTTACTCTGGGGCACAGGGAAAAAGTGCGCCAAGACCCAAAAATCACTAACTCTGGGTCACAAACAAAAGCAAAAAGTTTAGGGGTGAACCTGCCCTAAGGCCCAAGTCCAACAGTCCCCTGGTAATGTTAACATCTGTGCACATTGTAAGGATCATGTTGAGGACATTCCACATTTTTTGTTTGTTTGCCCCCTCTATGTGGCTCCAAGGCAAAGATGGTTAAAACCTCTATGTAGTAATTTAGGGACTAGAATACACAAGAAGCACTTAGAATACTAAGAACAAATTGTTCTCCCAGCCTCGCCATTGCACTAGACAAATACTTGGGCTGGGCATGGATTTTACGTACTCGCACTTTACTTTAATGAATTGTAGTTAAAATTAGTAGAACATTTTTAGATGATCGTTCTTTTACTTTTTGCATCAGGTTTCCATTTGTAAGTGGTTATACATTTTAAATATGTGTTCCGACAGCATTCTTGTTTAATGTGTATTTTAAATTGTTGTAAAATAGAAGAGTATTTATTATGTATAGAGTAGGGTGAAAATGCTTTTATGACAATGCTGTCGAATAAAGCTTTGAAACTTGAACTTGGCTTCCTTAAACTGTGATCTTGCTTTGCTCAGGCTGTGTCTGGCTGAGATTGAGGATGCTTGCTTTACAAGGGCTCGTAATTTGCGGTTAACGTTTCTTTTCTGTGACTTTAGATTTTCCTGAAGTCTAAGCTTAGTTGAGGGTTGGGCGCTTGCTTTAGAGCATGACAGTGGTTTGCCTTAGAAGTCCCACAGGATTTGATCTATGCGGTAGGTCCACTGTGAGATGGGCATGCTGCCTTGTGTTAATGCCTTCTTTAGTAGGTCTTTTATCCATATCGATCTTTATTGGCCAATTTCATTATCCCGTTTCAGCTGTTTAGATTTCTGTCACCACACCGATGCTGGTGTGTGGGGCTGCTTCCAGTTTTTGGGGAGTTATATTGAAATTGATATTTTGTGGCCGGTGGTCACTATCTAAGCATTCACTTTGGAGAAAGTCTCTGATGTGCTTAAACAGGCCAACTGAGCACAGACTGAAGTCTATATAAGAGATGGAATTGCCCGCTGTTCTTGTCCACCCGGGTAGAGTCACCATGAAAGCGGCTATGATAAGCCTCTGTCCAAGAGCGTAGCATTCATTTAGGAAGCTTTCCACCATGGATTTGGGGGAATATTTTGCATTGTGATGTCGTACTCAGTTTTCAGGCTGGTGATCTTGCAGCCAGTCGCCTCCATAGAGATTTGTATTGAAGTCACCGGATAGTATAATCGTTGCGCATAGATGGTATAGCTTGAGAACAGTTAGAATTAGTGTGAGATCTTTCAGTGTCTCTTTCTTCCTTGATTTGCAGGGGTGTTTGTAAACGTTGATAATTAGGAGCTGAAGGGCTTTATGATGGTCAAGAAGTTTAGGCAACGTGCTTGGGCCCAGATGGCTTTGAGTTCTATGTCTTCTGCTGTATATTGCAGCAATGTTGAAATGTAGATCGAAAGACCACCCATAGGACAGCATTGGTTTTTATTGCCCATTTTTTGGTACTCCACGAAACCTGTTAAGGAAATTGTTGATTGGGCCCAAGTTTCTTGCAGTATTAACAGCTCCAAGTCCTTCCAAGGTGTCAAGGGATCATCATTATTGATTTTATGTTGGAGCCCCTGGATGTTTCAGGAGCTTAGGATAAAATGTGTCTTGTGTGGTTGTTTCTAGTCTACTGCTGTTAGGGTTTACAGATTCCCTTTCTGGTTTGTAGGGCGGTTGAAACCAAACCCACCTGCGGTAGGGTGGGGAGGCATTGTCCTGCTCTGGTCTTAACAACTCTGGACCAGGTATAGTTTCTCGATTTTTGGGCTTTGAGAGCCTTGAGTGCTTTTAAAGATTGAGTAGGTTGGCTGAGGTAGCTGGTACAGGAAGACTGTTGGGTAACCCTTGGTCCGTGCTTGTTTGATTTTATACCACAGCTTATAAAGACTAGTTGCTTGGTCATGATATTTTCTACCAACAGGGGCGAGAGGAAGGAGCCATGGGTGGCCTCTGGCTCTTGAGTTCATCGCTGTTCTAGGAATTTAATTGCCAAAATGTCGGCTTATGTTACGGCCTTTAGATGCAGAATTGACTAAAACAGGAAGATCAGGTTGCCCCTGTTCAGAATGTCTTGGGCCCCCCTTAATTGGTATTCTTGGATAAAATTCAGCATAGTCAGCCCTGGGCGAGCTGTCATGGAGATGATTGCACTTTCAAACCCTTTGCTTTTTGTTGGAGAATCTTCTAAATGATTTCGGTCCCCATATCTCTCTCTATCAAGGGTTTGGTTCAGATGTACACATTGTTGACTAGAGTTCCCTGCTATTGAGGTCTCTGTTCTTGCCAGGCATTTGGATCTCTAAGTGCGAGGATTTTGACGTCATTTTTTTGGTTTGATGCAGCATGCCCCATTGTGAGATTCAAGATTTGTGCTTGAGTGTGTTCCAGGTTTAAAAAATGTCACATTAATATCAGGCAATTGTTTTGAGTAAAAATTTGAGTTGGTTGGTTGGACTATGTGGGTTGCCATAGGCAAAAGCAGGTGAGAGTACTCCACTTGGGCCATAGATGGGGTTTGGCCATTTGGCTGCCTCGGGTCTAATATTGGGAGCTTGTTTTTACCATAAGCTGCTGCCTCTGCTTTATTTAGTTGTTCAGCTTGTTGGTTCGGCGCAGACTATTTAATTGTTTCGGAACTGAGGACAAGTCTGTTGTATATGTTGTTTCATCCCGGCAATGAGGTCCTTAATCTGGTTTTGTTTTAGTAAATATGCAGTACAGCCTTTCCTGTTTTGCTAGTAGAGGTGCTTTTTGGGTTTAGTTCCTTTGCTTCCTTAGTGGATTATGAGAATGTTTGCTTAGTCTGGCTGGCTGTACGGGGTTTAATGATTGGGGAAGGTCTGTTGAATAAGGGTGCAGCTGTGATTGAGTGGCATGGTCAGGAGATCCAACTACTCCATCAGTGTCTTAAATGCAGGTTGCTATTGTGGTCTGTTTACAGGGATTATTTTAAAGCTTCTTTCACTTTCTCCAGGTCCTCAAGACAGAACTGCAAAATGTGAACCTTTCCTGCGCTGCTGACGGCAGTGAATTGCAATTTAAGATCTTGTAGTAGGGTTTCCATAACCTGTGGTAGGGAGGCCAACTTATTTATAATCGGACAGCACAGACAGTCACCTCCTGTTTCAGTGGGGGTGAGCGATATCGCTTTAGTTAGTGCTCGCTTTATCAGTTTTTTCAAGGTATCTAATTTACTGTCTATGCCCATGCTGAATGTTGCTAGGAAGCCAAGAATTTCCATGTGGGCATCTAGCTTGTCTGAGTGATAGGATAGTGCTGCAGACATGACATGTTTGGAGCTCAGGAAGGAGGTCCATATATCGCTTACTTGTGGTTTTGTAGGTACTCTGTTAAATGGTGATCTTTAAGAGGTGATCTTTGTCAGTGGTGCCTGACCTTTCTGGAGAGCCATTGGTTCCCAGGGTTAGTTTGTATGGGCTTCCGAAGCCTGATTCAAACTCAGCTTGTTCAAAAGGGCTTGATGTGGATATGCGGGAGCCTAGTATATATGAATGATGAGTTGAGCTGGGGGCTCCTGAGTTTGATCGTTGACTATTCACCTTTTGTGCCCCATATGCACTCACTCCTGTTCGCACTGAGATCTGGTAAACATTTGCATGCTTTGTTCTGAGCTTCCACATGTTGTAGATTCTGACTTTGCTTTTGCCTGGGGATCTGGGAGGGGGATGTTTGTAACAGCCAGACCTCGTCGCTTGACAATGGAATTCGGGTTGCCGGCTCGTAGTTTGATGTGGGAGCTCTTAGCCCTACACGGGATGGTGTGCTCAACTCTTGCTCCAGTGGCTGAGGATGTATGCTACTTTGCGTGGCCGGTGGTCCATCCATCGTAGGATCAATTTTATCAAGAGCTAGTGCTAAGATTGAGCCCGGTGGCAGTGCCGTGACTGCTGGTGTTGCCGGGGTTAATGTGGTGGCTGAAGTGATGTCTTCTGCAGGATCTGGGGTTGCAATCTTTAGGCTCCCAACTAAGGCTTGGTTTGCCAAGCATTGGAGAAAATCAGTGATCCTCATTTTGTGGGCAAGCTGAGGATTTTCTGCTGGAAAGCTTCAAGGGATGACCAGCGCCTCTGGGGAACAGGGAGTCATGGAGTCAGGTTGTTTCTCCTGGCCTGTGTCGTGGTTTGAACTACATCCATGTCGTACTGGGTCTTCTGGCGCTTCCGGCGCTTGGGTTTTGTAAAATCTGTGGTGTTAGCCTTTGCTCTCCTGAGTCTTAGGGTGTGTTTCGTCACCATACTCCTTCCTTGCAGTGGGAGATTGGGATTTAGGCTTGAGGTGATTGTGTGCACCGTCCAGGTCCGACTATCTCTTTTGGGACCAACTGTGGCCCCTTGTCTCCACACTGTTGTTGCACTTTACAGGAGTATCTCGGATGTGGTAGGGATAGGGTGGTGGGTGTTGAAATTAGTGCAGTTGCCGAGGTTCTGGTTTCCTGGGCCAGTGGCTGTCTAGGTCTCTTCAGCGGATATGGTTTTCTGTCACTGTACACGTCTCTAGTGCCCAGGGAGAAGGTCTGTAGCCCGCAAGCCTCGTCTCAGATCAGGTCAGATTTGAGGCAGGCGTGTTGACCTGGCGCGTACTTTTTGCTTACTGGGGCTTGAAGGGCTTAGTAGGCGTCCGCGGGTCTTTCCTGTTTGTCTTGGTACCAGCCCCAGGGGGCCTTGGGCAAAGGCCGGGCACATCTTCAGTCCTAGTCCCCTTTCCCTCTCAATCCTGCCCCTGCCCCTCTTTCCTTACCTCTGTGCCTCCTAGTGCTTGTGGTCCTCTGATTCTTGTCTGCATTAGCTTGTCTTCTAGGTGAGCAGGTGAGGTGATGGTGAGGGGCTGGAAAGGGAATGGTAAGATGGTGGTATCAGAGGGCCATGTATCCCTCGTTGTGCTCCTGGGGCTGTATAGGTCCGTGTCAGTGGCTGAGTAATGTGAGTGGGGACTCCGGGTAGAACCATAGCCTGTACCCTCAATGAATCAGGCCGACTACAGGGGACATCTGGGCCTCTCTCAGCAGCTACCGACTAACAGCAGCCACACTTGTGTCTTATGGAGTTCTGGTGGTATGCCAAATGAATGGCAGTAGCAGGTGGCAGCGGTGGTCAGACACCGGTAGGCTGCCTCGGTAATGTGGGGAGGTGCGTGGCTCCTCCACCTTACATGTGTAGTATCCAAACCGGAAACTACCGGAATCTTCGCCAGAACTCACCCATGGCAAGGAATGCTACTCTGAAATGGAGATGGATTTCTTTCCAATCATCTCAATTACTTATGCACCATATTGTACTGTAAAGTGTTTACCACATGTTCCTCTAGTAACGTCTGATTGCTCTCTGCCGAACTACAAGGACTGAGCTAAGGATTACTGTTGTTGAATCTAAGGTTTATTGTAGGAAGCTGGCTCTCTATATAGTGTACTAAAACAAACTACATTGTGCAGAGAGTCCAGTGATCCCCTTATTGGTTTACAGAGACGCAAGTAGATAATACTAATGCTCTATTTGTGGTAATGTGGGCGAGCAGTTCGACTTATTAGAGGTTAGTGCTAAGCTTTTGTTGTACTCACAGAGTCAATAAATGAGACACACACTCAAATAAAAATCCAAGACTAATTTACTAAATTAGTATCGATTTTTCAATATTTTTTTAAGACCAAGAACTTAGTTCTTCAGTAAGAACTTTGAAGGTTATGAATTTTTAGAGTTCACAAAATCAATCACATTAGTGTGTAATTACGCACCATTGAAATGAATGGGGAAAAAGACAAAAATGCATGTGACATTATATGGTCATCTTTCAAGGTTCACCTCACAGATCTCTGAAGTTAGCAAGCCCAGAGCCAATGTTCCACCAGCGGATTCTCGGGAGAGTCCTGGTTTTACCTGGAAGCAGGGTGCTGAGGTCATTAGTGGCTGGTGCACTATGGAAGAGGGGACCACTTGACAAAGCACTGTACAAGGGGACTTACAAGTAAGCCTGAAGCGGCCCACTTGAGGGAGCAGGTCACAAGGGCAACACAACCATGGGAGCACAGCTGGATCAACTTTACCGGGGCCGGTCGAGCCGGGTGCAGAGTAGATAAGTTAACCGGGCGGCGTGCATCAAGATGCCCTGTTGATCAGGAGCAGGAGGCTTGGAGAGGTGATTTTGGGACAGCTGAGCAACTCATGAAGTGGTTCTCAAGGGTCTAGATTTCCCTGGATGGGTGCTTGCTTCCTGGACAGTTGGAGTCTGGAGTGGACTCTTCATTTCGGTGCAGGTTGTAGGGGGTCAGGTATCCCGGGTATTGGTGTGACACAGTTCCTGAAGGTCCTAGTATCATCCAACATCATGGGGGACAGATCAGACCCTTCGGAGCTGATGTACCACTTTTGGTCTAGGTGTTACATCAGAGTTGGTGGGGAGCAGTAAGTCCATAAGACTGGAGTCTGTGGTTCAGTGCCTGGAATCGCAAGGGAGCAGAGCCTCCGCCACAAGGGAGGTTCTTTGGCAATTTGTTTAAGACTGGAGGTACTCCGTGGTTCTTGGAGTCCTCACAGTATGAAGGGGAGGCAGCACACCACAATTGTTGAGTCTTTAAGGCAGCAGGCAAGGTTTGGCACCAATTTCTCTGCAGTAGGGCTTCAGTTCTTGGATAGCAGCTCTCTTGTTCACTTTCGTTCTTTTTGCCAATGGAATCTATGGCTCAAGGTCCAGGGATGCCAGCTAAATACTAAATTATGGGGCATTAAAGGAAGTGACAGGTAGTAGCCAATGGACTACCTACCTTTAGTGTACCTACAACTATAATTAGTATATAATAGAAAGTGTGATGAGTGGATTTGACAACAGTGAAATTCATATAAGGCTTTCAAATTTAATTGTATAATAATATTTATTTAAGCATGTTTACTTGAGCTGGTGAGCGATATATTTATAAATTTAATAAATGAATGAGCTACAACCCATGGCCTCCCGCAATTTTATTTTAGTTGGATGGGTGGTGCATTGTCAGTTAATTTTGGAGAGTCTAAAAATGCCACAAGACTTATGAAGTTAGGCAAAGAAGTCAACACCCTGAGCAAGGAGACTCCATGAAGTGGTACATAAAGCACCTTGATACTTACAGATCCCATGGCCCTGTATTCCCTGCCTCCACATAACAACAGCATCAAGAATGACGTACATTTTAGAAACACTGACCTTTACAAAAAAATATAACAACCTACCAATATTTACAAGGAGCGAGAATGGAAGTCTAATCTAGTGACTGACTCACCAACATCCAAAGACATGTAAATTGTATGTAGCCCAGGAACACTACATGTTAATGATCTCAGTACATCAGTCCTGAGGGAACACCTCATATTTGCACAATATAGTCTGACGACCCGCCACATCACAGAATTGATCAAACATGTCAATCACCCGCTATATAACACAGACACTGGACATATGTGATTCTGCGGCTTTGTCATTTTCCACATCATTATGGATTTGCCACACTCGATGTATAATCCTGCATCTTCTGCATAATTTGCTGATTTCCACAAGAAAAGATTTGTAGCTCAAAAGGATTAAATGAAGTGGCTAACTTGTCACATTTCAGTTGCTGATTGCTGTATTCTTGGGTTAATCTGGGATCGAACCAATGCCCTGATACTATTAATGTGTATTGCTGTGAAAATATAGCAAACTAATAGTGCTGCAGAATGTGTGCATTATGCACATAATTTGCCTTTTCTTGCTGCATAAATTAATTGTATCCTCTGCTGCTACATATTAGTGAATTCTCTTATTTGATTCTTCTCAACTGTGATACTAGACTTGACTGTCATTTGTCTCAGTTACTTTTCAGTCTTGTTGCGTAGCACCTGGAGTCATGTACAGGTAGGAAATGACGGAGACTGGCAGACTGCATTTGGCTTTAAATCATTAATCTCACTGTGGTGAATCTCTGTAGGATATTTTATTGTTTTGGAGCTTTATTTCACAAATTGCAGTGCTAAAGAGAAATATTCTTAAATTAACCATAACATGGATGAAATATGCCATCATCATCATAATCGCAGCCTTCAAACCGATATGCAGAGCTTTAACATTCTCAGGGCAACTAGGATTTGATCAAATGGAGGACCAATTTATGCAGCATGTCTATCCAAATTATAAGTAAAAAGGCAAATTATGCAGCACATTCTGTGTCAGTATTGTTTTAATCCATTTGAGACAGAAGGAACATTTTTGATAAAATCTGAATTTTTAAAAATATTATGTAGCAAATTAAGTAAATCCATAATTATACAGTAAATCTTGCAGCAATGGAATCATCTAAATCCATTGACTCTCAAAACTGCCATTGATTTATTACCCATTTATTCAAGAAAGGTAAACAAAGCGTAAGCATTCTAATTCAAACAAAGGCCATTGTTAGTTTGACTTTGAGTAAAACAGCTTTTTCCTGCTTATTGCTCCAAAATAAACACATAGGGCCTCATTATGAGGCCGTGCATGAGTTTTGCGCTTCCGATGCGTCACTTTTTGTGACGCATCGGAGGCGTAAAACATGCCTCCTGATGCGCACTATTTACAAAGTGACGCATCTAAGCAGATGCGTCACTTTGTAAACCCCTGCGCTACATTATACCTGCATCAGGTATAATGTATGCAGAGGGGGCGTTCACCCGCAAAAAGCCTCGTAATTGTGATGCTGTGAAATCTATGAGATTTCACTGCGTCACTTTTAGGATGCTGTTGCGTCAAAATCTTGCGCCTGCCTCACAGCAGGCGTAAGACTGACGCAAGCCCTTTCACATGGGGCTTTCCCCATGTGAAAGGAAGCATTGCTGGAGTTGCGTCACTTTTGTGACACACTCCAGCAATGCGTCACTTTTGCGCCTACAGATACGTCAGAAATACTGACGTATCTGTAACTCCTTGCGACATGATGCGTCATATTATAAATATGACGCATCAATCATGTCGCAGGGAGAGCGCAGTGAAAAGTGACGCATCGCTGTTTTCACGCAGCGATGCGTCACTTTTCATAAATGAGGCCCATAGTATAAAATATGATTGTACTGGATACAATGTATCAAATAGTTCTATATTGCCATCTTGGGGTTCTGGTGGCCTTTGCAAACCACTCAGCCTACCGTCTTGTGGTGTATGGTGTAATCAGGACCCTATTATATCAATATTGTACAATACTACACAGTTACCCATTATATAAACATGGTCCTAGATTATCAGGCCAGTTCAATAGTTCTTTTCCTGTTGCAATTAAATCAGTAGGTAATATAAGGAGCTCCTATTTCCAAACAACCAGAAAAAAATTGAGTAAAGAGATTAGCAGCATTTTAAAATATATACAATAGATTTGTTCTGACTGAAAGTTATGAAGTGAAAGCTATAAACCAGGGGCGGCTCATCCGCAATGGGGGAGGAGCATCCACCCACTGGCTCAAAATAAAACAATATTTTACTATTGTTTTATTTTTCACTTGCCGGCTCTGAGCCAGCTTGTGCAGGGACGGGCAGGGCATGGGTGGGGGAGGAGGAGTGCTATGTGCACTTCTAAGTGCACATGTCTGTTTGGCTGGCTGTCTCAGGTCGGCAAACACACATGAGCACTTAGGTTTCTCCAACCCAGCTGTATTGAACAGCCAGGCTAGAGAAACCCCACAGACTCCGTGACCTGAGCGAAGCAACTTCTCAGCCCGCTCAGGCCAATCCCCACGCTAGTCTCAAGCAGGAAAGCAGCATGGGGGATTGGATGGGAGTCTGTGACGCTGCCCTAGTGCTTGCTGGGACAAGGATGTTCACTGAGGCACAACGCGAGGTAGACGTAGGTTAAGGTAAGTGTTTTTTTTAATTGTTACCCCCACATGTTTCACCTCCTGCAAGCCACCGCACCCCTCCACCCATCCCACCACCTACTAATTTTGTCCGCTGCCACTGTTACAAAGGTAGATCGTTGAGTAACAAGTATGCTGAGGTACTTCCTTTATAATACCAAGTGTCCAGATCCTAAAAACCTGCATGCTCACAACTTGAAAGCTCCAAGGTTAAGAACAGGGGTCTCTGGAACTTTAGAAACCAGTGAAGATTCAATTTTCTAGAAGGAGCCACAGCAAACATTGTATTGAAAAGGCAATAGTATCGCTCAAGTGGCCAAGGTACATTAAACTCCCACATTAAAAAACCAATGGGATTGCTTGCGTGGTCCAATGCAAAAAAGATTGGGTTCCTGGTTGAGTTAAGCTAGTATTTGTCTGAAACCTCATAGTTGTTACAGTTTCTTAAACTTTGTGAAAAGAAGGTACAATCCATGTGTCCCACAAAATGTGCAAAACGTACTACAGCCTTTCACACATTCCAGGTAAGAGAGATCTCTGTTGGGGGAGATTGAATGCTAACTTTGCCTGGAAACCTGGCTCTCCTTGAACATATGTATAACATGACAACTAGACATTGGGCAACACATTTAATACACTACAATGCACATCCCTGCAACATATTAAAATCAATTATACATTTTAAAATTATATACGTTGCATAAACAAAAAATAAAAGTGCTTTGCATACTGGGAAATACTAAATACAAGGAATGAGCACTCCCTTTTGAAAAGAAAGTGACAGTTGCTAGGAGAAATCCAATGGGACTTTATTGTCAAGGGCAATATTTGGGTATTGACCTTAAAATAGAATTTTCAAAGCATTTCATAAGAATTCCCTCACAGATTATTGGACGTGCAGATCTTGACTACAAATACAAAGGGTTAATGAACATGAAATATGCAACAAAATATGTGACAAAAGTACAAAGGACCTAAACACAACTACTGCCTTACAAATAAAGCACCAAATGGCTGTTTAATTGAGGGGATTTCCATTTGCAGCTTTCAATGTCAAATGCTAAGTTGTCCACCCTTGTCAATCAATCAATCAATCAATCAAATATTGCCCAATCTTATCATTAGCTGACCTCCAACGTAGACTCCGTGGACTCCCCGACTACCCTCTGGGAAGCCTTAAAACCCACATTGCGGGGGGGGTAGATATTTCCTGGTGCGCGGTGGCTCGTAGGGAGCGGTGGAGAGACTTGGTGCAGCATGAGGCGGATCTGGAAGCACTGGAGTGTAGGAGTCGGGAGGCGGGCGATAGATCTGCCAGGCAATAGTCAGTTTTGGACCAACAGCAGTATATCGCGGTCTTGATGGAGGAGGCGCGGCAGGCCTGGCTGGCTACTCGTAGTCGGGTGTACCAGTGGGGGGACAAATCATGCAAGATGTTGCACCACCTGTGTCAGGGCACATTACATGCCCAACCACTGCCCCAAATCTTGGACCCGGCGGGGGTGCCCGTACTTGAACCCCCGGCAATTGCGGAGAGCTTTGCTGCATATTATGAGGGGTTGTATGCGCCTCAGGAATGCTTGACAGCTGATGTTGTCCAGCGATTCATTGATGATCTCCCCCCGCGATCGGTCTCGGATGAGGTGCGGGAACTACTGGATAGGCCCCTGACTAACGATGAATCGGGCACGGCACTGGGCGAGCTGAATCCTGGTAAGGCACTGGGCCCCAACGGCTTCCCATGTGAATTTTTTCGGCGGTTTTATGTGCAGCTGGGTCCGTGCCTTTGTCCGGTGGTTGAGGAGGCGCGTGAGGGTGGAGTGCTCCCTCCGGATTTGCGACACGCGGAGGTGGTGGTCTTTCTGAAGCCGGGTAGGACCCCATGGGTCCTACTGCCCGATCTCGCTGCTTAATACGGAGGCCAAGGTCCTGTCTAAGGCCCTGGCTAATAAGCTCAAGCCCCACATTACAGATCTGGTCCATCCGGGCCAGGCGGGCTTTATGCCTCAGAGAGCGACTCGACACAATATTAGGCGGCCCACGTCGCAATATCTGCCTGAAGGAGTTTGGAGGAGCAGGCAGCTTTATTTTTGGCGGACATGGATCGGGCTTTTGACTCCCTGAGCTGGACGTATTTGTTTGCTTTACTGAGCCGCCTTAATCTGGGCCCGCGCTTCTTGGCCTATATACGGCTGCTGTACACGGACCTTACGGCTTCGGTGCGAGTTGGGGGTGCGGTCTCCAGGTCCTTTTCGGTCCAGCGGGGGACACAACAGGACTGTCCCCTCTCCCCCTACTTGTTTGCGCTCGCCATGGAGCCCCTGGCGGCGTGGGTGCGCATGGACGCCCAACTCAAAGGTTTTCGGTGGTCCTCGGTTCTAGCTGACAAAATAGCGCTATACGCGGACGACGTCTTGTTTTTCCTCACTGATCTGGATCGGTTGGGGCCGCGGTTGTTGCGTATTTTGTAGATTTTTGGCAAATCCTCCGGCCTTTACATGAATCCGGGTAAGTCCACGTTGTGGATACTCGGTGGACAGCGGCGGGTGGGAGCATGGGCATAGGCCTTCAGTTGGCGACGGGAGGGGTGAAATATTTGGGGGTGTTTCTGTCAGAGGAGGCGGTTGCCTCCTGGGATCACAACCTCACTCCGGTTTGGGACCGCACATGCGAGGAGATGAAGATGTGCTCCCGTATGCCATTGACCATCTACGGCAGCTCAGCTATCTTTAAAATGGTGGCACTCCCTCGCCTAGTGTATCAATTACAGAATCACCCATATCGGATTCCGCTCCGCTGGTTCCAACAAGTCAACTCGGCACTGGGTGGGTTTCTGTGGGAGGGGGGGATTGCTCGTGTGGCGCTACAGACGTGATTCTTATCTACCTATACGGGGGGCTAGCCACATCAGATGTGCTCTCTTACTATCAAGCAGCACACCTGTTGGTCTTAAACGAATGGTGGTACGGTGATAGGAGTGACCCGGCCTACGCGGTTGAGCGGTACTTTGTGGGCTCGGCTTCCGTTCATACACTGTTGTACTCTGCATCGCTTCGGCGGTTCCTTCCATCTGCCACGCAGGTAGTATTTTACGTCTGGAGGCAAACGCTGCGCAGAATGGGATGGTGGAATGAGCTTACTCAAGAAACCCCTCTATGGCACAATGGTCGCCTGCCCCGCCTGGAGGCGTTGCTGGGCTTTCGAGGGTGGGATGCAATAGGAATTTCCTCCTTGGGAGACGTGATGCCGGGCTGCTCCCTGAGGTCCTTTCAGAACCTGCAAGATGAATTCAGGATGCCCCGCTCTCAATTTTTTAAATACCTCCAGTTTCGACATGCACTGACGCCATACCTGACCGACCTTGAGCAACTTCCCGAATTTAGTCAGCTGGAAGCCAAGCTCTTCATGGGGTAATTACCGGATAAGAAGATCTCACGTATATATCAGACATTGGTCCACCATTGTTCTTTCGACTTGCAAAGACTTAAGTCCGTGTGGGAGGGGGATGTGGGGGACTTAGAGGAAGAAGATTGGGCGGAGGCCCTGGCGAGTCCTAGGGAGGCAGCAATCTCCACGCGCCTGCGACTGATACAATTTAAGCACTTACATCGCACCTATTTCACTCAAGAGCGTTTATGGAGGGTGGGCATGGTTGG
The DNA here is from genome assembly GCF_964261635.1 of Lissotriton helveticus. NCBI lineage: Eukaryota > Metazoa > Chordata > Amphibia > Caudata > Salamandridae > Lissotriton > Lissotriton helveticus. Next base: position 498,462,234 of record NC_136059.1, read on the forward strand.
TTCCCCCGACTGTCTCCGGTGCGGATCAGAGGTGGGCACACTCCTACACACTGTTTGGGGGTGCACAGCGCTACATAGATTTTGGAATGGGGTTTTTAAGTGCCTATCTGAGGTGTTGGCTTGGGAGCTTCCCCGGGACCCAAAATTGGCTCTGCTGCATGTCATGGAGGGGGTCGGGGCAATATATATAAGCGCCATTTGTTATTACTGGGCCTGACGTTGGCCAAACGAGACATTTGCCAAAGCATGGAAGGTGCCCCATGCCCCGCTGTTGGCTGCCTGGAGGAATGGCATGGACTTTTGTATGGGACTTTAGCAACCTTTATTTGTGGCCAGGGGGTGCCCGTAAGCACTTTAAGATCTGGAAGCGGTGGGCCGACTACCGGGGGCTGGACTTGGACCCCCACCTGAGAGAGCCGCCCTCCCGACAATCTGACAAGTGGATCTTTGGCAATGCACATGTGGTGGCTCAGTGGTCTTAGCATGTTCTTGGTTTGGATATTCTTTGGTAAATAAATAATGGCAGCGGCTCAACGGGGGGGTTGGGGGTATGGGTGTTCGTGTTTTTTATAAAAGTCTGACGATGCTATTGTTGATCCATTAATGTGTGCAGCAGACTCGGATGTCGGGGCTATGCATTATTTGTGCGTTCGGACAAATAAAATTTGTTTTAAAAAAAATATATATATTGCCCAATCTTTTCTTTAAATAGAAAAGTTTCTGTTTGGAAGGAGGGGTTCACTAAGAGTACTTTGAGGTTAAATTATCTTTGCAGATCTCATTGAGCAAATCGAACCTAACAACAGACCAGTATTTATTCCTGATAATAGAGACCATTTCTTTCACAATGGTTTTCAATGAATCACTAATTTTAGGCATCTATACATACAGTCTACTTTACCTCTTTCATTGTACCATTCTCTTCATCTCTCTATTCTTTTACCTCCTGCCTTCTCCAATTTCTCTTGCTCAAAAAAGAAGGAGGTCCCTGACTAACCAAAGATACATTGAAAGATCATGGACGTCAATTAGGGGCTGCCAGGGGTTGCACCGGTAACCACCTAGCTTGCCCACTGTGAACACTGGCATAGTTCTTGTGACCCCCAGGGTCGAATCCGAGATATTTATGCAAAATCAGTGATAGTTAGCTTTAGGGCTGTCACTTCATCAGTGTTCGGCATTTTCTGCCAACGAGCTTGTTCTGCCCTCCTCCGCTTCCATTCTGAGCCTGCTGTCAGTCATCCTCACTGTTTCCGGACAGAGTACAGATGAGAACTTTATTTTTGCGGCAATAGAGAACATTCTACTTGCTTGCCCCTCCCCCTGGAAGCCCTGCTGCCCGAGCGCCCCAGCAGCAGCAAAGAGTCTGGGGGCCTTATTTATGAGGCCATGCGTCACTTTTACGCCGCCGGTGCGTCACTTTTTGTGACGCACCAGCAGTGTAATGTGCCTTGTTGCACCATATTACAAAGTGACGCATCTAGGTAGATGTGTCACTTTGTAAACCCCTGCACTACATTATACCTACGCCAGGTATAATGTATGCAGGGGGGCGTTCTGACGCAAGAACGGGTCATAGAAGTGACGCAGTGAAATCTATAAGATTTCACTGCGCCACATCTAGGACACAAATACTGTGTATTCAAAATAAATTTACTAAATAATATTGTATGAGATTAACAGTGGACTGATTACTTATTGACTTAGTCTATCTGTCCCAGGTACGTATTTCCTTCTGTGATTATAATGGGATAGGCGCTAATCTGTTTGCAGTGTTAGCCTTATCAATAAATTCTAAATTATTGATGCAATTTAACTAATGTCATAGTATTTATGATTAGTATCGACGTTAGAATAATTTATTATAAATTCCTTCTTTTCTTCGGAATTTTGTATTGATTTGGTCATTTCATTGCGGAATTTTACTTCTTTACGATACGCATTCTGAAATATAATGAATTGGTAAGTTGATCTGGTTGTTATTTTGAATACACAGTACATGTGTAGATCATATGGTGAATTATTAGGGGCACAAGTCTCACTGCTTTTACTTGATGTATATATCTACTTCTTCATTTCAAAGAGTTTCACTTTAATTGGCATCTTAGACACAAGAGGTGTTGGTTCTCCTTTTTTTCTCCTTTTCTCTTTATCTCATTCATTTATATATTTTTTTATTCTCAATAGAACTGTTGGTTTTCACTTTGGAGGAGATTTCTTATAAGCACTCTATCTTTTGTTTCTTGTAAGTTCTCCCTTTTTAGCTTCTTAAAAAGACTATCCATGTGAATTTCTTCATGGTTTGTATCCATATGAATTTAAGGATATATTTTGCTTGCTTTTAGCTCTGACGAAGTCATTGGCCGAAGAGCCAGACGAAACATGTGTTGACAAAATCTGTTGGCTAGTTGTAATGCTGAAGAACATCTTATGATTTGTACCCGGTGATTGGATTGAATTATGAAATGATACATTTGGAAAATATATGAACTGGAAAATAAAGAAAACACGGAAACTTTATAATTTGAAAAAGACTGTCATTGATATGGACATTTGTACTTACTAGCGTTGCTCAGGTTGAGAAGTTGTGTTTGTGTTTTAGGATAGACAATTGTCTGTCTGTTGTTACAACCTTTGGTAGTGGTTGTATCTCAACCATAGAGTATATGCTAGCTAGATATATAAAGAGCAGAGATAATTTTACACTATTTTGCACATTTTTCCCTACTACCAATTTTTGCGAAGTACACATTTCATAGGCATCAAATACAATTAGGAAAGATAAGCACACATTCTAAGCACCTCCAGCCCTTCTTTTTGTGACATCCGCTGCCCGCTTGTGCCAGAAGGCTGCAACACGCCACAACCCTCTCCCGGTTCCATCCAGGATGCCCATGCAAACCCTTGCTGCAACCTTCAATGCCAGGAAGGTCATTGCACTACTTGAAATCTAGGGCACCACATAGCGCACCAGCCCACTGAGGTACTTGAACACAGACAGACTCCCCAAAGTTCAAGTCATTCCAGACATCGTGGGTTTGGGCAGGAGAGTCCAGGACCACCAGCAGGTTAGTCAGCCCCCTGCCTGCCTGGTGTACACACAAATCATACCCCTTGTGGGGTCAGTCCAGTCTCAGAATCTCCATTCTTGTGCATACCCATTTATTATTATCTGCCAGGGTCTGCCACAAGGTGAGGAGCTTTCTGGCGCACTTCCCCTCCCCCCAAATGACGCTGTCTGAGCTCTGAAATTGCCCCAAGTATAGTCTGGATAAAAAGCTCTTGACCCTTGACAGACAAATGCACCCCATCAAGGTGAAACAGCTCCCCTGTCCTGGAGCAAATTGTGTTGAATCATGCCAAGAGTGGAACCTGTCAAGATCCTTTGGACCGAATGGTTCAGTTTTTACACTGACTTATTCATGGTACACAGTCAAAATATCGAGTTGTAAATATCGACCTACACAAATATTGAGTTAGAAATATTGAAGGTAAAGAATATCGATGTCAAGAATATAGTTGGACAGAATATCGGCCCTAAGGTAATTAATATCGATTTTTTTTATATCGATGTAAGTAATATCGAAGTCAGCAATATTGATATCAAATATATCGATGTTAGTAATTTCGATGTTAGTAATATCTGTACTATTGTTATGTATTTTAGTATGTATTTAATATGTATGTGTTATATGTTTTTTTTAAGTATTTTACTTGTTTTAAATTATATGTGAACTATTTTCATATATTTATAATGTTATTTTTAAGTCAATTTTATGTTTTAGTACCAGAGCAGGTTGTGGGTTTATAGGGGAATAGGGTGGGAAGTAATTTAATTATATTAAATTAATTATTACTTTTTAGGAATTATAAATTAATTTTAGTTAATATTTGCGTTTAAGTTCTGTAGCGGGTAGTGGGTTTATAGGGGAATTGGGTGGGAAGTATTTTAATTGTAATTAAGTAATGAATTATTTTTATTTATTGGTATTGATAATTTATGTATTTTTAATTAATTATTGATTGGCAATTAACAATTTTAATTGATAATTAATTGTTTTAATTGATAATTAATATTTGTAATTGGTAATTAATTTATGTAATTGGTAATTCATGTTTGTAATTGGTAGTTAATATTTGTAATTGGTAATTAATGTATTAAATGTGTAATTAATTTTTGTGTAATTGGTAATTAATTTATTTAATTGGTTATCAAAAAACAATTTATTGCAAATTATTTGTAAATACTTGGTAATTAATGTGTTATAAATAGTCTTATTTGGGATACAAATATTTTTTGTGTTTAATGTTTTTTAATTGGTAATCAATTATTAATAATATTTGTTTTGTTTTTTACAGTATTTTATTGCTTAATATTTATTATTTGGTAACAAGTATTTATTAATTGATATGTACTGTTAATTTATTGTTAATTATTTATTCAAATCTATTTTTTTCTTTAATATTAATGGGTATTTTTAAATGATGTTTAGTTATTTAAAAATTAAAACATTAATACATTTAAATATAAAAATTATTTCTAAGTATGTTTTATTTAATTTTTATGGAGTTTGAATAGTAATTTTACCCCTTCGCTATCCAACGCCTTCCCTACTGTTGCACTCACTGCAGTTTCACTCTCTGGAGTTGGAATTGTAATGTTTATCCCTACGCTATCCAGCGCTTTCCCTACTGTTTCACTCTCTGGAGTTGGAATAGTAATATTTACCCCTACACTATCCAACGCTTTCCTTACTGTTGCACTCTCTGGAGTTGGAATAGTAATTTTTACCCCTACGGTATCCAACGCTTTCCCTACTGTTGCACTCTCTGGAGTGGGAATAGTAATTTTTACCCCTACACTATCCAGCTCTTTCCCAACTGTTTCACTCTCTGGAGTTTGAATAGTAATTTTTACCCCTACGCTATCCAACGCTTTCCCTACTGTTTCACTCTCTGGAGTTGGAATAGTAACTTTTTACCCCTATGCTATCCAGCGCTTTCCCTACTGATTCACTCTCTGGAGTTTGAATAGTAATTTTTCCCCCTACGCTATCCAACGCCTTCCCTACTGTTGCACTCACTGGAGTTGGAATAGTAATTTTTACCCCTACGCTATCCAACGCCTTCCCTACTGTTGCACTCACTGGAGTTGGAATAGTAATTTTTACCCTCCTGCTATCCAGCGCTTTCCCTACTGTTGCACTCACTGGAGTTGGAATAGTAATTTTTACCCCTACGCTATCCTATGCCTTCCCTACTGTTGCACTCACTGGAGTTGGAAAAGTAATTTCTACCCTCCTGCTATCCAGCGCTTTCCCTACTGTTTCACTCTCTGGAGTTGGAATAGTAATTTTTATCCCTACTCTATCCAGCGCTTTCCCTACTGTTTCACTCTCTGGAGTTGGAATAGTAATTTTTACTCCTACGCTATCCAATGTTTTCTTTACTGTTTCACTCTCTGGAGTGGTAATAGTAATTTTTATCTCTATGCTATACAATGTTTTCCCTAATTTTGCATTTTCTGGAGTGGGAATAGTAATTTTACATTTTACGCTATCGAATGTTTTTAATACTGTAGATTTTTTTGGACTTTAAATAGTAGTTTTATTTATTATTTTGAATGAATTTAGATAATGTATTATGTTATTCATTTAAAAAATATTGAAAGTATATTTAATTTGTTTTATTTATTAAAATTAATTATTTACTTTTTTATGTAATTATTTTATTTGTGGAGATCTATTTGTAATGTATAGTATTTTTAAATAATGTATAAGTAATTAAAGTAATTATTAAAATGTATTATTAAATAAATATATAATATATATTTTACATATGTGTTTAATTAATGTTATATTATTATATATCTATTATTTATTAATTTTAAATATTACTAAATATTTTTAACAATGTTTATTTTATTTATAAGTATTATTTACTTTATTTTACACATTATATTTTAACAGATATAAAACGATATTTTTAATTACGATATTTTTAACATCGATATTTTTGTTTCGATATTTTTGTACTTACCATGTTGTAGATAGGATGTCGATATACTTGCCTTCGATATTCCAGCCTCGATGTTTCTGTCGGTCGATATTTTGTCTGTCGATATTCTGTCATAGATCCCTTATTCATAGTTCCAACCAGCGCAAGAATCATGTCCGATCCCAGTATTGAAGCTACAGGTAAGTAATTTCTTATCCTGGACATGGTGGCAAAGAAGACTTCTCTCACTCCATGCCTACCCAGAGGGATCATATTATTCTCCCCTTGCATGAATGACTAAAATGACTGGCAGGGTCAATTAGGCTCTCTCCAAGGCCAGCCTAAGATGCTTAAAAAGGTCCTGTAATCTAATCCCCCCATTACCCACCCAGTGATGCATAAATCCTGCATCCAGCAGGGCCTCCTCAAGGCTGGATTGCGAAATTGATGCGCTGCTCTGCATATAGAGAAATGCCCGCACCAACACACGTGACCTGGCCTGCCCTCATCAACTATGAAAAGCAAGAGAATTGCTGGTTTTATATACATAGCCAGCGGACCCTTCTTCCCCATTCCTCTTAATAGAACTGATTTGCTCACACGAAACACTCAAAACATGCTGAACGCGATTGACCTACCCTTTCAATGCCTTCTGGTGGTAGACCCAACAGTGCTGCTGTGGTGGCTGCTCCAATGCGGAATGAATGAGAGCTAAGCTGGGCAGACTCCTCGACCAGGAAGGCCAACGAGCGCCTGCCGACCCGGGTTAACTAATAGCAAGTAATTGGTGTCCTGTCAATGTGCACTAACAGCCTGCTGATCCCCCCCATGGTTGCCAAAGCAAGAAATCCTTAGCCAAAACCGCAGGGCAATAAGAAGCGTCTGGGGGCGAGTGGATGGTCACTTACGTGCCCTTCCCTAGTGGATCTGTTTGTGATCTCCTGATCCTCACACGAAGAGTACCTCCCACGAAGAGTACCTCCCTCGAGGAGCACATCTGACACCTTACCTGCCCTGTTTTAGAGGAAGCTACCAATTCTAAAATGTGAAGGTCACCAAAAAACTCCAGCGACTATGCAAGGCTGAAAAACTTTACTTTGTACTGGGACAGGCAAATCAGCTGCAGAACCCCCACTATTCATGCTAGCCTATCCACATCGTTAGGCCTCTTTCCATCATCTTCGACAGCAGGGACCATGCGCTCCCTTCTGCTAATGGCCTTCCACACTCTAAAGTCCCTGTTAGGATCCCTAACTCCCAGCAATCCTGAGAAGAAGGCGATTGCAGACAATTGCCTCCGAACTAGTGGCAATAATTCATCCTTGTCCCTCTGTCTAGCCAGAAAACACTGCACCCCCTCTGGGGTAAAATGTTTAGCTGCATTGTCAGAACTGAAGGACAAGTCATAACTTATGACTCATAAGCTTGGCATGCATTTTCATGAAAATATTTGGTTTTGGATGCCAGGGATGCAGTGATTAAGTTTGTGGCAATTCGACACAAAGCCTCCACAACTCCTCTGGAAAATCTGACATCACTTTGTCCACTTGCGGCCACTGTGCCCTGAACTTTGCCAACTTAGACTGAGACAAAGCATTAGCAATTGCATTATCAACCCCTGGTACATCCTTGACAAAAAAATACACATTATGTAACAGACATAAGCGAATAAATGCCTTAAGCAAACGCTTCACCAAAGGGCATTTGGCTCTCTGATTATGGATCGCCATGACCTCTGACAAGCTGTCTGACCAAAAAATAATTCTGTTATTGCCTAGCACCCCAAAAGTGTAAGGCAACAATGATGGGGAAAAATTCTACAAAGGCAACATTGCGTGTAATCCCCGACAGCACCAAATCACCTGGCCAATGCCGAATGCGCCACCTGGAGCCGAACACTGCCCCAAAACCAATAATGTCGGCCGCGACTGTGTTGAGTGTTACCTTCCAGCTGGATTGTGATGGTTGCTGCCAGAATAGGGTTCCATTGAAATTATCTAAGAAGCCCTTTCATGCAGTGGGAGTTGGGCCAGAAGATGGATAAATTTAGAGCGGCTGGTGCAACAGTTCAGATGAGGTTCCCGGCTTTTCTGCGCGTCATGTATAATAACAAGATGCATAATGTCAGATCACCTTATGAGGCAGATGAGCTTCTGGAATCCATTCGAAATCACTCCCAGGGCAACTCTAAATGATCAGAATCACTAAGTCCCTATCAAGTCTCCATCCTCTATTATTCTCTCCTTTATATTCCCCTTGTTTACTTCCTTTTCAACTGATTTTGTTGTTGAATACAGTTTGAGAGAATACACTATATAGGGGCGATCTATAGGGCTATATGAGTCATTGAGAAATCTCAGGAAATCTCAGGAAGTTCCGGGAAGGAATAAAAAAAAAATAATAATAAAAATAAACAGGAAAATTAAAAAACAAAGAGAAAAAAAGGAAAAAAAAAACTAGAAGGGGAAAGCGGTAGGAGAATATATGTAAGCTTCTGCATAAGATAATCCACAAGATAATGCACAGGTAGTTTTTTAGTTTTTTCTCTTAAAGGCGAGCACTTCGTGGTGTGGGAGGAGAAGGCGCAGTTTGGCGCGAAGCTGGCCTTACATCTGGCCGGAGTAAGTATGGTGGGGTTTTCCAAGGGGAGGGGGGAGGGGGAGCTGGGAGCAGGGGGGGGACACAAAAATTCAAAAATATCCTCAGAAGTTTGGTCCTTCAAAACAGGTTCTTTTTTTAAACAGTCCAACTGCCATAGCGAAGACAAACAAAGTTAATAAAGGCAACAACATAAAAATGTGTAGTAGGGAAGTGTACACTAGGGAAGAACGATGATCTCAGTTCAGTTCCTATCTTGAAATGTTAATGGTCTGCGGGTGCGAGGGAGAAGAGAACGCATCCTACAATATCTGCGAGACTCTCCGGCGCAGATCATTGTCATCCAAGAATCACATCTTTTAAAAAGTGAGGCCAATTCAATACTAAAAAAACAAAAGTGGATAGACAAATTCATTAGCACCGACCACAACGCCAACATAAGAGGTATCCTCTTAATTTGCAAAAAATCTGCAAATGCGCGGATCCTTAAATTCAATGAGGACAATAGTGGAAGATGGCTTCTAGTTAAGCTGTCTATACACGGGTGGGTGTGTAATCTAGTCAGATATTATGGCCCTAATATAGATGATTCATCCTTCTTAGAAATAGTTAGAAACAACTTAATAACCACCTCGGACCCCATAATATGGACAGGGGACTTTAATGTTATTTTGAATCCAAAACTAGATAAATCCACTAACCACTGCAGATATAGAAGTCAACCTCCTTCGAAAGCCAGACAGTCCCTTAAAGGGATCATGGAGCAAATAGGTTTGGCAGATCTATGGAGAGAAAAAGCCGGCACCAAACCAGGGATATCGTATAGAAATCTAAAATATAAACAAACGTCAAGAATAGACTTTGCCCTGTTTAGTTACTGCCTTCAAAACTCTATATCTACTATTAAGTATATACCCTCCCATCTATCAGACCATTCAGCTCTTTTATTTATACTAAAACTTCAAGATCAAAATAAACACCCCTCTTGGTCATTTGACCGAACCATCTTATTGGACCCGGAGGAAGTGACACATTTCAAGTCCGAAACTAGGATGTTCTTAGATATTAATTTGTGCTCGGCCTCTCTTGATATGGTCTGGGAGACTTTAAAAGCATACTTGAGAGGTTGTATCACAAATAGAGCCTCCTACTTGAGAAAAATCTATATATCGAAAATCCAGAACCTTGAAAAGGAACTAGAGATAATTGAACAGAGACTTGAGGCTTCAATTGGGTCACTACAAGATCAAAAAATTATGTTTGATCTGAGAAATCAGCTAGAAAATATTTTACAAGAGAGGGTATCAAAGAGATGGGAGGCGAGCAAAATATCAAATTTTGAATTCGGGGAAACAGCGGGTAAGATCTTGGCTTGGAGGGTTAGAGCTGATCAAGCCAAAAATCATATAAGAGGGATCAAGGCTGAGGGGGAAAGTGAGCTTAGGACATCAAACCAAGAAATTAGTACAGCCTTCAGGAAGTTTTTTGAGGAAATATACAGGGAAGACATCCTTGATAACCAACAGGCAAGGGATACATGGCTAAATCAGATACCCTTACCATCCCTTTCGCCTGCACAAAGCGAGGCGATTGAGATGGATATCTCCGAAACAGAAGTAAGGAAGGTCATTTCGTCACTTAAACACGGTAAAGCTGCAGGCCCTGACGGACTCCCTGGAGAACTGTATCGAGTCTTGGCTGACGCCATTGTCCCTACTTTAACGGCCCTTTTTAATGGTATCTTGAGAGATGGCTACGACCCCCCTCGATCATGGAGCGAGGCCACTATAGTATTGATTCCTAAACCCGGCAAAGACCCAACCCTATGTGGGTCATATCGCCTAATATCACTACTGAACAGCAATTACAAGATATTTGCTTCTATCTTATCATCTAGATTGGGTTCAGTAGTGGGGGAAATCATACACCAGAACCAGAAGGGATTCGTTAAAGGTCGTCAGCTTTCCGATCTAACATACGACCTAGTGGGGGCAATTGACATCGCTTCATCTTTTTCCCTTCCTCTGGCAACTCTCACCCTAGACGCGGCTAAAGCCTATGATAGGGAAAATTGGCCCTATCTCAACGACGTACTAAAGAAGTTTAACCGTGGGGAGAAATTTTGTCACACAATAGAACTTTTGTACAACTCACCATCTGCACGGCTCTTAATAAATGGTACATTGTCTGAATCACTCGGGATTTCGAGAGGCACTAGACAGGGCTGCCCGCTTTCCCCCCTCCTCTTCAACCTGTACATCGAACCGTTTGCGGAAGTTCTAAGACGGGATGTATCTATTCCACCTTTCAGGTTGGCGAGTGGGAAAAGCGGGTAGCTCTATATGCAGACGACATCCTAGTTTTTACCTCAGACCCGGAGATCACATTCCCAGAGGTAATAAGGAGAGCTGAAGAGTTTGGCCGCATCTCGGGCTATGAGATCAACCCAAGCAAAACTGACATCATGACTTGGAACATCCCCGATCTACGGCTAAACGTAACCAACTCAATGAGATATCTGGGTATCCGGGTAGTGCAAGATGTTGGCAAAATCGCTCAAGTTAACCTTGAGAGAGTGTTCAATGAAAGTAAGAAATTACTAAAATCTTGGTCTAACCTTCCACTGACTATTCTAGGCAGAGTGAATCTGATGAAGATGTCTATCCTTCCTAAATTTACTTTTATTTTTAACACCATCCCTCTCACATTTGATAAAGTAGCCTTGGAGAAATGTCAGAGAGAGCTTAATTCCTTTGTGTGGTGCTATAAATCAGCAAGAGTGGCATGGAAAAAACTGAGAAGGAGGAGGGAAAAGGGGGGTCTGTCTCTGCCTGATTTGCAGTATTATGCGTGGGCATTCCAATTGTCGCATTCAAGAATGCTTTTAAAAGTTCCATCTAATACATCAATAGGTCTCATGTTTAATGCCATGCTGATTGGAGCCGGTCTACCAACTAACGGCTACATGTTTGAATATGGAGATCAGAAATACTTCAAAAAAGTTAAATTAAAGATTCTTACGTCCCAAGCGAAGTCATGGACAGATATAAGGAGGAAACTAGGTCTGTCATATTACTCTACCTTTGCACCCATTTGGGAATCCCCAGGGCTGCCGCTTTGCCTAGATGACAGTCTCGCTACCCCGTTGAGAGTTGGAGGAATATCAACATGGGGGGATTTGTTGGTAGGCAAATCATTGAGGCCCTGGGAGGAGCTGCGGGACCAGCTGGGTACAGAGCTTTCGAGGTTTAAGTTCTTACAAATAGACAGCTGGTTCAAAGCATTGATCAGGTCAGGGGCAACACTTGGGAAGCGCAGCAGCATTGAAGAGAATTGGTAGCACAATCAGGAGGGGGCAAAGAGGTCTCGCAGTGGTATTGGTGCTTGTTAGAAGAGATAGATGGAGAATTTATTCTCCCGGAACAGCTATGGGGCACATAACTCGGTGCCCAGAGCATCGAAATCTGGCAGAAATCCTGCACCTTGTTATACAAGTGTGTTAAACCTGCATGGCTTAGGCGCAATCGTTTTTTTACAATACATCGAGCCTATTTTACACCCCTAAAGTTGTCTAAATTTATCCCAGGGAAGAAATGTAATAAATGCGATTACATCGCAGCTTCGGACATCAATATGTTTAAGGAATGCTCTAACATACTACAGTTCTGGAATGAAGTAAAAACGACCTTGGATTCCATTCTCAACATCTCGATCTCTATTACACTTCCTCTGATTATATTTGGATGGGATAACAACATCAAGGGTCATGCAAGGACATTTCTGTTCTATGCAATACTGCTTGCAAGAAGAGAGATTTGCAAGGTTTGGACTGAAAACTTGGCACCAACACATGCAAATTGGCTATCATCTCTCTATGCAACCTCCAAAACAGACATGGCAAGATCAGGTGGCTCATGAAGCCAGGCTTTCTGGAACTTTTTGGTTCATTGGAGGCAGTAACCGGGTTTTTTTTGGTTTTTTTTTTTTTTGCCCCGGTCCTATGATTATGCCTTAGAACTCCAAGAACTAGGCCCCCTCAATTGGCTCCGAAGGGTAGTTCAATTGATTAAAACATTAAATTTGGAGTCATCACCCGTTTTACTCTTCGGGCCATCTCCTGCCGATTCTCACCTATCGTGTTATCAGGTGCAGTGGAAACCCTGCACTCTTAACACGCGTATGGCAGTTGGAGGCTGAATAAGAGTAGGGCCAGGCAAATAAAAAAAAAAATTAAAAAAAAGAAGCCCTTTCATATTTCCAAACCTTCTCTGATTCTGCATAGTCTAGTGTGGTTGTGCTTTGCCTGTAGGCCACATATCGCCCTGACAATATTCTTTGAAAACCCCCTTCCCATGGGTACCACTCCAAAACCTGCACCTGGTACAAAGTGGCAGCTAAACACGTGTTAACTGAGTCCATGAACACCACCATCTTCTTCTGAGGCAACCTACATTTCCCTGCCAGAGTTTCTATCTCAATCCACAAGAACGCAAGGCATGTTGTGGGGCCTTCAGTCCTGCCCTCTTCAAAAGGGACCCCTAAGGCCAGCACAAGGCGTTGGAAGCCCAGCAGGGCCCTCCCACAACCCATGAACAAAAGAAAATCATATAAGTAATGGACCACATAATCTGATGACACCAAGTCCCTCACTGCCCACTCCAGGAATCTGCCGAATGTCTGAAACATAGAGCATGCTATGGAACATCTCATGGGCATGCACAACTCAACAAAAAACTGACCCTCAAAAGTGACACCCAATAAGTGAGTATCCTTCAGATGCACGGGGAGAAGGTGGAAAGCTGCATCTATGTCAGATTTGGCCATACAGACCCCTCTGCCTAGCCTCTGCAGTTTTGCAATGGTCTCATCAAATGTGGTATACTGCACCGTGCATAGCCTTTGGTCCAGCATTATTAACAATCCCTGGGGAATAGGACAAATTGTTGATCAAGCAGAATTTGCCAGGTACTTTCTTAGGGACAAGACACAGGGTTGAACAAACCAAAGACGTGCATGGGGGAGAACGGAAAGGTACTGCAACCCTCCCTGTGCACACCTCCTTCATGATCTTCTCTCACATCACCTCTTACTGTTGCCACATTGACAACTGATGCTTGGGTGGAATAATGGTAGGAGGGGTCTGTGTAGGAATGCAGAACCCATCCCTAAACCCGTAGTACAGCATGTGTGTATCCTGACCATTTTTATACTTGCTGAGGAGGTGAGTGGGTGTGTGGAAGCGAATAGGCGAAGGGAGTTTGTTAGGATTTATTGGTCTGACACCCTTTGGGAGCTGATTGCTTTCTCTGTTTCCCATGCTTCTTAAAGTACTTGATCTCTGGGTACTCTTGGATCCCACAAAAGGAGCAGAGGTGATTAAACCTACATGCTGACCCTTTGATGCATTCTCTTTTGTTGTACTGTCAGCAGGACAGTTTTTTGTCCCAAGAGTTGTTGTCAAACAGAATGGACTGCACCGGTTTTGCCGATGAAGGATACATTTTGAACTCGGCATGCTAAATATTAATATGCATCTGCTCCCAAGCTATCTCTGGCCTAACTTATTTCATCTGCCTAAACTTGACATTATATTGGTGCCTGGCTGAACCTTATGACTCAGAGGCCGCCCAATGTATCAGACACATGTAACCAAATAATAGGGGTGCCAATGCTGGAGACTTCTCAGTCAAAATTGCAGCATAAATGAAAAACCCTGTCACCCAGTTTTTGAGGGACCATTCCACCCAACCTTTTTTGGCTTCTGGTCCTCCTCCTTGATGGGCCTGGCCACACCTGAATTAAATAGGTCAAAAAAATCTGTAAATTCACCTTTATAAATATTCTCTTTTGTCTCTGTAGGCATGCCAAGCAATTGCTGAAGAATGAGTCAAAACCAGAGAAGGGACCAAAAAATTCTGGGTTTTACTATGGGTGCAGACTGTACTGTACCCACCCCGTGGTCACTGGTGGAACCCCAGTCTGCATCCAATATTGCCCTGCCACCCCCATTTGGATTCCGGCCACTATCATAGGTCCTGCTGATTGCATTGTACTCACCCCCTCAACTGCGGGGTTGTGACCAGAGTGTTGGCCACTTGCACTCCGCAACGATGAGGGGGCCTGCGGGGAAAGATGTGCTCCCAACCGGTTGCGGTGATCCTCCACTTGCTACCGTAGGGACGATCACCACTATGCTCTCTCCAACCGCACCCACACTTGTGCTGAATACTGGACCCCCAGTTGCCTAGTCCATGCTGTGGGACGCAATATCTTATGCGGTTTACTCACCCACACCTGCCGATGCTGCTTCTGCCCTCGTACTGGGACTGTCCTGCTTCACGGGCTACCCGTCCCTATACCACACTGGGACATTTCTTTGCCCATTGGGAGCAGGCGTATCTGGCTGCTGCTCTTTCTCTGGCCTACCTGCTAACTTCTGAAGTGTCCAATCCATGCTGTGATGCTTCGCAGCTCTCCAAAACTCACCAAGGGCATGGAATTCCTCTTGTGTCACTGGACTCCTGGTGGATGAGTCTACGTGCTTTGGGGCCATGTCACCACTACCTACTATTGAGTATATTAAGGGAAAGGTACCTGGCTCAGCGAATGCTAGCTGAAACAGAGAAACCCACATGTTATCCACACTGTAGTGATACTAGCAACCTCTTTCTGCTATGTCCGCTACTGGTTCTTCTGAATTATTACATACAAAGTTGCTATGGGTAACGTAATAGAGACAGAATTTTCTACTATACTTATTGTTAGACCTGATATAATTGGCGTGAGTCTCCCTTCCATTTTTTACTGATTGCCTCCCCAGTTTTGCTGGTTAGATACTTTGGGCACTGTGCCACGGCTATTCAGTGCCACAGTGCAAGTGCTCCCAATGTTAAATGTATTGATTAGTGACTCCATGATTGGGTTATTTGATTTACTTGTCTGACCCTAGTACAGTGCACCACGTGTGCCCAGGGCTTGTAAATCAAATGCTGCTGGTGGGCTTGCAGCACTGGTTGTGCCACCCACAGAAGCAGCTTGTAAAGTGTGTCTCCGACCTGCCATTGCAGGGCCTGTGTCCAGTCCCTAAACCTTCCCTTTTCTTCATATCAGACACCCCTATGGTCGGCCCAAGAGCAGGGTGCGTTGTAAGTATAAGGTAGGACATGCCCTGGTGTGTGTGGCATGTTCTAATAGTGAATTACAGCCATTTTCGTTTTTCACAATTGCAAGGCTACCTGTTCAACGTAGGCCAGAATGGGCAGTTTGATTATTACATCTTATAATCCTAACTGACTCAGGGAACTAGGTAGAAATTCGAGTTCAGTATGCCTGAACTCAAAATAATAAAATACATCTTTTAGTGAAGTTGGTTTTAACATTCTGTGTTTGAAAATACCACTTTTAGAAAGTAGGTATTTTCTTGCCTAACTATCCAAGCCTGCCTCTGCAATGTTGTGTATTCCTTGTCTGTAGTTTGAGTGACAGGGGCTGGGGAATTCCAGGAGACAGGGTGATAGGGCACACATCATCAGCCATATATACATTTGCTTTTGTAGAAAAGATCTGGAGCTTAAATTGTTGACTGTGGAACCAGTAGTTTTGAGTTTTAATACCGACTCTCTCACTTGACTAAACTGTATAATCTTTGCCAAATCCGTTAATCTTCATTAATGTGAATCCAATCTGAATAGTATGAAGAAGATGCAACATAAATAAAATCGCTTCACTTGCCTTAGAACCTTTTGACATACCAGGATGCTTTGCGTAACATGCAACACCACACAATTCCGCACAACACAAAATTAAACAACAACCAACATAATTACACTCTACATAATACCATTCAATGCAACATGTTTCAACTCCACATAATTACACTGTACTCAATAACATATAAATAACGCCACTCTAAGACCCATAGACCAATCCACATAAATACACTCCATACCATGCATAATAATTCCAATCAGCATAATTTCACTCAACGCCGCACAGTTCCACGCCACACAATCAAACTCTACATATTTCCATTCCACACTACACATTTTGACAACAAACTACATAATTCAAATCAACAACACAATTACACAACACACTACATACATCCAATACACACCATGGAATTCCACTTCATGCCACAAAATCCAGCAGCACATCACATAATTAAACTCCTCTACATACCCCACCACAACAAAAAGTACCAATTCACATGATTACACTCCATGACACACAATCCCACTCCACATAATTCCAGTGCACACAATACCACCTAATCACTATCAACATAATTCCACTGCACCCTAGCCAAATAATTTCACTGCACAAATCCACTTCACACCACACTTGTCCAGGCCACACAGTTCCACAACTAACAATTCTAATCCAATCCACATAATTCCACTCCATAACACAAAACATCAGCACCACTCCATAACACATAGGTAAAATACATTGTCATTTACAAAGACAATAGCTCTAACTCTCGCAAAAGCAAGACATATTGGATTTGTCAATGCTTGTTATACATCTACTTGCAAGTAGTGTGGGGAAACTGTGCTAGCACTCTGAGTTTGACTACTACACACTGACATCAATGTGTCCCTGCCTTGAGTTTTAAATAGTCGATAACAAACTGACTGGAAGTGTGGGGAAAACACAGCCTCACATGAAACATAAAAAGAACATGATTAATTGTGCTTCCTTCTTCTATGGCAACCTAATGATCATTCATTATTATGCTCCTTGAAAGAACAATTATAATTAGATGAAACGTATTATATTAATAGGACTGTCTGAATAATGCCATCTGTGAACTCTTTTTTAAAGTTAATTCTTAAAGTATAATTTATGCAAAATGTAAGTATCGAGTGACAAATCGGTCCCAACAAAGAAGAATTAAACGCACTTTGAAAACATAATTGTGGACTGGAGAGGATAAGCGAGTCAGAGAATTCATTGTTAAGGAGTTTTCATTAGCCTATGAAAACAAAACTGCACAATACAGTTAAGAACCTAAAACCTAAAATATGTTGGTTGTTAATAAATATTGTCTCCTTCCTTAAAAATAACAATGCTTATAGTACCGCTATGGAGCTTTCATTCTGTAAGGCATTTAATGCAAGTTCCTACATTTCATAACGTTCTCTTACACAAGGGGCCCTCAGTAATGGGATTTTGGTGTAGAGCAGTTCATCAAGGCACCTTGCTGCACTGCCCTACACCAAGGAGAAAGGGCAGGAATGCACCATATGTAGGCATTGCTGCGTATTCCTGTCCTTTTTTTCCTGAACTGGTGCAGTTTTGGCAGCCTAGCACCAACGTAGGCACCATTATTCCATGGTGCAAGAGTGCCTCCATTGCATGCAGGATTGTGTTTGTGACGTCCAGCCGCGGCCAGTGCAGATGAGAGCGGTTGGGCGGTGGGGCTGTGATGGGGGGATTTAACAGACGACCACAAGGAAAAAATAAAAAAATAATTAATATACCTTGGCCGTCGTCTGTCGAAATCCCCCCTCATCCGGCAATCCCGTCCTACTGCTCCAACCTGCATCGGCCTCAGCTGGTGACGGAAGGGACACCTTCCTGAAAATGATTCAGAAAAGGGGGTGGTGATGAACAGAGTGCCTGAATTAAGCAGACCACTCTTACCCAGTCCAAAGATCAGGGCTTGATCCATCACCGTTTTTTAGCTCACTGCACCATCCCAGCTCAGAACTTGGCTATATGCAAATTAGTCTGTTCCTGTCCCAGTGCATGATGGGAACAGGGCAAACCAAACTACCAAGCCAATTCTTGTACTGGGAAGGAAACAAGCTTCCGGGGACCGGTTTCTGCCATTTCAGGCGTCGTCGGCCCGGTTTGCTTGAATCCTGATGGTGCAATGAGCAAGGGACTCACATCTGAGTATACCCTTCCACGCTTATGGTGGACAAAATGATTCAGAAAAGGGGGTGGCGATGAACAGAGTGCCTGAATTAAGCAGACCACTCTTACCCAGTCCAAAGATCAGGGCTTGATCCATCACCGTTTTTTAGCTCACAGCACCATCCCAGCTCAGAACTTGGCTATATGCAAATTAGTCTGTTCCTGTCCCAGTGCATGATGGGAACAGGGCAAACCAAACTACCAAGCCAATTCTTGTACTGGGAAGGAAACAAGCTTCCGGGGACCGGTTTCTGCCATTTCAGGCGTCGTCGGCCCGGTTTGCTTGAATCCTGATGGTGCAATGAGCAAGGGACTCACATCTGAGTATACCCTTCCACGCTTATGGTGGACAAAATGATTCAGAAAAGGGGGTGGTGATGAACAGAGTGCCTGAATTAAGCAGACCACTCTTACCCAGTCCAAAGATCAGGGCTTGATCCATCACCGTTTTTTAGCTCACTGCACCATCCCAGCTCAGAACTTGGCTATATGCAAATTAGTCTGTTCCTGTCCCAGTGCGTGATGGGAACAGGGCAAACCAAACTACCAAGCCAATTCTTGTACTGGGAAGGAAACAAGCTTCCGGGGACCGGTTTCTGCCATTTCAGGCGTCGTCGGCCCGGTTTGCTTGAATCCTGATGGTGCAATGAGCAAGGGACTCACATCTGAGTATACCCTTCCACGCTTATGGTGGACAAAATGATTCAGAAAAGGGGGTGGTGATGAACAGAGTGCCTGAATTAAGCAGACCACTCTTACCCAGTCCAAAGATCAGGGCTTGATATATCACCGTTTTTTAGCTCACTGCACCATCCCAGCTCAGAACTTGGCTATATGCAAATTAGTCTGTTCCTGTCCCAGTGCATGATGGGAACAGGGCAAACCAAACTACCAAGCCAATTCTTGTACTGGGAAGGAAACAAGCTTCCGGGGACCGGTTTCTGCCATTTCAGGCGTCGTCGGCCCGGTTTGCTTGAATCCTGATGGTGCAATGAGCAAGGGACTCACATCTGAGTATACCCTTCCACGCTTATGGTGGACAAAATGATTCAGAAAAGGGGGTGGTGATGAACAGAGTGCCTGAATTAAGCAGACCACTCTTACCCAGTCCAAAGATCAGGGCTTGATCCATCACCGTTTTTTAGCTCACTGCCCCATCCCAGCTCAGATCCACCCGGTGATGGATCAAGCCCTGATCTTTGGACTGGGTAAGAGTGGTCTGCTTAATTCAGACACTCTGTTCATCACCACCCCCTTTTCTGAATCATTTTGTCCACCATAAGCGTGGAAGGGTATACTCAGACATGAGTCCCTTGCTCACTGCTCCATCAGGATTCAAGCAAGCCGTGCCGACGACGCCTGAAATGGCAGAAACCGGTCCCCGGAAGCTTGTCTCCTTTCTGGTGAAGAATTGGCTTGGTAGTTTGGTCTGCCCTGTTCCCATGATGCACTGGGCCAGGGACAGACTAATTTGCATATAGCCAGGTTCTGAGCTGGGATGGGGCAGTGAGCTAAATAACGGTGATGGATCAAGCCCTGATCTTTGGACTGGGTAAGAGTGGTCTGCTTAATTCAGACACTCTGTTCATCACCACCCCCTTTTCT
Source organism: Lissotriton helveticus (assembly GCF_964261635.1). Lineage (NCBI taxonomy): Eukaryota > Metazoa > Chordata > Amphibia > Caudata > Salamandridae > Lissotriton > Lissotriton helveticus. Next base: position 498,482,358 of record NC_136059.1, read on the forward strand.
GAATCATTTTGTCCACCATAAGCGTGGAAGGGTATACTCAGACATGAGTCCCTTGCTCACTGCTCCATCAGGATTCAAGCAAGCCGTGCCGACGACGCCTGAAATGGCAGAAACCGGTCCCCGGAAGCTTGTCTCCTTTCTGGTGAAGAATTGGCTTGGTAGTTTGGTCTGCCCTGTTCCCATGATGCACTGGGCCAGGGACAGACTAATTTGCATATAGCCAGGTTCTGAGCTGGGATGGGGCAGTGAGCTAAATAACGGTGATGGATCAAGCCCTGATCTTTGGACTGGGTAAGAGTGGTCTGCTTAATTCAGACACTCTGTTCATCACCACCCCCTTTTCTGAACCTTCCTGAAAAGACACAATCCTAAGAGGTGTTTTCCTATTTCCATGTGTGTTGTAGAATGCAGCACATATAGATAGAGGAAAACATGAAGAGGAAAAAACATATGTCTCCTCGTTAGGCCTCAAGTCAGGAGCCTTGCAGATTTGGCGCTTCCATGTATTTACATGGTTTTGCAAATACAGGGAAACACAAAAAAACGTGGGTGTTGTAGAGAAGAACCGAATCAACACCCATTGAACGCCTCCTGGGTGCAGAGTAAGGCAACGCAGCGATATGCGCTCTGTTGCGTTGCCTTACTCAAGATTTATGAGGCCACTCAAAGCCATGCAGGGTGGCTTTGCATGGCTTCATACAGTGGATTGAGAGTCCTATGTCATGCATGTACCACTTTACTGGTGCAAAAGTGACGCAGGGCTCTCATAAATAAATCCCTACGTTTTTAAGTTTATTTACAGTTTAAAATGTTAATATTTGTCATTTTTCCAATACTGAATGGCACCTTTTCTGGAAAAATTTGTTGGAAATAAACATGTCTGGCAGAAATAAATTCAGGACAGCTTCAGATCATGTTCTTTGAAGTGTTAATCACACCTTTGCAAGACCAACAAATCACTAGTTAGTGATAAAACCTAGTCATGCACCAGTAACTTGGATTTGTCTTAGGTGAAACAATGAAGGCATTTCAAGGCATGGGCAAAGAAAGCAATTGCCAGGACCCCCATTCTCTAAGGGCCCCCATGGGAAGATGATCTTTCTGGCCATATTTTATTGCTATTTATTTATCTAACTCAGTCTCCCTTTCTTTGCTATCTCTAGCTCTCCCTCTGTCTCTCTTTCTCTACCCAATCAGTGCAAAGATTCTAGGACTCCCTGAAAAAAAATATTTTAGCAGTTTTTGTCTGACTCCATGTCAGAAAGTTAATGTATAGTTCAATATTTTCCTGTATCCCTTTGGCTTAAATTAGTAGAACATGGTAATAAAATTCAAAAAGTTGCTTCTAACAGAGGGACCAAAAATTTGTCTTTTCCAGAACTCCAAACATCCTCAAGATGACGATTGAAACAACAAGACCATCAGATGCTCATTGTGACAGTATATTCACCTATGTATTTGTGTATTTGACCATAGTGAATATAAATCAATCACAAAAGTACAATGCAACCACGTCTTCTCATTAACAGTAGCCACATCTTCAATTACGCTTCATGAGTTTTTTAACTATCTTCTTGCCAACAGTTTTGGAGTTACCAGCCTCAAAGAGTGAATCCAGGACTTGCCAGTCTCCAGACGGCAGGCACAGCGAGTCCTTGGGCTTCTTACTCCACTGCCAAGGCTTTCAGTATTAATGCCTATAAAGAACATTGGTTATATCAGGAGTAGGGTAACTTTAGGACCTATTGCATAACAGCTGGTGTGATGCCGAATTGCCCCACTGCAGTATAATTTGAACCCCCACCTCTCACTGCAGATCTGGAGCAGATATTAAGATGATTGTAACAGGGTAATGCTATTGTGCACCAACATTTCTACACTTCATAAACTGCAGTTGCACTGGTGGAATATTGCAATAACATTTGCAATGCCTGGCAAGAGCAAAAAAAGAAATTCCAATAGCTGGCCCAGTAGAGCAAAGCTATTTTCAGACCAGTCTCTCCAACTGGACCAGTAAATTCACTAACAACATTGTAATCCAAGTCCTTCAGCCCTGGTACACATGTTGTTCCAGCTCAGTCCTAGAAAAGCAGAGGTCTCTGCATGATGCCGAGGGCCAGGACACTCCCTTTAGGCATCTCCTGTATAGAAGAGTAATGGGGCCAAGGGTGGTGGCATTGATTCTAGTCAGGGGACTAAATACGTTTATTGATGACTAAATTCTATAAGTGCTTAAATTGTTGATGTTAAACTGTATGTCTAAGGGGAAATGGATATTGTTGTATGATGAGTGAGGAGAAATCAGAAGCAAGGTAAAGCTGTGGCAAATACTCAGAAATACCCATAACATTTAGGTAAAAAAGCAGACCCTACATTATATGGGATTTCAGACCAATTCCACCTCCAGACAAAACCTCACATATCAGTTTGATTCCCTACAAGCCCTACCTAGCACGAACACCCTTCACTGTCACAATGGTGTACAAGCAAGGGACTACTGTCACAGTTTAGCAATTAGTATGCAATGTTGAGTAACACGGCAGAACATGCACTTTATTGTAAACCTTTTCTGAACCACTAAAGAAATGGACTTTTGAGAAGGGGTGGTCACTTGAGGGTTCTAAAGTAAGAGCCAGGTCTGCTATGGCTGGCTGGTGGTGTGCGCTCACACGTAGGATGTTTTAAGACCTGGGCCCAGCCTGGCAGTGCAGGCTGGTGTGCGCACTTGCACCGATGGTGCAGCTAAATACGTGTCCAGCTTGCCATTGCAGACTGATGTGCACTTTGCACTGATGGTGTGCTTAAATATGTGTCCAGCTGGTGTGTGCTTTGCACAGATGGTGCTCTTAAATACATGTCCAGCTTGCCATTGCAGGCTGGTTGGTGCTTGGGACCGATGATGCTCTTGAATACATATCCAGCCTGCCATTACAGGTTGATGCAGTCAGAGTTGAGAGAAATTCCTTGAAAAGTTCAGTTCACCTATGGATTTTATTTGTATCGACTTATCATTGGGTAGCTTTTTATCCAAAAATATTTATATGAAATATCTTTCGACAGTTGCTGACCAATGCTTTGTCTGTTTTACAACACTGTCTTCCACACGTCTTTTCCTCAGACTGGCCTGTTTAAGTCACTAGCTATTCTGAGAGGTTCTTTCACTTCCACCCACATACCCAGAGGGTATGTCTTAAGGAGTAAAGCATTGGTAGATGAAAGGCAGGGCAGGTACATTTGTGTGTTCCCTGACCTGGTAGTGAGGAATACCTGTTGTGTATTACTCATATATCCTATACAGGATCTGCACGTTCGAATAACATAAACTGTGGGATTGGTGGCCGACTGGTTCTGAGCACTCCCACCGGATATCTTAGCCTGTTTGCATTAGGTGGCTCACTGTGCCACTAGAATCTCCTCTTATCGGGGAGAGAATAGTTTCTGGCAACCTCAGAACATGACAACCCTGATCCCTCAGGATCGTGGAAACAATATACTACTTTAATCCTTGTCAATCATGCTCACTTAGTTTGTCTCAGAGATACACAGAATAAACAGTCTGGGCATTTAAGAATTTATTTAATAGTTGTTATTCTAGTGTAGATTAGATTTGCTGTAACATCCAGTAGACAGTAGCAGAGATGTATGATTAGCAGTACTACGAAAGTAAAGTGATGGTACAGTTCTACCATTTTGCAGAAATAATGAATATATACAAGTACATAAAACACATGATAAGAAAGTGCGTTCTCCTACGATGAATCCCTAACTAGATGTACCTAAATGTACCTAGCATCTGTGTAGGTGTTATGCCAAGAATCCCTCTAAAGTCTAGTCAACCACATTACCTGAGAAAGGAGAGCATATGGGACCCCATCCTGGTCTCGAGTTGGACACCCTGCGAGAGATGTTAGACCACTGGTAGCTGGAGTGTCTGCATGTAGGAACCTCAGCGTCTCTGGTCAGTGTGTCAGCTGGGAAGTCGAGGTCTCCTCTGTCTGTCCAAGCAAGACATGATGTGTATATACCCACATGTCTCCACAGGGGTCCTACCTTGCTGTGTTACTGTATCAGCCTAAAGAATGACGTCAGGCTTGAATTTTATACATTGATAATATACAGGAGATGTTCATCCTGCTGTCAGTCATGCTGTGCTTCCAAGAAGCCTCATGCATAATGTATGAGTTTCGAGCTAGGTAAAAACCCGCTTTGTGCAGTGATGTATCTAGGTAAAAGGTCAGTCCCTATGAACCGTTATGTAAGAAATGTAGGGAAGGATATAGGTGAAATGTTGCTGTGCCTATATAGGGGACCTATATGGAATATAACATACTTATGTGTGTTTTCACAACCTATGACGTTTCTTCTTCCCATAGGCTAACACAAGGGAATGGTTGACAGCACTTCAGGCTGCAAAAGTAGATTGCCATGGAACAATCTCATGATTTCTTTCTATCATTGAATTCAAAGTGACAACCCCTTCAAGTGGTAAAGATGGCTTTGTCATAATTCACTGAGAAGTACCACTAATAGAAAGAGGACATTTCTGTGCTCTAAAACATTTAGTGTACCTTGGTGCAGGGCTCCAGTCCACAATGGAGGTTGTGGGAGCACATCTGGGCATTCCCCAGTGACAGATAGAAAACACTGGGCATGCAACTGTAGTGACAGACCTCCGCCATTTGCGGGCAGGATGAAGAGATTGGAGGAAGAGGTTTTGACACTAGGCCATTGGAGCCAGATCATGGCCTGCTAAAGATCTGCATTCCACAGCCTCACGGCAGACAGGACTTAAATTTAGGGGATGAAGAAATATAAACCTCCTAAGGGGTTCACTGATACACCTGGTCCTTTTTACCAACAATGACGAAATTGGCACAGAAGCTGTAATATAAAAATAATTCATTTATTAAACTCAGATGAGGGCGACTGCGTCATACGGTACCCTCAGGCCACTGTAGGAGACATTCTAAGGAGTACAAAGAACAGGGGCCTAATTTATGCATAGGTTACATTAGTCAGCATAAAACCAAGGGGAGGTCCTGGCACATACCAGCATGCAAATTGACTAATATGGGTATACAAAATTTGCTTGTTCAACAAAGTGGGAGGAGAGGCATTTCTCCTTACATCAGCAAGAATAGCCTGACAGTTCTATACTAGGAGCAGGAGCATTCTGGCAGCTAGGCCTTTCTGAGGATGTGCCAGTCTCTGGAGAGGGAGAAAGCACATGGCAAGCACATGGCTAACTAAAATGGCTGCCAAGTACAAAATGGCTTTCAGCTTATGTTAACAGTGATTCTTGCAATCTTTAACAGATAGTCCTTTTAGCATGAGCTAAAGACATTCCTATGATCTAGTAGAAACATAGAAATTATTTTGCACATTTATTTTCATAAATTCATCAATATCCTAATCCATTGCTAGGTGGGCATTTTTCATTCTAAACATTTCATTCAGCGGGTTTATATAAGGTATAAGCAGGAGTACAAAGGGAACAGAGCATTGGGTCTTAATTAACATACAGAAAGCAGGAGAGAGTAATGACTATTATCACAAACAGAATTATCAATATTGTTCTAGCCCTAAGCAAAAAGCAAATCCTAGAACCATCTAGTCCAATTCTATGTAAAAAAACATTTTCAATAGACTTTTCCAGTGTTCATTGTCTAAGGGCTAGAGTATCAATTAATATAGTCAAGGAAAGGGCAAAGTCACATTTGTTAACTGCTCAGAAGAATGTTTCTCTTGCAATTTCTTTTTATACCTAATACAAATATTAAAGCAGTCAAACATGTTATTCAAAAAATAATCCTGTCTCCCAGGGACCAGGAGGACCACACGGGGTCATGGGAATTAGGACGAGGAGCAGCAAAGGGCTGCTCCTCCTCAAAAATGGGACTTCCTAAAGGGTGCATTACTAACAAAAAAAGAAGTTCAACCAGCCAGAGGAGAGTCTTCTCCATGTGTCCGTTTGAGCCTCACTGGCAGGCTCTTGTTGTTGCAACGGTGGAGCTTCACAACTCACAAGTCAGGAATCACGCCCCAGTTTATGGAGCAAAAGTCTTTCAATGATCCTGTCCAGTGTCTCAGGCAGTGCACCAGTTTTCATCACTTCAATCTAACAGGCACCAGAGACACAGCACCTGTACACTAAACTCAAGTCCTTCCCTAACTCCTGTATTGCTCTGCTGGTGCGCTGCTCTTTTGTTGGGGCCAAAGATTATCCAGAATTCCCAGGCACTCTTGATCAACAAACAAAGGTGCAAACTTGCATTCACTTTGGGACTAGGATTCAAGGCTTGATGCTGGGATCTCTGAAGCAACCCTTGTTTCAAAAGGGGTCACCTCAAGCAAAAGCCTCCTTGCCGTTCTGGTCGGTCTGTGACTCTCTAAGCTGGGCATCAAAAACTTGATCTACGATTTCTCCTTTCTGATCTGTGACCCTGTCTTTCGCCCAAGACACTGGCAGGGGTACACACTTCACATCCCAGGGCTTCCGCCTTCACTGAGGTCCTAGTTGCCAGCAACGCCTGTGCTGGTTACCTTCATTTTGGCTTCAAGCTGGACTGGTGCTGACTTCCCAGGCTGGATCTGATGTCGGGGCCCCTCTGGCAATGGTTGTAAGGCAGCAAATATCTATTGGTGGACAGAACAAAAGGTCTTTAGACAAGGCACCGAAATAATCTATCAGCAAAGAAGATAGTATCAGAATACTTCCTAGTCTTGGGACGCCCCATATATGAGCAAGGCACCCAAGAACCACTTCATCTATCTGAGAGTAAAAAAAAAAACCTGGACCTATTACTCTATTTGAAGCAGCTAAGAAAGTCTGTGTTCATTTACTAAATTCTGAGAAAAAGAGAAAAACAATACAGACATACTCCAAATCCTTACATTTGTGTATTCCTATATTATTCATCTGAAGACCCTTAAGAAAAAAGGAAATGTTCTACACTTTTACTCATAGACTTTACATTACTTGTACAGGACTGCAGACACTTCTAAAATTATTTCTCTTAATAAAAGCACCTGCAGTGTACTCTTAGGACCATGCTCTTGTGTTATAGGTGCAGCAGGAAAATCTAAAACTGCTAATTTAACAGGGATTCTTATTACATAAAGAACAAACAAAAAAAACTTCAACATAGTAGGTACATACATTTCTCCTGCAGAACATGTTGTGGGAAACAAACTCCTATAAAACAATATTTTCTTCAAAAATGTTTGCTAAGGATCACATTGGTGTCTTTCCTGAATTCTACTTTTCACAATACAAACCGCAACATCAGCTCTAATAAGGACTGTCTGCTTATTTACACAGACTAGCTAATAATAATGGTGTTATCACCTGAGAATTTTAGAACAAAAACTACCCACATCTAGTTCCCCTTAAAGGTCAAATAAGGGAACAGCAATCTAGACTACTTTCACAATTTCATCAGACCGGATGGGCAGTAACATAGCTGATATATATTTATTCATTTTATTAATGCTAACAATTTTTTAAAAGTATTACTGAATAGCCAATTAAATGTCTCATGGCTATTTCTTAGACAGCTTAGACAGGCTCAATAGAGATTGAGAAAAAGAGAGAAAACATACATTTGCCTACCCTTAATTTGCAGAGGAGCTAGCCTCCTTCCCCCATTTCGACAGTTCGAAAACCTGAAACAGGTTTCACTTCCGTCAACACTATCTACTTCTATTTGTGGCAGCTGGGCACAAATACACTTGTAGGAGGTAAATAGCGCATGTAGCTAGCTAGAAAACATTAATAACCAACCACCAATTCCTTTACCAATTGTAGTAGTTGTAACATGAGGGTGAATGAATTCAAACTAAATCTTATTGCCTCCTTATCTCAGCCCTTGCACAATAATCTTTTTAGTGCTATATAACTTACAAATGCTGCTATCACTTGTCACTGCTCCAAGATAATAGACAAATTGGCCACAGTTCCCAGTCTGATGACCCAAATACTGGGGGCTGTTAAGGATTCGTCAAAAGACTTCCCCACGGAAACAACCACAACATCAAGTGATCTAACCGGCAACCAGAAGCCTAAAGAGGACCCCGGCAGGCTGACAAGGCTGACCACTGCTAGCAGGGGTGTAGAGAGCCCGGAATCGCAAAACTATCAACACTCCCCCCCAGCAAAGGAAAACAGGTCGCCAGCAAGCCCAGATGACAACAACCGGGTTAACCACATAGAGGCAGCCGAGACAATTCAGGAGCCAATTCCCAACGTCACGCCAACCGTTAATTACATCAAACAGGCTCCAACGCTGACAAAGAGGGACCGGAAGTGACTAAGGAAAGCCAGAAACGCAAAAGCACACAACCGAAGGGCCCCTCAAACCTCTCCGGAAAAATCCATTAACAACTCCTTCACCAAGGAAGCTAAACAGCACTCCGAGTGTGTCCCACTCCTAACTAAAACAATGTCAGAGCAAGGGACCACGTCGAGGGATCCTTCACCCACCAAGGCCCCCTCAATTTCAAAAGGAGCAACAGGTCACACTATGACAAATCAGAACGTATTAAAAGTGTTCAGTATCTTTAAACCTGTGGGACAAAAACCAGATCGTAAGGAACCACTTCAAGAGCCTGGAATCAACATAAACATCAATCAAAGGATGGAATTAAGGGACAAGAATTCATCTAGCCAAGTCCCGGACATCAACAGCCAAGTTACCTTAGTCAATGCCGCAAAGATCAAGGGTGTGAACTTACGAGACACACAGGGCGCCGAATTTCATATTCCAGTCCCCAATGGACTAGACCTCGCTAACAGTGCACAGACGGTAAACTCGCACACACCAGAGCAAAAGGTCGACCAGGCAGGAACGGCCCCTCCACCTAATGAAGAGAGTAGTCGACCAAAAATCTTAAAGCGGTCCATGCCAAGCAACAAAATCGAGTTTATTCCACAATATTGTTCAAGAGGGTCCTACGATATCTTGAATAGAGGGGCCATCTTAAGACTTCTAGAAGAATTCCCGGGCCTACGTTACTTAAAATCGAGCGACCTTGAATTAATAGAGTTCAATCCAAACCCTCTTCAATTAGGCTCAGACTCGACGATCACAACTTGGACCAACCACACCATCACAGATCAAATCCTGTCTCATAGGGAGGTTTTCGCCGCATGGGGCATTGAACTAAAAAAAGTGGAGCCTGCACGATATCCCAGCCCGCTGCGGAAACAAATCCTAAAAACAAGCCTTTTAAAAAATGCCAAAGGGCCAGATTTAAGAAGCAGTACTGAAGTGGAAGTGCAGCAACTAAGACAAATTACAATCACATTCGCCCACCAAGAGGCAGATACGCCCGAAAGTCCCCAACACGCTATTTGGGCCCAATCCCACAGGAACGCAGCCTGAATTGATAGTGGATCAACGATGGGGGAAAAGCAGGGTTGCAAGATCTGCTCATGGAACATCAATGGCTTGAATACAAAGATGGAGGAAGACGACTTTATTGCGTTCATAACCCAATTTAAAATACTACTGTTCCAAGAAACATGACAGACCAAAAACTCGCCTTTAGTGGGATATAAATAATTCTTTGTTCCAGCCCAGAAGGAGGGAAGCTCCGGCAGGGCCAAAGGGGGCCTATCCATCTTCATATCAACAGATTTCACCTGGTCACCAATTTGCATCGACTTAGACTCAACATGGATGCAATGCATCAAAGTGGAATTTTCCCCAAACCTGGGCCTTCTGATTGTAAATCTCTACATGCACCCCAGCGGAAAACACAAAGGCAGAAGGTTAAAACAACTAGTCACCACAATTAAGACACTGAAATCAACCTACCCAAGTGAAAACATGATTATAACGGGAGATTTTAATCTGAATCTACTTCGTGGACAGGAGGGAACCCTCCCCGCTCATATCGAGCCACGGAAGGGCAATCAATGCAGACAAAGTGCATTGGGAAGGAAATGTGCCTCTGAATTGGAAGCTCTTCATCTGCATACCCTAAATGGGAGAGGCCATTTGGACAGACCAGCCGCCCTAATGAGGGTCTCTAAGAACTCCGGTTCTACATTAGATTATACCCTGGCTGACCCCGACCTATTCCACCACATAAGTGATTTCCGGATTCAGAATCGTGTAGAAAGCGATCATTTTCCACAGACCCTCATCCTGACCATTCAACCTACAAAGTCAGAGAAGGCCGCGCCATTGTCCTTGACTACACAAATCTTTAATCTAAAACGGCTAAACTGGAACGAAGGAAATCTCTCTATCTTAATGGCATCATGCCACGAATTGTTCCAACTATCTGAAACATCGAGAGACATAGTCAAAACGTGGGAAAACTTCGTAATGGAGATCAATAGGAAACATCAATCCAACAATAGAGGACGCCAACCCACAAGAAATAGAGGTGGGAAATGGTACACACCGAAACTGCGCCAACTAAAAAGGCAAATAAACGCTTTCCTCAGGGCCGAACGCAAAAAAGATCCCCAGCTCTCACAACCCACGCTGAATACAATCAAATCTCTAAAAAAAAGAACTAAAAAGAGAGATTAATCTGGCAAAGCGAAAGCACAGGGAAAAACTAGCGTGCTCCATACTCCATGCAAGTAAATTGCAGAATTCGAAAGTTTTTGGGGCAAAAATAAACTTTATGCTAAATGGCAAACATCGCCAGTTTAACTCAGACATGACGGACCAGCTCTGGAGTAGTCACATCGACCATTTGTACAACTCCTCGTATAATACACCTACGGACAATAACATCGAGCATCTTGTGGAGGTTCTCTGGTCCAGCCCGAGTAAAACGCCAGTTCCAACAATCACTGGGAATTTACCAACACCAAAAACTACAGGAGACATGGAATTGTTCTCACAAAAGCAAGTCTCAAATACTATAAAATCATTGAGAGCAGACGGAGCGCCCGGTCCAAACGGACTTCCCAACGCCTTATTTAGGAAAGACCCATCGTTTTGGGCCAGTCAACTAACACCGTTATTCGGTCAGATTCTAAAGACCGGAAACATTCCCGAATCATGGAGAGGCAGCATTCTGCATCCTATCCATAAATCGGTTCCCGCTCAGACCCTAAAAACAACTATAGGCTTATAGCCTTAATAGACGTGGAGGCTAAGATCTACGCTTCGTACTTGTTGGTAGAACTGGAATCCTGGGTGAGCAGTACAGGGATAATTCCCCCGACACAAACAGGCTTTCGGCCAGGACTGGGCACCTTGACCAATCTATCTGCGTTAACCCTCCTCGTTAACAAAGCTATTAACAACTCCACCCCGCTGTATACTTGTTTTTTGGACCTAAAATCGGCCTTTGATAAAGTGCCTAGATCTAATCTTTGGGCCAAAATGAAAGCCTGGGGCGCGCCGCCAAAGTTGCTGGGAGCAATTATCGAGTTATACAAAGATACTTGGGTCCAAGTGAAAAAAGGAGATGGGCGACGCCTGACAAGGAAATTCCACACAACCAACGGTTTAAAGCAAGGCTGCGTTCTGGCCCCCAGCCTCTTTAACATCTACACTGCAGACCTAGAAAGTGACCTAAGCACCATCCAGGGAGACCCACCAAAATTGGCCCACTCACCTATAACAAGTCTCCAATACGCAGACGACATTGTGCTCCTTTCAAAAACCCCCATCGGTTTACAACGTTTGATCTCCAAACTGTCGCAGTACCTCGCGAACGCAAACTGATTACAAACCTAAAGAAAACTAACATCATATGCTTCGGTGGCTCCACACAAAAAAAAATAAACCTTTCGTTTGGAGGATAAATTCTACCCCTTTAATCCAGGTAGATCATTATAAATACCTGGGAATCTTACTGGACCACCGTTTAAAGTTTAAACAGCACCTAGAACAGGGGGAATACAAAGCAAAGCAGCTTCAATTCGCTTTTAAAACTGTTCAAAAGCAATTAAAAGGTCATTCCACCGGCCACATTCTTAACATCGTAGCCGCCAAATTTCTGCCATCATTGACATACGGCTCTGAACTACTGGCAATCCGGGACGCCACAGCGCTAAACCTCGCCCAATCTAGGCTGTTTAAAACCCTTTTCTCAATCCCGAGACATATTTCGCAAGCCCAAATTCGCTTGGAGTTCGGTCTCACTAACCAGCTCCCAGCAAGACAAGGAGCACTCGCCAAATATTATTGGCATATGAGGGACGCAGAAGACGAATCCCTGGCCCACTTATGCTGGTTAGAAGTCGAAAAACAGGCCGGGCTACCAGACTCAACATACAAGATCTTGAGGCAAGCTTTGGAGACATTAAAACTAGAAGAATCTTGGCGTCTGCCCATGACATACTCCGCTTTCAAACTGATAACCAAGAAAGCAGTCAAACAATCATCGCTATTCATGGACAAAGCAGCAGTGTCTGGCAAAAGCCATGCCTGGATCATGTTGCCGTCATACACCTACCTAAAACCACAGGATTATCTGAAAGAATGCTTCAGGGATCACTATAAAAGGAAATTAAGCCTTTTAAGGCTGGGTTGCTTCTCGTCCAAAGACCTCACTCCCAAATGGCTACGGCTGTGGGCAACTCCCGAGTGCCGCCTCTGTGGCAACGGCGCAGAGTCTTTACTGCATCTTATATGCATATGCCCCGCACTTCAAAATCTAAGAAAAACGCTTCTTCGATCTCTCTTAAGAGAAGCCCAGGTGAGAACTTGCAGGGCGGCGGTAATAAGATGCCTAAGCGGCTCTTGGATAGAACTCTCATGTAAAACCAAAAATATTTTGAACCTCGCCGCCATAGAGTTGGAAAAAAGGGCACCACCCAAAGAGGTCTCCGGACAATAGACCAGGCCTTGGCAGATTATAGACTTTTCCACTCCCCTCCCTTTTCTCCAAACGGCTGACTTTTTGTATTATACGTAAAAAAATAACGAGCTTTTTTGTTTGTATAATCATTATTCTTTTAAATATTTTTCCTTTTATCACGAGCCAAAATTAATGTGTCCTCAGCAAGAACTCACATCATTTGTTTATCCTTTTCCTTTTAGACCTTTTTTCTGCTACTTTTGTAGAGCATGATATCAACTTTTAACTTGATTTAAAGTTTATTTTGTGTTGTTTTTATGATGTAAATACCGCTTGCATGGTGGTAAGTCCACCCTTTTATGATTTTTTTTTAAATCAAATAAAGTACTTAAACACCTGCTATCCCTTGCTAATGTTATTCAATAGGATAACCCTACCTGCACATTTCCTGCACTTGTATTATATCTCAAGAAATCAGTGATGTCCCCAAGTGCTCCTAACAAAATATGCAATATTTCCGTTAGCTAATATTATCTACAGCTTTACTTATAGTGCTTTACCCTACAGTGTGATGATCAGGATATTTAAGTAATACAAAGAAATCACATACTGTCACAGTACATACGTGGAAATTGCACGTTCACTTGGTTCAATCTAAAAACCCTTAAACCTGTTGTCCACTGTCTGAGAAGGGCTACGCCATGCAGACTTTCCAATTCAAAGCAACTACGAAGAATCACAGCTGAAAGTCAGTCCTGTTCCATTCCTGTTTTCCAGTAATTTAGAGGTACGCTTAATAACTTCTACTGTTTTTTTTATATTTATTTACATTTGTAAGCAGTGTGTGGTGTGCTTTCTAGCAGTCAGCTGTTCAATCTATACTTAAATGTGTGCATTTGAAGCCTAAGATCAGTTTGAAAACTGCTCTGAGTGGCAGAACTGCTTTTAAACAGTACATTTTGCCCAATTTCGACTTTTGTGTTAGGGGCACTTAAAAATGAATACCCTACAATGTTTTGGCATATTATTCATCCCCAGAGTGTCCCCTACATATCCCAGGAATGGGGGATCAGAAATGTATAAGGAGTTCACAGTATGATAATTAGGCACTATAGAGATAAGAAAACGTTTTAGTGCACTTATTTTTAATGAACATTTTTTTCATATCGTCAAAATTCCCCCTTTTTTTATAACTTCAACCCTTTTGATTGTTTCAAGTATGAAAAGCAAGCCTCATTCCTTCCCTATCATATTTAAACGCATTAATTTATAACCCTAAGCACAGAAGCCTTACTTGAAACATGAAAAAATCTGCGCCACTGTTTAAAGGACAGTTATTATTTAACATCAAAACCATGGATGTGCTGATGTAAAAAGGCATTAAGAAAGAAAATCTCTACTTTCAATCATTTCTCTGTTATCCACAATAATGAAACTGTCTTTTGTCACTTTTTAAAATCAACACTCTGTAATGCAGGCTTTTATGCCAGGTTTAAAGTTACTTAAAATCTAGTTGACTCAGCATTTTCCCTCTGTGGCCTGCGGTCAGGAATAGCCATGTTCTATTTACGCAGCTGTTGCTCTGACCAGCAGGCATCAACATCTCACACCTTCCTCATGAGAAAAAACCCCTTTTTTCTGTATTTGTAATGCCCCGACAAAGTGTAATCTCCGTTGGTCGTGTCAGACAGCTTCTCCTCAGTGAGACAGTTTAAACACAGCTGTTGGAAAGCTTTTTTTTCTCTGGTGCTGAAAGTAAGCACGTCACAGTCTAGTTAAAAACTGAGGCATTTCAAGGCAGTCAAAATCTAATGTTCTATTATGTCATATTTAGTTTGGCAACAACCAATTTAGTCAGATGATGTGAATGCCTTTTAATATCTAACACAATGTATCTAAGGAAAATGCTGTAATATTTCGAATTTTAGTCATAATTATTGCAAAACACACAATTCTGTTTTTTGAGTCCTTTTGTATTCTTATTGAATGTGAATTCTTATTTTATCTTCAGTATTGTGGCAATTTGCACACATGTCTAGTTTCTTACTCTGTCAATGTATTAGTAGCATGCAACTATTTAGCATATGTTACTTAATTTCATTTCTGGATTTTTTTTAATATGTGATTAATTTAATGACAATTTGCATAACAGAATGATGACAAAAAAACAAACACTTTGAGCTCATTCCAGACATTTTCAGAAGGGGGCCATATACTCAGAACACACAATACAGCATGCTTAAGGCTAGCCATTCTTACACAAAGAGCACAATCACTACTCACTCACACAAGTACCACCAGTGTCAAACCACAAACCACATAGACATTTAAACACACATTTAACCCACAAATCAACACTTATGATAGAAACAAAAGACCGCCCACAGACTGTACTTAAACCAAACCATGTGTAAATATTTATTATAAGTCATATTTACAAGAAGAGCTTCTCAAAAGTAGTCCAAGAAAAAACTGAACCAAAACAGCCCAAAGAATGTTCCATGTTCAAGAAGCCAAAATACAACAAATGTGCCAGTTTTGGCTGGCAGAACACTCAAAAAGCGCTCTGCATATCATTACTAAGTTCACAGACCAGGATCCTTTTTTTATGTACATATTTTAATTCCATGGGGTACTTGGTCACCAAGGAAGAAATACGTTTTTTATACCTAAACCTATTTAGGTATCCCCTCTAGGGGAGTCGGCTGAGTCCGTTCTAATTCCATCATGGTACCTCCAAGAAAGCAACACATTCTTCACATAGAACAGGAAGGGCGTCAGCGACAGGGCAGTCCTCTGGGAAGCAAGACAAGGCTCAAGCATTAGAGCAGTCTTCTGGGGGAACAAGGCAGTCCTTTCTCTGTAATATCTGCCGGTCCAGGAGTGTACTGAAGAGTGACCAAGGAGGTCAAATATTTATACATTTTGCCATATATTAAAGAGGGGGAATTATACTAGTCTACCCCACATCTGGTTCTGGAAAGGTCTTCCCTTCCCTTGTCAAGGCTCCAAGACGTCTGGGGTGGTAAAGACTAGTGTCAGGTTCCTTTGTGTGTGTGTGCTAGAGGTAGCCCTTTAACTTGCAAACAGGGCAGGGTACATCTCTGATGGAACCATTCTAGCAGGGTGTCCCATCCTGCCAACACCTAGTGTCCCTTGGTCTCACTGTCCCGAAAGAATAAACTAAGGCCAACTGCTAAGTTATTCACAGGCCTGTGGCATAGGAACATGCTGCAGGCACCAAATGGTTAGGACTTTCCAAAGGTAGCATTTTCTGAATTTTGACATAAAATACAGCTTTCCATAAAGAGGATTTCAAATTGCAATTCATTTGCGTGTAAACATAATTTCCCATCTGCTCCCAACCTTACGTCATCACTTATTAAGTTTAACAAGGTAACACAAGGTTGTCCTATGAGGTAGACAGGCCTTTCAACAGTGAAAAACAGTTTTAGGAATTTGTCTTTACCAGGACATACAAAAGTTAAACCCATATGGCCTACTTTTTAAATACAATAAATCCTGTCCTTTGGGCCTATACTTCTTAACTTTGGAGTGCATTATATGTATCAAAAAGGAGGTTTTTGGCTTGACAAGAGGTTTACTTTGCCAAGTCAAAATGGTAGTTTAAAAATGCACTTGCAGCTGCAGTGGGAAGCCTTAGACCTTTTTTAAAAGGCTAATATCTGGGTAGCATAATGAGTGCTGCAGGCTGCCTAGTAGTATTTAACTAACCGTCCATAGGTACATGTTGTACCATTTACTTGGTTCATACATGTAAATGTAATGGGCCAGTAAGATACAGGCCAATCGTACCATGTTTCAGAGAGAGAGCACAAGCATGTTAGTACTGGTTAGCAGTGGTAGAGTCCTGATCCAACTAAAACAAATTCAACAAAGCAGGAGGGGTGAAAGAAAACATTTGGTTGTGACCCTGTAGAGAGGGCCAAGTTCAAAAGACGAAGCAGCATTTCCTTACAAAATTACATGATGTGGCAATGGGGCAATGGGGTAGCTGTGATATTAGGGTGCAATGTGATGGGCACCAAGGAGACCAACCAAACACAGATATTTCTGAAGTCGTGTCAGCAGAGGGAGTCAATGGTGGTCTGATTGCATTGATCTAGTGATGCTTCTTGCCCACAATGTCCGGCAAACAATAAACTTTGCCTAAACTTTCAAACTGTCTTTGTATTTCTGTGATGTAAACTTCCAGAACCTGCTTGGATCCACAAACTTCCTTCCACTCACTGCTCCCCATTTGTCAGAAAAACAATGCTGCTCTACTTGTGTGGCTGTGGCTGTGCCTAGTGCCAGCAAAAGGAACGGATCAAACCTTGCTTAATGGAAGTCCTAACGCGAGCGCTCCAATTGACTCTGGTCAGAAAGGTTAAATTCAGGATTGGTTCTTAAATATTTTATCATTAAATATATACTATTTTATATATTTGTTTAATATTATTTTATGTGTAACTATATTTTAACTATTTGAAATATTTTAATTTAATTTACCATTATTTCCTAGTAGTTTTATTTTAAGTTTGTACATCCATTATTTTCCAAGAGAAATTGTTTGTAGGAAAGTGCACTTTTTGGATGATCACCCTCTACTTTTTGCTCCAAATGCTGATGGTTATGACTCTGATTGTGCACTGGAGTCTGCTGCCGAGACTGCAGTGTTTGTGCTCAATCCCAAAAACTGTTTTGTTCATCTTGGCTATCACAATTGGCAAAGACTTTTTTCCCTTATTGGTCCATGGAATTTGGTCCCAGGGGTCCCAGGGCATAGGTGGTAAAGGGGTCCCCAGGGCTGTAGCACGGTTTTGTACCACCCTGAGTGACCCAAGCAAACTACTGACAGACAGCCTGCCATTGCAGACTGAAGGAGCAGTGAAAACTGTTTGAACTCACTGTGCCTTCACCATGTGTGGCACAGTAAGTACACTTTCTTTAATATATGTCAGACACCCCTAAGGACTCCTCAGCCCAGGAGGCAGGCTGCAGTATATTAAAGTTGAGGACACATGAGTGCAAGCCTAAATGTCCCTAAAGTGACGTTCCTGATTGGAAACTATTGTAAGTGCTAGTGGTCAATAGGATAACATCAACTCAATCTGGGCATTCTCGAAGTTAGCAGCTGAATTACGGGACTGCTGAAATATGTCATGTTTGGTATTAAACAATGTTCCTTCTCACCCATGACATGAATCTCATTCCCTGGGTGGCGTGGCATGCACCCAAGTTGTGACCTTACAGGTTGCCCACCTGGTTGCTCCCGCTTCTCTGTGCTCTGGCTGGCAGGTCCGCACTTATCAGTGCCTGCTGCCACCGAAATAAGATTCTGAGTTCCTGCCAAGCAATGCAATCACTCCCAGGAGTCAGGAACAAAGGCTTGGGCTGGAAGGAGGTCACACCTTCCTTGTCTCAAGCAGGCTAGTGAAGTGGCACATCAAGGTGACGAGCTTCAAAGGCTGCACCACCTCTTAAATGCATCATGGCTCACTTCCAGTAGAGGAAATAGCCCTCCCCTGCTCCAGACATATTTTCTCACAGGCAGACAGGAAATTAGTTAATAAAGGAGGTGTACACCCCAGACGGCTAGCCAAACCACCAAGATGGGCAGCCTGTTCTATACACAACATTTTGATTTCTGACATTTTTAGGAAGGGCAGAATAGATGCTTCAGGGTAAAAAAGGTGACCTAACCCAAGGATGTCATCCCCCAGGGGTAGACTAGCTACACGGACAAGCTGCCCATTAGTTACTAGCTCCCACACCCAAAATCTAGGATTTAAGAGACCCCTGTGACACTGGATCCTCAATTCTGAACAACTTGCATCAAGAAAGGACCCATCTCACCGAAAACAGGACTTTACCTGAAGCACAAAAGCAAAAGAAGGATACTTTGTCCCGGTGGCAACAGACTTGGAACTGCGTGATTTAGCCTCATCCTTGGCTAAACCTGGCACTCCCTGGCAGAGGGATCCCTGTGGAAGTCAGAAGCACTGTCAGGCTAATCTGGACTAGTGGTACTAGTACCCTGCAAAATGCAGGTAAAATCACAGGATTTGTAGAATCGCTGGCCATCTAGCCCTCTGTGGGATCACCCAACTCCAGGTGGTCCAATGCATTGTGGGAGTTGTAGCCTGCCTGCCATGATGTGTCAGGCCACTACCTTGTTCCCCGGACCCTGTAAAGTGCCAGTACCATGTTGCTGGGCTTTCCGCTGACAAAGCTTGTTGGTCCCCAATCCAGCAACTAACCCCCACACTCAACCCAGCATCTACAAGGAACACCGTGTGACCTTCATCTGATATCATCAGATGTGCATCTGTTGTGTTTTTGAATTGTGTTTTCTTGCCGCACCTTGTAAGTGGTAAAACCAGCATCCCCGCGGTTCCCGTTCATAACCACAGACAGATAGGACAACTCTGCATCTAGACTCTACGGGCTAGGTAAAATTGAACTGACTATCTAGGCCTACAACAGGGGCCCACATGACCTTAACCCTGTAAGGGTTCCATGTAACTCAACCGGCAAGTGACTGACTGTCACTAGTAGTCTTTCCCATTGACCGCAATGTTATATTTTCTATGGATTAAATTGCACTGATTTAAAATTGCTTCCAAAATTGATTACTCCATTTTTTATGTATGCTATTCCATTCATTTTGGAGTCTAAATTAGGATAAAAATACACTTTGGTTTTTATAAATTGGAGTCTGATATCTATTGAGTCGTGTCAAGTACTTGTTGTCAATGTTTGTAGTTTGAAATGCTAACACATGTTCCTCTAGTAAAGACGGACTGCCTTTTGCCACACAACTAGGACTGAGATAAGGATTAAATAGGTGTTTAATAGGGGTTCCAATGACATATCCAGCACAAGGTGTAGCACAGGCAAAGGATTTCACAGGAATGCTAACTATGAGCTTGTTTTGTAAGAAATCCAGGATCATAGGAATCATAGGAGTCAGGATCCTTTTACACACTTTTTAACTCATATCTCAAGAAGGTATCTGTAAATGTTCTCTCTCTAACTATCTCTCTCTTTATCCCTCTCTTACCATCTCATTCCCTCACTATCTCTTTCAACATGAAAGGAGCATTCACCTGTGCCTCCTGCAAGTTCACATGCACTTTCCCACTCAGTACACCCACCATTTCCACACCAACAGTACCCTACTAGGTCACACTCACACAACCAGCCACCTGCTCAAATAGGCCAGACACCACCTACACAACATTCCACACTTAAATACAGGTCCTTAAACACCTTCTCATTAGCAAACACACCACAGAGATATAGGACCTGCGGTGTGACCACATTCCCAACCTACTCTTCATCGAGAAAATATGACCAAATCCTACCTCTGGGTGAGATATTGCTGCAGTCATCCCACAGGCTACAAAATCAGCAGGTATGACCATCAACCCAAACCCTTAGGTGGAGTTGTGATCAAATGCACAGATTGCATCAGTTGCACCACCTTCAAGGACATCCCCACCAGTTACATAGAACACCTCAATTTCAATATACAATTCACAGCCAACTTGTCCCTGGGTGGAATCTTCATTATATAGGCCACCAGGACCCTACACCATTTCTCTAAAGACATTATAGACTTCACTTACCCCTTATCATGACTCCAGCTTCTTCATCCTCCTTAGGTGCCTTAACTTTTATCAAGAAGACCACACTGATGTATACTATACAGCCCTTCTAGAAAACTTCACAAACCTTGGCCTCACCCCGAATGTTACCAAACCCACCCACACTGCTGGACACCTATTGGACCAAATTTTCTTCTTAATGAGCAATGTCACAGTTGAAAAGCCAGCAATTATGACCTGGACCGACCACACCCTTGTTAGTTTCAGCATACCAATCCTGCACCACCACAGATCAACCACCGCTGGAACCACCAACAGCAGATGGAAGAGCATCCCAGTAGAGGATTGGGCTTTTGCCCTCTCCGCTCACCAGCCTGAGTACACTAGCAATTTGCTAAAGTTGAACCTCAATAGCTGGGTCACAGAGAAACTCATGTTGACAAAATGCCACTGCAAGCAACTGGAGCACAAGTCGAGAACAAATTAAGACACCAAAAATAAAGACATCATCAAATTAGCCATAATACACTACCACCAGCACATACAGAACACCAAGCGTACAGCACTTACAGATAGCATTGAGGTAAGAGCTAACAGAGGCAAGGGAATCTTCATGATCATCAAAGACGTTACCAGACCTCAAGCTGCCTCCAACAACATCTCCACCTCGCAAGACCTTACAACAAGCTCTCTGAGTTCTTTAGTAACAATATCACCTTCTTGTACACTCATTGACCCTCAACCAGTCCCCATCTCAACACAGCTTCCCATGATGGCCGAACAACGAACTATGACTTCATGGCCCTCCATTGCTGCCATAAAAATCACTTCTACCATGAAGATCATCCCCTCAGGAGAACCATCAGGCCTTTGCCTCCGCCACGCCTTTCCCAAAGCACTCCTACTAGTCATGGAAGCACTAAAACCCATCTTCAATGCCTCTCGCTACTCAGGCACATTCCCACACACCCGGAAACATGCCACCCTCATGCACCTGATCAATAAACCATTCACTCACCCAGTCATGCTTTCCAACTTCAGACCCACCTATGTTCTACCATACGCGGCAGATTAGAGAGACTAATCAACCAACACCTAACTGGCCACCTCAACAATGCAGTCTGGATACAGGCCTAACCATAATAAAGAAACAGCAATCCTCGCCACCACAGATGACATCTGCTAATCCTTGACAGAGGAGACATAGCAGACCTCATTCTCCTAGACCCCTCTGCAGCATTTTACACAGTCTCAAGTCCCATCCTCATCAGGTGTTGGCATGAAACTGGCATCCAAGGACCTGCTCTCCACTTGATCTGCTCCTTCTTTACAGATAGACTACATGCTGTCAGCATGGCACCTTGGTCCTAAGAAGCCTGCAAACTCTTCTGTGGAGTACCTCAAGGTTCATTGCTCAGCCCCTCCCTCTTCAACATCATTTGCGCACACAACATAAACATCCTTCCCAATGCCAATGACATGCAACTCACTCTCCCTTTCTGACAACGTCACATGTTCCGTGCAGGACCCATTGCGGTTTTCCCTATGTTAGCCTGAGCACACTGCAGTCCTTACTTTGCTTTGCACACACTACTATACACACATATTTTGCTTTGTGCCACTCTGTACTTTCACACAGAATTTACTGTTATTTTGTGTTTTGTATTTTCGGGGATATGGTCTGAACTCCTTAGACAAGGTCAAACAACAAGGCCCCTTTTTATTCTGTTTTGATCAGGCTCTAGCACATACACAAAACACACACATGCAACTGTTGCTTGGGATCACGTTCTCGTTATCATATAGGTATGCATGGACAGGCAAACGAACAGATGCAATTGCGACTACAACTGAGACTCCGACATGCTAAGGTACAGGGTCTGCTGCACCCAGAGAGCTTTTGATATATAATCACTTTGCTTCTGTAGAAGAGGAGGGGGTTAGTTTACCCTGTCTTATACGATGACAGGTCCTTTTATGATTTATGGATTACTTCCTATGTTGACCGTATTTGTGTTAGGCATTTTTTTACTTGTTGTGGCATGCATACTGCACATTAGAGCATGATAGTTGAAATACTTTTTTTTTACTTTTCTCATGTCTCTGTCATATCTTATTGAGGACAAGTGCAATTGTAAGAGCAAAAGGGTGTGTCCTTTCACCACGATCCCTGAGAGGGTCTGGAATGATCTGGGGTGTCTAATCACTTGTTGTTCCTCTGTGAATGAATAAGAGGGTAAGTGAGAAACTATAGCTAGTTGGTCCCGGGTTCATGGGTACAAAGGTGGTAGGATAACTCAGTACCTGCCTGCAAAGGTATATGGTTCCAAGACTAGTTCTGCAATTTAGCAGAATACTTGGAACAACAAAACCCCCAATACAAGAAACATGTTTACCGCCTGCATGAGCAAAGTCACTAACTGAACGAAAGCCAACTGTATCAAACTCAAAACTGGCAAGACAGAAGTATTGATCTTTGGCAAGAACACCTCAAAATGGGACACCATCTGTTGGCCAGCCGAACTCATGCCCACACCCAGCCCCCACAACACGAACCTCAGAATAATCATCAACAGTTAACTAGACATGACCACAACAGTCAAAAGCTTTCCTGCATCTTGGTACTAGACCCTGAACGTGCAGAGAATGATATTCAAATGGCTCCCAGCAACACTGGAAAAACTGTGGTTCATGCCTTAGTCACCAGCAAGTTAGACTACATGAATATTTTCCACTCCAGGATCATCAAGCAACCCACTAAAAATGACAAACTCTGCAGCTAAGCTGGTCTTTAACCCCCTACACATAACTTATATCACACCATACATCAGGAAGCTTCACTAGCTCGTGATAAACAAGTGCACTCATTTTAAACTCTTCACTGAGAGATTCAAGGCACTAAACAACTTATACCCCATAAACCTGAACACTTGCATCGAATTCTGTTGCAGGGATTTTTCTCAGCAACAGAACTGTGCTCAGAGACTCAGGACCTCAGTGAATTAGGGTGTGCCAAAACTCACCTTAGTACCCAAAATCCCCTACCAGACTAGCATCAGTGTCACATTAGCTCTTCGTCCTATAGCAAAGTCACCAATGGTTAGACAATCCAGAACATGCGACTTAGGATACCTCAGGTAAGGTGGGAAACATGAGCACTCTTTCGTTATACTCTCATACCAGTCCAGAACAGGGATTAAAGGGAGACACGAGCAAGTTTAAAATATTAATTTCAACGTCGTGATCTCAGGTGCAGTATCTTAGCTAATACAAGCAGACATATAATAAGAAATAAGATTGTCGGCATAGTTACTATTCCATAAAATACAAAGGGGGAAAGCATGTTATAATGCTAAATGGAAACAGGTTAAATATATACCTATATTTCACCCTACCTTGCTAGTAGGTTATTTTATAACTACAGAAGGTCTCTTAGGCTTGCATAGGCGAACCCCATACCTCAGAGTTTAGCGGTAGTGAATCACATTGAATTCTGCACAAGCGCTCAGCATACGAAAGTTCTCCAAGTGTGTTCAATTTTGCCTACACAGTATATTATTAAAGGCGCCAGTATCTGAGCTGTCCGCAGCTGCATATATGTTATGTCTAGAACGTGCGCTGATCAGTTCGAACAAAAGCAACAGTGTTGATAACCTTGAAAGCCTCGACACTCACTGTTCAGACTATGCTTATGAAGCAAGTCTAGCAATGTGGAAAAACAAGTTATTCTCATGTGAAGCAAAACTCTCAGTCTAACGTGAAACAATAACTAACGTGTGTGTCGTGTGCAACAGAAAGCAAAAAGGTAAAATGGCGATTCAACTTCTAATAAGCTCATGCCAACTTAACACTGTAGAAATGCAAGGCTCAGCCCCACTACACCCTCCCTTGATCGTAGCTCGGATAAGAAATTTGGGCAAAGCAGGAACGCAGAGTTCAAGTTCAAGAGATAGAATCAAGTTCAAATTTGCCATAATGGAAAAAACGGGAGTAAAACTCAGAATTTTGAGAAAAAAAAGAACAAACCACAAATTAGTAATCACTTTCGGGCATAGTAAAGCCAATAGGCCTAAAAAAACAAATAGCAAAAATCTGATGTCCAACATGTGACTCCAGCCGTGAAAGAGAGAGTGCAGGAAATGCACCTCACTCCAATAGTGTATATGCACAGTACGTTGCAACAGCCTCCAACAGGAAGTCATTATTCTCATCTGAAAACATTTCAGCCATCCAATTCAATAACGGGAATGAACATACATGTTCCTCAATAACCGGAGCCTCTAGTACCATCAGAGGACAACTCAGATTTACTTCAATATAACTGCGTGCCAAAAAGTCCTGCGCCGCTGCAAACATATTCCAACGTCCCAGGACTCCATGCATTGCTGCAAAGGCCATAATCCCGCCGCCAGAATAAAGCAATTCATGAGCAACTAAGGGACTCATCAGTTGATAATAATCTGCGACAGGAGACACCGTACTGCAGAGACACAAATCCAGGGCCCATTCGAAATCGTAGCTCAGGCAATAAAAGACAGGTTGGATGCATGTGAAAAAGGAAAATGGAAACGATAATCCATAAGCTGCACTCAATGTAGCAAGAGGCAGCGCTCCATAGAAATTAAGCATTCGGTTGCGGAGCAGCAGCAGCCGGGGCAAATCGTCTCGTGGCACAGGATGTGCATCCATTCTGAAATAAGCAAAGCAGTAGAAGTACTCCACCAACCAGAGCAAGCATCAAGGGAAATCCACCAAACAGGCTGGAGAAAATCGAATGAAAAAATGCTGGGAACATACAGAATATAGTTTGGAAAGAAGTCACAAGGCCACTACTAACAATTTTAAAAAAGTGAGTAAGCCCTGTTGTCGAGGAGGCATTAAAGATATTATGAATTAACTCCCCGAAATGCAGAGGCAGGTCGGTATTTAATAAGGCATGCACTTCTGTGCGGGTGTTTGCCACGTGAAGGACAAATGTTTCAAGGGCAGAAGTAAGGGTGACTTCTTTCTGGGACAAAAGAGCTCTTATTCAACTCATCTTGTTGAACTCTGCCTTCAAGGTCGGAATCAACTTCCAGATGGAAACATCCAGCTTCCCATGTGGAGGAGGAAATTTACGTTTTTACAACAAACTACACGTTCCGAGACCGTAATAATGTAAGGAATTCCAGCAAACGGGAAACATCCTTTACAACGAAACTTTTACCACGCAGTGCTGTTACAACGCAAGTATTACAACAAAAACCTTTACAACACATTACACTGGGGGGCGCTCTAGGATAGGGAATAGTTTTAATTTACTATCCAACACCTTCCCTAGTGTCCACGGGGGCTGGAGTTGGAATAGTAAATTAAACTATTCACTATCCAGCACCCCCAAGTGTAATGCATTGTAAAGGTTTGCGTTGTAATACTTGCGTTGTAACAGCATGCGTGGTAAAAGCATGCGTAGTAATGTCATACATCCCCAGCTAACATCCCACAACAATCTTCATTATTGAAAAGTAAATAACTACTGTTTGCTAGTAATGTGAATGTGGGTGTGATAGCAAGCGTTGGTGTACCTTTTAAAATACCGGCTAAATTAGGTGCATTCTGGTTACACGAGCCATGCAATTGGATATTCCTACACACTAATGAGTGGTCCGGTGTTGTCGTGCAATCTTCACCATTCAAATAAACCTCTTTTCCCTCCCTCAGGCACCTATAGGTAAATGGCAGTGACAAAGCTTCATGGAGATAAGCGGTACCCAGAGGTTCATACCTGCCAATAGCATAGTACTTCATGCAAGCCTCGAACTTGAACAGAGGGAAAGGTAATGTTATTAGCTCATGTACGAGCCACACAGCAGAATTTGTCTCGGCCACAGAAAATGGCAAAGGTACTAACTTCTCAATATGTAACATATAAAAAGTTGCATCTTTCATAGACATAAACTGCTGTTAGTCAGTCAAATTAAAAGGGGCAAATAATGAGGACGTGTTCATGTAGTCCCATGGCACTGTTCCAGCCTTCAACGTTTGTAAAGTCCATGCAAACTGCATAATGGAACGCAATTGATTCTGCTCATGGTACAAAGCAGAGACGCCTTCTTGCACAATATCAACAAAAGACGAAACAATGTTATCCAATGTATAAATGTGGGAAGAAAGCGTGTTAATGCTGTTATCTACAACTGCTAGCACTTTTTCTAAATTAGCTTGATCTATAGCTCTTAAGCGGGAAGCAGCTTCAATTTGGGACAGTTTACAAACTTCGCTGTAAATAGCATATATCCACCTTTTGGATCTGCCGGAAGCAGGGCCCTTGACAAAGTTATTCAGATCAACATCGTCAGTCAATTTAGACAAATGAAGCTTAACTGACGCTAAAGTGGAGTGTTTGAGCCAATTCTGACACAGATTGGCTACAGAATAGGCAGTCACAGAATGGTCACTCTCAAAACGGGGATCCACCCTAACCTGTGTACAGCCAAGGGCTAAACCCAGAAAACGATGTTGGGAAGAATCTGCACTTCTGTGCCACAACAGCCAACGCTTAGGATCCAAACTGGATATGTTAAAAGAAGAATTTAGCAACAGAGTCTGTAATTCTGTAATAGAAATACTGTTATTATTATCCCAACCCAGGTAATCCTCTATATCTGGAAAAGAAGTAGCATTTAATTTTTTAGTTGTAGCCAATCCAAAGCAGGTGGTTTGTGAAATATTTGAATTCAAAAACAACATGTGGTTCGGGATGAGACATGCACGATGCAAAGCCTCTGTGCTTTGCACTTGCCAACTTTTAGAACCCCATAAAGATTTAAGATCAATAGTATACTTCCACAGTTCATAGCCCCCAATAGCCAATTGGTCAAGAAAGGACTTAGAATATAATAATCAAGTGTGGGTCAGTCTAACTTTGGAAGAGGACTTTTCGGTCATCTTAAAATAAAATGCATTAGGATTTGACTGACTGAAATCAGTAAAATAATTGAATTGCTTTAAAAGAGCATTTGAGCTGCCTTCTATAGGCGTGGGGCAATGTTCTCATTGTGTATAATTAACCATATTCCTCCTTGTGTTTGCCTTATGCAGGTAGTGAATGCCATAGTGTTGATAACAGAACAGATCACCATAATTAGTAGAATCTAAGTATAAATCTTCACCATCAAAGGCAGCATATTTAAAATCTGAAAACAAAGCCTCTACGGCTTGAACATCCCAATCATCAGAGCGTATATTTTGTTTTATCACATCCCCCATAGAAACTGCTAGTACATTTGGGACATTAATAACCTCTGTGGGACCATGGATTTGAATTTTTTTTTATTTTTTTTATTTTTTTTTGTTTTGGTTGTAAGACTTTATTCACAGTTGCCAATAGTACAGTACATCATTACGTGCAACATAAATCCGTCGTTTATCATTTGGCAGCACATCTACAGTGTTACACAGCTATTGAGCCGACAACCTTCCGGTCGGGCAGCGTGCGTTGAATTAGTACGCAAGGTATTCAGAAAAATTTCTGGCGAGTGTACACCGTCTTACTTTTATATAATTTCAAACAAAACTGTAGACTCATTATTAACAGATAGTCACTTATAGCCAGAGCAATGTATCTATAATGTCACCAGCCAGATCACAGTTTTCAGATTACTATCCCAGCCCCTCCGAACTCAGTCCACCCATTACCCCTAGTGCCCGGTTCTCTATCCTGCTTCTAGCTCCTCCCCACCTTCTAAAGTCTCACTCGCCCATCTCTTCCTCATACTCTGAGCTATCCACTTCTTCTTCAGAAAGAGGATCGCATAGGTCTCCTCTGTATCTGTTCCACGACTGCCAAACCATATTCCATTTGCGAGGGTTAGCTCGCATTTTATACACTGCACGTTCGACCAACATGAGTTTGTCCATAGTCCTGCACCACAGCGCCAATGTAGGTGTCTCCGCCACTCCCCACCTCTGTGCAATGTCTCGCTTGGCCACCATAGTCCCGATTGTAACCCATTGTTGCTTCCGGTGTGTCAGGTCAGTACCTTCCCATACATTCAGCAAACATACACGTGGGTCTGGCGTCAGCGAGGTCTCAAGAGCCTGGGAGATGGTGCACAGGACTTGCCGCCAGTATCCTGAGATGGCCGGACACTCCCAAAGTGTGTGCAACAGTGTCCCCTCCTCTCCACACCCTCTAAGGCAATACGGGTTGTCTGCCCTGCGCATTTTATGTAAGGTGGTCCTGGTGTAGTATACCCTATGTAGTATCTTGAATTGTATCAGCCTGAATCGAGCCGAGACGCCCGCCTCTCGTGGTGACGCCAATGCAGCGTTCCAGTCTGTCTCATCCATGGCTCCCAGCTCAGTTTCCCATTTCTCTTTTAGTTTGACCAAAGGGTCCGGGAGATTGTTTAATAGTTTACGGTAAGTGAGTGAGGTGGCGCCTGTTTGCATGAAATCCGTGAGCAGGCGGTCCTCCAACAGCGAAGAGTCCGGGACAGTCGATCCTGGCTCAATCACCGTCAGTAATGCATGCCGTATTTGTATGTATCTGTATGTTTCAGTGTGGCCTAATGCGTATTGTTGCTGCAGTTGCGGAAAAGGGATCACTCCAGTATTGGTCCATAGGTCTCCTACTGTCGTGATGCCAATGTTATCCCATTGGGTAAATCCCTTGCTGGATCGAAGACAGCCCAGTTGTTTGGTGTCCCACAACGGTGTAAGTTTAGTTATGACCCCTCTCCATTTAAGTCGCGCCTGTGCCAGAGTAACACGGTGTGTTTAGTTGGGCCAGTCAGTTTCGCTGTGAGTCCTGGATTATACAATGGGGCCAGCAAGCTGTGTGTGCCTTGTTGTGCTCTGTCCGCTAAATATGCCGGGTCAGTATGCGGGCGTGGATCCACTGGTTAATGACCTTGAGTTGCGACTCCCAGTAATACAGTTGCATATTTGGCAAGGCTATTCCCCCGTCGTACCACCCACGGTTAAGTTTGGTATGCACTATTCTAGGCGGGCGTTCTCCCCATAATAGGTCTGTCATCAGCGCTGTCACTTTCCAGAAATAGGAAGGCGGTATCATGACTGGGGTGTTCTCCAATACATATAGTAGGCGTGGTAACGCCATCATTTTAAATAATGCCGCTCGTCCCAGCATTGTAAGAGGTAGAGTCTTCCAGTGTCGCACGTCCGCTCTAAGGCGAGTGAGAGGCGGCAGTAAGTTCAGGTCATAGAATACCGCCGCGTCACGAGCGACATGGATACCCAAATACTTAAAGGAAGTGTCGGCTATCATCAATGGGCAATCATCAGGGAGAGCTGGCGCAGGACCTTTCAGTACGTATATGACTGATTTTGTCCAGTTGATCGTGTATCCGGAGTTCAGACCATGTGTGTCACACAGCGCTAGTAACTTCGGAATGCCCGTCTCGGGGCCGGTTAGATAGATGAGCATGTCGTCAGCATATAGGGAGACTCTATCCTCCCAGGTGTCTCCCCATTGCAGTCCTTTTAATAACGGGGTAGTTCTAATGGCAGTAGCCAGTGGCTCCAAGGCCAGCGCAAACAGTAGGGGGGAGAGTGGGCACCCTTGTCTCGTTCCCCTAGCCAAAGGAATTTCCCGGGAGATGTGACCGTTTGCTGCTACATGTGCCACAGGTTCTGTGTATAGCAGCGTGATCCAGGAGATGAATTTGGGGCTGAAGCCCATACGGGTCAGTACTGCGAACAGGTACTGCCACTCCACCATGTCAAACGCCATTCTGGCATCCAATGATAGAATGGCCGCCGGTTCCGTCAGTAGGTGGGCACGCGCCAGCGCTCTGTGCACACGGCGGAGATTCAATGCCGTGCTTCTATGCGGCATGAAGCCTGATTGGTCCGGGTGAATTAGATGGGTTAGGTGTGGAGTCAGTCTAATTGGCAGCAGTTTCGCCAAGATTTTTGCTTCGGCGTTAAGGAGCGAAATCGGGCGATATGACGTACAATCTATGGGTGGTTTACCTGGTTTCGGGATGGCCACTATGGTTGCCATCCGCTGATCCGGGGGCAAAGACCCCTTCTCCCGACACTCCGTGTACATGGCCAACAGAGGCGAGCTTAGGGTGTCTGCCATAGTCTGGAACCATTCTATTGGGATCCCGTTGGGGCCCAGCACTTTACCTGTGTGCAGTGCATTAATTGCCGTCTGTATTTCGCCCATTGTCAGATCTTCCTCCAGTTCATCCACCGCTTCCGGTGGTAGAGTCACGATCTGTGTATCCTGAAGCGCCGACATTGCCGCTTCTGCTGTGACTTCTGCCCCTGGAGCGTAGACGTCCTGGAAGTGGTCAGCCAAGACCTCTACAATCTCAGCGGGACGTGAATATGATATCCCCTCCGAGTCCACCAGCTGTAATATGTGTCTGCAGCCCTCTCTTTTTTTATCTAGCCATGCCAATAGTTTATTGGCCTTGTCCCCTATGTCATATACCCTTTGCGCTGTAGACTCTATGTTTTCTACTGTCCGTCGCTTGAGAAGGTCGTCATGTAGCTGTTGGCAAAGACGGAGTGAGTGAAGGGTGTCCTCTGATGGGCGTGCCATATGGTCTGCGTTTGCTTTTTCTAGTGTCAGTTCCAGATCTAACAGTTCCCGTTTTTGTGTGCGTTTGTGCCCCGCTATCGTCGAGATGGCCTGTCCTCTTAGTACTGTTGTGTACGCCTCCCACAAGGTCGTTGGGGAGGACACCGAGTCAGTATTCTCCGCAAAGTAGTACCTAGTCACTTTTTTCAGGTCTTTACGGATGTGGGGTACCTTAAGATACCCTGGGTAAATTGGGTAAGTTCTTTTACGTGCAATTGCGGAGCATGACAGGCTCAGTGTCAGGGGGGAGTGATCCGAGACACCTCGGGGTCGTATCTTTGCCTCAGTTTTCGTGAGTCGGCCGCCCCCCCAATGTAAGGAAGTAGTCAATACGGGACAGACAGTTGTGGGTAGCCGAGTAATAAGAGTATTGCTGGTCTTCGGGGTGTAGGCGCCGGCATATATCTACCAGTCCTTGTGCCTCTATGAACTTGCTGAATCGGGACGGGCCAGGTGTCAGCACCCGAACCGGGAACCTATCTCATGTGTTATCGGCCACCGCATTAAAGTCTCCTCCCACTATTAGATCCCCTTCCGGGAGTTCCAACAAGAATTTTCCTAGGTCTGGAAGCGCAGTCGCATGCAGTGCAGGTGGAATATATACTGACACCACATTGAGGGACCGCCCTTCCCATTGCCCACACACCGCTGCAAAGCGGCCGTAACTATCAGTTTTGGTGGTCTGTGGAATGAATCGGGATGTTCTCTTCATTAAGATACCTGTTCCCCGGGAACCTGAAGTGAAGTTGGAGTGTGTTATCATGCGGTAACCTCGTCTATCCAGAGCCTTACTGGCTTTATTCACTAGATGTGTTTCCTGAAGGAGGATCAGATCATGATTCAGTCTCCGAATGGACTGGAGCACCAACCGTCTCTTTATCTTGTCTCCTAAGCCCCTGACATTCCATGATACCACTTGTAACGGCGGTACCAGTCCCGTGTCAGGACTGCCATCTATTATATCAGACCGTGCCATTTGTACCATTGTGTGTCTGTAAGGCTGGACCTTGTTCTCTTAGGGCGTGATGCCAGTGTCTCTGGTCTGTGCCCATCCCCCTGGACGCTTCCATGCACCTGCAACGGTGGGCCTACTGTCGCCGGGCGTGCATTGGCACGCATGAGGCGTATTCTCCAGCTTACTGTGACTATTGTGGTTCTTCGTGCAATCCTTAGAGTCAAACTTTTCAAACATTTAAACATTACCACCCCCCCTAGCTCCCCAGTTCCCCCCCTCCCTGCTCCCCTGCTACTCGGACTTTGAACTGCCCGCCACCCCAATTTAGCAGAGTGCCTGACCCCACCCAAATATAAACACATTGTTACCTGCTCGTTGGGGGTGAAGAGTGCTCCGGAGTCAGCGACCCCTCATTCCCTCCACGGAGGTCCGTAGCCCAGTGTCCATGGCGGCCCACGCCGCAGTCCCATTACCAGTAAATGTCTCGTAACTGCCGGAATGTTAATCTTCCACCTCCAGACCTCCATTATCATTGTTTCTTAGTGGCGAGCTTCTTTGTTCTGTCGGTCCTTCCGCCCAGTTGTCCGCACGGTCTCCTGTACGTTGGTCCCTCTTAGTCTGTCCTGCCCGGTGGGGTTGAGAGGTTGGTCGCCAGCCATCCAGCCAGTCTCGGGCTATGTCCGGATTATCGAAGAACTACGTCCTATTTTCTGCCACTACCCGCAGCTTGGCCGGGAATAACAGGGAGTATGGGATCTCCCTCCTTCTTAGTTCCTTTTTGATTTCTAGAAATGTCTTTCGTTTTCGAGCCACCTCTGCCGTATAGTCCGGGAAAAAGGCCAACGTAGAGTTTTGGATCTTCACGGGGGGGAGACCCGCGCCGCTTGCAGGATGGCATCTCTATCCCGGAAATTGAACAGTCTCGCCAGGATAGGCCTTGAAGTCGCCCCCGGTTTTGGCTGACCACCCGGTACTCTGTGCGCCCTTTCGACCGAGAAGAATGTCGACAGGCCCTTAGGTTGGAGTTGTGTCTTGATGACTTCTTCCACAAAGAGATCAGTTGCCCTTGTACCTTCTGATTCAGGGACCCCAAGAATTTGTATGTTATTCCGTCTAGAGCACCCTTCCTGGTCATCCAGCTTTTCCTTTAGTAGTTTATTCTCTGTTACTACTTTCTCCATCGCCGTCTGAAGCTCCGATACATCCTCCACCAATGATTTCGTTACTAGCTCCAGCGAGCCCACCTTTTCAGCCATTTTGTGGAGATCTGCTCTAATGAGAGTGATTTCAGTGGATATTGAGCCCACCGTGGTCTGGACCTGCGAGAGCGCTCGCATTACGTCATCCAGTGTCGCTTTTTTTGTTCCCGCGCCGTTGACTGTTTTCGTGGAGCTTTGCCTTCCTTCCGTTGGAGGGGATGCAGACTTATCGCAGGTGTACCTCTCGATACGCGTCTGTGTCGCGCCGCCTTTGGATCCTTTTCCCGCCATCTTGTCTGCCAACGTTCCGCTGGGTGTCAGGACAGATGTCCTGCAGTAGGGGCTGGGTAAGGGAGTGGTCACGGCCTCGGCCCAAGCGTTATCGCAGTGCAATCCCTGTAGCGTTCTGAATAGTCCCCCTGCTTAAATTGGATCAGATGGTACACCTGACTTATTCTGGACCACTATGGAGCCTTGGCCGCGGTGCTTATGTTAAGCGCGATGATCTGTCCCCCCCAGTCGCACACTAATCTCTCTCCTTGCAGCGCAGGGTTTTAGTTCCCCCAGCGATGGCAGTGTCCTGTAGTGTGTGGAGCTGGACTGGGCTCTCGATATGGCCCGATGGGGTATTAATACTGTGTGACCCAGTGTGCCATCAAGGTTCCAGAGCATAGGGCCAGACAACGACTGATCCGGTCAGGTCTCTCAGCACCTGCGCCCCGCACCACTGCTTTCTCGGTCCGCGCTGGCTCTGCGGCCTCCAGGCGCTACCCAGGTCTGATTCACGCCAGCTCCGGCGTGGAGGGGGGGGGGGAGGAGAGCCCGTCTGGCCGCCCGCTGCCCCCGTGACTCACTCCCTCGCTCCGCCGTGTCCAGCAACAGCGCCTCACCTCTCCTCCGATTGCGGCTCTCATGCAGCGCTTCGGCGGTGTCCTCCACTGTCACACCGGCAGCACTAAGGTCTTCGGATCGTTCCCACGCCTCGATCGGGGTCAGCACTGTAGTCTGGTGGGTTACTATTGGTTCCGCTCCTCGGTTCCCGGCCACTTCCGGTCTGTCCCTGCCGGCCCCGTAGCACTTCCGGTCGGCACCTCTGAGTACTGGAGTCCCTCGATCCTGGCCCTCGTCTAGGCTGCGCCGACACTCGGCTGTAGCTCTGCCGTCCGGCGTCCAATTCGCATCGGGGTTCCTGCCGCCAACGCCGCCCGGTCCTGGGTCTCCGGTCCCTCCGTCCGAGGTCAGTTGCAGCCACGGATCATGTCACAGATTGTTGGAGAGGTCGCTTCTCTACCGGAGCTGTCCTTCTAGGCTGCCGCCATGCTCGGCTGCTAGCCACGCCCCCCATGGATTTGAAATTTGACAGCATCCCAAACAATCCCATCTAAAATGGGCAAAGCAGTAATGTTTACAAAGCTCAGATCCCTCTTCAATCTGTGTGATGAGGAATGGGGTGCCAATGTTCCATTAATATGCCGAATATCAGTCTCCTCTTCAACGTAGTGTCCATTCACGAGACGAAAAAAAGTACACCACAAATCCAATTGACATGAACAAAAAAATTGGAAAAAGAACCAACCAAATGTAAGTCCAAGAGGAATCAAAAAATGTTTTTTAAACCATGTTGCAAAAACAGAAAGTTTTGAAGGGGACTTTGACGTGGTAGAGTTAGTGTCAAATGAAAATCTGGACTCAGTGGCCAAACAGGTTTGCCAATTGGGCATCGATAAGCCTGTGGGGTAAGTATACTCAGTCTCATCAAGTTGAGCATCAGGTGGGGTATTCAACAAAGGACTTGAAATTGCAGGCATCTCAAAGGCAACGTCAGGCCTGTTGCTAGGGGCAGGAGGCAAAACAGAATTTCTCAGTATAGATGAACAGGAGACCGCAGGAGTCATACTACGAAGAATCGGCCACTCTGTGTAATTTGACATTGTCAATGGAGATGTACCTTTTTTCTTTTGGACCTGGAAGTGGTGGTAAAATGACTGTTCGTGTGCCCTGCACGCCAAGTACAGGAACAGGAGCTCGATATGAGGGACCAAATTCTTTCTTGATCTCGATCTTCTCTCGGACCAGTTCTCCAACTCGGGGTAGCCAGCCAACTACCGGAATCTACAACACAGCATCAGATGTGGAGGGCCAGTGTTCCTTTGCAAGACTGTCTCTCGACTCTTGTAGATTCTGTAAAACATCACAATGTTCATTTACGTCAGAGGGGGCACGAGCCACCGCCTGGTCTGGACCTTCAATGCCCGGAAGAACATTTTGATACCAAAGAGCATCTCGT
The DNA here is from genome assembly GCF_964261635.1 of Lissotriton helveticus. Lineage (NCBI taxonomy): Eukaryota > Metazoa > Chordata > Amphibia > Caudata > Salamandridae > Lissotriton > Lissotriton helveticus. Next base: position 498,517,783 of record NC_136059.1, read on the forward strand.
ATGGGATCGGCCCACCCAGAGCCCTTCTAGGGAGATTATTAAGTGCACGCTGTATGCTATTGAGATAGGCCAGCCAGTTCCTGCTGGTACCTATAACCCTAGCTTTCAATGATTGATTTAAAGTTCATTCGCTCCATAACACTATTACCCTCAGGTCGGTATGGAGACGAAAATTGGACTTGGACCCCCAATGAACTCATGGCATCCTTGTACGCCTTAGAGGCGAATGCTGGACCCTGGTCCGATTGGAAGGTGCCACACGCAAAAATTCCCACAAAGACACGCAAATCTCTTATGACAGTTCGTGAATCAGCACTCCGGTGGGGGTCAACTGCAACTAAGATGTACTTAACGAAGTATCAGAGGAGAAAGGACCGCAGTGATCCAAATAAACACAACCAAGCGGTTTAGTGGAAATGTACAACTGTGTTTGGGGCAGACGCGCAGCAGACGAAGGCTTGATCTGCTGACAAATGTCACATTGAAGGACATAATGACCGTCTGTTTGTACAGTCCCCTCCACCAAAAGCGAAGTTGTAGCATACAGAAGCCGAAACGCCAGCATGTGCGGACGTAGCAGCTTCATGGACAGCTATAATCAGCGTTGACCTGTGGTCCGAGTTGGGAACCAGCTGTCACCAACGTCTGGTATTTCCACGTAAGGAACTTTATTAGGACTTAAATGATAAGAATACTTAGAAGGAAACCCCTTAGGATATTTACTTCCCTTCTCAGGAGCGGCAATTGCTGCCAAGATGTCATCATCAATCTTTCTTTTGGAACGTGTAACTGCTGCAACCAAATATGTTGAAACTGCTGTCTTTGCGGCCTCATCGGTCAAACTATTGTGAACAGCGTGGACTCCCACACGCTGATGACCAAGAGTATGAATTGCATACACGAGCGGCAGAGGCTCTTTAAGTTCAGCCACTCAAACACAGATCATTTTGTGTTTTATTGTGCTACCTTTGGAGTCACAATAGTCATTTTGTGTCCAAGAGAACAGATTGTCATTGTAAGACTGGACACAGTTGCAAGAGTCACTCACAATAAGAGTAGTCACACCAGGGTCTGCGTACTCCAATGCAAGCATCAGAGCACGGAGCTCCACTAACTGGGTGGTACAGTCCCCTAATGTCTCTGTATGCACGACATCGGACTTGAATTCTCCATCCACCATGGTACCAACCACAATAGCGCAAGCTGAGACGTATGCGTGCTTAGCCCCATGAGCAACTTGCGCAGAACCATCAATGTAAATAACAATGGAAATCTTCCAAAGGGTGCATAGTCAAAGGGGCAGGATGAACAAATTCATACTGCAAATACTCCTGAGACCGTAAAGAGGCATAAAAAACTAAACATGACATCCAGAGACGTCAATGATGTCGCCCACTGTATCCACCGTGGGTGCAAAGCTTTAGATTTTGGTACACTGGCTTTCGTCACTGCATCCAAGGCAGGATACGGGGTAACAACCAACATGCGCTTTCCCTGCGACAGTGCGCGTTCCTTCAGAATCGCCATTTGCACTGCTGTCAAAACTTTTTCCACAGTGGAAAACCACATTTCATCCGAAGTGTACACTTGTAAGCGATAGGTACTGTGTAACCTTCATTAAAAGTAAGGTACGTGAAACCCACCGCCCCAGTCACGATTCTTATCACCAGGTTGGTGTGGGTATCATGAGTCAGCAAGAATTTAGATTCAAGCAGATCAGCCTGCAAATATTGCAAAATGACCGAATGTTCGTGCAGCCAGGACAATTTGGTAAAAGTAGGTTGTATCAAAGCATATAAAGGCTTGATACGCTGGGCACATTCGGGAATATAAGTATGCCCGAAATTCAAAAATCCCAGCAAGGATTGCAATTTTTTCAGTGTTGTAGGAGCACGCAGTTGTGCACATTTCTCCACGAAGTGAGGGGCCAAACCTCGACCTTCATTGTTGAGCTCATAGCCCAGGAACAACACTGTGTACTCTGTAATATGAGACTTTGCAAAGTTAAATTTGTAACCGAAGTCCGCAAAAGTGCAAATTATGTGGTCAACAGATGTGCCCATATCTAGTCGTCTGTGAGATGAATGTCATCCACATATGAACACGCACCTGGGTCGATTCTCTCTAAAAGAGAAACAATACGGGCAGCAAACACACATGGACTATTCTTATAGTCCATTGCCAATCATCTGAATTTTTTCTGTGTGCCACCACTGGTAAAAACAGTCCATTGACTACTTAAACCCAAAAGATTGTGGTCAAAAAAAGCATTGGATATGTCAAGCGTGGTTTTAAACCGTTTGCGCACAAGACCATCTACAAGGGCAGAGCCGTGTGTATTTTGTACTGCACGGGTACGGCAATGCTTGTTAAGATGCCGGTAATCTAATACCAAACGGTACGAACCATCATGCTTGGTCACAGTAAAAAGAGGGTTATTCATCGGAGACACACAAGTTTCAATTACCTCTTGATATTCCAATTGTTCAAGGACTTCTGCGACTGAAGCTTTCGCTTCACGCCATATGGGATATTGAGGTTGAGGCTGTGGCATAGACTGCAAGGGAATCTCATGTTGGGGGGAGAATTTATCCCAACCACAGTGAGTGCGGTACAAAGCAGGCGCAAGGGCCTTAGCCCACTCTTCTGCAAAATTCAGCGCATGCTCCTTTGACACTGTGTGCGCGAAACTAGGGAGGATCACCTCCTCCCCTCTTAGAGCTGCGAGAACAAAAGGTGGGCTCCAGTCAGCCTCCGCTAACAAAATATTGTATGTAGTTGTAAGATTTTCCCAAAATACCCCTTTTATGGTACGTTGAATGTCACCTTCAATTAAAAAGCCGATTTCAAATAACCTTTCAGGTGGAGCTACTCTAGTATCAAATGTCTCAACAACAACAAATTTGTCAGTCACTGTCACCTTCAGTAGTGGACGCAGGGCCTCTCGCACTATGGTAATCTCTGCCGCGCTGTCCAACAGGATCAGCGCCCACGACTGATTCTGAAGCTGCATTCTTACTATTTGTGGCATATCTCGCTGTTAAAGCGGCAACTTTCTTTTTCTGAAACTGGGTTCTTTTCTGTGAAGAATCGTCCTGCTTGCCTTTTCCATCCTTCGGGCAGGACTGGTCGCGACTCTGCTGGCCACCCCTTCCTCTGCCGCCGCCTCCACCACCAGGCGATGAGGCCAATGTGTCCTGTAAAGAACGAGGAGAACGTTGATCAGGAACCTGAAAACGATCAGGTGACTTAATCATAGTGCGGTCGCGCAAGTCATAAGAGCGCTCAGTAGCTACAGGCACTGGTGATGCTAGACGGGACTGCTGTTGTTTTCCCTGTTTTTTGTTTTTGTTCCAATTTTGTTGGGTTGATCGTCTTTGTCAGACTTCAACACCTGAGTCTGTTTTTCATCTTTAGCAGAAAAGCGCTTGACACCTAAACTATTACGGCCTATGGTCTTATAAGCCGCGGTAATAATTCTCGGTAACTAACGGAGTTTGACGGCATCGGGGACTTCGCGCAAGGCATTAGCCACTTGGAAGTTCACCGCATCTCCCTTAATATTAGAAAGGAAGAGATCGGAAACTACATCAAAGAAGCCAACGAGTCTCAACCTAAATTCAACCGAAGCCTCAGGTCCGTGTTCATCCTGGACACGTTTGATGACCATCGGCAGGACAGCCATTGACGGAGTGCCGAAGCACCTCGTGTACACCGCCGTAAAAATCCTACCCCATGACTCGCAGTCACCGGCTACAGGCACCAAGTCCTTGGGCAGACTAATTGTAAGAATTCTGTGTTTTTCTACAGGACTCGAATTAGGAAAAACTGCTTCAGCAAGCCAGAAAGGCATATCATCCATATCCTGGGGACGCTTGCCCATAACCGCATTAACCATCAAGGGACTAAGCTTCATCCCGCTCGGTCCAGCTGGGAGCGCCGCAATACCAGGGGCCAGCCCTGGAAATTGCAGGTAATATATTGAACCAAGGCCCTAATAACTCCAATTGCGAAGTCTTATAGGGGCCTCAACTCAGCAACGGGGATTGTCCCCGCACGAGCATGCGGGGTAAATCCAGCCAAAACCGGCAAGAAGCGCCTGGAATGGACAAAGGACCTAATCTAATCGCCGTTAAACTGCGGGGAAGGGCGCCATTAAACCAAACATGGTGCTGCCATGCAGAAATCAGAATTTTCTGTGTCATACAAGGAACATATTCCACGGGCACACCTGTGTGAGTGTAAGTGTTAAACACCTGAGGAGCAGCATCCTCTGCTGGAAATGTCACCCATGAATAGAAGATCTCAAATGGGTAAGCCACTTCAGCACTCACCACCAGAATAACTGCCGTGCCCTCCAAGCCAACATTATAAGCCTGCAAATGATTGCGGACCGCAATGTGACTATGCTGCGGTATGTCAACATCAGCCATAAGGACACAGTAAAGAAAGATACAATGCAAAACAATGTAGCACAACTGGGTAGTGATTCAAAAGGAAACCATTTTGAAAGATTTAAGCTTGAAAAGACCTATGTAACTATAGGTAGGTTTATCCGTTACCACTGTTAACCAGAAACAATATTGAGGGCGTTAAGGACTGATATAAGCACTACTCAAGCGTCATGAAATAAGGCCACCAACGTATGGGCGCCATGTTGCAGGGATTCTGCTTAGCCACAGAACTATGCTCAGAGATTCGGGACCTCAGTGAATTAGGGTGTGTCAAAACTCACCTTAGTATCCAAAATCCCCTACCAGACTAGCATCGGTGTCACATTAGCACTTCGTCCTATAGCAAAGTCACCAATGATTAGACAACCCAGAACATGCGACTAAGGATACCTCAGTTAAAGTGGGAAACATGAGCACTCTTTCGTTATACTCTCATACCAGTCCAGAACAGGGAGTAAAGGGAGACATAAGCAAGTTTAAAATATTTATTTCAATGTGTGGAGTGCAAAAAAACGATGGATTTGGGCCCAGATCTTTTGACTGGGGGAGTGTGTGACATTGATCCACATTCAGTCCATCACTTGTTGTTTTTTGCAATTGCCGCCCTAAGTGCGCTGGGGATGCCCAGACGTGGGTCCCAGGCACTCCACACCACTTGGAGTCAAGCTAGCCGGGCTGAAGAGAGGTGTTACCTCGAAACCGGTCCGGTCCTCGGATGCTTGATTCCGGTCTGGGAAAGATATGGCTGTTGTAGTTTGGACTGGACTGTTCCCATGGGGCAACAGGGTCAGAGCTGATTTGCATAAAGCCATTATCTGACCCAGGGTGGTGTGGAGTGCAAAAAAACGATGGATTTGGGCCCAGATCTTTTGACTGGGGGAGTGTGTGACATTGATCCACATTCAGTCCATCACTTGTTGTTTTTTGCAATTGCCGCCCTAAGTGCGCTGGGGATGCCCAGACGTGGGTCCCAGGCACTCCACACCACTTGGAGTCAAGCTAGCCGGGCTGAAGAGAGGTGTTACCTCGAAACCGGTCCGGTCCTCGGATGCTTGATTCCGGTCTGGGAAAGATATGGCTGTTGTAGTTCGGACTGGACTGTTCCCATGGGGCAACAGGGTCAGAGCTGATTTGCATAAAGCCATTATCTGACCCAGGGTGGTGTGGAGTGCAAAAAAACGATGGATTTGGGCCCAGATCTTTTGACTGGGGGAGTGTGTGACATTGATCCACATTCAGTCCATCACTTGTTGTTTTTTGCAATTGCCGCCCTAAGTGCGCTGGGGATGCCCAGACGTGGGTCCCAGGCACTCCACACCACTTGGAGTCAAGCTAGCCGGGCTGAAGAGAGGTGTTACCTCGAAACCGGTCCGGTCCTCGGATGCTTGATTCCGGTCTGGGAAAGATATGGCTGTTGTAGTTCGGACTGGACTGTTCCCATGGGGCAACAGGGTCAGAGCTGATTTGCATAAAGCCATTATCTGACCCAGGGTGGTGTGGAGTGCAAAAAAACGATGGATTTGGGCCCAGATCTTTTGACTGGGGGAGTGTGTGACATTGATCCACATTCAGTCCATCACTTGTTGTTTTTTGCAATTGCCGCCCTAAGTGCGCTGGGGATGCCCAGACGTGGGTCCCAGGCACTCCACACCACTTGGAGTCAAGCTAGCCGGGCTGAAGAGAGGTGTTACCTCGAAACCGGTCCGGTCCTCGGATGCTTGATTCCGGTCTGGGAAAGATATGGCTGTTGTAGTTCGGACTGGACTGTTCCCATGGGGCAACAGGGTCAGAGCTGATTTGCATAAAGCCATTATCTGACCCAGGGTGGTGTGGAGTGCAAAAAAACGATGGATTTGGGCCCAGATCTTTTGACTGGGGGAGTGTGTGACATTGATCCACATTCAGTCCATCACTTGTTGTTTTTTGATCTGAGGTGCAGCATCTTAGCTAATACAAGCAGACATATAATAAGAAATAAGATTGTCAGCATAGTTACTATTCCATAAAATACAATGGGAGAAAGCATGTTATAATGCTAAATGGAAACATTTTAAATATATACCTATATTTCACCCTCCCTTGCTAGTAGGTTATTTTATAACTACAGAAGGTCTCTTAGGCTTGCATAGGCGACCCCATACCTCAGAGTTTAGCGGTAGTGAAATACATCGAATTCTGCAAAAGCGCTCAGCATCCGAAAGTTCTCCAAGTGTGTTCAATCATGCCTACACAATGTATTATTAAAGGCGCCAGTATCTGAGCTGTCCGCAGCTGCATGTATGTTATGTCTAGAATGTGTGCTGATCAGTTTGAACAAAAGCAACAGTGTTGATAACCTTGAAGGCCTCAGCACTCATTGTTCAGACTATGCTTACGAAGCTAGCAAAGTGGAAAAACAAGTTATTCTCATGTGAAGCAAAACTCTAAGTCTAACGAGAAACAATAACTAACGTGTGTGTCGTGTGCAACAGAAAGCAAAAATGTAAAATGGCATTTAAACTTCTAATAAGCTCATGCCAACTTAACACTGTAGAAATGCAAGGCTCAGCCCCAATACACTTCCATCAAAAGCCCCAGACATTGCTTCTACTCGCACACATCCCATGCATAAACAGAGCCAGATCAGGAGGATGGGTGTTCTCTTACATCACTGCTAACAGTGTTAGACTTGGCACCATTGGTGGGAGTCTCCCTTCCGTTCGTTCAAAAAGACTTTATTTCAGTCAAAATGACCTAAAAGTACAAGACACTGCAGTCAATCATTTCTAAAATTACATCATACAAGCAGTCGGAATTAAAAAACAATAGAATTAACTATACACATATTTATCATATTAAAATGCATTCGATTTTTTGGGGCGGTTGTTTCTAGGCAAAGGTCACAAATTTAATTTCGGAAAGTGCATAATACATAAATTAGCTAAAAAGGTACCTATTAAAGAAAAAGGGGGCCCTTACATATTAAACTATACAAAGTAGTACAAAAAAGTTGAGCCAAGTTACTATGCTAGCTAGCACTATTCATTCACTATGGCAAGATCGATACGGCACTTCATGATTTAAAAAAAAACCTTCTGGTGCACCACATGGAGAACATAAATCCTGCGACTGAATAGACTATTGGGATACTGAGATCAGACTTCAGTAGCCTTAATACTTCAAGACAACGCCTATTACCAAGATTCCTGCAGATCTGGACCAGCCAGAGTTTCTTTGCATTATAATAGCCTGGGCAACTAAAGAAAACATGGAGCACTGTTTCTTCGGGGTGATCGCACGCTGGGCAATGAATCATTTGCTGGTCTCTCCACTTAGATGTAAAGCAGCGGAGAGGAAGCACCCCATATCTAAACTGTAAATAGAGCTTCCTTGCCGCCGGCGGTTTAATGAGATCTATTACCATCTCAAAGCAAGGAATGTCTTTTATTTCTAGAAAAGCTCTAGTGAGTTTCCCTGTTCTGGAAGAAGTATGAAGTTGAGCCAATCTATGCTCTTTGTAGTATACCTTCATTTGATTCCTAGATATTAAAGAACAGACTGACTCAGGTACAGACCAGCAATCCCCTAGACCCATGCTAGTTAGCAAGTATTTGATGTGGCCGAACTACGGGAACTTTACAGCACCCCGTGCCCTCATTACATCTGACATTTCCTCCCTATAAGGTAAAAGTTTGTGAGTGGTCCACAGGCGGCGTCAATACATTACAGGTTTAAGGCTCGCCACTTCAGCAATTGACGTTATTCCCATATCCAGTCGTAGTGGGATTAACGGGGTGCCGCGTGGCAACCTAAAAAGCTGTCTTAAGTATTGGTTCTCCACCTGTGTTAGGTTCTCAAGCTTTAGGTGTCCCTATAACTCTGCACCATATAAAGTCCTGCCTCTAGCCTGTGCCCTATAGATTTCTAGCACCGGGCTAACTACTCTTTTGCTAGACTTGTTAAAAACCTTCATGATGCCACCTGTAGATTGTGCTAGTTTTAGTGTAGATTTTGTAATATGAGCCCCCCATTCCATAGACTCGGTGATTGTGATGCCTAAATACACAAAAGATGACACTCTCTCGAGAGGTTTACAATTTAATGTAGGGTTTGGGCATGTACTTTTTGGACAATTAAACGCCATGAATTTGATTTTCTGTAGATTTATTTCTAGACCTCTTTCCCTACAGAATATCTCAATTTTGTTCAAGACCCTTTGTAACCCCATAGGCGATATGGCTACCAGCAGAGTGTCGTCAGCGAACATCATTGCCGATATTTTGCGGGAGGATAACTTAGGGGCATCTAGATCTTTTTCTGCTAGCAGGGCATCAATCAAGCCATTAATGTAGAGGCTAAACTTTTTGCTGTTGCCTCATCTGTTTTTGCTGGTCTCGATGCTTTGGGCACTTTGCGACTGCTGTTCAGTGCCAGGTGCTCCCAATTGTAAATGCATGCATATGCAAAGCATGCACTTTTAACCTTGCGGCGGGCGCTGCTTTAAGCAGCACCCGCCACAATGTTAAACATAGGGTATGTGACTTCCAGGGTGGCGGTCACATCCTAATCTGTATGGAGGGAACGCCGCAGCCCCTGCGGACGTTCCCTCCACCTCGGGGGTGGGGGACGGATGCAGATCCGTCCGCCATCCTAATAGGCCCCTATGTATTAAACATTATTGTGCTTTTTAGTATAGTTATGTACATTTTTAAACAAAAAAAGGGGTAGTTATACGTTGCGTTTTAAACAGTTTTTTACAGAAATTATTTTTGAGGTAACTGTGATACATAATTTATTTATATTGTAAACATTTATTACATTATGTTTTAACACGTTTTTATTACAAAAGTTTTTAATATTATTTCAATTTTCCGATCTCGCTTGTAAAGCCCTCTGCACAAGTCAGATCCTTAGGGCTTTAGGAGCGAATCGTGTACCTGGAGTCCGAACGAGCAAGTACGATGCATCCACATGCTTACAGACTCGGTTCGCTCGGACTCCCATTGGACTCTATTGATGCTTGTATACTGGACGCATAGACAGGCTCCCATACCAAAAAGGGGTGGGTGTGGAAGAAATGTCGACCCTGTGGCAGGCATCCCATGGTGCCCGCCACTCTATGCATGCATGGTAAGCGGGACCCATGGGCACCCCACAGGTCCGAATCGGAGGGCTCCAGATTATGGGGGGCCTGTTATGGGCCCAAAAAGAACAATTCCGGCTTCTTTTTTTGACCCGGACATATCGAATCGTCAAGGGTGTCTGAATCGTGCATCGTACTTCTTCGCTCGGAGTCCATTGAGCTGTACAAAGAATCTGCATACGAGTCGTAAGGATGGGATCAGGTTGGGAGATAATTCGGTCGGCGCGTACGTGATCTTTGCATCGTACTTGGTCGTTCGGACCTGTGTACAATTCGGTTGGAATAAAGGGCTATGAATCGGATCCGTAAAAGCCAAATCCGATTCGTAGGCCTTCCGAGAGAGATCGACATCGGTCCCATAATGTTATATTTTAGGTATTATTATTTATATTTCAAATATAAATAATAATTACTAGTACATAAGTTGTTTTTTAATACAAACATTTTTCATAACATTAACATTAATTAAATATAGTACAGAATTGTATTATACATTTGACATGAGATGCATATTTTTTAAATTATAATAATTATTAAATGTATAATAATATTTATTATTGTAATGTAATATTTGAAAAGGTGTATCAAATAATTTTTTTAACATCAGTATTGTTTTTGTAGTAATTTTACTTAAATGTGTAGTAATGCATTTATATTGTAAAATAAGTTTAATAAAGAAAATATATATCTTTATTATTTAAAGCAGCCATATTTATTTCTAACTGGTGTTTTGCAACCGGACGGTTTTGTTTTAAGTCATTTCTGAGGGGAGAAGCTTGCGGTTGGAAGCTGCGTCGCATCGGGTAAGGTAAGTTTAATTTTCTTTATTTAAACTTTACTTTTGGGTTAAGTAGTATGCAGTGTGTGTAGTGTTAGGTTTTCACATTTTTGTTGAGTTGGATGTTTTACTTATGTGCTAGCGAAATGCTGTTAGTTTCTTAATTGGTCGGTGTTAGAGTTTGATAGATATGTTTTATTATTTATTTATTTTAGTGTTTCATAGAGCGCAAACTTGACCCGTTAGGGTATCAGAGCGCTTTACAGAGTCAAAAGTCATACAAGAGACATGATAAAACAAGAGTATACTGTAAATTCTCCGCGGGGGGGTGCAGATTTACAAGAGGAATGGGAGTTACAAGGATAGACAATATTATAGTTGCTGAAGACTGGCCCCTGGTTTCTTGGTGGCCCAAGGTCGAAGGAGGATAGCAAATGTCTCTGAGGTGGTTGTGGGACGGGGTTAGCCGAGGAATATACCCATGAGGAACGATTTAGCCTCCTTTTTGAAGCGTGCCAGAGAGGGGATTCTTCTAATGGCGGGTGGGAAGGAGTTCCATATTCTTGGTGCAGCCCCAGTGAACGCCTGATTATAGTTTGTTTTTTTCGAAAGCATGCAGGCTGGAGAAGGAGGGCATTGACCGAACGTGAGTTTCTACTATCTCCGGATATCACAAGTTTCTGTGTAAGATACACGGGGGAGTTTGAGTGTAGGGCCTTGTGCGTGATGCATGCCAGCTTGAGTTGAATTCTGGCCTCGAGAGGAAGCCAGTTCAATGCTTTCAGATGAGGAGTGATGTGATCAAATTTCCTAGTGCCAGTGAGTAGCCTGGCGGCTGCATTGAGGCAGGCTTTCAAGGGTGCTAGGGAGATCTTGGGTAGACCAGAGAGGGTGACCAGCCATATTCCAGCCTAGAGATGACTAGAGCTTGGACTGCAAGTTTTAGATCGGGAGCGTCAAGAAAGGGTTTCAGTTTCCATAGGTAGCTCAGGTGGAATCTGGCCGATTTGGCCATTGAGTTGATGTGGTCTCGCATGTTTAGGTTGTGATCCAAGGTTATTCCCAGAGATTTGGCCGAGTCTGGATTTAAGAGTTGCTTTTTGGTGGGGATATTAGCAGGAAGTCAGTTTTCTTTGCATTGAGTTTAAGTTGGTTGGAAAAGAGCCATTGGACGGTCAGCTTCAGGGCCTCATTCAGGGAGAGAATCTCCTTGAGAGATGAGATTTTTATGTAGGTCTGAGTGTCGTCGGCGTACATATGGTAGGAGATATTTGCGGTGCGAAGGACTTCGGTAAGGGGTTCTAAATAAAGGTTGAAAAGGGTGGGGGATAACGTTGATCCTTGGGGGACTCCAACCGTGACCAAGGAGGGAGCGGACAGGTTACCATTGATTAGGAATCTTTGAGAACGGTTTTGGAGGAAGGATCGAAACCAGTCAAGGACAGGGCCATCTAATCCCATCCTAAGTTTGAGGCGTTCCAGTAGCATCATGTGGTTGACCATGTCGAAGGCCGAGGATAGATCTAGGAGGATTAGGAGACAGGTTTTGTCTTGGTCAAAATTATGTTTAAAGTATGGTGTTAGTGTAGTGTTATATTTATTTGTAATATGATAAAATGTACATGTGTATTCATGTAGGAGGGATTGTTTTGTTTCATAACTTGTTTTTGTCGAGTGAAAGTTGTTGTTGGGAGAAGAATGTGTTTTTTTATTGAAGAATGTGTGTATTAGTTTTAGAAAACTAATAATTGTTTTACACATCCTTAAGTTGTCAAGTTTTCATTCCTTGGGGGATTTTTATCGCTTATTGGGATTTTCAAAAATGTGGATTTATTTATGGAAGTTAGGATTATGTTTCTTCAGCTACAAAAACAATAATTTATTTTTAAATTATTTATTGTGGGAGGGAAATGTTAAAAATGTCATTGTTATTGTGATTTATATTTTATAAAAGATAATTATTATGTCAATTTATTTTTTACATATTAATTAAATTAATTGACAAAATATTTATATTTTAATGTAACTGGAAAGCTCACTATTTGCAAACATTTTGCAAACTTAGCACTAACTCACAAAAAGGCAATGGGATCCAAACGCCAGTCAAATGCAGCAGCCATCTTGTTTGCACACATTCGCTCCCAGGAAAGCTGAGTTACAGGAAGGAAAGTTGGGTTTCCTGGGAAGGTGGGTATAGCTAAAAGCATGATGGGAGTCGTAGTCACACCCAACAATACTCCTCCAACATGGCCCGACAAGCACACCTTGAACTATGCCCATCTCACAGGGAGTGGAAAAGTACTGCAAGATGGCTGACACTGGGCTCTGGTGTGGGGTGCAAAAGACCCTGTTGGGAGTTGTGCTCCAACAAACACCAGGCCACCACCTTCTTGAATGTAAACTTTTACTCACTGACATAGAAGCATGGTTCATGTCGTATACTTGCTCTGGGGGGAGGAAGAGTATCTTCAATCACTTACCTACAGACACCGTCTCAGCCAGAACAAATATCACTCCTGTGACTATTCAGTGCATGACAGTGAAAGGAAATGGACCGGCAAGATGGCTGACACATGGGCCTTATGTGTGAAATGGCCACAAGTCGCACCTTGGCTCTGGGCCTCTCACTCCAGTCCCCACTCTCAACTATCTTCACTGTACATTTCCACTCACTGTCTGGGGATGCATTGTCCCAGGTGTGCTCCCTCCGCTGCCTGGGAAGGTGTGTGGAGTACAGGACATGGTGTGAGTTGCAGTCAAAGCACACATCACTATCCACACACAAAGCAACATGTCCATCAATGACAAGGGATACCTGACGGTGAATGGAAGGGCCACAGCACGATGGCTGACACTGTTGCATGGTGTCAATAGCACAAAGCACTGTTGGGAGTTGCATTCAACTCCTACATCATGCAGCATTATCAGCATCCTTGGCACTACACTTCCCTCGTTGTGATTGATACTTTCTCGACAAGGAGTAAGCTGGACTGGGTGGGAGGAGGGTTACAATTCCCAGCAGCATAACACAGGCACAAAAACCTCTGTACCTCACAGTTCAGGGCATGAGAAAGCAAGAAAGCAGCCTTGGTTAACTCATCTGTCCATGGAGCACAAGGACAATATACATGATGTGATCAGGCACAAAGCTAAGCAGCAACACCATTTGCAACTGAAAGCTATTCACATGTGTGCAATGAGTTGGGAGCTAGGAACACATTTATCAAAATACTATACAGAATGCTCACATACATTCTGGACTGTGAGTGTGTTAGTAGCCACACCAATGTGACTCCAAAATACATGCACAAATGCCAGCACACATGCACAATTCTTGCAACACATCGTAAGAGGAAGAGTAAGTATGTCATTGTAAAAGCACAGATGTAGGAAATAACAACACACCGGTGTCATGCACAGGGTGGTAATTGACTTTCAATGTCTATGTACAGTCTAAGAACCAATACATGACCATTGATGCACAGAGCTCAGCATGCTCAGTAAAATACATATTGCTAAAATTACAATGTTCTCTTCTAAAATATGCCTGTGTTGTGACGATTGAGGACTCTACAATGTATATACACTCATCATACTGTACAATAGCAAATGTAATGTGTAATAAACGTTGACCTGTGCAAAAACATAACAAACTTTGTGTCTCTCTTCTACTCACAGGGCCTGCTGGGGACACTGCAAAAACAGAAAAAGAATCGCAGACGCAGACTCTGGTTGACCCTGAGCTCTCCGGTGTGGATGTCTCTCAGCCCTCAACGGACGATGATGAACTACATGACCCCTCTGGTGTGGGGCAGCATGCAGAACCAGCATCTGTAATATCAGCACCCTCTGCGACCACTCCTGCAACATCTTGCAACCCCCAGATAACCTCTACCACCAAGGACACACCAAGGCAAGAAAACACCAACAGCACAGCAACACAGGGCACTGTGGAGTTGGCCGACAACAACACCAGTGTCAACAATGAAGGAGGCTCAGTGTTGTCTGTGCCTGCAACAACAGGCCCTGCTCATGTGGGTAGGGGTGGTGGGAGGGCCCATAGGGAGAGGGGTCAGGAAGATGGTGCTGCTGATCATGCTGACCCACAGTTGGCGCGCATTCTATATGCATATCGAGAAAGCACCGGAGACTTTGTCCAGGTAGTTGGAATCCTCAAGTACATGCAACAGCAGCAGACTGCCCATTATTAGGGCTCAAGGATGTTCAGAATGGACTCACACATGTTCAGAATGGAGTCCAAAATGGATAAAATTGATGACCTCACTTCAGGGCACAGGGCCATACTCACCTGGCTCCACCAGATTGCTGACAATATGACCCCACCTTCCTGTGTACCCACCACATCTGTTGCTACTACATCTGCAACTGCCACAGGGAGGAATGAGGACTCTGTCGGAGAGTCCCCTGCACTGCAGCAGCCTGCACTTGAGTGTCCCCCTCAAAAAAAAAAGTGGAGTCATCTGAAGAAGGACAAATAAGAGACTGATGGCCATGATTCCCCTAAGGATGTGAAAACCTGCTCCTGATATCCTCCATTGTGTGCCAAGCGTTCACTTTGTTGACTGTCACTGAACACTCCCACATGGGATGGAGGGTCTAAGTTGGATCAATGGCTCAAATGACTGTGGACTTGGCTCTGAAAAAATGTCATTCACTCCCACTAACAACACCTCTGTGAACTTTGGATTTCTAAAAGTGGTACTGCACTATCACTTTCTTGTACAATTTCACACATGCATTGCAATAAAGTTATAATCACACAATACTTACTTCTGTTGTGAATTAAACATGGTTTGTAACATAGAGATGATGTCCTAAAAATCAAGGACTTGGAAGAAAAAGCAAGTACAGCAATTTACATACTATCTTGTGAGTAAATGTAAGATGACACATATTAGAGATATATGAAACATTGTCAACACAACACAAACATACATGGCATACATCCTAATTGCCTCCACTGTTGTAAACTAAAACCAAATTTCAATGCACAAACACTAATCATTGTTAGATAAAGTGAACATCAGGGCACATATACAGTATGCAAATGAATGAATGTTGGATGCGTGTATACAGACAAGGCACACCTCAATGTGGAGCACAGGTTTATTACACAGGCACAACATGTTGCCTTCACAACATATGCAACATATGCAAATATGCAATAAAATCACACTGTGACAATAGGCACAAATTAACCAAGAAGTTACAAAAATTTTGGAATTTAGTGTGTGGCACAGATTCCTGATCCCGAGAAAAGTTGCACTCTGTAACTGCAATTTGTGTCTGGGTGGTCACATGTCTCCATAAAACAGCCAAGGTACCCTGTGAAGGAGAGACCTAGAACAGTCTTGAAATACCAAATTTTGTGCATACATCTCCAAGAGACATTTCATACTTTCAGTTTATAAATTGTGAACATTAGCTAGGAGTAATGTCAAAACTGTACTGGTGAGTTTACTAACTTAATGGACACCTAACAACTCCAAGGATCATGTTAAGTAGCATGCACCCACACGTACACATAGATATTGTGGAACAGACACATGTCATGCAAATAAAGTGCTTTTGCATACCTACAATCATGAGAAAAAGTTGTTGATGAACTGTCTGAATATCCTCCTCCCCCTCATCATCACAGGCAACATGCCCCAGGCCTGGATCCTCCCCTGCTGGAGACTGCTGGTCCCTGTCATCTTGGATGAGAGGTAGCTCATTCCTCACTGCCAGGTTCTGTAGCATGCAACACACAATGATGATCTTACACACCTTTGCTGGTGCATATAGGAGGGCTCCTCCTGTATGGCCCAGGCAGCAAAATCTGGTTTTCAGTAGCCCAAATGTCCTCTTAATCACTCGACTGGTCCGCCCATGTGCCTCATTAAAACTAGACTCAGCAGGGTTCCTGAGCGGTGTCAGCAACCACGGCATGTTGGGGTATGCAGAGTCTCCTAAATTTAAACAGAAAAGACTGCATGTGTCTGAAAACAGTGTACAACCTGTCATACAAGCAACCCACAACATAAACAGACATTACCCACCAACAAACCAGGGACACTGATTTGGTAGCTGAGACATCATCTGTGGGATCCTACTGTTTCTCATAATGTATGCGTTGTGTACTGATCCTGGGAAACAAGCACAGACATGTGAGATTGTCATGTCAGGCAGAAATACCACCAGGACATTCATGGTGTGGTAATGCTTACGATTCCTCTATGTTTGTTCATTGGCTTGTGGTGGGACCGAAGCCACATATGTACCATCAATGGAGCCAATGGCATATGGCATTCTTCCCAAAGCATAGAAGTCACTCTTGATGTCAGCAAACTGTCCTGGTGTTGGCAACTTGATGTACGGGTTCAGAAAATGTAACACTGCCTCCACAAATTCACGAAGCACACAGCTAAACATTGTCTCTGACATCCCACCAGCAGTGGCCACAGTATACTGGAAGGTTCCCATGGCGAAGAAATGTAGGGCTGCCATCACCTTTACCTTGGGTGTCAGTGCAAATGGATATGGGTGTCCAGGTAGCAAATGTGGGGCCAACTGCTCTGCCAACTCCTCAATGAGTGGTCTGGTAAAGCAGTAACATCTGATGCTGTCACGTTCTACCATGGTCTGTAGGTCGGGGAAGGGTCTGTGGACAGCTTATATCCTGCAGTACATAGGTAACAAATCAAAACATTATTAATTCACTTTCGAATGCGGTAAGGAACATGCAAAAAATCATATACAACATCAAAGCAGGACTCAATGAAGTCAGTTGTGTAAAGTTGAGCCTTGACACAAAGGGTAGCTATGTGACCCTCACAGAACATTTAATTCTATAATGGTTTGTCCACAATTGCAATGTTGTGCTCTGACTAATCAGTGGTGCCCATCACAGTACATGTGATCAAACATTACATACTAAACACACACCTAATCAACTATCAAAGATAGATGTTTGTAACAACTAACACATGTTTGAAAGGTACACACACAGGGGGGGTGGGGGGATCATGTAATGCCACCTAGGTGGAACACTAGATACAGACAGCGTGTCACCATGCACACCACTTTCATAGTGTGGACACTGTCATGATGTAATGTCTGACATACATGTACCATCACATACATAAAACAGTCATGATATGTACCACATTTTGTTTGACAAACATACATGTATGTCTGTGACACAAAGACACAACAGCAACTCACATGCCAAATACAAGTTGATGTCGCAAGTAAGTATCATTAACAATGGAGTGTCTGTGAATGTACAAGACTCAGATACTGTGGATTCACTAAAAATAACTTCACACAATGCACTTTCTAACACACGGTCCAATAAAGCAGTAATTATGTGTGGATGTAACCGGTGTTAACACAATGATCCCTTGGGACTTTGTCCAAGCCTAGGCGGGTGATATGTGAAGTGGTCACTCACAGTTGTGATGTTCCTCACAAACAATGTATTTGGTGCACATCAAGGTTGGCTTATTCATGGGAGTGTGAACAATAAAGTGCTCTGTCCAATATGATATGTGGATCACTGTACCCACACATGTAATGCAGCAGAACATAAAGATTTGCTATACTGTCTGACATGCTGATTGATTAGTGTCGGGTGCCTGAGCCTCACCCAAAAAGCGTGGTTTGCATCCTTTGACTGTTGACTGTAATGGTGAATGACGTGGGTGAGTGCGCGCATGTGCCTCATCCAAACCAAGCATGACGCACACACAGCCCTGCCAAATACCACGCATCAGGCATAAGACTAACGCATTTCAGTGTGGAGGGCCACATCACTGCACTGAAATACACAGTCACGCATGGAACTCCCCACCCTCACCGGTGACGCATTTCTGGGTCGGGGAAGGAGACGGACGCTTCTCCCGCTCAACTCCATTTAACCCGAAAGCCGTCACAAACATGCAGCGTACGGGCTACTGGCGCGCCAAAGGCGTGCCTAAGGCAAGCCCGTCTGCCCCCGTCCGCGCCTGTATATCGCATGGTGCCAGGACCCCTGGTCCGGGACCCCCCTACAGGATATCCTATTCATGGGAGCTGTTGCTTACCTTGCAATCCAATGAACCATGCAAGAATTACAAGTGGTACCATGACACTTCTCAGAAACAATGCATTAACTGTGGATTTAAAGTCATGCTAGGCCCTAAATGTCCCCATAAGAACACAGGCCCCACTTATATTAAAGTTTTAAGTCTTAACTGTAGGTCACTGGTTAAACACCATGCCAATATCTTCGACCTCCTTCTGGACTCCCCCCTGGATATTCTATTCCTGACGGAAACCTGGCTCACCATGGATTCCACAGCAATACCCACACTTGCCCTACCTGCAGGCTATGGGCTGCTCACCCCAGAATAGGCAGAGGAGGCGGTCTTGCAGTAATATTTAAAGATGCCTTCCACTGCTCACTAACCCCACAGTCAACTCCTGATTGCCAGAGTGACCTGTTTAGAATTACCTTATCAGCCATTTTAACTCTCACCGGGATTCTCATATACCACCCACCAGGTCCTGCCAGGGCCTTTCAAGAGGCTCTGGTCCATACTGTCTCCTCTCTCATCCTAGAATCAGCTACCTTTAACATCTTAGGTGACCTCAATCTTCATCTGGAATGTCAGGACTCCCAGGAGATTTCCAACTTCCTGGGTGATCTGGAGGCCTGCCAACTAATCCAGCTGGTTAAAGGACCCTCTCACCAGGCCTGCCACTTATTGGACCCAATTATTTCGAATCTTCCTAATTTGTTGGTTAACATTCCCCTCCCATTGACCTGGACTGACCATTTTCTCATCTCTGTAAATCTTGAGATGGCAGGCCCTATCCTGAAGTCTTCCTGTCAGTCCCTCATGAAACGTCCCTGGCACAAATTGGATGAACTCACATTTCTATCTGCCTTAAAGATTTAACACCCAGACAGGCCAGCTGATTTGGAGGCAGCAGACGGGGCCTTTAGGGGCTGGATCAGCAACGCACTTGAACGCTGCATCCCGGAGAGGATGATTGGGGCTAAGCGTACACAACCGCACGCATGGTACAATGAGTCCCTTCAGACAGAAAAGAAAACATTTAAACTTTTAGAACAGGCGTGGAGGCATACCTATGACACTACGGCTAAAGCACCTGCAGGAAGGCTTTAAAAACCTACCACAAACCAGTTCAAAAGACCAAAGCTGCGTTCTATGCCAACTTGATCATGGCCAGTCCCAACCCCTCTAAAACTATCTGCTCCCTTATGAAAGACATGCGAAAATCACCTACAGGAACCAATGACATCATATCTTACAACACTCAATGAGATTCACTGGCAAGGTACTTCATTAATAAGGTTGATTGCGTCTATGAAACGTTCAAGCTGAGGCAGAGTACTGCCGAACCCATGGTATTCACCTTTCCTAGAGCACTCCCCTACTCCCTACAAACTCTGCCTCCAATGTCTCCTGGCGACACAGCCACCCTGGCAGCGAATGTCAAATCTGGCTCTCCAGATGATCCTATTAAACCTGACATCTTCTGGAAATTTCACAGCTGCCTTCTGGTTCAGGGTCACGAATTCATTAAGAACTCACTTCTGTCACTTCTGTCAGGAGTGATCCTTAAATCTTGAAAGCATGCCAAAGTCATCCCACTGCTGAAAAAGCCTACGCTAGATGCTTCTCTGCCGGAGAATTTTCGACCAATCTCTCTGCTGCCCTATCTAGCCAAAATCATGGAGTTCCATGTTAACATCACTTAGACCAGCTACCTGGAGGCCAACCAAATTCTAGACAGCTCTCAGAATGGGTTCCGCCCCAGGCACAGCATGGAATCAGCTCTTCTAGCGGTCACTGAGCAGTTGAGGGCCACGCTAGATGAGGGAAACACTTCAGAACTTTTCTTACTTGATCTCATTGCGGCTTTTGACACGGTCTCCCATATCATCCTGCTTCAACGGCTCACGGAGATCGGGGTCAAAGGCAGGGCCTGGGCCTGGTTTGCCTCTTTTCTATCAGAGGATTCCTTCCAGGTACATGCCCCCCCAATCAGTCTAGTAATTACCCTCTCAGCTGTGGTGTCCCGCAGGGCTCTGCTCTGAGCCCCATGTTGTTTAACGTGTATGTATTTGTATTTGTATTTCACATTTGTAGAGCGCGTTATCACCGTTGGGTCTCTAAGCGCTGTCAAGGGAGGGAGGCACGTCCAGGTCAGCGGAAGTGCAGAATTAGTATTGGGGGAGCCCCAAGCTTCTGAAAAAGAGGACCGTTTTTAGCTTCTTCCTGAAAGGAAGCAAGTTCTCTGGCAGTTTATTCCAAAGTGGGGGGATGGAGGTGGAAAAGGCTTTTCCCCCTTTAGTTGTAAGACTGAAACAGGGACATGCCAGTAGGCAGGCTTCTGAAGATCGAAGCACCCTATTCGGGGTGTAAAGTTTTAGGAGATCTTTGATGTACGTAGGAGACTGGCCATAGATGGCCTTGTGCCTTGTGCGCGATGCAGAGGCCTTTGAACTTAGTTCTCTGCTTGACTGGGAGCCAGTGCAGTTGTTGAAGGAGGGCCGTGGCGTGAGCCCCTCTGGGCAGTCTGAATATTAGCCTGGCTGCATCGTTCATGTTGACCTGAAGTCTGGCAAGTAGTTTATGCGGGAGGCTGATGTACAGGGCGTATCTGTAGTCAATACGTGAGACTATCATGACTGAAACAATCAGTCTGAGAGTGGAAAAGGTCAAAGCTTCCGAAAATGTCTCATCAGGCCAGCGCATGCTCCCACTACTGCTGACACCTGCTGAGTCATGGACAAATTAGCATCCACTTTAATGCCTAGACTCTTGACAGCCTTGGCCGGGTCCGGGTTGGCACCCAGTTCCTGAGGGAAGAAGAGGTTACTCCAGGGATTAGAGTCAGTAGTGATGGCCAGGGCCTCGGTCTTATCCGGGTTGATTTTAAGGGAGTTGGCCGTCATCCAATTGGTGACAATTTTGAGAATGTTTTGTGTTCTTACGTGGGAGGCTGGGGAGTTGTCTATCTGGATGATAAGTTGGGTATCATCAGCGTAGTTACAGATCTGACACTCCATGGTGTTTAGGATAGCCATCAAGGGCTGTAGGTAAGCATTAAAGAGGAGGGGGCACAGCGCTGATCCCTGAGGGACTCCACAGGAAAGACTGCCCAGGTCAGACATGTGGTCCATCAGCTGTACTCTCTGCGATCGATCACTGAGGAAGGATGTGAGCCATCTGAGGGCTGTGCCCTGGACTCCAAGATTGTGCATCCGCGACAAGAGTATACTATGATTGACCGTATCGAATTCCGCGGATAGGTCCAGTAAGACCAGGGCACACAGCTTTTTCTTGTCTGCCCGAAGCCTGAGATCGTCTAGCATGGATAGCATAACCATTTCTCTGCCATGATGTTATGTTATGTTATGTTAAATTTTATTTCTATAGCGCACGGCTACTCAATAAGAGTGTCCCGGCGCTTTATTTAGGCAGCTCGGTATAAAAAACATAACACCTTAAAACAGAGACAGACAGGGAAAAAAAAAAAAAGCATCCTAAAGGTTAAAAAGCCAGGTCTTGAGGCTCTTCCTGAACAGGAGAAGATTAGATGTGCGCCGCAAGGCCAGAGGCAAGGTGTTCCACAACTGGGGGGCCCTCAAACTAAAGGAGCGCCCCCCGGTACGGGCCTTCCTCACTCATGATGGGCCCTGAAACCTGCCTGGTTGTGCTGCAGGAGGTTATTTGTTTCCAGGTGGTGAGACAGGGATTTCAACACTTGCTGCTCCAGCACTTCCGCGAGGAAGGGGAGTTGGGCCTGAAGTTTTTTGAGTTCTTCACGTCCGTTCCTGGCTTCTTCAGAGGTGGGGTGACACGTGCATCTTAAGGTTAGCGGGGACGATGCTGTGTGTCAGGGATTGATTGAGCAGAGAGAGTACCTCATCTACAATCCCTGGTAGTTCCATCTTAAAAATTGCTGGTGGGCAGTGGTCCGCTGGGGAACCGGACTTGACCTGTCCCATTAAGGGAGGCAGAGAGTCAGAGGTCAGTGTGGGGAAGACGGTGAGTGGTGCAGCGTGCGAGGGGGTCAAGGGAACCAGTAACAGCAGACAGGAAATGATGGGAGTAGCAGCGATCTCATTCAGTAGATCCTTGACCTTATCTAGGAAGAATTATTGGAACCTGTTGCAATCCTCCGGGCTATAGATAGGCTTCACCGATTCTGTTTGTATTAGCTCAGAAAGTACACGAAAGGTTTCTTTTTACGTGTCCTTAGCTGTGGTGATCCTACATTCATAGGATTCAGCTTTCCTTGCCAGAATGGCTTTTTTGCACCACCACAAACTTTCAATGCAATTCTTTTAACAACCTCTGCTGCCACTCCAGTAAGAAGAATCATCAACGATTCCTTAACTGCCTGAATATTTCCAGAAGAACTCAAAAAGACATACATACGCCCTTTACTGAAGAAAACAAACGTGGACCCGCTGAACCGTGACAACTACAGACCTATTACAATTGGACCTTTCCTGGGCAAACTTAAAGAAAGAGCAGCGGTCACCCAGATGTCACAATTCATTGAAGAGAATGACATACTTTCAGACTGACAAAAAACAAAAGTGTGCACTTTTGTTTTTTGTCTACTTAGTGCAGCCCTGGCTGCGGGTCTTCTTTTGAACTTAGGCTAGCTGAATCAGCGTTGCCTCATCATTAAAGAAAACACTTCTTCTTATATTTTTCTTTGGAGACACCATATAGACACGTATCATGGCAGATTTTGCAGGCCTAGCATTTGACGATGACACCTTATTATCTATTTTAAGTGAGAATTCCAGCATGTTGGATTCCATACCGACTATTGTTCCCAGTCCCCCTGGAGACTGGGACACTGTCCTTAATCTTAAGAAGAGCCATACGCGTACCATCATTCACGGACATATCATGGCTGAGTATTTACATGGCAAATGTGCTCCTACAGGCCTCTTAGTAACGAATGTCCCCAGACTGTTCCTGACGGATAAAGTATTTCTCAAGGATTGGTCGCTCATTGCGTGGCGATGTACCCTCGATTGGCTTATTCTTATCATCACGACCGCCAAAAGGGTAGCTGATGCTATCCTGGTCGAGATACAAATCTTAGAGGGCCAAATAAAAACTACATTAACGACCAAACAATTCCAAAAACAATTAGACGAAACAAATAAAGCAAACAAGGAATATAGAGACCCCATCTTCTTTGCAAAGATCGAAAAATTAAAAAAAGATCTGGCAAAGTTCTCCCATGAAAAAATGTATCCATATACCAGCCAGAACTATACACCCTCAGAGTCTACTAAAAAAGGAAAGGGCTATGGATCAAATTATTCCACTTCTTCCTCCGATCCTGACTCCAGTGACTCAGATGCAGGGACAAGTCGCACCCCACAATGGAGAGGCAGAGGCCAATACAATCGCCCTAATCGTAGGCGAACTGGGCAAGGAAACATGTATCAACAAGGCCCTTGGTGGCCTCCTATCCCATGGGGATATCCACAGTTTCCACCACTTATGTCCCAGTTTCCCATGCAGCCCCAATTCTATGACGGCCAAGCTTTTTTAGGGTAGGGCCGTGGCCGGAACAGGGGCAGACGAAGGGGCCAGCCCCAAGCACAAGTTTAGTGGGAAGATGAACAAGATCCCCCAAACACCCGCAGCAGACGGGGCCAACAATGATCACTCCAGGGAGTAACGAGGACCTTGTAGTCAATTTGAGCTCACATATCCTCACCCATACTGAGCACCAAGTCCTAAACAAGGGACTGGGATTTGTACCTACGCACTGTGGAGAGGCTTTCCAACTGCGGACCGAGGTTGAGCAATTTTTCCGCAAAGTCCGTCTCCATTTCTTTTTTACAGATAGCAGAGAGGCACATGACCAGACTGAAATTGAAACCAACACAGGACTCAAGAAGAAATCTACCTTTACTCCCTTTCTCCAACAAGTGCCACCTAAAGTAGGAGCATTTGAAAAAGCGGTGGTTCATGAAATCAATTCTCTAGATTTATCGAAAAAAGATAATTTTCAGAATTTATCTAGAGCTGAGAGACTGGCGATCGACACATTATCAAAAGACACAAGTATAACCATCAAACCCGCCGATAAAGGTGGAGCAATAGTCATTCTTGACACCACCATTTATCGTGCCGAATGTTTGAGACAGTTAGGTGACACCAACTCCTATACTTTACTCACCACAGATCCCACAAAAAGGCTTACGACCAAAATCAAAAATCTAGTGGAAGAAGCAAGCGCGGAGGGGTGGATAACATCTCAAGAAGTTAAAATTCTTGTGACCCCACATCCAGTCATTCCATACTTTTACGCGCTGCCCAAAATCCACAAAGTCGCCAGGCCACCACCAGGACGGCCCATCATTTCAGGTATTGGGTCGCTCCTTGAACCTCTTTTATCTTTCGTTGACTTTTTCTTGAGACCCCTGGTCCGTAGTATGCCGACCTATCTACAGGACACCAAAGATGTCCTTCGCCTACTACCAGAAGAGGAATTCAACATCGAAACTGACATCCTTGTCAGCTTTGATGTACAATCTCTCTACACCTGTATCCCCCAAGAGGAAACTCTGCAGGCTGTGAGGAGTCTATTGGATACATCTGCACATGATAGCATAACACCCATCAATTTCATCATGGAGCTGGCCAGGCTCGCCATGACAGAGAATTTTTTCCAGTTCGAGAACTCGCTATATCTCCAGATATCGGGGACCTCAATGGGGAGCACGTTTGCCCCAAGTTTGGCAAATCTGTATGTCCACCTGTTTGAAACGCATCATGTACTCAACCACAACAATCCGTATTACCATCAAACGGTGTTGTGGAAGAGATACATTGATGATGTTCTGGTGGTGTGGCACGGAGATACCACCTCTGTACTTGCTTTTCAAAACTGGCTAAATACGCAGAACCAATACCTCAGATTTACAGTAGAACATAGCAAGACAGAACTCCCTTTTTTGGATTTACTCATATCTCCCAAGAATGGCCATCTAACTAGCAACTTGTACCATAAGCCAATGTCTAGGAACTCTCTGCTTCGGTTTGATAGCCACCATCCACGCTCCCTCAGAGAAAACTTGCCTTTCGGACAATTTCTCAGAGTACGCAGAAATTGCTCTGAAAATTCTGATTTCCACACACAGTCTCAGGATTCATCCTCTAAATTAAAACAACGACTGTACCCAGGCACTCTAGTGAAAAGTTCATACAAACGGGCTTCTAACAATCACCGAGAGGCCCTTCTGGAACCACCGGTTACAAAACCTACCCTTGAAAATTTGACCTTCGTAACTACTTTTAGTACAGCTTCGTCTAAGGTACAGAAAATCATCCGGAAAAACTGACGGATATTAAACACTGTTGGAGACAACATTCCATTCCCACTCTTCTCTTTCAAAAGAAGTTCAAATCTAAGAGACGAGCTAGTACATACTAGACCCCGGTCCATACCACCTAACTCCACTATAACCCTGTGGAACCTTCCACCTGTCCATGGCCACCATCCATGCGGAAACTGTTCAGTGTGTCCGCAGACCAAGAAAACCTTGACAGTTGACATCGGCACTCCACGTCCATGGGTCCTTAGACGACATACCAACTGCAACAGCGAGAAAGTGATCTATCTAATCACCTGTCCGTGTTCTCTTCGCTATGTTGGCATGACGGCCAGAAAGGTGGAACTCAGGATCCAAGAACATCAAAGTACCATCAGGCGCAATAAGCAAGCCACCCGTCTTACTAACCATTTTTTGACGAAGAAACACTCTGCTGATGATCTTGAATGGCTAGTCCTTGAACAACCATTTATCCCCTTGCATGTCAGTGACATTTCACATTACTTATTCATGAAAGAACAGAAATGGATTTTCAGGTTAAAATGCGACACGGTTGGTCTGAACGACGAGAATCCGTGGATTCAGCTCTCATGAGGGCTGCATGGGATCCTCCTGTAGAATTAATATCACATACCAGAATAACTATCATGCACCTGCTAGTCCCTTCCATTTCAAAACATAGAGACTAAGACTTTGTTTTGCACATCACACTACGATTAGGTGCCTAGTTCGCCAATAGCTGCTTTATCACTGACAACTGGGGCAGCATTGACGAAAACATATTTGGCATGAACATACATGCTTTATGCATTATCCTTGTTTTTCCGAGTGTTTTTTGAATGATTTGTCCGTTTAAAATAACTCCCCCTTTTTTCTTTTTTCTATATGCATGCTGCCTCCTTGATCCACGTCAGGACAGTCCCGATATTGATCAGACCTTTCTCTGATTCTCATAATAATCCCACCACTGTGGCCAAGCTCGATATTACTATATATCTGGGTACACACCCTCATCAAAGGCCGATATTTATTCTATTCATTTTTCGGCCACAGTTCTTTTACGTGCAAACTCATTTTTCACACCACGAAGGCTGTCATGTGTCACTGTCGGCATCTCGGATAATTATAATTATGTTCACAACTGACCACACTGTTACTGGTCGGTCTGAGTCATATTTTCGGGTCTGAGAGCCGGTACAAGCCAGGTCCCGCCTACATCAAGAATCTATTATGATATGGCCGCCCGCCACCCCCCCCCTTTCCGCGGGTGTAATTACATTGATATAGTTGCCCGGTCCACATATGAATAGTTTCAAAACACTTCCTTCATTCACGAGACCCTTTTCGATGGGGCGACGATGCCTTTTATGTTTACAACCATCTTCTTCGAGGCAGTAGTTGCTTTCCTTTTTCCGGTGCCTTGGGTGAACCTATCAGCAGGCTGCAATTGCGGTGATGGGTATAAGACACATGCTTACTTTCTGGTCCGCATTACTTTGCAGGATTAAGATTCCACAGACTTCCGGTTTTTACATTTCCGTTTTTTTACATTTCCACTTCCGGGACACAGCCTAAGACACGGACGAATCGGGACGCATTAAGCTGTTGAACCAATCACGATACTTCTACTGTGTTCCCCTCTCTGGTCCGCATTTTTTACATTTATACCGGACTCTGACGCTTTGTAAATCACCTCCCCCTCGGCTCAGAAGCTGGATTGGGACACCGACGGACAGGTGGGTGATTTTACTCGCAGGATTTTACTCGCGGAATAATAATTCTTGTCAGGATTTCTCATCGCCGATGTGTTTATTAACTCACATTTGCGTTTTCTTTGTTTTCTGACGATGGCTCCTCCCCTCCTTTTCCGCTATTACAGCTGATTGACCAATTGGCGGAATGTGTTTGAGCCTAGGAATTACCATTGGAGACATCAGGCCTTTCCTCCCCTCTTCCTTGTTTTACTCTGAGTTAGACTATGCATAGACTGTGCAACATCAATAACATGAAACGCTGAAAATCTCCATAGTCAAATGTCTTTCTCCACCACTCCATTGAGAAAAATATCTAGGGCATCTCAATGATAACCTAGTTGTCCACATTTATGTTTATCTTCCTTCACCCCTCTTTCTATATAGAGCGGGGTCCCCTTAACCTGAGCAAGTGCCAGGAGAGGTGAGGCTATCTCCATACTATTGATGGGTGAGTTTTTCTAACTATCACGCTGAATAAAGATTGACACACGGACAGCTGTTAATAATTATTTACATTGTTGTTTTGCTGTGTCTATTATCTGTGTTTATTATCTTTGTATTCACAGGAGAGTTTTAGTGACAATGATATGAGACTACCACACAATAATTATTGACTGGTAGGTCCACTTCATCATTATTTCTTTGATTTTTCACTGTTGCAGTAGTGTATAACATACAGGTCCTGAAGAAAGCCTGGTGAGGCTGAAACATGTGGACCAAACTTCTTCACAACTGATAGTAATGTTTGTTTGAGATACTATCGTCACTCTGCTTTTAACTTTGCCGTTATGTTGATCCTCCCTTGAATAAAATTGCATTTTGGCATCATAACAGGCAATTTTAATATCACTTTTACACACTTTTTTGAGCACTGCAACCTCGTACCTCTCAACCTATCTATATATCCTACTGGCTGTCTTTCTCATACTGGTGGATCTTTCACTAGTGTCTCTCTATACTTTCAGACTTCCAAACAGGTTTCCATCCGGGAAGAGGCACATACTCTGCCCTCCTTGCCATCTGGCATGACCTAAAGAACACAGTAGACCACAACATGGTTGCTGGGCGACTCCTCTTGGACCTCTCGGCTGCCTCTGACACGGTTGACCATGACACTCTGAAAGAAGGACTCTATGAAGCCAGCATGGAGGGGACTGCTCTAAACATGATTGCGTCATACCTTTGGAACAGAACTAATGTCATCCATACCCCAACTTTCTCATCCAAACCATACTACACAAAAGCAAGGTTCCCTCAAGGCTCTATCATCTCGCCTATGCTTTTCAACATCTACATGAAGTCATTACCAGTACTGATCAATCAATTTCTCCACATGTGCTATAACTATTGAGATGACACACAAATACTCCTTCAATTGGAATGCCCCAAAGACATTGGATACTCCCCAATTTTCAGTAGTCTCAGAGCCGTGGATCAGTAGATGACTTGGAGCCATCTCAAATTGAATGTTTCCAAAACGGAAATATTCACATGCAGCGATTGGAAACATTATAACCTGCTTGCCGCCTGGCCTGATGAACTGGGATCACCACCTAAAGTATCGAAGGAAGTAAGAAACCTCGAATGACCATGGACTCTAAGCTATTGATGAATGCCCAAGTAGAAAAAGCAGCAAGATCAAGCTTTGTCACTATGAAAACGCTGCAACAAATTTTCCCTCATTTGGGATTTCCACACAAGGTCCAAGCTGCCATCTCCCTTGCTCTGTCCAAACTCAATAACGCCAATAGCCTCTACCATGGATCACCTTTAATGACCATGAAAAGACTACAACGTATTCAGACCTCGGCTGCCAGACTACTCTTACATATCAAACCGCGAGACCACAGTTCACCTGCCTTGAAAGCCCTGCATTGGTTACTGTTTGCCACAAGATCCATGTTAAAGCTGCTTTGTATCACCCACAAAGCAATACATGGAATCAGAACGCTCTTCATGAGAAATAAAATCACCAAACACATTCAACAAAGGAACCTCAGCTCTAAAATGGTACCTTGCCTCAAAACCCCAAGATACAAGAAAAAACTATGGGTGGCACATTCTTCTCTGTTCTACTCAAGAATTGGCTCTTCCCCACATAAGCACCATACGCAAACATAAATTTACAGCATTTCCCTCTGTAGATAATCATCTATTTTCACTATAGATATGTACCTATCTTTGACTATTGCTTTGTATAAACATGTAAAATAATTATGTTAAAAAAATAAAATAATAAATTAAAGTAAAATAACACTTGAAAACCGGAGTTTATCTTGTGCATCTTTGGTCTACAAGTACATCTTCCATTGTACATATATGTACCTTCCATGTACTTGGATCTGTGTATTTGTTACTTTCCTCCTGAAAACAATTTCCACTGCACTGCCCTAATTCTCATCCTGTACCTCTATCAATATCTTTACTTTACATATGCCAACCACCTTTATGCATCTATATACTTCCAAAGTACTTATGGATCTATATATTTATCACTTTCTTCTAATTATGCCTATCCAGTGCACAACCCTATTTCTCACCCTATTCTCCTCTCAATGCATCTTCTAACCCAACCCTGACTCATCTCAAACTTCTTTCTACTACTCTTTCCAATGCACTACCCTATTTCTCACCCTATACATCTATCAATATATTCTCTACATCCACTCTCTCATTTATCCCAAACCCTATACCATTACTATGATCCCCAAAATAACCCTTTCTAGACTCTCCCTTACTCTACCCCTCCTTGCATCACCTGAGACCTCTTTTACTATACCAATCCCCAAAACAACCCTTTCTAAACTCTTGCCTCTGAATCTTCCCCACCACAACCCATTTTTACTCATACAAAAGCCTCCTCCTACTGCTATAACCTCCAAAAACAAAAAAATGAAAATCCTTCACTTTCCTATCCCTCCTCTATCCTTTTCAATCAAAATAACAGACTAATATGTTCATTTCTCAAATGTAATATTCCATTATACTAATTCACCCCTAATCCTTTATGGGTCCCAGAGCAGCCTGCTACTTGCCAAAAAAGCGCTTCAACATCTCATCAGAAGTAATTAAGCATTATATAAATGCAAACCTTTTTCCCTCTTCTTTGCCTCCGCTACCTTTCGCTATCCAACTGAATAACACATCCACCACTCAAACTACTTTCATATTTCGCTATACTAATTTTCAACACTAATTCTTCATGGGTTCCCGAGTAACATGCTACTCACCAATAAAGCGCTTCAACACTACATCAGGGTTACAAGCGCTATATAAATGCAAACCTTTTCCCTTTACTACCCCTTCCCAACCCTTCTCAATCCAAATAACTGACTAATATAACCACCACTCAAAGTACTTTCATATTTCACTACACTAATTCGACACTAATCCTTATAGGTTCCAGAGCAGCTTCGCAAATCACCAAAAAAAGTGCTTCAAACCCCATCAGGGTTAGCAGGCACTATATAAATACAAATCTCTTTCCCTCTTCTAGCCTGCCGCTACCCTTCTCTATCCAAATAACTGAATAACAAATCCACCACTCAAATTACTTCATATTTCACTATACTAATTTTCAACACCAATCCATTATGGGCTCCGGAGTACTACTCACCAGAAAAGCGCTTTAAAACCCCATCATGGTTAAGAAGCGCTATATGAATACAAACATTTTCCCCCTACTATCTCTCCGCTATCCTCCTCACTCCAAATAACTGATTAATATCCACCACTCAATTTACTTTCATATTTCACCATACTAATTCACCACCAATCCTTTAAGGGTTTCCGGAGTAGCGTGCTACTGCCGCAAAAAAAAAAAGCTGCTTCATCAGGAGTAACAAGCGCCAAGCGCTATATAAATACAAACCTTTTTTCATCTTCTGTCCTTCCCCTATCCTTCCAAATCCAAATAACTGTCTAACCTACCCACCACTTTTATTACTTTCATATTTCACTAAACTAATTCAACACTAATCCTTCATGAGTCCCGGAGTAGTGTGCTACTCGCCAAAAAGGCACTTCAACGCCTCATCAGGGGTAGTAAGCCCTAATAATGAAATTACAATACAATTACAATACAATACATACGGAGAAAATGATGTTTTGCTATCATTGTCATTGAAATATGTTTTCAATTTAGTTTTTTATTGTTTCTATATTTTTTGATTTGTTTACCTTGTGATCCGATGTTCACTTCTTGGTTTACTGTGGCGCTTGGTTTATCACAATGGTCCTTGTAATTTATGGAAATATTTTGGTTATTTTCTGTGGAGAAAAAAGTAGAAAATGTTTACCTGTTAATAGTCCTGTGATAAAAAATATATATATTTATCATCCTGTAGAAAGGAAAGTGAAATTGGTATTGTAAAACTAAAATCATATAGGTATGTGAGGTTTTATTTTTAAAAGAATATAGAGAATATTCTTTACATGTAACTTTGTGTGAATACCATTTTTTAGTAGTAGGGGAATATTCTGGATTTGTTTGAATGTGTTGATTGTTTTGCACATTCTGAATAATCGATTGTTATTTAGTGTAATTTAAAATTTAAAATAAAAAACATTAATTTATTTATTAAAGTTCTTATTGTTAAATGTTTTAGTATTACATTATGCTGAAAGGCAAAATATAAGTTAATTGCTGAGTGTTCCTATTCAGAAATACAATTATAGGTTATTACCTGTTTGTTTTTCTTTTTAATTTTAAGATGAATAGCTCAGTTTAAATTGGACTGAATAGAGACCTTTATGGACAGTTACTCAACTGTACTTCTCTCCTACCAAAAAATAATATGTATATATTCAGCGGTATTGTTTAAACATTTCTATTAATATTGTTTTGTGTTTTAACATTTTTACTTGCGGCATTTGAAAGGCAAATGGCTCTCTTCTCTGAAACTCTCTGAAAAAAGTATATATTGTAGTCATTTATTAAGTGGTAAAAATAGCAATGTAAATACTTGACTAGTAATTGAAATTTACATTGGATTAAATTAAAATACATTATAAAGAAAAAGAGTGTGATACATTACCGCTTTGTAAATGTATGCGTGGTAACGACTGTCATATATGTAAATTCAAACTATTTCATTTCACCTATGTTTGCGATTACCTTTCATGTAAGTTGGGTCATTTCTTTTCTTTAAAGATTTCTTGGAGGGGCAGACCCATTATTTGTTGGTGTTCCACATATACTCTGTGGTGAGGTTTCCTGTTTGAGACAGAGGGAAAGTGTGGAATTTTCACAAATCTCCTAAAAAGTGTGTTACAAAATTGGATGATCTGTGGGAGGAATTGGATTGTTGGTTGAAGGGAGTGAAACCCTATTCATGCAACTCCCACAATCCTTGTCAGAGTGAACCACAAAAAGTCATTACATTAACTTGTTCTTAACCCTCTGGTAGCTTGGCACGAAAGCAGTCAGGCCTAACTTAGAGGTAATATATAAAGGATTTATGCAGCACACATACAGTAACAAATTTAAAACACAACGTAAGAAAAATCCCACAACAATTTGATAAATTATTTGACATCATAATGACAAAAATATCCAATAAGTAGAACTAGAGAAGTGAAAAATAGTGCCTAAAAGATCAAAGCACCAACTGTGGACATCTAGTTGCGCGATACCGGGCAAAGTAGAAAGCTATTGTTGACTACGATGGAGCACTGTTTGGAATCATGAAGTAGAATTGGCCCAGTCTCCTCTTCCCTTCGGATTTAGAAGAATTTTTGAGGAAAAATTGTCTGAGAAGGTAAAGTTCAGTGGGGCAAGACAGTCGGTGATGTCCAGAGAGGCGATGTCATCGTTGGGGAGCCGTTGGATGAAGTTACAGTGACGATTTCTACTTTTGGCCTTAAGCGCTGATTTATACATGGGCAAACATCCTTGTGTTCCACCAGGGGGAGAGAATAAATTATTTGATTCCCGTGGTTGGACCACCAAGAAGATAGTAATTTATAGTACATTGGCAAGAGCAGCCATCACAGCGGTTCCTGTCAATGCTCTTTGCTGTTTGGTGCAGGGCTACATGACGCAACCCTGCATCAAGCAGTTTTCTTTTCCCTTTTTCAAAAATAAAATCCCAAAATGGGATTTTGTTTTTAAAAACGGAAAAAAAATGCTCGCCATTGGAGGCAAAATATCTTTGTTCCCACAAACACAGCGCATAATGATTATATATGCCTCCAGTGATGTTTACTATATGCCTGGTAATCCCTATAGATAGAGATGGAAATGTGCATGCATACATGAGACTTCATTGGAAAGCTTGTGTAACATGTTCCCTCTGTTTCTAACATTCCATCTTTGTGATGGAAAATGCTCTTTCATCATACACATGTAATAATGTAGCTGTATATACAATGCTTCTGTACAGATTTTCTGTTTATAGAATGTAGTGAAACCGAAGGGAATCAAACGAGTAGGAGATATACAGCCATGTAACAGAACAAAAAAATGTCAACCAAAGACCGTCACAGGTTGCAGCATACAACATTAACATTCTGCAAGACAATACATTGTAACCCAAATCTAAAAATGGGGGGAGACTGAAAAGAGAAGGAGAAATATGTGCTGCGTCCCTAGCAGGCAATATAGTACTACATTGCTTCTGCTAAGGAAGCCTCACTGCAAATGTGTATTAAGGCCAGAGATACATGTGGATCTGCCACTACTAAAAAGACTGCGTGGTTAATGTTCAGTTATGTCGATATGATAAGGTATACCTGTATTCATCTCTGAATGTTCTTAGTATCAGACCTGGAGAGAAAAGGAGTATATCTCAAAACGTCTAACTAAGAAAGGGGTCGAAGCCTCTTGGGGGGAGATAAAAGACTCCTCTACTGTTCCGATATGCTTGACAATTTTAAATACACCACTGCATAAATTTGCAAGACACACATGCACTATACCCCCACAAACACTGCATGCTGGGCCTCTTCCATTGAATGCCAGTTAGGCTCGCCCACACCCGCTGCACCTGACACACCCCATTATAGGCATAATCTTGAGCCTTCCCACCATTCTTATTAAGAATTGTTATGATTGCCTTTGCTTTGCTCCATTTTCTCAATGGGACCATACCACTGCAGCTGTTGATGCTGTGACCGTGCCATAGGCCTTATCAGCGACCAGCTAAACATTTAAGTCAGTTTTGCCTATAATTTTGCCATCTGGTTCTCACTTTAACATTCAGTTGCTCCTTCCACAAACTTTGCAAGAGTTCCCAAAGAGATATTCTCGTTACACACCACAATTTTAAGCTCGATTCATGTTCCCACTTTTTCTCTCCCTATTCAAGTATCCGATTAAGTGCATTCAAGTGCAGCTCCTTTGTGTAAGCAATGTCTTCACATCCGATTCCATTGCCTGGTCAATACACGATGTCCCTCAACCTGGCACTCAACATGAGCCACCCCTTGAGAACAGAGGGATATGCTCCAGTCTCTTGGTTGGATAGTTTGGCATATGCAACATCTGCCCACTCCAGGGACAATCAGGGGATTAGCTCTTAGTTTTTAGAGGTTGCAGCCCCACAAAACGATGAATTTAGCGATAGCCCTCATAGATACATTTCTTATAACTTACGAAGCTGGAGTCATGTTCCCCCATTTTTGCTTGCCTTACTCGAGGCTCCATTTAAAGCGCAGCACATTTCAGTAAGCTCTGCCTTCCCACCACATTGTATTCCCCTGGGCTATACATGAGGTTGGCAATATGGCGCTCAGCATGAGACATCCCTTGAAATTAGAGATGCATGCTCGAGACCCTTGGCGGGAAACATTACATTCAAGAACCACCCACCTCCAAGGTTGCTTGGCATCGTAGCTTTTAGAGGCTGTAGCCCCGCTTGTCACGCAGCACGGAGTAGTTAGTTCCAACTACACGTGGCTTGAGGGTTGCGGCCGCAACCCAAGCTTACCAATCGATTTCTCCACAGCCCACTTTGTGATGACTGGACAACGTAAGTTCTTGCCATGTTCTTTACCCATTTACTGGTTGTTAACCATCACTAGTTGTTATCCTTCAGTCCTGCTTTTCCTTTCGATTCCCCCATCCTGCCAACTTCAACACAGAACTATTCTTCTAGCTGCCATGCTCCCGGGACCTGGGTCCCTTTCCTCAATGTCTTTCAACTTTCAGAGAGGCCTTCATTCCTACGAATCCGCATTTTTTGTCTTCATAAGCGCCCCTTTTAAGTCTTGCAATTTTCTGATTTATGGCTTTATTCTTCAGATATCTAAACTTGAAATTTTGCCTCCAGTACAGGGCGGAGCTTCAAACCACTTTCTGCAAATGTTCCCACTTGATAGCCTGCCCAGACCATATGGTAAGTGTGGGCCCATTTGCGCAAGCTTTCCCACTTTAGGTTGCATATAAACACTGCGGGAGTACCTTTTAAGTATGCTGCTAGACATTTCTTACTCGCATTGGCAATTGGGATCCCTCCACAATTTGTCAGGATTGGTAGTTTGGTCTGCCCTGTTCCCATGATGCACTGGGCCAGGGACAGACTAATTTGCATATAGCCAGGTTCTGAGCTGGGATGGGGCAGTGAGCTAAATAACGGTGATGGATCAAGCCCTGATCTTTGGACTGGGTAAGAGTGGTCTGCTTAATTCAGACACTCTGTTCATCACCACCCCCTTTTCTGAATCATTTTGTCCACCATAAGCGTGGAAGGGTATACTCAGACATGAGTCCCTTGCTCACTGCTCCATCAGGATTCAAGCAAGACGGGCCGACGATGCCTGGAATGGCAGAAACCGGTCCCCGGAAGCTTGTCTCCTTTCTGGTGAAGAATTGGCTTGGTAGTTTGGTCTGCCCTGTTCCCATGATGCACTGGGCCAGGGACAGACTAATTTGCATATAGCCAGGTTCTGAGCTGGGATGGGGCAGTGAGCTAAATAACGGTGATGGATCAAGCCCTGATCTTTGGACTGGGTAAGAGTGGTCTGCTTAATTCAGACACTCTGTTCATCACCACCCCCTTTTCTGAATCATTTTGTCCACCATAAGCGTGGAAGGGTATACTCAGACATGAGTCCCTTGCTCACTGCTCCATCAGGATTCAAGCAAGCCGGGCCGACGACGCCTGGAATGGCAGAAACCGGTCCCCGGAAGCTTGTCTCCTTTCTGGTGAAGAATTGGCTTGGTAGTTTGGTCTGCCCTGTTCCCATGATGCACTGGGCCAGGGACAGACTAATTTTCATATAGCCAGGTTCTGAGCTGGGATGGGGCAGTGAGCTAAATACCGGTGATGGATCAAGCCCTGATCTTTGGACTGGGTAAGAGTGGTCTGCTTAATTCAGACACTCTGTTCATCACCACCCCCTTTTCTGAATCTATTTGTGCCTCTTTAGCACCACTTTCACTTGCAATTCCCCACACATGGACAGATCATTTAATTACCTTTCCCTTTCGGACTCCTCAACCCCACCTCACCCCCACACAAAAAGAAATAGCAGACCACCATTAAACGCTTACAGGCCATTGCATCTACTCACTCCTGAGGCTTTTAGTGAAGCCTTTCACTTCAGCCTGCCACAGAGTAATCCTGAGGTCACTGACCTAGAGGAGGCTTTCCACACTGTCTTAACTGAAGTTTTAGATTTAACAGCCCCTTATAAAAACTATAGCTTCATCAAACGTCGACCTTCTGCTCCATGGTTTACCACTGAGCTAAAACTAGAATAATCGAGGTGTAAGAACTTAAAGAGGCACTGCCGCAGAAATAAAAAGCCTCATATTAAGGATCTTTATAAACAAGCCTTATCTTGTTACCATCATAATATCAAAATTGCAAGATGAAATTCTTTATTATCAGTCAAATTGAACAGGCAGGTAAGTCCTCTAAAGTACTTTTTAATATTATCCAAGTCATTACCACCCCATGGGCATGTGCCCAGTCTTCCACAGGATCCCAGGAACTCTGTGACTCATTGGCCAACTTTTTCAGGAGGAAATCGCCCACATCTATTCAAAATTCAATACTTCACCTTCTCCTGGAGCAGGGCACACCAGTACCGATACCGATCAGTTAAAGGTTATGCCTTAAACCCTATATAGCTTTGCACCCTTCACCTTGGAGGAGATCTGTAGTTCCCTGACAACAGCCAAATCAGGCTGTCCTTTGGACATATGGACCTTCAAGGTAATGTCCCTTCTATCCAATTCCCTTGCCCCGATTATCCTAGAGATATTCAACTGCTTTGTGAAAACAGGCACCATTCCGGTCGAGTGGAAAGCGGCCTGTGTACGCCCTATTTAAAAAAACAAAACTACCCTAGACCAAAGGTCTCTGGCTAATTACCATCCCATATCTTTGCTACCTCTTCTGGGCAAACAGTTCTAAAGTCTAATTAACAAACAACTAGTAGCCTATCTAGAATCCAATCAAATTCTGGATTCTTCACAATTCGGCTTTCGACCAGGCCGTTGCATGGAAATGGCACTCTTGGCAGTGGCAGATTTCTGCGTCTTGGGCTTTGCACAGGAAACTCAGTCATGCTCGTGCAATTAGATCTCTCAGCAGTCTTCGACACAGTCTCTCACACCAGGATGCTGGAAAGGCCTCAAGAGATTAGTATACACGGTCCCTTACTCAAATGGCTCCAACACTTTCTGAAAGATATACATCAAACTGTCATCCTGGCCCCATATTCTTCTCGCAAGATGATCTTAGACAGGGGTGTTTAGCAGGGCTACTGTTTGAGTCCCACTCTATTGAATATCGATATGGCTCCCCTTGCTAAGATCGCAGAACGCTTTGGTTTTGAAATAATTTCATACACTGATGAAACCCAGTTGATGTTTACATTTGAGCATGAACTGACTGCTACAAAAAAGTGCTTTGCCCTGGGCATGTTAGCAATCTCCGATTGGATGAACGAGAACTATCTCCAATAGAATGTCCACAATACAGAGGTTATGCTGTTTGGAAAGGCTTTCTCTAACTGGACAGATGAATGGTGGCCTTACCATCTGTGTTTTACTCCTGTGCGCAATCGGTGAAGAGTCTTGGGGGCAGATTTATGTTAACTGGCGCATCCCCAGGGATGCGCCAGTTAACGTGCGCCACAGTGCGCCACAGCTCCGCCACCCATGGTGTGCCGCATTTACAATGCGGCGCACCATGGTGCAAAAACGGCACAGATGCGGGACGCATCTGTGCCGTAAAGGCGGCGCATTGCTGGAGTTGTGTCGCAAGCGCGACGCAGCTCCAGCAAGGCTCGGGGGTGCCCTATCTGACCAATGCTGCATCAAGACCTACGCCTGCTTCAAGCAGGCCAGGCTTTTGACGCAGCATTGGCCTGAAAGTGACTGAGTGAAATCTTATAGATTTCACTCAGCTACTTTTGCGAGGCGCACCTGCCCCGGAACGCCCACCCTGCGCCGGAACGCCCACAAGCGGCACAGGGCTTTACAACGTGACGCATCTGCCTAGATGCGTCACGTTGTAAATCGTTCGTAGGGATGCGCCACGTTTACGCCGCCTTGCGTGACGCAACAGCTGCGTAAACGTGGCGCAAGGGCCTCATAAATCTGCCCCTTGGTATGTAAATAGACCAGGCTCTAACAATGAAAGAACACATTTGGCCACTACTGGAGTATGTTATTGTAACATGCGCCTTCTGCACAGAATATTTCCCTATCTTCCGACTTCAGCCAGAAGGACACTAGTACAAGCCTTAGTAATAAGTAGGATAGACCATGGCAATGCCCTTTTGGTGGCTGTTAACGAGACCCTAGTTGCCAAACTCCAGGTAGTCCGAAATACTTCAGCCAGGCTATTTCTCAAATGTCCTTCGGGTACCTCTTCGACCCCTGATGCGGAAGGAACTGCACTGGCTGCAGGTGAAAGAAGGTGTTTTAAGATCTGCAGTCTCACCTAAAAATTAAAGCGCATACACATAGCCGTAGTCTAAGATCCCATGATAAAGCCTTATTATGTGTTCCATGCATTAGTTTGACTCATAGTGGAGGGAAGGCTTTCTCCTACATTGCTCCCTAGTATTGTAACAAGCTTCCACTTCATGTACTCACTTGTATGAACTATGTTAAATTTAGAAAATTACATAAAGCTCATATATTCTGAACTCTTTTCCCCTTCACTGATACTTGCTTTTGTTACAGTGCCGAGATGCCCCTGGGTTAGTTGTGCGATATATTAAATATAATGAACGTAACATAACATAGCACTGGATAGAGATGACTTGCAGGGTCAGGATTTACAAAGGCTGAGTAAGGTGTGGGTTTAAGATGGTTTTAACCTTTTCTTTCCCTGATGCTGTCATCAGGAGACCAGTCAACTATTCCTTGGAGTAACTCTGGAAATCCTGGGTTCAGGCAGAGAAGCAGGTCTCAAGCAGCAGGACAGTCCTCTGAGGGCACAAGGCAGAATTCAGGCAGTTGGGCAGTCATCTTGGTGCAGCAGGGCAGGTGTCTGTCGGATGCAGCAGGCCACAGGCAGCAGGCCAGTCCTCTGAGAGGCCTTCCTCTTCTTCAGAATTGAACTGAAGAGTGAGTTTGCAGGTTCTATTTTTATACCTCGTTCCAGCTTTGAAGTGGGATTTAAGAAAGATTTCAAAACCATCATTCACAAATCCTTTTATTAAGATGAACCCCCTTGTGTTATGTAATTATTCATAATTTGCAATTATTGCATTTATTTAAAACACCAATTGTTTGCCTTATAAACAGTGCATTTTTACTATTATTTTTTTGTTTTTGAGACCAACGGTCCCAGATTTTATTTAATTTCACAATTAACAAGCCAATAGATCATACAATGTCATATAAACGACAATCAGTACCCGGTCAGTAACATTTTTGACATTTCAGTCGTGTTTAGGTGAAAAATAAACAGTAGCCAGGGAAGATGCATAAGTCCGCAGTTCCAGGAGAAATCTTGTGTTGCAGTGCCTGCAGCGTACGTCACTGCAGGAGGGCCAAAGTGGTCATGATAGCCAACAGCGGTTACCCTGGGCTGTGTTCCCTGGTTGGCACGGGTGAAGTTAAAGACAGGAATCGCGTTCCACATTACCATTTGGGACACAGGGCTATAGTCGTGTGATCATGGCAGTATGCAATAAACATTGAAGAGAGGGTAAATGGGGCGGGGGAGATCAACATCATCGTGAGCACAGCAGAAACAAACTAACTGCCAATCAAGAGAAATAATAGGGAAGTAACGGAAACAGGAGGGAAAACACATCAACAACAATCGGACTAGTGTGAGCATGTACAGTAGTGTATCAGTGACACTAATGGTGTATGTGACGCTGTATAATGACAGTATGGGGCCGGGAATGGCCGTGGATTGAGGACCGCTGCGGCCATGTGGCGGTAGGAGGGAATAATAGCTAGCAGACTTCGTCGGGCGTTACCCCAACGGCCGGGGAGGGGAGGGGGGGGAGCGGCATGTCGGGGCGGGGGATGACGGGTCCATCACCACTCCGTAACGAAGCGGTCATGTGATACCAGCCTGGGTACAAGCCTGAAGGTAAGCAGTCAGGGTAGCGTCCCACTCTTGGGCAATCGGGTACATTCGGAGTCCCGCCGTCTCTTCTCTGTGTAATGTCACGCTCTCTGCGCTGGCCCAGTTGGCAAATGAGCGACGCCAGTCCACGGGTCGCGGGGGGGCAGTATTCTTCCAGCGTTTCGTGATGAGCCGCTTGGCTGTAATGAGCCCCAGGTCCCAGAAACGTGCCTGTAGTCTGGTCTGCTTGGTCCTCTTGTAGAGTCCCAGTAGGCATGCCTCCCACGTCTTGGGAAGGGCGCCGCCCGTGGCTGCCGCTAATGTGTCAGCGACCGCCGACCAGTACATGGTAAGGTGAGGGCAACTCCAAAGTGCGTGTAGCAGATCCGAGTTCAGGAGTCCACACCTGGGACATGCTGAAGAGGCGAGGCCAAAGTAGCGATTTAGTTTGTCCGTGGACAAATACGCGCGGTGTATTATGTAATATTGGATAATCTTAAATCTCGCATTACGAGGAATGTTCCTTGCGCCAGCCAGTACTGCGGCCCATTGTTTATCTGACAATTCGCTACCCCGGTCGGCTGTCCATTTCTCTCTCAGTCGTTGGGAGGAGAACTGAGTATGATAGTGCAGCGCCTGTGCCAGCCAGTGTACCAGATGGGAACCATCGCCCATCACATGTAGGTACTGTATGAGCATATGTGTGGTCGGCTCCTGAGACAGATCTCCCCACTTCTCCGTCAGCACTCGGAGAAGCTGAGCGTGTGTCAAAAACTGTCCCGCCGGCAGATCTGTGTCGGCGGTCAGAGTCTCGAAGGTCAGTAGCTCCCCATCACTATACAAGTCACCTAGACTGTCCATGTCCGCCGCAGTCCAACTGCGTAGCACGGATGAGGACATCACGCCACCCCCCAGGGGGTCCCCAGCAGCGGCAGATTCGGGGTATATGGCACCGTGCTTTTAGTAAGCCTGAGGCTTCGCACAAAGCACTGTCTTGCGACAGCTAAGTGGATCTGGTCGGGAGGCCGGCCTCGCGTCAGGGGGTGGAAGAGCGTTAGCACCTGAGTTGGGGTCAGGGTAGAGTCTTCCGTGGTCGTGTCCATCAGGTTCCTGCCACTAAGCCAATAGGCAACCCACTGCAGCTGGGCCGCTAGGTAATATATGTTGAGGAGTCCTGCGAGACTCTTCTGACGTTTCCTCTCGAGCTGCAAACTCCCAACTCCCTCAAGGATCAACCAACACAATCAGGACTTGGACACTGACTGAATTGACTTCTCCCCCAGGGAAAGGGGAAGTGGACAGAGAGACGCACAACAAATTATACAAGATTTAATCTTCGATTGTGTCTCTCTTAGGAAGTGCTCCAGGCCGAGGACCTTCTGTTAGGTAAGTCTGCGCTGTCTTCAAGCAATGCTGCGATGCAATATGAACAATATGAACGACAATTACCTCGCTGACAACTTCTTAACTACCATAACTATTAATTAAACATAGTGCTTACTGACCATAGATCCGTCTGACCCTTGTTCGCACTTTACTGAAGTTTTAGTACTGACTCAGAAGCTTGACACCTTCAAATAAGCATAACATGTCAGAATCACTTAAAACTTTAACTAAGGAGACGGGCTAGTTAGATTAGTTGGGTTAGTTAAAACTAAACTCAAAATCTTCATGCTAGATCATACCTGAATCTTTAGCTACTTCTTTCTTAGGAGGTTCTGCAGTTGGAAGATAGAAAATAACAGCCTATCCAATTTTCTCTACTAACTAAATTATTATTTCAAATCCTACTTGTAAATCTGCGAACCTTTAAATACATCTATATATATGTAAATAACTCTGTTATAAGGTTTGCATATCACAACTGCACCCTTTGGTTCTGTTTGACTTTCTCATACTTTTGTCTTTATCAAGGCTTGTTATACATGGCCCACTTGTAAAATATGCGAAGCTATTAGAATATACCTCTGTAGCTAAATCAACATATCACAGATTGTACACATTTGACCAAGTTGCCTGTAAATCTGCCTGTTTAACACATTTGCCTTCGCCAAGGCTTGTTTAACTCAGCAATCCGCCTTATGCGCGACTACAACAATTCACTGTTAACACTGTTCTAAGGTTGACGTTAATCTCTTTGAACTGGTTGGAATCGCTTTAAGTAACTAGCGTTTCCCATGGAGTTTATACTTCCAGCTCAATGTACTGAGTCTTTTGCCTTTGTCAAGGCTTGTTAATTGTTCAGCTCTGCTCGACGTGCTAAGCTTAAAAAAGTCTTGCGCGGAGTATTGTCTTTAAATAACCCTTTGCCACTTATTTACCAGGTAAAATTGTTCGTGGCCTTTTTAAAACGAAATAATTTCTCTTACTGTTCCTGTTTCACGTCTTTCAGCAATTGCTCACTGTCCGACTGACAGGAGACTCGAACTGCCGACCGGCAGAGGGAAGCGGGTAAACAAACCTCCCGGCTGCTTCACGAAATGCCGGAGCTCAGCAAGCCGTCTCGCAGGCATTCAATCAGCGTCGGAAGCAGGCGGGGAATTCAGGACTTCATCGACTGGTTTCTTCAAAAGGACATTAAGACAATTTCAGGAATTAAGGGGAAGCGGCAGTTTCAAGGACTGAGAAGCCACAACACGGGGACAGAAGCTCTCACAGGGATAAACGAGAGAGAAAGCGTTTGGCAGTTGGCTGAAGCTAGTATTTATAGCTTCAGCCACGAGACCAGCGCGAGGCTCGCACTTCAGGACACCAAGCGCGAGGGCAGACGGAGCCTGTCTTCATGAGCGCACAATCTAGGAAACAGCACACAATTAAGTGAAATAACAAACAAGCATTGCTAAAGGCAATTACTAAAGATTACATTTCTATTTAGAGTTTTAATTATACTTAACATTTAAATAATACTCTAAATGAAGTTAAGAAACTAAAGCAACTCTTTTAATTCAATATATATATACACTGAATCCATACTGGATCCGTACCTAATTAAGACGACCTGTAACACCCCTAACAGTTCCTCCCCCCAAAGGTCGTCTTACAGGTCTAGGTTTTTCAGGATACAGAGCATGAAAAGATCTAACAAGTCTAGGAGCATGAACATTTTTCTCAGGTTCCCAAGATCGCTCAGAAGGATCATAACCCTTCCAATCAACTAAATAAAACAAGGCACCCCGAATCCTTTTGGAATCTAAAATGGATTTAACCTCATATTCAACATGGTCACCGACAATTACCGGCGGTGGTGGGTTATCAGCACGAGTAGAAGGTTCAAAAGGTTTCAACAGGGAAACATGAAAAACAGGATGAATAGCATATTCCTCAGGTAAAACTAATTTTACCGATACAGGGTTCAAAACCTTCTTAACTTCAAAAGGCCCAATATATCTAGGCTTCAACTTCCTGGGACCTTCCATCTGAATATTTCTAGTGGACAACCATACCAACTGACCTTCCTTATACAAAGGAGCAACTTTACGATGAGAATCAGCAGTCCTTTTCATAGATACCTTACTTTTGACCCATTGCTTTCTAGCCTTATCTTGAATATCTAACAGATGAGTCAACCTATCAGTAACTGCTGGCATAGACAATTGTTCATCAGGTAAAAGTATAGGAATAGATCTTGGATGTTGACCAGTGAGAAAATAAAAAGGAGAGCAACCCAAAGCTGAATGAGTGGTATTATTATAGGAAAATTCAGCCCACGGTAACATTTCATCCCAAGGGTGAGAAGAGGTAGTTAACAAACATCTTAAACCCTGTTCAACATGCTGATTCAATCTCTCCGTCTGACCATCCGCCTGTGGGTGA
Organism: Lissotriton helveticus; assembly: GCF_964261635.1. Classification (NCBI taxonomy): domain Eukaryota; kingdom Metazoa; phylum Chordata; class Amphibia; order Caudata; family Salamandridae; genus Lissotriton; species Lissotriton helveticus. Next base: position 498,562,585 of record NC_136059.1, read on the forward strand.
AAAGAAGAAGACAGAGCCAACTCAATTCCCAAAAGTTTGCTAAGTTGTGACCAGAATTTAGAAATGAACTGAGGACCCCTATCCGAAATAATCTTTGAGGGCAGACCATGAAGTTTCACAATATTAGATAAAAATACAGCACTAAATTCAATTGCCGAGGGAATCTTATGTAATGGAATAAAATGTCCCATCTTGGATAACAGATCCACCACCACAAGGACTGTAGTAAAACCATTGGACTTAGGAAGGTCAGTAATAAAATCTAAACTGATTGTATGCCAAGGGTGAGGAGGAATAGTCATAGGACGAAGTAAACCCATTGGAACCTCATGTAAAGCCTTTTGACGAGAACAAACTGGACAGGCTTTCACGAATTGCTGAATAATTGAAATCATTTTTTCCCACCAAAAATGACGTTGACACAAATCCAAGGTTTTGTTAATACCAGGATGTGCAGCAATCGCCAAATCATGATTCCATTGCATGACCTTATCCTGTAATTCTCTTGTGGGAATAAACAATTTATCATTGTGATAGAAAAACCCATCTCTAATGGAATTACCTTTTTTAAATAACCATTCATGAACCTCGAAATTTTTTAATTCCTTTTTTACTGAATCCAAAAAACTTTCTGAATGGATTTCAGCAGCAATTTTTTCTAAAGGCAAAATGCTAGGAGGATCCTTCATAGAATTTAAATCCCTTTCACAAACTAAACGTGAAAGTGTATCAGATAATAGCTGCTTCTTCCCTGGTCGATACATAATCAAAAAATCAAATTCGCTAAAAAATTGCAACCACCTCATTTGTCTGGGAGTAAACGCCTTAACAGTGGAATAAAATTGCAAATTTTTATGGTCAGAATAAACAGTAATAGTGTGCTTGGCCCCCAAAAGATGATGCCTCCATTCTTGAAACACATCTTTAATAGCTAACAATTCTCGTTCTGCAATCGTATAATTTAGCTCAGCCAAAAGTAATTTTCTGGAGAAAAAGGCAATTGGATGAAGGTGACCAGTATTTGAATTCTTTTGAAGCAACACACCACCAATAGCAGTCTGTGAAGCATCTGCTTCTACAAAGAAAGGCCTATTAGGATCAGGATGAACCAAAATGGGAGCCGAGGTAAAAGCCTTCTTCAACAAAGAAAATGCCTGATCAGCTTCCTCAGTCCAAGAGAAGACTTTCCCTTTTTTCAATAACTGGGTAATAGGAGTAACAATTTCAGAAAATTTAGAAATGAAACGCCGATAAAAATGAGCAAATCCTAAAATTCTCTGTGTGTCTTTTATAGAAGCAGGGATTGGCCAAGATAAAATTGCCTCAACCTTCTTAGGATCCATATGAATTCCCTCTGGTGACAAACAATAGCCAAGTAATTCAACTTGAGAAGCATGGAAAACACATTTTTCCAACTTAGCATACAGAGAATGATCTCTCAATCTCTGTAATACCAACTGAACATGCTGTACATGCTCCTCCATACTTTTAGAATAAATTAAGATGTCATCAATATAAACAATACAACAAACATCCAATAAATCATGCAGGACCTCATTAATGAAATATTGAAAAGCCGCTGGAGCGTTGCAAAGACCAAAAGGCATAACCGTATACTCAAAAAGACCAAATTTCGTACGAAAAGCGGTCTTCCACTCATCGCCTTCTTTGACTCTAATCAAATGATATGCTCCTCTAAGATCCAACTTGGTGTAGACACTAGATCCTTTAATTTGATTCAAAAGCACAGGAATCAAAGGCAATGGATACCTATTCTTAATGGTTGCCTTATTTACCGCTCTGTAGTCAATACAAGCCCTCAAATCACCAGACTTCTTAGCAACGAAGAAAAGAGGAGACGAAACAGGAGAAGTAGAATGTCGAATAAAACCTAATTCCAAAAGCTCATCCAAATAGCTTCTTAAATAAACATTTTCAGGTTCAGTTAAGGCGTAAATTCTGCTACAAGGCAGAATAGCACCAGGAACTAAATCAATCCTGCAATCAAAAATTCTGTGCGGTGGTAATTTGGTTGCTTCAACAGGATCAAAAACTTTAGAAAAATTCCTATATTCTACAGGAATTTTATTATCTTCAGTAGTTAAAGCAGCACAAAAAAGGGGCATCACTGGATCCTTGGTCTCTTGATAACAATGTAACTTACAAAAGGAAGACTCTAAGGTAACAGTCCTTTTAATCCAATCAATATTGGGATTATGTAATTCCAACCAAGGAATACCTAAGATGACGCCAAAACTTGGAGCATCAATAAGATCAAAAACCACATTCTCCGTATGCCCATTATCTGCTACCAAAGTTAATGGTTCAGTGTTAAATTGAATCATACCAGAAGATAAAACCGAACCATCAACTGCTCTCACAGATTCAGGCTCCTCTTTAGAAACAAATTTCAGATTCAATTTATGGGCAAACCCAATATCGAAAAAATTCCCAGTAGCCCCAGAATCCAAAAGTACAGGAATACTATGTCTTTGAAGAGTGGTTAAGATAAAGACCATCCGAATAGTAAAATGTTTGGGAATATGTGTAGTTACATTGGTGACAAATTTGGAGATCTTAGAAGAAGATTTGCTCGAGGGAACGATCTCTGCTTTCCTCGAGTATTTTAGTTTTCCGACGGCTTAATAGGAAGAGTTTCAACAACTAAAACTTTCTTTTTTGCGGGTTTCACCAAACAATCCTTGGCAAAATGCCCAGGTTTGCCACAGTATAAACATAAATTGCCCTTACGCCTCCGTTCTTTTTCTTCAGGAGTTAAAGGCCCTTTGAACCCACCCGGTAAAACAGATTCAACAAAAACATTCTTAACCTCAGATTCTTTTTTCTCAACTTTCACTAGAGGACTTCTATAGTCACTCCTAGTTTTCTCATTCCTACGTTCACCCAATCTGTGATCAAGTCTAACCACTAGATCCTGAAATTCCTTAAACCCATCAGGTAAATCCACTATGTGCGCAAGGGAGTCTTTTAAATCATCTTTTAGACCTCTATAAAATAAAGAAATCCTCTTCTTCTCAGGCCAATGAGTTTCAGACAGAAGTCTATTAAAGGTAGTTATATAGGATACAAGGTCCTTGGTCCCTTGACGAAGATTCAATAACTCATTATCAGAAGATTGGATTAAGGTATGTTTGGCAAATAGACTGGACATGGCCAATTTAAAATTCTGCAAATTGTGAAGCAAAGGATCATTATTATCTACTAAAGGCATGGCCCAATTAGCAGCCACCCCTCCCAGATAAGAAATTATAAAAGCCACCTTAGCAGAATCAGAAGAAAAAATTTGAGGTTTACACATGAAATGCAATTGACATTGACTAAAAAATGTTGCAAATCTGCTATTAGCTCCAGTAAACCTTTCAGGATTAGCCAAAGGGACAGGTGTAGGAGTAACAACAGTCACTTGAACTGGTTGTTTATCAGACTGAACTTCTGAGGTATGAGGCTGAATAACCTCAACTCCAAATCTGGCTGGCGCTAAAACCGGTTTCTTCTCCTTAGAAGATTCCCTCCAAGACGAGAATCCAACCCTAGTCTCATCTAGCTCCTGACGAAGCGATTGATTCTCTAAACGTAAATTTTCCATCTCCACTGTCATCTTCTGGACTAACTGTGACAACTGTGAAGCATCCATGAGGGTGAGTTTGCAGACTTGAAAGGAAACGATTTTTAAAATGGGAAGTTAGGCTTTGTCTACTGTTGAGGAGTCCTGCGAGACTCTTCTGACGTTTCCTCTCGAGCTGCAAACTCCCAACTCCCTCAAGGATCAACCAACACAATCAGGACTTGGACACTGACTGAATTGACTTCTCCCCCAGGGAAAGGGGAAGTGGACAGAGAGACGCACAACAAATTATACAAGATTTAATCTTCGATTGTGTCTCTCTTAGGAAGTGCTCCAGGCCGAGGACCTTCTGTTAGGTAAGTCTGCGCTGTCTTCAAGCAATGCTGCGATGCAATATGAACAATATGAACGACAATTACCTCGCTGACAACTTCTTAACTACCATAACTATTAATTAAACATAGTGCTTACTGACCATAGATCCGTCTGACCCTTGTTCGCACTTTACTGAAGTTTTAGTACTGACTCAGAAGCTTGACACCTTCAAATAAGCATAACATGTCAGAATCACTTAAAACTTTAACTAAGGACACGGGCTAGTTAGATTAGTTGGGTTAGTTAAAACTAAACTCAAAATCTTCATGCTAGATCATACCTGAATCTTTAGCTACTTCTTTCTTAGGAGGTTCTGCAGTTGGAAGATAGAAAATAACAGCCTATCCAATTTTCTCTACTAACTAAATTATTATTTCAAATCCTACTTGTAAATCTGCGAACCTTTAAATACATCTATATATATGTAAATAACTCTGTTATAAGGTTTGCATATCACAACTGCACCCTTTGGTTCTGTTTGACTTTCTCATACTTTTGTCTTTATCAAGGCTTGTTATACATGGCCCACTTGTAAAATATGCGAAGCTATTAGAATATACCTCTGTAGCTAAATCAACATATCACAGATTGTACACATTTGACCAAGTTGCCTGTAAATCTGCCTGTTTAACACATTTGCCTTCGCCAAGGCTTGTTTAACTCAGCAATCCGCCTTATGCGCGACTACAACAATTCACTGTTAACACTGTTCTAAGGTTGACGTTAATCTCTTTGAACTGGTTGGAATCGCTTTAAGTAACTAGCGTTTCCCATGGAGTTTATACTTCCAGCTCAATGTACTGAGTCTTTTGCCTTTGTCAAGGCTTGTTAATTGTTCAGCTCTGCCCGACGTGCTAAGCTTAAAAAAGTCTTGCGCGGAGTATTGTCTTTAAATAACCCTTTGCCACTTATTTATCAGGTAAAATTGTTCGTGGCCTTTTTAAAACGAAATAATTTCTCTTACTGTTCCTGTTTCACGTCTTTCAGCAATTGCTCACTGTCCGACTGACAGGAGACTCGAACTGCCGACCGGCAGAGGGAAGCGGGTAAACAAACCTCCCGGCTGCTTCACGAAATGCCGGAGCTCAGCAAGCCGTCTCGCAGGCATTCAATCAGCGTCGGAAGCAGGCGGGGAATTCAGGACTTCATCGACTGGTTTCTTCAAAAGGACATTAAGACAATTTCAGGAATTAAAGGGAAGCGGCAGTTTCAAGGACTGAGAAGCCACAACACGGGGACAGAAGCTCTCACAGGGATAAACGAGAGACAAAGCGTTTGGCAGTTGGCTGAAGCTAGTATTTATAGCTTCAGCCACGAGACCAGCGCGAGGCTCGCACTTCAGGACACCAAGCGCGAGGACAGACGGAGCCTGTCTTCATGAGCGCACAATCTAGGAAACAGCACACAATTAAGTGAAATAACAAACAAGCATTGCTAAAGGCAATTACTAAAGATTACATTTCTATTTAGAGTTTTAATTATACTTAACATTTAAATAATACTCTAAATGAAGTTAAGAAACTAAAGCAACTCTTTTAATTCAATATATATATACACTGAATCCATACTGGATCCGTACCTAATTAAGACGACCTGTAACACCCCTAACAATATAGTTCCTGATTGGGAACCGCCAGGCCTCCAGATTCCGTAGCCGCATTGAGGGTCCTCAATGCCACCCGGGGGCGTCCTTTATTCCAGATCAGGCGTCTGGTGAGGGCTTCCAACCCCTTGAATATGCGCGTCGGTACATACACCGGAAGGTTAGCATAAAAGTAGAGGAGCCTGGGGAGCATTATCATCTTTATCAGCGCCACTCGAGCCGGCACATTCAGTGGGAGGGAGTTCCAGAACGTGACCTGGGCCGACAGCGAGGAGATGGCTCTCACAAGGTTCCCCTCTAGGAGAGCAACGGGGTCTCGATATATGAGGATCCCCAAGTATCGGAATACCGTCGGGTGCCATCGGAGCTCCTCGCCCATCATTCGCACTTCACATTGTGGCATAGTGTCACTGAACGCATAGACCCCTGATTTTGACCAGTTGACGCGGAGCCCTGACATATCCCCGAACACCCGAAAGATGTCCGTGAGTGCCGCTGGTATGTGGGTGAGGTCCCTGACATATAACAGCAGGTCATTGGCATACAGGGACACCGAGTGTGTTCCATCTGCCAGCGGGATGCCCCAGGCGGCTCCGGAGGTCCGGAGCAGTTCTGCCAACGGCTCCATCACGAGCGCGAATATCAGGGGAGAGAGTGGACATCCCTGTCTGGTGCCTCTGCCGATCCTTATTCTGTCAGAGAACAGCCGCCCAGTCCGGACTCGCACCTCGGGCGCTTGGTAGAGGAGCTCCACCATTTGGATATAGGCGTCGCCCAGCTCATACTTTTCGAGCACCTGGAGCAGAAAGGGCCTCTCCACCGAGTCAAATGCCTTTTCTAGATCAAGTATTATACACCCTGAGCATGGCCAGTTGGAGATTGCGTAGCGTTGGACTCTAAAGAAGCGACGTATGTTGTAAGACGTGCTGCGGGTGGGCACAAAGCCGTTCTGGTCAGAGTGCACCAGCGTGGGAACTAGGGGCGCAAGCCTCCGAGCCAATGTCGCCGCCAAGATCTTGTAGTCTGTGTTAAGGAGCGCTAACGGTCTGTACGACCCCAGCTCGCACGCTTCCCTGCCTGGTTTCAGCAGGGAGATCACATTGGCCTCGTTCAGGGACGCTGGAAGTTCAGCATCTTCAAATGCCGCCTTGTACAGCCTTAACAGTTCCGGTATTAGTAACAAGGAGTAGGCCTTGTAAAATTCTGCCAGGAGCCCGTCCGGGCCCGGCGCCTTGCCATTAGAGAGGGAAAAAATCACCTCTCGTAGCTCCTCACCAGTAAGCTCCGCTCCCAGCTCCGCCCGTTGGGCGCGAGTGGCCGCTGGTAGCTGCAGTGTCGCTAGGTAATCTGCGATTTCCACCTCGGTGGCTCTCAGTCGCGAGCTGTACAAGGACCTGTAATGCGTTGTGAACGCCTCATGTATCAATTTTTGGGTGAAGACTTCAGTGCCCTGAGTCGTGCGGATCGACAGCACCGACGCAGACTGAGTATCCTGACGGATCAGCCATGATAGGAGTCTACCTGGCTTGTCACCTGTGTTGTGGGTGCGTGCCGAGTGTGCTGCAAAGTTAAGGTTCTTCAGTCTCTCCATCAAAAGGGCGTGATCTGCCCTGGCTGTACTCAATTGGGAGTCATCGCCCTCTACCGCTTCCCGCTCTTTGTCGAGCAAAGTCGCTTCCGCTGTCATCAGATTCCGCTCCACCTGCCTCCGCAGGCCTGCCTGCACACCGAGGCAGCTCCCTCGGGTCACCGTTTTAAAGGCGTCCCACTCAATTTTCGGGGACGAGGTAGAGTCGCCATTGTCCTCGAAGTATTGTATTATCCCCCTGGACATCTCCTCTCGGAATGGAATATCGAATAAGAGATCCGGCTGCAGTCGCCATGTGGGCACAGGCGGGCGTGGGCGTTTCCACCCGTAATCCAAAGTGTGTGGGTTGTGATCTGAGTGCGTCCGCCCCAGGTAGTCGGTGTCTGTTACGTAGGGAATCAAGTCACGGGACATCATATACCTATCTAATCTAACATGTAATGAGTGGGCCCCAGAGAAGTAGGAGTATACCCGGGCGTTAGGGTTCCTGACCCGCCAAGCATCCTGCAGGTTCCACTGCGTTGCCCAATCAAGAAGGGCCCTGGAGGTTGCTTGGGCTGGGGCGACAGCCGCCGGAGGAGACGAGCGATCAAGGGAGACATCTAGTACACTGTTATAGTCGCCACCTAACAATAGTGGCACGTCAGACCAAGGTGCAATCACCGTCGACAGTCTCGCCAGGAACCTCCCCTGCTCGACATTTGGCGCGTAGATGGAGGCTATAACTATCTGTTGCCCGTCTAGTCTGCCCTGTATGAAGACATAACGCCCCTCTGTATCAATGTCGCTATGTGTCAGTGCAAATGGAACCCCCGGTCGCACCCAGATCAGGGTCCCTCGAGCAAACGCTGAGAAGCTCGTGGCAAATACCTGCCCTCTCCATCTACGGCGAAGTGTGGCGACCTCCGCGGCTGTCAGGTGGGTCTCCTGCAACAATGCGATCTGTACTTGATGTCTTCTAAGATAGGAGTACACCTGATATCTACGTGAGGGTGTGTGCATGCCCCTGACATTCCAGGTACAACATTTAACCGTAGCCATCACAGTTTCCACATCTCCCAATCACCCGCACACCCCCCCCAGCCTCCAGCCCGCCCCGGCCACATAAGTACAACAGCAGAAACCAATGACCAGGATTCCAGCCCGCCATCCCACACAGACACAGGGACATAAACTGTGACATGTCAGTGCCTACACTAGTCTCAAAAAGAATATTAACTGAACCATAATGCCAAAAGGGCAACAACAAAACGTGTCGTCGCCCAACCGCTCTAATGAGCTCAATTAATCCGTGAGTTCAATGGGGGGGTGACAGAGTGCGCAACACAAGCAATGTATGTTAGTTCACCAGGCTAAGAGAGCTGTGGTGCCTCCCCTCCACGGGCTGTGAGCCAAAGGCCAGCAGAAGTCAATGTCAGTGTGCACATCCAGGGCCAAAGTGTCCACCATCCCAGAGCCGGGATACTCTGTTCCGGAGGCCCCCTCCTTCACCTCCCGGGGGACACTCACCTCTAGGGGTCTGGCCACCCCTTCAACACAATGTCTCTGGCGCACCGCAGACAGCGTAACCCCGACCCCCCTCCTGGCAGTGGGAGCAAGTCAGGGTCCACCAGGGTAGGGGGGGGCGGGGGCAGGGCACGGGCCCCGAGGACAGCGCCGATTGTGCTGTCTGAGGACTTCAGAAGCCCCGGTGGGTCCGCCAAGTGGGTCTTCCAATGTAGTGTACTGCCTCCTACGTGGCGCCAACCACCGTGGTCCGCTCAAGAACAGAGTGAGGGAGCTCACTACGCTATCAGGTCCGCCGTTTGGGTTGTGACATCCGGTAGGCCTTCCATGACTTGTTCATCCGGCAGCCCATACAAAGATTCGTCATCCTCGCTCCCGCGTGATCTGGGGCTGGCGTTGGAGATCAGGATAGGCGACTGTGATCCACCTAGCTCGGCTGCCATCCGGAGGGCTTCTTGCTGTTCGCTTTGTATTTGTTCTGGTGTGGGGCCCATCTCTGTATCCGCAGCGGACGACCTAGCCGGCGAGGGGCGCTGGTGCCTCCGTCTGCGGGCGCCGCGGTTTCTGCGTGGCTCTGGTGGTGCGGTCCCACGACCCGTATCGACTCCAGAATCCAGCCAGGCCGCAGCTGCCTCAGGAGTGTCAAAGAAATGTGTCTTATCTTGTGCTACCACCCGGAGGCGTGCCGGGAATAGTAACGAATACTTGAGAGCCAAACGCCTGAGTCTCTGCTTCACTGCCATGAACGAGTGGCGCTGCCGCTGGACCTGTACCGTGTAGTCGGGGAAGAACATCACCTTTGCATTGTCCACTTTAATGTCCGATAGTTTCCTGGTTTCGCGCAGGATGGTGTCCCGGTCGCGGTAGTTCAGCACTCGCATAAGCATTGGTCTGGGGTTGGAGCCCTCCGGGGGTGGACGGGACGGTACCCGGTGCACCCTCTCCACTACAAAGTGCGGCGACAGCGTGCCCTCCGGCAACAGTCCTCGGAGCCAGTCCTCCATATGTTCCGCCGCCTCCCTCCGCTCCCAGCGTTCCGGCAGGCCCACTATGCGTACATTGTTCCTCCGGGCTCGTCCTTCCGCATCCTCCGCCCTGTCCTTGAGGAACTCCACTCGATTGAGGAGGTCGCGTATATGCTTATCCGTCTGTACCAATTTGGGCGAGGCCTCTGCCAAAGTCTGTTCCAGGACTGAGGTGCGTTCGGATAGTTTCTTGTGATCCGCCCTGAGGTGCGTCAAGTCCACTGCCACCTTGTCTATCCTGGTCTCCAGTGACGTACGGGTCAACTGCATGGATTCTTCTAAGCGCTCCATGGCCGCTAGCATGGTGTCCAGTTTGGAGGCAGTCTGGTCAGCCTCGAGGTTCTTCACCATCTTCCCCTTGTTAAGTGCCCCTCCGGTTCCGGTCTTCGCTCTAGTCCCTCCTGACATGGGACTGGTCAGCACTGCAAGGCAGCCGGGATGGCAGGCCTCCACCACCAGTACTGCAGGGTCTTGGGCGTGTTTGTCACGAGGTCTGGCACTCCGCGTCGCCCACTCCGGGCGCGGTATAACTGGTGAGGGGTTCGCTATTCCGCCAGGCCACTCGGGAACCCGCTCAGCGACACCGCCCAGGGAGGGCGCAAAGGTTGCATCGCAGTCGGTGTAGGAGCGCCTGTGCGCCACTGGATGTCGCTTCAAATGACACGACGGCGACTCTCCTCTTGGTGGGACCGCAGGTAGACTGGTCAATCCAGGCCACGTGGCCTCCCTGGCCGCCCTCGTTCCTCCGGGTGTGGGAGGATCAATCTGTCCGGGTGGTACCGGACAACAGCAATTGTGGTGTAGGGCGTCGTGTCCCTCGGCGAGGGGTGAACCACGGGGCGCTACGCGCGGGTTTGCATGGGATCCGCCACCCGCGCAGCCAAGTTCAGCACCCCCGGCGTGCACTATGCCACCGTAAGTACGGCGGAATCGCCTTCCAACAGGGCTGCTCAAGTGTGTATGCGACCGTTGCGAGGTGTAGGCCGGGTCCCTGGGCATGGGCCGGGTCCGACGTGGGCTGGAAATCACCCCCGGGTAGAGAGGGGGGCAGGGATCCAGCGCGCCCGAGCGCGTCGCCTCCACTGTCTATTGCAAGGGCTCTCGGGCAGTAGGGCAATGGAGATCCCAATCGGTGTGGTGTGGCTCTTTCCTGAGCACCGTGTGGCCCAGCGGGGTGTCCCTGGTGCTGCCGGCTAAGCGGGCCGATGCTCCAAGCCTGAGTGGCCGAGGGTGCCGCCTCCGCTACCAAATGCAGGGGCTCCCGCGCAGTGGGGTCGCTCGGGGCACCAGACGTTGCGGTGTGGACCTGTCCCCCACCCCGTGCAGTCCGGGGGTGGGTGTGCGCGGTGTGGCCTACCTCGAAGGGCCGGATCCCCGGGCTCGAGTAATCGGAGCTGCCGGCCGGAAGTGGGCCCTGCTGAGGCCTCCGCCGGTCGGAGGGTCCGTATCGCCGATCTGCCCCAAAGTCTCTCAGGTGGTGGATCAGGCTCCCGGGCACACTCGGTGCGAGTTTGGGTCAGCTACAGTGAGAAATGCCGGAGAAATGGCCCGTGTTAGGGGAGCTTCACTCGGAGCTCAGCCCAGGCACGTCCGTCTACATCGCGTGCTAAGCCACGCCCCCCCAGTGCATTTTTACTATTATATATTGAAAGGCTGTACATGCATATGTTTAAAATGTAGACACAAAAAAGGGAGAAGGTCATAAACATGGATGAGAGCTGAAGAGAGAGAGGAAAAAAGGTCATTAAAGAGGACATCACTATATGAAATGATAACACGAAAATAAATAATTTATATTTATATAGCTTTAGGATGTGTAGCTACAACACTTACGCACGCACGTTTTGTCAGTTACTCTTTCTTTCAAGATCTGAGCCCCGATACAAGGATCGTGTGGTAAACATCGCAGCACAGAACTGTTCATTTCATCCACCGCCGGTTAATTATAAATAACACAAATTAAAGGACAAAATGTGCAACAGGGATTTGAGCATGGAGAAAAAGCATAAATAATTTGTATCGCTGTAAGATTTAACAATTGATTAAAGTTGCATGCAATATACCGTTTCTGACCACAGACTAAGGAAAGCTTTCTTTAAAAGAAAGAACTTTTGTTTTATTTTCTGTTTCTGCCAACGTGCGCTCTCCAAATTGTGTCTATAAAGAACTAAGGGGTTCATCGATAGAATCGCAGAAAGGTAATACACATGAGGCGCATCGAATTCAGATTAAAGTTTAAAACAGATGAATTTTTTATAGGGTTCCTTTTCACATAAATATGTGCGGAGGAAGCATTTGAAGCACTTTACGAGTTAATATTCATGCCTCCTTTTGAGACACATATTATTGTATTAAAAGACATTGTTTCTTAGTTTTTAACTTGCATGGAGTTAAGGAAGGCATATTCTTGCATAAAGTATTGAACAGGTAAAGTGCTGGCAATTGTACATTGAACCAACAAAATGATTTAGCTCGGCAGACTTTATTAAATTAGGTAAAGTGCTTTAACAGCAAACGTCTACAAACTCTTAAAAAATGATAGTATTTAGGAATTTGAGAGTATCTACGGTGAAAGATATATGGTGCTAAGAACATTGTCATTTTGCAAGCTGCATATTCAGAATGTTGAATGCAATAAAAAACGAAAGAAGGCCTGTAAATATATACCTGTGAATTCCATTCAATGGAATAAGAGGTATAGTACAGCAGAGTACCCTAGAGCAACTCTTAAGTATAGTGCCTGCCATCATACCACACACATAAAGTATGGTGTTAATACAAACTGACAAAGCAAATACTATTTGGATTAAGTATGAAACATATTAACCCTCAGATATTGTGCACATTTATTCAGTATGTTTCAATAAAGTTAAATGATAACTTTGAAAACATTCAAATGCAAACAATAAGCATTTCAATGAGATCATACACCTTTTCAGGTCGACCATTCGCGACCTCTTGTATATACTGTAGTATATACTTATATTTGTATGTACTTTGTGGGCTCTGGAGATCAGCCTTAGGACTCGTCTCTTCCGCTTAGTGACTTTTTTTCTGTTCAACTGCCTCTATTTAACTGTCTTAATAGAAAACGACCAGTAAAGGTCAGTAAAATACCAAAATTGCTTTCTGCTTGTTCCACTGCCAATATTTAACTGTCTTGATAGAAAACGACCAGTAGAGGACAGTAAAATACCAGACTCACTTTAGCATTCTCAAGATTCTAGTCCATAGAAATTTTCTTCCACAAGCACCCGTAGACAATCATTTTTTTTTCAAATCTTGTATTTTCAGTGATATGACCACCAAAGGCCCTGATTTTATATTAAAAACAGAGATTTGGACTATACCATTTCCCGCTAAAGGCAATATTTCTCTCCATGTGTTCCCATATCTGGCGTGTCAGCACTTTGGTGCTTACTTTGCCTTCATGTTAAAGAACTGTAGGTGTTTCAGCACCCAGGCTAATGTGGTGCATAGCTAAATACATATAAGGTCTAAATGGAGAGACCGATTGCATTGCAAATGCTTGTTTAAAGTAGATCAAAACCAAAGGGGATGATGAAGGGAGTGTTGAACATTGCAAGCACTCACCCCCAGTCAACTGATCTGGGTTTAATCCATCATCATTCTTTAGCTCACTCCGCCACCCCAGTTCAGACATGGCCATATGCAAATCAGTCTGACCCTGTCCCTCATGGGAACAGTCCAGCCCGTTCTGCCAAGCAATGTCTTTCCTGGACCGGAAAGAAGCATCCTGGGACTGGTTTCTGGCTAATCTGCCGTCATCAGCCAGGCTAGCTTGAATCCAAATCCAAAACCAAAGAGGATGATGGGTGAAGTGTTGGTTTTGCTTTGTTCGCCCTAGATCAGTTGACTGGGGGTGAGTGCTTGCAATGTTCAACAATCCGTCCATCATCCCCATTGGTTTTGCTTTGTTCGCACTTAGGGGCCGATTATGATGGCGGACGGACCTGAGTCCGTCCGCCACCCCAGAGTAGGAGGGACCATCCGCAGTGGCAGCGGCGGTCCCTCCGTGCAAATTAGGATGTGACCGCCACCCTGGCGGTCACATCCTGTATTTTTAACATTGCGGCGGGTGCTGCTTGAAGCAGCACCTGCCGCAATGTTAAAAATGAAAGTTGTGCATTTGCATGCACAAAGCGGCAGGCACCACGCGGTGCCTGCCGCTTTGTGCACGCAAATGGTACCCCCATGTGCACCCTCCACCCCCCCTTCACCCCTGGTTGCCCGCAACGGGCCCCCAAACGAAAATCCGTATGCCTTTGCACGGCACAAATGCCGCTGTGTAAAGGCATAGTACTGCAGACATCCTAATATGGCTGGCGGTGTCTGATAGACACCGCCAGCCATGTTAGTGCTATTCCACCGCAGATGGGAGGTGACCGCAGCGGAAAAGCTGCGGACGGAAAAAAGATCCCCCAGCCATCCTAATCTGGTGGGGGTCTTTTTTCAGTCTGCAGCGGTTTTCCCGCATTTTCTGCGCCGGCGGTGGCTTCCGCCGGCCCGGAGAATGCAGGAAAACCGATATCATAATCGGCCCCTTAGTTGGCAGAGTATGCACAGATGTGGGCCCCTTGCTCACCTTGCCACTGGATTCAAGCTAGCCTGGCTAATGATGGCTGATTAGCCAGAAACCAGTCCCAGGATGCTTGTTTGGTATCAAGGGAAGACATGGCTTGGCAGTTCGGGTCGGACTGTTTCGTTGAGGCACAGGGTCAGACTGTTTTGCATATGGGCATGTTTGAACTGGGGTGGCGGAGTGAGCTACAGAATGATGATGGATTAAACACGGATCAGTTGACTAGGGGTGAGTGCTTGCAATGTTCAACACTCCGTCCATCATCCCCTTTGGTTTTGCTTTGTTTAAGATAGACAACGCTTATGCATAAGTGTGGCAAATTTTTATAACATTTAAAGAAAGATGCATTATCATAGCTGTGACAAACTGATAAATTACTTCCCATTTCCTTGATTTTCAAGATTTTCACAGAATTTCTTTTATTACCTAATGGGCTAATGCAGCGGAAACGTGTGGCAAACATATACACCACACGTAACCCTTTTAATATTCACTAGTCTTTTCTCCTTATGAAACTAATATATGACCCATACCTAGAACTGGTCCTGTGATGTACCTTTTTGAGAGTTGTCAGGGACTGACTATTGTTATGAGGGATAATACCCCCCTCATGAGGACCTACAACAAAGGGAATATTCTACGAACCAAATAGACATCACAATGTATGAATCACATTAATCATAATCATCAATAATGACAGACTCTGTTTTACTATTCACTCAGTTTTTATCTAATTCTTTGAAGAATATGAAATAGCCATCAAAGACACAGTATAGAATTACAGTTCATCACACAAGAGAAATGAAGTAATTCACAATAAAATCTTATTTAACGAGCATGAGTGAGTGGATAGGAAGAGAGACAATGAGGGATAAAACTCAGATTTCCCCTATGTTAGTGTTATGGGTCGTATATGTATATTGCGTTAGCATGATGTATCTATATATTTCTAGTATATAGGTATGCACAGAATGTAATCCAATCCAATCCAATCCAAAAGTTCTTTATTTCGGCCATCAAGGCCATTAAAGATGCAGTAAAAACATTAAAATCATCCAGACATAAAAATTCAAATAACAATAAAAGTATCTAATCATTACAATGTTGCAAGGAAACTCATAAAAACAATTAGTTACATTATATGAATGAGGTAAAAGAATAGTCGATATACTACTCTTTCCGTTATATATTAACTTTGCAATAATTTTTTCCTTGTAATCCACATAGCTAGTAGGTACTTGGAAAGTACCTGGAAAGTGCAAATACGATGCAATTTAAAGTGCTTGATTTTAGGATTCTAAACGATTGTAAACAGTTTCTGAAAACGAGATTCCTACGTAGTGGTACCAACCAGTGCTTCCTTGGTCTGCTATAAGCGGGGCAAAAAAACAGCATGTGAATTTCATCCTCCGCACTAGCACTGCATCCTGGGCAAGATTTATCATCCATTGCAGACCATTTGCTTGTGAAGACTTTAAGAGGCAAGGTGCCATACCTCCATTGGATGAAAAGTTTCCTTGCAGTAATAGGAAAAATAATATCCATAAATTCTTCAAACTTAAAAGAACTTTTGGAGACCAAGAATTGATCAGCGTGATGTATCTATATATTTCTAGTATATAGGTATGCACAGAATGTAATCTATAAACTTCTTTCACTGAGTTAGTAAGGACATATGTCTGTGTGTGTCCTGTTTTCCTTGCGTAGGCCGAAAACTATACAGACTCCATCTTTTCTTGTTCGCGTTAGGCATGAACAGTGATCACGTGCTACCTTCCAATGGTTGTCCGGCAGTAGCTTAGTGGATTTGCTGGAGACAGCTGAATACACACTATTCTTCCCCTGTCCTGGGACTCAAGGTCGTATCTGGCTTTGGGTGCGATAAGCGCATTCCTGAAGGCGCCGTGCCTGCACTCCCGGGCACTGAGACGAATGGGAGTCACCCCTCCTGACCTCCCAATAATAACTGAAGCAGAGCTTTGTACTAATCATGTGTGCCATATATGGCCCTTCCTCGAGGGCCAAGAGTCAAGTGGTGTTTTTCCATCTACGGTGTTTCATGCACTATGTCTAAAGTAGATCTGTGTCGTTTTGAATGTAAGCCAGCAGTCGTCTCCACGCACCTGGATGGGTGAGGATGGGAGAGGCTCCTCTATAGAGTATTCTGTATAATAAACAATTGAACTTTCTTCACTGCCAACTGACTGGTTATTGGGTAATTGGTATTGGGGCTATTGGTAAGTATAGCTCCTATGTTATTTTCTATGGTATGTCAGTTGGCGACTCTGGTGGGACTCTGCGTTGGGGTCGTCCTCCCGTAAACGGGAAGAAAAGGACAAAGAAAAGGGGATCTCTGGTCGAGTGCGTGAAGGATCAGAGATTCTGACTTACTCCGCTCTCACGATCAGGGATCCCCAGCTGCTAGTGACGCTTCGCCGGAGTGCCACGGGTGTAACCCAGGAGCTGACTGTGCTGGTCTCCAGAAGTTGTCAGTGGAGAAGACGCAATTGTACCTGCATGCACCAGGTGAGTGAATTGTGAATGGTGTCCTTTGGGAATACGCTGTTAAGCAGCGCTTTATAGCAGTTAACTGTATTTGATTTGGTGGTCGGTGTACCACGGAGAACTTTGGGGGTCTTACAGGGCAGCATTGTGGCTGCACGGGTAGATGCTCCACAGACTTATTTGGTGAATAATAGAGATACCGATTGGACGCCTTGGTGTGACATGTGTTCTGTGCACCCGGCCCGACTGCTCTCGGAAAAGTCTGTGGTTGTACCTGGGTAGTCTTTGGGACATTTCTGAAGCGACACTAAGGCAGCGGGCTTAGTCAGAATAGTCCCAAGCGTGAACCAGCAAGATAACGGGATGGTCCATAGGTCGGTCTGTGGTTAAACGCTGTCTGACGGTCTCTTGGTAGTCTCCGGACTGCCTGATTTTGGTATCTGTTGGTCCGAAAATCTGTATTTGATTGGTTCTCCATGAACGGGAATCGACGGGCTCTGTTCTTTTGCATTGAAGACGACATGTCGCTTTGAATTTTCCCTTTTGAACATGTTTCTGTTTGTATTGTCTTGTTTGAAGTTTGATTAGTGAACAAGGTGTGAGAAAGTACAAACATGGCAATGTTTGAAAGATTGTTTTCTGAATGAAATCTGATTGTAAGTGAATAAGGATGTCGTGTTTTAGTAAATTGTGTTTTGGATGCTGTTGTCGCTGAAAGGGCGCTCGATTGGATCAAATTCAACCTGCCCCGCCAGAGGGTAGTCCGAGTTATGATATGTATGTTAAGCATGGTCTTTCGCCTATTTTGTTTAATACATTATGGCACAAGTATACCAAAGATAATGTGGAACTGCAATGGCCTTTAACCAGGTCTTTTGATGAGAAAAAATAAATTACCTGCAGGATTGATTATTTTCTTAACTAAGTCGACAAGCAATGTTTGGTTCATTGAATATGTGGCTGAATGAAGCAAAGCGCAGGCGCATTAGGGAGGAGAAGCTATGCAAATTGAAGGGAAGTCAGACGATCACACAAAAAGCCATAGCGCATGATAAAAATCAGACTGAGACAAATATTGACTGCGCAAATAGACAACACAGGTTGCAGGTGGATAAAAGTAATGTGACTAGGACCGGACCAGAGGATGAGATAGAGGATTTGTTAGATACACGTCCACCTCCCCCTTATGCCCCACAACGCATATATCCTGCAGTCCCTTTGACTCTAGCTTCGGCCCCAGTGGCCTCGGCTCCTGTAGTGGCTCCTATCTCTGCCACTTCAGGGACTCCTTCTGTTTCATCTCCCTCAGTATTGGGATCGGCTACTCTAATTCCGGACACATTCCCCTCCTTCCGTAGCTACAGTTGTTTTGGCTTCCCCTTCTCCAATTTGGGCTTCCCAGTCTTCAAGCAAGACCCCCGCCTTAGCCGATCAAACTCCCTCTCGTGGTCCGGTGGATCTTGATTCCCGGCGATTGTATACTCGATCAGCGGTAGGGTTGGAAGAGAAATGGACGGGCACGAATCAGGTGTCCCAATGGATGCGGAACCCTCTGTATACTATTACTGATATATGGAGTACTCTTAGAGATTACAAACCTGTTATGCAACAACACGCCCTGGAGCATATGACTACATTTCTTATTTCCATGTGGGAACAGTGCTTTCTGGATGAAAGAGCCCCACAAGTAATGTATGATATTTTGGACAGGGCTCATAAATTTGAATTAGGTTTGGAAGATGCGTATAGGAATGTAGAGACTCTAGTGAAATATAGAGGGCGATTGCATCTGAAATGTCCTAATTTGGATTCCCAGTATCCTATGCGGGAAGTCCATCCTATTTATCATCCTGAGCTACCAGAGTTGAGAGATAATCAGAATCAGGTAACTAGAGCTCGTGTGGAGGTACGGTTTCAGGAGCAGTGGGTCTACACTCCTTGGAAAAGGAGTGAGGTCCTCTCTCTGAAAGCGCAACTCCCCGATCCTCGTAAAAATCCTACTGCCTACTATAAGGAACTCACAGAGGCAGCCTCTTCAGCTGTTATGACCTTAGCTGAAATTGAATTATTTTTTGGCTTACTAGCCCCCATTGATGTATGGCGTCAGGTGCATGATCAGGATCATGTTACAGAGTTGGGAGGGATTTGGGACCAGATTAAGGACTGGGACAAGGACCGAAGCTCTTCAGATAAACCTAGACTTGAAGTATTGGCTTTGCCAGGTCGCATTATTACTTACATGCACTCCTTGATTCCGCCTCGTAAGGTAGACTGGGATAAATTGACAGCGTGTAAACAGAAAAAGGACGAGAGTGTGTCGGATTTCTTTACTAGATTTGAAGGGGTATTTATCGGCTTTAGTGGACAGGATCTGTCTGTGGAAGGCGGTGTACGATTAGTTGTTAATCGTTTTTTGTGACTAATTTGTTACCCGAGATATCTGCACGGCTACAAGCCGCCGAGAGTACTTGGACCACTTCCACACCCTTGATTATACTAAGCATAGCTCAGTATTATGAGCATAGGGAAAATGAGAGTAAGGATAAGTCAGAAAAGAAAGCAAAGGATCTTAAGACACGAGTAATGCTATAACAAGTTATATGAGGATGAGGTGGAGATCGAGACGGGAGAGGGTTTGTCCCGAGGTGGGCGGGAACTGGACAAGGAGGAGGTCAGCTGTCGTGTTGGGAATAAACCAGTGCTCTTCCTGTAAACAGGAAGGGCATTGGCAAGCTCAGTGTCCATTGTTGCAGGCTCGGAACGGGGCAGTGAGGGGAAGAGGAAGAGGCCGAGGTGGAGTAGAACGAAGTGATATGCGAAGAGAAGAAGCATCGCATGGTGAGTCAGGAAATAATTACTTTGATAATCCAAGAGGAAGGCAGTATTACAACGAGGATTGTGTGTTTGAGAGAGCCGATGGGGATGGTTATACATAAGACAGCCATGGACAGAGTTGGGGCCAGGTGTCAGTACCCGTTGATCAGCAAGTGCCCGATGTGGAAGGGCGATTGATGGGGACTTCTGAAAACTTTTTAGTTGACACGGGTGCAATGAATAGTTCAATTGCCCGTTCACTGGTCCTGGGGGCTGCTCTGCCTGGGCAAAATAACTTTTCAGTGGGATTTTCTGGAATCCTGGTAGTGAGTCCCATCTCTAAACCTGTTCCGTTTACGATTGTCCCGGTCACGGTGGACTCTCCGTTTTTGTTAACTTCACATTGCGGGGAAAATCTGTTAGGATTAGATTTGCTAAAGAAATTGCATGCTAAAATTCATTGTTCTCCTGATGGTGTTTATTTGACTATACAATCACCTGGTGAACATACCCGACAATGTTTCACCAAGAATGAACCCCTCCCTCCGGAGTTGTTATTCCATCAACTCTGTGGGCGACGGGGGATACGGATGTCGGTTTATTAAAAATGTTGCCTGTCTCTATTACACTAAAACCAAACGCTCGTTTGCCCCGCATACCTCAGTACAAGATTTTACCGGCTGGTGAAAAGGCTTTGCTTGCTATCATTCAGGATTTGCTTGATAAAGGTGTAGTGTAAGAAACAGCTGCCAATGTATGCAATAGCCCTATATTACCGATCTTAAAGAAGGCCCCTGTTGGGAATGAGTTTGATCATGTCGATACCTATCGTTTTGTAGTTGACCTACGAGAAATCAACAAAATAGTGGTGCCGCAGTATGCAGTGGTTTCGCATATCACTCCTATTCTTACCATGATTCCTCCCACTGCAAAGTATTTCTAGATTATTGATCTGAAAAATGCTTTCTTCAGCATTCC
Source organism: Lissotriton helveticus (assembly GCF_964261635.1). Lineage (NCBI taxonomy): Eukaryota > Metazoa > Chordata > Amphibia > Caudata > Salamandridae > Lissotriton > Lissotriton helveticus. The sequence continues at coordinate 498,583,168 of NC_136059.1, forward strand.
GATCCATCCTGATAGCCGTCATATTTTCGGCTTCTCCTTATCAGGGCACAGCTTTTCATTTTGCCGCGCACCCCAGGGATACACCGAGAGTCCTAGCATTTATAGCCAGTATTGGATGAGTTGACCCTACCCCCTGGCAATGTGCTCCTCCAGTATATTGATGACCTGTTGGTGGCTTCCGATACTGAGGAAGGCTGTAAGGAAGCCCCGGTTAAATTATTATCTCATTTGGCGGCCAACGGTAACAAGGTATCCCTCTCCAAATTTCAATATTGTTGACAGGAGGTGACATATCTTGGTCATCTACTGTCTAAAGAGGGGAGTAGACTAACCCCTGAACGTGTGACTACTATTTCCAACATGTCTGTACCCAGTACTCAGTGTGATGTTCGTGCTTTCCTTGGCATTACCTCTTACTGTTGGCAATGAATTCCTATTTTCTCTCTTCTTACTAAACCTCTCCTGTATTTAACCACTAAAGATGTGCATGAGCCTCTACCTTGGACCGATGAAATCTGCGCTTTTGACTCTTTGAAATCTGCGCTTTGCTCTGCACCCGTCCTGTGTACTCCTGACTACCGAAAACCTTTAGTGCTCCATGTACAGGACGGTTGTTCACTTTCAGTGTTAGCACAAGGATTTGGTGGTAAGCAAAGACCTTGTGCGTATTTTTCGGCGGTGTTGAATAACGTCGCCAGAGCGCTTCCTAGCTGTCTAAGGGCTCCTGCGGTGGTTGCGGGGGCCATTCGACAGTCCGAGGGGCACGTTCTGAATACTGACCTCACAGTGATGGTACTGCACACTGTGGACACATTATTGAACAAAACAAAGACTCAGCACCTTACGAGTGCTTGTCTTACTGGTTATGAATTAACTTTGTTTGCTCTCCATATTACGATTAAGCGGTGTGCCAATCTGAATTCTGCCATGTTGCTACCCCTCCCTTCGGATGAAAAAACAAATGACATACATGATTGTATATTTAGGACCGAAGAAGAAACGAAGGGACGGGTAGACCTCACAGACATTCCTCTATCTGACCCCCAAGGGGAATTGTAAGTCGATGGGTCTAGTTTCAAGTTACCAGATGGCATGACAACAGCTGTGTATGCGATTACGATCCTCTGCACTGTAGTGGAGGCTTCTCGAGTACCCTATCAGTCAGCATAGGCAGCTGAGTTAGTGGCATTACTTTGAGCTAGCGAGTAAAGTGAAGGATTGAAAGTAAACATTTATACAGATAGCAATACGCCTTCGGCGTGGCTCACAGTTTTGGCCGCCTATGGGCAGAGAGAGGTTTTCTCACTTCCCACGGTCAAAGAATACAACATGGTCCTTTGGTTTTACGATTACTGAGAGCTTTAACGTTGCCAGAGAAGGTGGCCGTAGTTAAATGCAGTGCACATAAAGCAGTAGTGGATGAAGTGGGTGAAGGAAATGCTTTTGCTGATCAGATAGCGAAGGAAACTGCAAAATCCAAAATGTCATCTATATTTTTGGCCACCTCTGCTAGTTGGGTTGCAGAAATGGAAATGTTCGATAATACTATGGAAAGTGTCCAAGAAATAAAGAAAGAAGCTACCCCCACTGAATTGGCTCATTGGGAAAAGGAAGTGGGAAGATTAGATGAAAATGATTGCTGGGTTGATTTGACTGAAAAACAGAGGTGGTTTCTACCTAACGCATTGGTTAACGCTGTAGTGACCATGACCCATGGCCCAGCACACATAGTGGCAGCGGGCATCTGCGCTCTTTTGGACCCTGTGTGGAACAATCCTAATATTTCTAAGACTGCTGCCCATCTGGTCCAGTATTGTATGGTTTGTTTGTGACACAATCCAGGGGGAAGGGAGCCAGTTCTCAGTGGGATCTTTGCACCACCATCTTTGCCTTTTGAAGGTGCTCTAAATGGATTACATCCAATTAGACCATGTGAATAAATTGAAATATGTCTTGGTTGTGGTATGTGCCTTTAGTAAATGGCTGGAGGCCTACCCGACCAAGGAAAACACTGCCTTAGCAACAGCAAAAGCTTTGATAAAGGAGTTTTTCCCGCGCTAAGGATTACCACAGGTGATCTGGACAGATAACGGGGGGACACTTTAATGAGAACGTATCAGTCATGTTTGTAATGGATTGCAAATTTAGCAGAAGTTTCATGCAGCCGGACACCCCCAGTCTGCGGGATTGGTTGAGAAATACAATGGAATTTTTAAATTAGAAATGGCCAAAATTCAAGAGGGTACTGGGCTGAAATATCCCGATGCCCTACCATTAGCATTGATGTCTTTACGAACTACCCCACATTCCTGGTCTGGTCTGTCACCTTATGAGGTCATCTTTGGACATTCAGCCAATGTTTGGGGTGTCCCGAGACTCAGAACCTCCTGAGATATTGACTACCCTATGATGACAGATTATTTGTATGCTTTGACTAAAGATCTCCGTTCCATTCATCAACAGGTGTCAGCAGTGTTGCAGACATAAGCATAAAGAACAGGACAACCTGACCAAGGTTAAGCACAACCAAAACAAGAAGTGTTTATCAAAATTGTGATTATGGTGCTGCACACTCCAGGTGCCTGTTGTCCTAAGGCACAAGTCGAACACTAGACAATAAACAAAAGGTAGGAGGCGCACTCAAAAGGATCAAGGAGGCAATGTTATTATTCCAAAAGTTCTCTTCTTTATTTCGGTAATTATACCAGATAAAACAGTCAACGCGTATCGTTATAATATGTAACTTCGTCAGGGCATATATTCAAAAATGGCACATAAGGGACCAGTATATAGAAGATCATACAGGTAGAGTTTCAAATCCAAAATGCCATATGCAGATTACCAACGAGACGTACTAATAATTTCACAAACACGTGTCAAGTAGGGCGTATCACTCCAAAAAGTACTTTACTGGTCTTGTATGTTGGAACTGCCTTAAAAATAATCCTAATCCACTGAAGGATAGAATGCGATGGGGCATCAGTATCGGTAAGTAAGTGCTGTTTGTCTATGTTGGTAATCTCATATAGCTATATCTCCAAGTGACGAGTCAATTCAAAAGGACCCCGAGGTCTTGTATAACACCTTCTAGCTGTGACAAACTGCGAAATCCGGTAGCGGCATCAGCGTCCCTGCATGATAACGGGGATAATACCTTTTTTTTATTGTCAGCAGTGTTACAGCCCCTGCCAGAGGGTCCCGGACATCGCTTGGAACCAGGACAGTGGGTCCTAATCCGAAACTGTCAGCGGAAATCCAGTTTGGACCCTCGCTGGTCAAAGCCCCATCAAATTCTCCTGGCTACGCTGACAGCGGTGAAAGTGGACGGCAAGCGACATTGAATTCACATATCCCATGTGAAGAGAGTGTCCCTCCCGCTCCCATATGATCAGTGAAATGAGGAAGGAATTATTGTAGTGTAGTTCCTATTTTCCCAATAGGCTCTGCGCATTGGAATAATATCTTCAATAGTATAGACGTAGGACTGTGGTTAATTAGGTCTTCTACTGACGATATTAGACTTAAAGTTATGTGTGCCAGCAAGCTCAGAGTTCACTAGAAACTTTCTCGAATAGGCAAGGAGGAGTTTAACCTCCCTGGATAGACAAGAAGGGATTTAGTTTCTGACAACCATAGAACATGACAACTTTGCTCTCCCCTAATCAAGAGTATATCTCTAGAGTCGTGTGAAAACAAAAGACAACTTATTTTACTCAGTCAGTACGTGCATTCTTAGTTTCACCAGTTTGTAGAGAAATAAGAGATGGGCGTGGTTCAATAAAAGATGTTATTTATTGATCAGTCTCTTTTCTCATACAAGAGAAATGAATCGCTATTATTGCAATACTTATAGTTAAGTAAAGTGCATACAGTAAAAACAGAATTATAAAATAATACAGTAAAAGCATTTATATGGTTTCTTAGGCATATGATACTTAAAATGGATAAAAGATATACATACATATATACATTGACTAATCGTACTCAACTAGTGCTTCTAACTACGCCTACCCCGGTGTACCTGACCTAAGCCTAATACTTGGGAGGGAGTAAGTAAGTAGCAGTTTAAGTTAAGTTTGCTTTGACAAGAATATGACTCAAGAATTCTCTGTAAGGGGTTAGTCAGTTCAGTACCTGGGATTTAGAAGGCTGGAGGGTTGGTATCTCTGTCTCAGGACTCGATATCCCAGTTACCCGCGAGGGCGGCTGGAAACGCCGGAGGCTGGATTTCTCGGCAGGAGAAAAGGCAGCGTCTCTCTCTCAGCGCGTCAAAAGGGAGGGGCAGCGTCCGTGGGCTTTTCTGCATCAGCTGGGCTCTCCGGCAAGTAGCGCTGCTCCAAGCTCGTCACCACCGTGTCCTAGCTTAGGGCAACGTCGGTATATTTATACCTGAAAGGTGCCGTGTTTGACGTAAGGATGGACATAAGACGTCAGCAAGAATGTCATAAGGACTGGTCGTTCTTACATTCTTTGCAGGAGTTTTTGAGCGAAATCAAAACAATGGTCGCGGGGATTTCCCAGGTCTGTTGGAGGTTTGATTTGTTTTGAGAACTCGGTGTGCTTCTCTAGGGGGCTGAAGGGATAGTGCTTGCTTAATGTGACAGCATGCGCTATGACCTAATCTGAAGACTGGTTTCTGTGCCGTTGTATGGACATTAGTGAATTAATAACCGGACAAGGGTCAGAAATAGGAGTATCAATATAGGTACCTAGATAAACACACTACACCCACTCCACGAAATTATGTACATATTTACTAACCTAAGCAATAGTAAACATATCTAACAGTGCATATGTATACCGGACCACCCCAAAAACACATTTTTTTTTTCTTTTTTTTAAAATGGCGTATGCAAAATGCACGAAATGAGTATAGGTACTGTATGCATTCAAGCAGTATAATCATTCAAAAGGAGATGCACATTTTATATCGGCATGAATGATTTGCGAAATTACACATGAAATGGCTCTTGATACAGAAAAAAAATTTGCAAGACCATTTCATCACATATAAACACAATTAATTGCATATAAACTAGAGGTTGAGGTAATGTACTGTCTCTAGTATTCCTAAGAATAGAAGTTCTGTTCTCTAAGAATAGTTTTACTTTAAGCAGAAGATAAGTGCCAAAAAGGTAAATATTTTTGGAATTGGAAAAAAGTTTTCGCTATTCAGGGGAGAAGAGAAAAAATAGTTCACAGTCACTTTGTTTTCAAAAGACTGAAGGCCAAATTCAGAGTTCAGGGAACGCCGTGTGCAAGTTTGTTTAAAATCATTCTCTCTGTTCCGGTGAAAACATCATTTCAGATAGATTTTCGAAAAAACAGTCTACAGCTTCTGGTGGGAGTTCGACTAGGTTAGAAAACGTCGCTACCATGCAGTCACGCGCATGATTGCTTTCACTGATGGTTTGATCAGAACTGCTTACAGAAGGTCGTACCTGGTCGATGCTGCTTTCATCATGTACTTCACTACTCTTCAATCGCAGTGGTGAAGTTTCCACGAATGCCGTCATCAGGATAGGTAGCCGCTGGGGACAGCACAATGCATGAGCCTTTACCGGACCCAACAAAGTATCTGCATCCAATGGTACGTCTGATTGTAGTGTAAGACAGGTGTCTAACACGCATTCTTCGCCGCATAGCATGCACCTTAATACAGGCATAACACAATTCTGCCAGATGGGTCTGAATGAAAGAAACCAGGCCATATTCAGTTCTCGTAGCCGGGCTAAGCCAAGGACTTTAGTTATGCGGTCCCGGTAGCGGATAGCTAGGATCGTTTCTTCCATTGTAGCTGGAGTCTTGTCTGTGACATGGCTTGCCATAACGAAGCAAGAGTAGCAAGAATAAAATGCCTGCTACGAGTCCCAACAGGAGTGGAAGTCCGCCAAAGATGGAATGGCCGAAATTTGGAAAAATACCCAGGAGCGCTTTGAATGGTGTTAAAGCGCCTGAAAAAACTGTCTTAAATACACTCGCGATACCACTTGTATCAGAAATATTTAAGATTTTGTTCAACATTTCTGCGAAGTGTAGGGGGCAATTTGTTGATAACATTGAATGAATCTCTGCCGTTGTCCTTGCAACTTGGAGATCATACGTTTCTTTTGATGACGTCAACTGGGTTGGCGTCTGTAGGAGCACAGTCTTCATTCTGCTTAAAGTATCAATTTGAATAGAAGAGATTTTTAAACTGGGCCATAACCTTCCCTCCCTGTCTGGAGCATCATTCGGGAACAATACTCTTTCACAGCACATGACCCTGGAAGTCACGCTTATGAGATAAGGTTTTCCTGGCAGCAAGCCACAACATCTGTGATCTACAATTAGAATGTAACTCCCGTTCGAAGGTCTTCTAAAGAATGGTTCTATTTGTGTTGCAGGTGTGCCTAACTGGTGACATGAAAGGTTATTTGAAGTCCCTTCACAGGCCCCATGCAAACTAATACCCTGACAAAGAAGTATGCCACTTAGTGATTTTTCACAATTACTACCACTAAGAAATACACTCTGTCCGTTATTACTGACACATGTGTGTGTATAGGGCAAGTTCCATGTGGACTTAATGTATCATTTACCCAACCTTTCATACTGGCCTGCCTGTATATATTTTTGGCAGTATTGAAACTGGAAAGTTGTTATCGGAATATTTATTATCCCATGTATTATCCATTCAATGACAGGTCCTTCTGACATTGTCAATGGTAATCTCTCAAGTTTTTCAATGCTCAGAATTGTATAGTCAGCACCCTTTTGTGCCAAACTGATTTGTTTATCAGTAAGGTTAAAGATATTAAAATAGTGACGTTGTGTTGATTAGACGCCAAGGCACATAGCCTGAACGCAGATTTTGTAACGTCCAGCCAAGCTGTACAATAGAACGCAATTGAGACTGACCGTGTTGCAACATCAGTAAGTCTTGTTCTATTATATCGATTGCAGAAGATACAATACTGTCCAGTGAATATATTCTGGAAGACAGAATCATTAACCCATTGTCTACAACGGAAAGTGATTTTTCCAAATTAACACGGTCAATTTCCCGTATTTTTTCTGCTGTCTCAATTTGAGTTACTTTCCAAGCTTTGTTGTGAGCTGCATATATAGAGGCCGCTATGAAACGTTTTTGACGCTGTTTGCGTGGTCCCATGATGAAATCACGCAAGTCAGCACCTTCTTTAAGTAAAGTTAAGTGTTGCTTAATTTCTGACAGTGTGGATGTATGTAGCCATTGAAGGCAGAGTTTTCCCACACTATAAGTAGTTACAATCCCTGGATGTTGTCTCTGGGAGTATCTTGGGTCTGGCCTGGTCAATGTGAACCCCTGTATTTTGTTCAGGAATCTGTCTTGACAGTTATTTGTGTCTGTGGGCCAGATTACCATTTTTTCCAATCAGCATGTGTTCTGTTTTGGTTTAAAATATAGGATATGTCTATCTCAACATCCGTAGTGCTATTACTGGTAGGTGTTGGTTTTGGAATAGACGGGTTATTCAAGTCTTTAATTTTGGCTAGGCCAAGACAGGATGTTTGTTGAATTGTATCATTCAAAAATATAATTTGTTCTGGGATCATGCAGGCTCTAAATAATGATTCTATACCTTGCACTTGCCAATCTTTTGTGCCCCAGATCGTTTTCGTTTCAATGTTATTGTTCCAGAAATCAAAACCGAATGTATTCATTTTTTCAAAAAATGAGTCTGAATATATCAATTTTGTGTTTGTAAGCATGGTTTTCACTCCTGTCTTATTTAACAATTTGAAATAAAATGATTCTGCATTACTTGTGTTGAACCCAGAAAAGTATGAATATTTATCAAAGTATGTCTTTGAACTGCCTTTTGGTGGAGTTGCACAATGTTCCCATTGGTTAAAATTTAAAACATTTCTAGGTTGAGTAGATTTATGCAGATAATGGTTACCATAATGGTTATAACAAAACATTTGATCGTAATTAGATGAACCTTGCAAATAATCATGTTCTGTAAATTTAGCTGACATTACTAGATCAGACATCATATCATTAATACTTTCAAAGTCCCAATCATCAGCAAATGTGCTTGGTTTTACAAAGTCACTTAATGAAATCTTAAATTGATGAGGATACTTCAGGAGCTCAACCGGACCATAGATTTCGTAATCAGTTTTGTCCCATGCTACCCCACCGGGTATAGGATTGGCTGTGAAGTTTACTGAAGAAAGTTCTCTTTTCTCGATATGTGAAGACTTGTGTGGTTTTAGGACCAAGTTGATGTTCTGACTTGCTGTGTCCATTGTAACATATTTTCTCTCAATGAAGTGTCCCAAGCATAGTACCATGATGAGCCAAAGTATGAGGATGAATACTCCTAGTGCCACCCAAAGTTCAATCCATGGAGAAATCAGATAGGTTTCTTTTAGTTGATGAAGAGTTCCCTAGCTTTATTTTTAAGAGTTTTTGTTGTCGGCTGTTCCTCAGGTTCACTTGGATCCTCGGAAAAATCATCGAAGTTGATGAAGTAGCCTGATGCTGTTCTGTCAATTGTTTCAATTGCTTCAGGATTCCTTTTCGTTTTTGGAATTTTCTTTGTTTCATTAGCATAGTCTGTGGTTACATCATTGTAGACTGGTGTTTCTTGATTTAAGATTTTAATTTGGGTTTCAAGAGGTTTAAGTTCCATAGCTTTGTTGCATAGTCCTTGTTGTTTTCCTGTAGGTTTATCAATTGTGATTAGTCTTTCAGTTTGAACCTCTGTGTTTGTAGCAAACTTTGGTGTTCTACTACTTCTTGGGAGTCCACTTGGCCTACTACTTGTTATCGGCCACATGATTGTGGTTTAACCAGGTCGATGGATACAACTCGGTTCTCTTTTTTACCAGCAAGGGGCAGTAGTACTACTGATCTTGTCCCGTTGACAGACAAGACCGGAACTGCTTTTCTGTAAGAAGGCCCAAATTACTTCTTTACCGCGATCTTCTCTCTGACCAGATCCCCGATTTTTGGAATCCAGACAGGCCTTGCTGGGACAGGTGGTTTCTCTTCAGTGGGTATTGGCTGCTGTTTCAACTTTATGTTGCTCAGGTCTTTTCTTGTTTCGTTTAAGTCCTGTAAAATAGCCAAACGATCTTTGATATCAAAGCATTTTTCTTTAACCACTGAAGTTTGACTATCAAGGTCCTGGATTAGCATTCTAGTCCCAAACAATAGTTCGTACGGGCTGAGACCTCTCAGAGAATTTCTTGGCAGATTATTAAGACTACGTTGGACACTTATTAAATGTTTGACCCACCCAGCTCCTGAACCTAATACCTTTGCTGTTATAGATTGCTCTATGCCCTGTTTTTTTCTTTACACCATCCCGTTTCCCTCAGGAAGGAGGTGACAAGAGTACCGCAATGCTATGCCCATGCGGGCCATGTCCGTCTCATAAGCTCGAGAGCTAAAAAGCAGAACCCTGGTCAGAATGTAGCATGCAAATTGCGTATGTGCCATTATAGACTCGCAAATCTTCGTATAACAGTTCAGACGTCAGCCAAGAGCTGGGGTCTACATTTTAAGTGAAAATAGTCTCTACATGTTAACATGACGCATTATTCATACTGGGTATTTTATGTCGATAGCCTAATCTTTTATTGAGCGAAACGCCATGGCAGTACACCGTCTCGGTCACCACTGCGATCTCTGTTGCAGTTTTGGCAGTTTTTTGCAAATATGTGATGTTGCAGGCTCATTCCTGGCCACCAGTATGTTGATTGTAATTCTTCTAGAGAATCCTTAAGTGTAAGGTGTCTAAGACCCTCACCCTTATGTGCGTCTGCTAATAACAAGCCTCTCCTGTCCATGTTTGGAATCACTCTATCCCCCACTCCAGGGATTCGCGCAAAAGGAACGGAGTTTGCATCGATTATGTATGTATAATTGAGTGGATACATGAGGGGTAGCGCTGAGCAGTCGCCTTTTGATGACGTTTTTACCGCCAGCATTGTTTCCCCGTCAATGTATTTTACTGAACGCTTTTTTGTAGCTACGGAAGCCGATTTAGTTGGTTCCGCTGTGGCTGTCTCAGCCAATGAATTCCATGCAACGTGAACGCCATCACGCTGATGACTCAGTGAGTGTATCACGTGAGTCTTTGGTAGTTCTTTCTTTAAAAGAACTATTTGTTCCCAAAGCGATTTTTGCTTTATTGTGGCACCTGTGTCATCTTTGTACCCATTTTCAACCCATTTCTGCAAGTCGTTATTGTATGATTTGACGCAGTAATACGAGTCGCACACTATTAGTGTCGGGAATTCGCGATTGGCATTATCTAGCGCCATTTTGAACACTATTATTTCAGTTTGTTGTTCTGAATTATTTTCAACTGAGTGTGTTTTTGAAAACAGAGGTCTTAATTTACCTTCGCGCCACACGTCTTTTGTAATCTCGCATGTGGCGTTATAAGCTTGTTCACCCCTAAACTTAGGGCTGAGCATGTCCGTCTGTATGTATTACACAAGTGTACTGTCGTACGGGCAGAATGTCGATTGGCAGAGGATATTCTCTTTCATATTCTAGATTTTTTAATTTTGTCAACTCTGGATCAAAATAGTATTTCACTCTGTCTGTAGCAAAAGAGTCTTCCCACTGTATCCATCTAGGATTCAGTGCCATAGTGGGTAAATTACATGGGGTTGTTAATGCCTCAAAGGCTGATTCTGCTGTTCTGACTGTAATTTGTCTGCCGTCAGCTTGGTATCTTTCTCTTGCTACAGCTGTTTGAACCGCGTGAACAATGTTTTCCTTAATGCTGAATGTTTTTTCAGTTTCTGTGCACAAGTGTGATTTGTATGCTATTGGTACCTATTCTGCCTCATTTGAGGTTAGGTATGTGAATCCGCATCTTCCTGGGATGACTCGAATCACAAGGTTGCGTGTGTTATCGCGTGTTTGCAGTTTTGTTTTAACTAACATGTCTGTTTGTAAAGATCTCAAAATTTCTGTGTGTTTTTGAGTCCAATTGATTCTTTTAAAATCTGGTTTTATTAGGTCATAGAGAGGTTTAACCCTCTCTGCATAGTTTATAATGTATGTTCTTCCGAAATTCAGGAAACCTAGAATTGATTGCAGGTTTTTCAGTGTTCTTGGTGCTTGGATTACAGCACATTTCTCTAGGAAATTGTCAGCCAGGCTTTTGCCTTCACATGATAATTCATATCCTAAGAATAGGACAGTCAAATGGGCAATTCTTGACTTCTTGAAGTTGAATTTGTAACCCTCTGCTGCGAACCCAAGTATTATGGTGTTCACTCTTTCAAGTGAATATCCAAGTCATCGTCTGTTAGATAGATGTCATCGACATAAGATAATGCCTCATCATCATACATTTGTAGTAATTCTGTTACTCTTGCTGAGAATAATCCTGGGCTGTTCTTGAACCCTTGGGGCAAACGACAGAAATTTTCTGCGAGCCATTTATTGAGAAAGCGGTCAAATATCTGCTTTCTGGTGCTATATTTTGACAAAAGAATCCATTAGAGATGTCTAATGTTGTTTTGTATTTTTTGCGCACTATGCTATTCATTAGTGCGGCACTGTGTGAGTTTTGTACTGCAAACATTTTGCAGCATGAGTTAAGGTGTATGTAGTCCAAAACTAGACGATATGAATCATCTGGTTTGGAGACAAAGGATTGTTCATTTGTGAGGTGCATGTTTCAATCACCCCCTGGTATTCAAGTTGATCTAAGATCTCCCTGACCTGTTTTTTAGCTTCTTGCTTAATTGGGTAATGCCTCTGTGCAGTCGGTTGAGATTTTAACTGGATTGTGTGAGGAGGAGAGTCCTCATCCCATCCCACATGATTTTTATATAATGCAGGAGCCTGGGCTACTGCCCACTTTCTTGCAAGCGTATATTTTTTATGAATTGGAATATGATTTGAGAAGGCAGGCATAATCATTTCTTCGCCATGAGGGCACTCCCTGACAAACTCTGGTGGCCAGTCTTTTTCAGCTAGAAGGATGTCATAGCCCTTGGAGAGATTATCCCAAAATAGACCCCTTATTTTCCTAGTCTTATCTCCCTCTATACGTAAGGTTATTTCATATATTTTATGAGGTTTGCTAACTCTGGTATCTGCAGTTTCCACCTGAATGTACTCATTCGTGTCCACTGTCTCCAGATGATTCATCAGGATCTTGCGAGCTATTGCTAGTTTTTCTTATGCTGACCGGGATGAGTTTTGCATTCGGGTCTTGCTGTACGAGACTTGTGTCTTCCGCTAGAAGTTGAGCTGCTATTCTAGCTGCCTCCCTTACTTCTTCATTGTCTGACATTTTACTGACAAGAAGGGTTTTTGTTGCAGATCAGGTTTTCAAGGAAACAAAGATTAGATGCACAGTATTTTGGAACACTGTATCCTTCAACGTTGAATAAACCAAAAACCATACATAGGTGTCTCCTCCTACTAAGTTTGGCGGATTTAACCTTTCACCCACTCCAGACGTCTTTGGAGTTTTATGGAAAAAAGGGTCTGTGTGAAAAAGCACGACTGAGTTACTCTAATGTCTTGCGTTAGATTTATCGCTTATCCAAACCGTTGGGCGCCATGTAGTGTAGTTCCTATTTTCCCAATAGGCTCTGCGCATTGGAATAATATCTTCAATAGTATAGACGTAAGACTGTGGTTAACTAGGTCTTCTACTGACGATATTAGACTTACAATTATGTGTGCCAGCTAGCTCAGAGTTCACTAGAAACTTTCTCGAATAGGCAAGGAGGAGTTTAACCTCCCTGGATAGACAAGAAGGGATTTAGTTTCTGACAACCATAGAACATGACAACTTTGCTCTCCCCTAATCAAGAGTATATCTCTAGAGTCGTGTGAAAACAAAAGACAACTTATTTTACTCAGTCAGTACGTGCATTCTTAGTTTCACCAATTTGTAGAGAAATAAGTGATGGGCGCGGTTCAATAAAAGATGTTATTTATTGATCAGTCTCTTTTCTCATACACGAGAAATGAATCGCTATTATTGCAATAGTTATAGTTAAGTAAAGTGCATACAGTAAAAACAGAATTATAAAATAATACTGTAAAAGCATTTATATGGTTTCTTAGCCAAATGATACTTAAAATGGATAAAAGATATACATACATATATACATTGACTAATCGTACTCAACTGGTGCTTCTAACTATGCCTACCCCGGTGTACCTGACCTAAGCCTAATACTTGGGAGGGAGTAAGTAAGTAGCAGTTTAAGTTAAGTTTGCTTTGCCAAGAATCTGACTCAAGAATTCTCTGTAAGGGGTTAGTCAGTTCAGTACCTGGGATTTAGAAGGCTGGAGGGTTGGTATCTCTGTCTCAGGACTCGATATCCCAGTTACCCGCGAGGGCGGCTGGAAACGCCGGAGGCTGGATTTCTCGGCAGGAGAAAAGGCAGCGTCTCTCTCTCAGCGCGTCAAAAGGGAGGGGCAGCGTCCGTGGGCTTTTCTCATCAGCTGGGCTCTCCGGCAAGTAGCGCTGCTCCAAGCTCGTCACCACCGTGTCCTAGCTTAGGGCAACGTTGGTATATTTATACCTGAAAGGTGCTGTGTTTGACGTAAGATGGACATAAGACGTCAGCAAGAATGTCATAAGGACTGGTCGTTCTTACATTCTTTGCAGGAGTTCTTGAGCGAAATCAAAACAATGGTCGCGGGGATTTCCCAGGTCTGTTGGAGGTTTGATTTGTTTTGAGAACTCGGTGTGCTTCTCTAGGGGGCTGAAGGGATAGTGCTTGCTTAATGTGACAGCATGCGCTATGACCTAATCTGAAGACGGGTTTCTGTGTCGTTGTATGGACATTAGTGAATTAATAACCGGACAAGGGTCAGAAATAGGAGTATCAATATAGGTACCTAGATAAACACACTACATTATGACCCAGGAGAGTGAGCGAGCCCTTCGTTTTGTTCCTTTTTCTGACGCCCTGGAAATCAGAGAAGGGCAAGGAGAAGGAGTACCGGACTCGGAAGGGGTTTCGGCATCTGAATCAGCAATTGCCCGGATTCGGTTGCTCCTGTTGTTGATCAACAAGTCCATGATATTCCTGTTGCAGAGAATGCATATTCCTCTGTTTTATTCCCCGATCAGGAAACGCCTGGTCATGTTCGATACAACCTGCGGCCCAGAAGACAATGCGGTACCCCACAGGAAGACGGCAGGAGATAGGGAAAGACTTGAGTAATAGGGTTTGTTAGAAACCTTTCTGGGGTGCTGAGCGTGACACTGGACTGAACACGTTGAGAGCCTGGAACACTTTGTTCACTCTGTCCAGAAAGAAAGACTACATTTCTTGTAAAGGGCCCAGGCTGTGTACTCTTCCAGAGTTGTTTAAAGACATAACTAACTCCAAGCGAGGATTTGTTTCTTGTTTTTCTTTGATGAACGATAGGAGCCTGCCTGTGAGGCTATAGATGGACACAGGAAAGAAGAACCCTCTGGCAGGTTGGACTGCATTGCCCGAGTTTACTTATTGGACTTTTAGTTAGCATGTATCCCTTTGCCCGTTTTGTCCCTGAGGAGGAGCGACCTTTTGCACCCCATTATTACCCTACATATGTACCCATCTTTTCCAGTTGGACCATATGTGTAAAGATAGCCTTTGTGGTTACTATTACGATTTTGTTGATGATATTAATGAGTGTTTTTGTATATTTGGAGTTTCGCCATTCTATGCCTAGTATTCTGGGAACAACTACCCCATATCCAGAGCATCTATTCTATACCCAGGCCCCACACAAAGAAAGGCACCGTCAAACCTATACTAAAAATGTGTTTGTACAAATGCTCCATCAGACGCACAGTGCCACGAATACTACCAATTGTTGGGTTTGTGGCATTTTGCCCTCAGTGATGCACAGACATGATTTATTTATTTCTTTGCCCTTATCATATTTAGGAAGTGTGAGGCTTGGTTTAAATTGTTGTCCATGATGTATATGCACTATACCGTAGATACTGCTTGTTATTCTGAGAGAGACTACAAGATGATTTTAGCATACATAGAATTGTACCAGGGTTTTGACCCAGAGGGAAATAATGGATAAGGGTCATTAGATCCAAATGCCCGCATGAATATGTACACGGAGTATGAAAATGCTACTTGGCTCAGGAATGAGATCTTGGATTTTGCAGAGTTTAATTTTACCCAGTATTTCCAACAATGTAAGGAAAGAAATGTCACAGATGACAAGGCAATCCCAGTCCCTATACTAAACAGTACTTCAGCTTTCTGTATTCAGAGGGCAGGACAAATATCAGTAAGAGAGAGCCAGTGTAATTACACTTATCGACTTTCAGTAGCCCTCCATTATTGACCCTTCCTCATGTATATTTTGTATGTGGAGAAAATGCATTTACATGGCTCCTTCGTGGTTGGGCGGGTCGTTGTTATCTGTCCTTCCTGTACCTTCCAGTATATATAGCTCCTACTAATTATCATAAGGACCATCGATTAGAGAAACAAGGCCTACCCCTCATTAGAAATGTGAGGGAAATAGACACCACTGACATTGATCAAACAGATACTGCGGAACAACATTTCGTTGATATAATGAAGGGAGTATTCCCTATTTGGGGACCCATTATCACCAGTAAGGAAGTGAGGCGTTTGTCTAGGGTAGTTGAAAGGGTAATCAATACCACCGCAGGTATACTAACAAATTTAACTGTAGAGCTTCAAGCTACGAGACTTGTCTCGCTTCAGAACAGAATGGTTCTAGACGTCATCTTGGATGATCGAGGAGCAGCATGCTGTGTGATCGGCAGTTCCTGTTGCATGTATATCCCTGACTCCACCCCTTCTGTTCATTTGGCTATCCAGAAGTTACATCGCTTGGCATCTGAAGTACATGCAGATACAGGGACCTGGTCTTTGTCTGGATGGTTTTGGGGTCTATTGTCCACTTGGGAAAGGAACATTTTGATGATTCTAGCAGGCATAGCGGGTGTTATATTTACCTGCTGCTTATGCATACATCGTGGGCCAGCTTGTTGTTCTTATTGTGCTACTAAACTTGCCTCTTCCATAACCGCTCCTTCCCCAGGCAAAGGCTCAATTAGTTCAGCAAGAAATAAAAGACCTGATGCAGAATGATGAAGGGGTTTTTGAAGACTGACGTCTTTTTAGTTAGCTACATCATGCTAAAAGGGTGGATCTGAGGGATAAAACTCAGATTTTCCCTATGTTAGTGTTATGGGTCGAATATGTATATTGTGTTAGCATGATGTATCTATATATTTCTAGTATATAGGTATGCACAGAATGTAATCTATAAACTTCTTTCACTGGGTTAGTAAGGACATATGTGTGTGTGTGTCCTGTTTTCCTTGTGTAGGCCGAAAACTATACAGACACCATCTTTTCTTGTTCGCGTTAGGCATGAACAGTGATCACCTGCTACCTTCCAATGGTTGTCCTGCCCTAGCTTAGTTGATTTGCTGGAGACAGCTGAATACATGCTATCCTTCCCCTGTCCTGGGACTCAAGGTTGCATCTGGCTGTGGGTGCGATAAGCGCATTCCTGAAGGCGCCGTGCCTGCACTGCCGGGCACTGAGACAAATGGGAATCACACTTCTTGACCTCCCCAGTAATAACCGAAGCAGAGCTTTGTACTAATCATGTGTGCCATATATGGCCCTTCCTCGAGGCCAAGAGCCAAGTGGTGTTTTTCCATTTACGGTGTTTCATGCGCTATGTCGAAAGTATATATGTGTCGTTTTGAATGTAAGCCAGCAGTCGTCTCCACGCACCTGGATGGGAGAGGCTCCTCTATAGAGTATTCTGTATAATAAACGATTGAACTTTCTTCACTGCCAACTGACTGGTTATTGGGTAATTGGTATCGGGGCTATTGGAAAGTATAGCTCCTACGTTATTTTCTATGGTGAGTCAACAAAAGAGCATTGTAACAAGATCAATGCAATTACAGAGTATCCTACGATCCTAGAGAAAACAATTACACAGCGTGCTTATAGTCTGAAGAGCTAACTCTCCGGCCGGAAGGGAAAGCTGGGGCAACCTCACAAAGGTAAGAGGAGCAAAGTTAAAGAGTCAGGATCAGATAGCAGCAGCCAAAGAGGAACTTAAGGAAACAGCTCTCTCTCCTCGCGTGAAACAGCTCACACGAAGATACTCACTTCGCCAGTCTCAGTCCCAGCCTTCCTAAACAGAAGATTCTAACACTAATATCTATAACATAAATGTTAAAGTCCATCCCTAACGTGTATCAATGCCCAGGCAATTCAAAGTTCTCATTGCTTTAGGAACGTAGGGTGTTGAGTCACACCATTTCCATCTTATCTAACTCTCAAGAGTTCTTTGTTTTGAGCCATGCAGTCATCATCGACCAGGCCCAGCAAACAACCCATGGTACACGCAGTCAAAGATCAGGTACTGTGAACTTCTCTCACCTGGTGGCTAAGACCTAGAACAGCCTTCCCTACACTTCAGAGCAGCTCCATCAGTTCAGGAAGGACCTCAAGACCTGGATGTTCAACCAATAGGAACAGGCAGCTGAATCCTACAGCAGGACCACACAGAGCCTCCAAACTCTCAAGGGTGAAGCTGCCACGATATACAAATCCTGATTGATTGAATCTACAATGCTTGCTGCTGATGACCATGTAGGGGTTGGCTACATTCTAGGCAGGTAAATGAGGTTGGATGCATAAGTATCTTGCAACAAATCCTAGGTCAGGCCCTGCAGCCAACACCGCTCAACCTAGGTAAAAGCTGTGTACAGTGAGAATTAGACCCTGGGTAGATGGGCACTGAACCTGGCCAGGTCCTGCAGCCAAACTCTTTTACACACAGCCTAATTCAAGGTCAGTGACAAATCCCCAGAAAGGAATGCTGAAGGCCATGCATTGTGGAATTTGGCTACATGGGAGATAGGTCTCGGACTTGGCCATGTTCTGTGGAGTTGAGTGAATGGTATTTAAGTAAAGGACCTGACTGGATTTGACTAAAATATGGCCCAAAGACCTACCATGCTGGTCATTTGTATGAAGTGGGTTTGGGTGCAAAGGAGTTGAAAGCAGGGAATGGCCACATACCATGTATTATTGAAGCCATTCCTGCTGCACGTGGTTGAAGTATGTGCACAGTTTGTGTTAAGCCATGTGGAGGTGGACAAAGACCCAGACTTAGGACATATCCTGCAGCTAAATATTCTGTATACAGCTGTACGCTGTCGGCAATGGGGGTTAAGTAGATGAGAGTTGGACACAGGACTTCATCACCCTCAACTCCGACTAGCACTCCACTACTAACAATCATCTTCTACATGTTTTGAGAATGGCAGAATCGATTTACCTTTGAAAATCTGTCCATTTGTGCATCTAAGTTGAACGTAGATGAAGAATAAGGCCCCTCCGTGTTTCGTAAATTGTGTAATTGACACAGAAAATAAATGCAGTGAATTGTTTGAAAAAAAGGCTTTATATAGTGAAATCCTCCATACAATATATAGAGAGCTGTACAGCAGATAATTGGTCTTCAGTGTGTATGCGAGCTGGATCAAAGGTTATACTAGGTCACCTGTGGTAGGGAGATGCCTGTGATAAATAAATTATAGTGTTGGGCTCACAGAAGAGATAGTTGTAATAGAGAGGAAGGGGTTTATTTTTAACAGGGAGTGTGGATAGTGAGGAATGCATTTGGAACTTGTGGCATGACAGTAAAAATGAGAGGCCGGAGGCACGATAAATGTCATGGGAGGACCGTGGGGAGAGAAGTGGGTTTGAGTGTAGAGCACCTCTGCTTTATGATGGAAGTCAGGGAATATGTTGCAAACACAGCACGTAAGTAAATCTTTATTTGCATGATTACTTCAAACCATTGCACAGTAAAACAACTGTGTTAAAATCTCTCCAAATTCATAAAACCATAAGTTTACTCTAAATGAGGCCATGATATATAAAACAGCAATATATAAGTTATCCATACTAAACCTTTTGTCATGTGCCAATGGTTGCTGTATACTTTGATCATGTGAATCAGCAATATCCAAATTGTCCAAGTTAAGAATCCCTAGTTGTCAGCCAGCAATTGTAGTTCCTTTTGACGGGTGCATGGACCAAGGATTTATGTCCAGTAAGTGGTGTTTAGCTATATTCCTACCATGCTCAAGAGACGAGTCAGTGTAACGGCTGTATTGAATTCTCATAATATTAATACAACCATAATTTGACTCTAAATGCAGCTGATATGTGTATATTATTTACCATGAAACCTATAATTGTGTGCCAGAGATTGGGGTTTGCTGTTATGCTTTGATTATGTAAGCCAAACCATATTGAGATCGTCAGTCATATGCCACCACTTGTAGTTCATTGTAACTGGAGCAGAAAGTGAGGGTTTGTGTCCCATGAGTTAGCCAAGTGCTGGTATTTAGCTTTATTCCTGCTGCTCTCATGAAACGAACCCGGCAAAATGCTAGCTGGATATCCCCTCCTTTGAAGCATGCGTTCACTGCCTGTCTGCACGTTCTTATCTGTTTTCCTTCAGGGCAGGTTTTAATATAATTCTTCGTTCCTTGTCTAAACGCTTGCATATGCACAATAAGTGTAGCAAGTCTTCTTTTGCTTCACCGGATAATCTGCAAAGTGTCGTTGTATCTGCTTCCAAGAGGGGAGATGCAACATTGATGGCAGAATCCCCAAGCAGGTATTTTTGCTTCTAACTCCAGTAAAGCCTGCACCTAAAAATGGTTGGGGAACATCTGGAATCACTCTGTATGATGAACCAGCTGAGAGCCCTCTCCTGTAATGCAGCTTTGTCCTCCACAAGGGACATTGATTTTACCATTTTATTTACCAGTTCTTTGAAGCCTTTGTGGGATCCAATGGTATTCCAGGGGTTTTGTAAGGCAGGCAGTCTATTGAAGCTTGTTAATAAGTCATGGCTGCGCTGTCTTCTTTCTGATTTAGCTTTTTTCATAAGTCCGCGTTCAGTGTCCCTGGAACATGCTCCCTTTATTTTATGCCAGGATTTTACAAAGGGATCCTTTTGTGCAATTTGTTGCTTTAGTAGTCCAAACTCTAATTGTATTTGTGCCGATGAGATGTACTGCGGAAGGTTAAATATTATTTTCATTGTCTTGGACATCGTCTTGTCCAGAATGACTGCTTCTCTTCGACTTAGGCACTCGCTTGCGTAGGTGATGATAGGGAGGAGCCTTGCTCGGATCACCTGTAGTAAAGGGGTGAGGTTTGGGCCAGTTATCTTATGTATGATGTTTTTTAAAGCAACCGCCAAATCAGTCCCTCTTCCTGTTATGGCTTCTTTTATTTGGGAGGAACATGCCTTTACTATTGAATATAATGCCCAGGTATTTAAATTTTTCTACTGTGTCGAGGCTTTGGTTTTGTCTAGATTTATACTTATTCCATTCTTGACAGAAAAGTTGCTTGTGGAGTGACCCCTGACCCTGCTTGCAGGCCAGGTCACCCTCCCTCCTGCAGGATGGCTCCACCCATGTGTGAGGGCTCTGCTGCTGCTGCTCTGAGCTGTTGCTCGCTCCTCTCTGCCCGGCTCGCCCGTTGAGTATCGGCGCATCTGCACCTGTACTTTTCCAGCTTGCTCTGCTCTCTGTGCCCATTGTTGTGCTCTTGCGCCCCCACCCCACTTTTTGCTTCTGTACCCTCGCTTTCCTCACTGCCCCGCTCCTGCCTCCCAGCTGCTCCTCCCTCCGTCCGCGCCTTAAAAGGCAGCCGCTGCCCGGTCCCGCAGCGGACGCTCACAGCGGGCACGCCGAAGGCCAGAACCCCTGGATCCCGCACCCGCAACTACGCCAGACTCCAATACGACGCCAACACCCTCCACGCTCTCAACACTGGCCGAGACCACCACTGCTTCCAGCACACCCCGAAACGCACCCACGGACCCTTCTCCTGCCAAACTTGGAACTTCACCTGCGACAGAACCACCAAACCTCCAAGGACCAGACCAAACCACCTCCGCTGCATACTCCACAACACCCGCACAGCATGCAAACACGCCTTCGAGCTCTGGGACCTGCTCGACACCTCCGCCCCAGACGTTGCCTTCCTGACCGAGACCTGGTGGAAGGACTCCTCAGCACCCAACATCGCCATAGCCATCCTGGACGGCTACAAAATCTCCCGCAGATACCGCACCAACGGAATCGGAGGAGGAATAGCCATCATCCACAAGTCCACCCTCCAGGTCCACACCCTCGCAGATGACTCCATCCACTCTGCCGAACACCTTCACTTCCGGATCCACACAGACCCCAACACCACCCTCAGAGGAACACTCGTCTACAGACCCCGGACCCTCTTCAGCGACTTCATCGCCAACCTCACCAGCACCCATGCTCTTGCCTCCATGGACAACAACTTCCTCGGGGACCTGAACTTCCACCTCGAGAACAACAACAACGCCAACTCCACCACCCTGATCGACAACCTCGCAAACCTTGCCCTCCGACAACTCATCACTGAACCAACCCACGCCACCGGCCACATGCTCGACCCCGTCTTCTCCACAAGCACCCACATCACCTTCAACCAGACCTCCAAACTCCACTAGACTGACTACCGTTGCATCCACTTAACCTTCAAGAAACCAACCACGCACCACCACACACAACAGCTGCCTCTTCGCTGCTAGAGCAAAGTCACGAAGACCAGCTGACCTTCACCCTCACTCAGAACCCACCCCTGACCCCACCAACACAGACACTGCCGCCCGAAACTTCAGACAGTGGATCGACGACTGTGCCAACACCCTCGACCCGCTCAAGAAACCCTCCATCAACCACTCAAGCAAGAAAGCCGCCTGGTTCACCAAAGGACTCCTAAACTCCAAACGCACATGCCGGAAACTGGAGAGGAAATGGCTCCATGACCGCACACCAGACAGCCATGCAGCCCACAAGGACGCCATCCGCAGACACCACCACCTCATCAGAACAGCCAGGAGAACTTCCTTCAAAGCCTGCCTGGACAACAATGCACACAATAGCAAAGAGCTTTTCAACATAGTAAAGGAACTCTCCAAAACCAGCGCCAACACCAACGACATCCCGCCCTCACAAGATCTGTGCGACTCAATGGTCACCTTCTTCCATCGCAAGATCGCCGACATCCACAACAGCTTCAACACTTCAACCACCTCGACCGCAACAGACCCCATCCAGAACACCACCTGCACCAACCAGCTGACCTCCTGGTCCCACGTAAACGACGACGAGACACATAAGGTTATGAACTCCATCCACTCAGGATCTCCATCAGACCCCTGCCCACACCACATTTTCAACAAAGCTGATGCTACCATCGCACCCCAACTATGGAAGGTCATCCACCTCTCCTTTGACACAGCGACATCCCGGAAAGCTGGAAGCACGCCGAAATCAACGCCCTTCTCAAGAATCCCAAGGCGGACCCCAAAGACCTCAAGAATTTCCGGCCCATCTCCCTGCTCCCCTTCCCGGCAAAGGTCATCGAGAAAATCGCCAACATACAGCTGACCCGCCACCTCGAGGACAACAACATCCTAGACCCATCCCAGTCTGGATTCAGACAAAATCACAGCACCGAGTCAGCCCACATCGCCGCCACAGATGACATCTAGACAATGGCAAAACCTCAGCCCTCATCCGCCTGTACCTGTCAGCCGCCTTCGACACGGTTTGCCACTGCACACTAAGAACACGCCTCCAAGAAGCCTAAATCCAGAAGAAGGCCCTGGACTGGACCACGTCCTTCCTCTCCAGCAGAACCCAGTGAGTCCGCCTCCCACCATTCCAATCAGAAGCCACTGACATCATCTGTGGCGTACCCCAGGGCTCATCCCTCAGCCCGACCCTGTTCAATGTCTACATGGCCCCCCTCGTACAAGTGGCCCGCCAGCACGACCTGAACATAATCTCCTATGCCGACAACACCCAGCTCATCCTCTCCCTCATCAGGGGCCCATATACCGCCAAAACCAACCTCCACGAGGGAATGAGGGCCGTCGCGGAATGGATGAGGAAAAGCCACCTGAAACTGAACTCGGACAAGACAGAAGTTCTCATCCTTGGCCCCACCCCCTCTGCATGGGATGACTCCTAGTCGCCGACCGCACTAATAACACTCCAACACCCACGGACTACGCACGCAACCTAGGATTCATCCTCGACTCCTCCCTCTCCATGTCAAAGCAGGTCAATGCCATCTCCTCCTCCTGCTACAAAACCCTCCGCATGCTTTGCAGGATCTACAAGTGGATCCCGACCGAAACCAGAAAAACTGTGACCCAAGCCCTCGTCAGCAGCAGGCTGGACTACGGCAACACACTCTATGCAGGAATCCGGGCCCGAAACCTGCGCCGACTACAACGCATCCAAAACGCCTCCGCTCGACTGATCCTCAACATCCCCCACCGCAGCCACATCACCCCCCACCTAAGAGACCTGCACTGGCTCCCCGTCAACAAGAGGATCACCTCCAAGCTCCTCACCCACGCACACAAAGCTCTCCACAACACCGGACCAACCTACCTGAAAAACAGACTCAACTTCTAAACCCCCGCCCGACAGCTCCACTCCACCAGCCTCGCCCTTGCCGCCATCCCACGCATCCAACGAACAACCTCCGGTGGCAGATCCTTCTCCTTCCTCGCCGCCAAGACCTGGAACAACCTCCCATCTGCGGCAGACCAAAGACCTGCTCACCTTCAGAAGGCTCCTCAAGACCTGGCTCTTCGATCAGTAGCAGCAACCACCCCCAACACCTTGAGACCCTCACAGGTAAGTAGTGCGCTTTACAAATTCCTTGATTGATTGATTGATTGATTGATTGATTGTGGTATTTATTAAATGTTGCAGGCCAATCAGTGACAAAAGAAGATTCACAAGGAATTCCAAGTGCTTGAGAAAATGATGATAGCAAGAGTGTTGAAACGATCAGCAGGTATCAGTAGGAAAAGGAAGGATAATTCACAAAGAAAAAAAAAAGCAATCTGTCAAGGAACAATTAGCCCAATAACGTTTGGGTGATGAACAAGATAAAAAAAAATAGGTAACTTTGATGATCTTCTGATCCGAGTAAAGAAAAAGTATAAGAAATCTGAGAAATATTTGAGAGGGTGAGAACCCACCTAAAATTATCACACAATAAGAATCCTTGTCAGGGTAAACCACTAGAGTCACTTAATAAACCTGTGCGTATCCCTCTGGTAGCTTTGCACAAAACAGTCAGCAATGTGTAAAGTATATAGAAGCACTCAAACAGAAATAAAGTAAAAATACAACACAAGAAAAATCCTGATCCAATTTAGAGCAATAGAGAATATTTTGACATATAAATAAAATGACACCAAAACTACAAATATCTAATAAGTAGAACCAGAGATAAGCATTTCTCAATTTTGAAATAAAAATAGCACCAAAAACAACACAGAGCCAATTGTGCATTTCTGGTCTTGTTTGACTTGGTCAAAGTCAAAAGTTAAGGCTGACCATAATGAAGTGGGCGGCGGATTTCGGAAACAGATTGCTCTGGATGGAAAGCTTACCTTCTTACTTAGGATCTTTTATGGAGAAAAAGTGTCTGTCTACGAATTGTCAGAGAGAGATAAGCTGCAAGCTGGATCCAAAGCCGGGGTCAATAATGGCGGGTAGTTGAAGAGTGGGAACGTCTGAGAGATCACCTTAATTAATTTGAGATCAAGAATGGGTGAATAGCTGCCATGAAGGTGATTTGAGATTTAAAAAGAGGTTTGTGTAAAGTTAAGACCTAAATATCAGTTTACATATTGGAGTGGGGGTTCAGTCTATTGCCAATCAGCCCAGATTGGTGAAAATGGGATCAAGTATGTGCCCTGCCTAACGGGACTTCCTGCGATGAGGTCCATCACTCTCAGCGAGTCAATTAAGTTGATACTGTGTCATGACACTTTGCTATGTGGTACTTTAGTTTGCCCAAAATGGTAAAATTAACAGCTGTAAAAAGTATGGGGACTGGAAGTTGACCATTTCAGAGCAATAGTTTATTATATGGTCTGGCATATGGTACATAAGGGCTCCTGTAAAGACTGACGTAGGCCTGGTCTTCAGAAAAAACAATAAACATTTGTCAGTTGGAAAAGTGTTCGCTGAGAAGACTGTAGGACAAGCTGTTTCTAAAATCAATGGCTATGCCGCTGCCATGTTTATATGAGCAGTTACAACAAATAATAGTGGAGCCCTGAAGAATGTTGGAGGCAATGTTAGTTGATGAGGATACTTTGACAGGCCTCTATCAGAAAAATAATGTTTGGCTGACTGGCAGTTACAAAGCCATGTAGATGTAATTGATGATAGGGTAGTGAGCAGTTGTAAATGAGGAAGCAGTTCAGGGAAGCAAAGTAGCCGGCGGGCTTAGGTAGGAGGCAAACAAACTGGATTGTGAAGTTGCAAAATAGATTTTTAAGCTATCAAGCCTAAATGAGAGACAGGTAATTAGTCCCTATAGATAGTAGAAAGGTAATGAGAAATTAAGGCGTTGTATACGTGTGTTAGCAATGGTTTGTAACTATGGTGTTGAGTGGGAGAGACTGAGCGGTTGTTATAGCAGAAGAACACGGTGTACTGTGGTTCAGGAACAGATGGGATTGCTTTTGACATGCCTTTGGCGCATACAGTGAGCAGACATGTAACCTCATCTAAGAAATAGTCCACTATAACAAATGAGCATAGCTAAGCAGGATGCTGGACTACTCAACTGGAGCGCTTTGTCCTGTGACAAAAAAGCAGGAGAAATTAAAATTAGACCGGAGCCCACTTTTTCTGGATCCAGGCAGCAAACTCCTGTACCATTAGATCAAACTGGGAAACAAAACTGTTTACTGAACAGTGGGCAAACATAAACCATAAAAATATTAACGGCATCTTAAAACGAACCAAAAAATAAAGATTGTGGGCCTCATTTACAACAATTTGACGCAGGGCGGTGCTGCATGTCACTTTGATGCGCTGCCCAGCATCAAAAGAAAAGAGCAGGAATGCACCATATCTCTGAGCTATGGCACATTCCTGCCCTCTGCACTGGTGCACAAATGGCTGCCTAGTGCCAACACAGGCCCCCTTGCACCATGGTGCAGTGGTGCCTGTATTGAAAGCATGTTGTTTTTGTGAAGGAAGGGACACATTCCTTCACAAAAACAACTGTTACACCATCCCTGGAGAAGCGCAGGGTTCTGACGAATTCCTAAATTTACACTATGTTGCAAATCTGGCAATGTGTCAAAAACCATGCGCGTTGAGTCGGAACACCCACCGAAATGCCCTGGGCACACCTCCCAGAGGCAATGTGAGGCAAAGTAGCAACTTGCACATATTGCCTTACACCATATCTACAAGGCCATGAAAAGCCATGCAGGGTGGGTTTCCGTGGCCTCATAGATAGGAATGAGAGGCCTGTTCCACAGGAGTGTCATTAAAATTGACGCTCCAGCGGTGTAAGCCTCTTGTAAATGAGGCTCTGCATGTGTAAAATGACCATGCAGCCTATGGAAAATATCATTGCAGGAGCCTCAAGGTTATTGGATGTAAGTGGAGAGGATGTAGCCTTACGGCTAAAGTGGTCGACCTCAGACCTGGCAGTCTCGGCAACAGCACTCAACATCCTGTGATTCTGCGAAAATCACTTAATCTCCCTGTGCCTAACAAAAATGAATGCTGGAACATTATCGTTGTTGCCTGCGGGACGATTGGAACGCCGATTTGGGCTAGTGCGGGGCTGCGAGGACCATAATCCTGTGTGTGGTGTCATTACATGCAGCTGGCCCTCTTCCCGCCCACCACCTCCCTGCAAGCTAAATACGGCTCGCGACCCCCGCTGCGCGGGAGCCACTTGCAGCCGTTGTTACTGGGCGTAGTGTTCTCCCTTTACCTGACATTGCTGGAACATTATCGTTGTTGCCTGTGGGACGATTGGAACGCCGATTTGTGCTAGTGCGGGACTGTGAGGACCATAATCCTGTGCGTGGTGTCATTACACGCAGCTGGCCATCTTCCCGCCCACTACTTCCTCCTATATAGTAACGCTCGCACCCCGCGTAACACGGGACGCGCGCTGGCGAAGCCCGGGCAAAGGGCGGGCCGTCTGAGGCCGTCCGAGGCCGATCGATGCCAGGCTGGACCAACCACCTCTTAAACTTTGGTATTGTGAAGTGTTTTAATACATAAATATTATCCTTGCCATTGGGTGGTGGTGAAGGGTTATATTGTTGTCCTATTCTATTGTTTGGAAAACATCTTGTTGTTTTTTTCTCCTTGCCGGTAAAGTGTCAGTTGTTAATTTATTAAATGGCGCTACGCTCAGGGAGGGGAAAAACGATCACCCTTTATACTAATGGCGGGGTGGCCACTGGGACCCTTGATCATTTTATCAAACGGGCAAAGGTAATTCTGGAAAAAGAAATAGCCCTCACGGAAAAACGCCTGTCCATAGACCTTTTAACTGGAAAGCGTTCTTCTCTGGGTACTATTGGGTCAGTGGCCACTCCTGAACAATGTAGACCAACAGATCCCTTGATCGTCCCGAGTTCAAGCTCGTGTTCATTGTTGGAGGGGCCTGATGATTTGGCGGCTTGTTCCATCGTAACCCCTACCCCAAACAGTATTGATTCAAGTGCCTCGAGCAGCATAGTTTCTAAATCTCTATCACCACAGAGATCCCCTCCAAAAGTTCAAGACCAGGTGCTAGGAGTGAGTAAAAAACCTACAACCATATCAACAACTAGTAAAAGGAAAAGAGGGGGAGGACATCGGAAGGGTGGTTGTGCAAAAATATTAGAAACACAAAATGTGAACCAGGTCCCACCTACTGTAGTTCAATCCCCTAGCCTGACTAAGTTATCCCTTGCCTCTACCCAATTACCAATTCAATGTAGCGTAAATGAGGGGTTACTGGGTGAAATAGAAAAACTTGTTAAATCATTGATGCTACCCTTACTGGAAAGGTTGAAAGTAATTAACTTAAAACTTGACCAATTGGAAAAGCTAGTAAGCTCAAACACATCCATGTTGGATGTGCTGACAAAGGGCTTGGAGAGAGAAGGCGCAAAAGCCTTGGCTTCCCCATCCCTAGGGCCTAGTAAACCCACCAAATCCAGTAGGGCCGTTCAATTACCCACCGCTGTAAGTTCTAAAAAATCGAATCCACAACTATGTGCAGAGAAAAATCCGGAAGTGAGTAATCCCCCACGCACTATTAGTGATAGGGGTACAGGGGCAGGCAGGGCGGTTAGTTTGCAGCCCGCATCGCTTGCAAAACCACTGAGAAGACAGCCAAAGGGACAACCGCTATTGGGCAATGATGATGCTACACAGCAGTTGCCTTGTGTAAGCCTTCCCCCTGAATCAGCACCGTATACAATCATATTGACGGGTATCCCGGGTATTAGGGCAAACCAAGTAGAATCACACAGGGAGCTGAAAAATAAAGTCATTTTTTGGCTGAATAGAAATAGAGCATTCCCCCCCTATTCTAATACAGAGATTTTAAGTGTCAGAAGGGTGAGCTGGTTGGGTTGCAGTAAGAAGGACCTTGAGGGTGACTGCGTTATTGTCAATTTTAGAGATCCCTGGGTAGTCGATTATATTTGCCAAGACCCAAGGTTTGGTAGAGTGGGAGACATTCAATCCATAGGTTTAAGTTATTTTTATCCCTATGTGAATCGTGGTCCATCTCATCCAATATAATCATTGCAGGGGGAGACCCCATGGTGAGAACCAATTTGACTGGGTGGCTCAGTATCTCCCTTTGAGAAATCGATTTGAGCCACTCAGAGGGTTGGAGGGGGTGGACTGACTCGTGAATGGCCCTAGTGGGGATATTGTGGCTAAGAAATTTGGTGAGGTACCTTCTCGAAGCTCAATTAGATTGTCAGTGGAAAGATCAGCAGTGGCAGAAATAGTCGTTGGTAGTGATACGGATCCAAGTGTGGAACGTATGTGCCCAGTTTCACTAAGTAACCAACTAGATGGGTGTGCCTTCCGCCTAATCACATGGAATATAGCAGGTCTTTCTCGTAGGTTACAGGACGAGGCATGGTCCAAATATATAGCAAGTTTCGACATTATCTGTCTCCAAGAAACTTGGAGCAGAAATGATCGAGACTTGGATGGATATCAATCCTTCAATGTGCATGCTGAACCTTCACAGGCAGGAAGGGCAAAGGGTGGATTAATGTCTGCTATTTCTGTCAAATATAACACCGTAAAAACACTTATAGTAGTGGACTCTCCTTGGTACCAACTGCTTCTGATTACAAATCTGTTCCCAGTTCCTTTGCTTTTGATCAATTGGTATTATAACATCTTTGACTCTAACTCCACATCTGTTATTGATACGTTACAAGAGGAGATAGCTAAGGCGACGAATAGCTTATCTTCTCTGTTCATTATGTGGGTAGGGGACTTTAATTGTTCTCTGTGTAAACTTAGTGGGTCCAGGGCCTGTGGTTTGGGTTGACACGAATGAGCAACCACTGGCGCATTTTAAGCACACGTCACAAGGAGAGGCACTGAATAACATTATTCTGATAAATGACCTTTGTATTTTGGATATGCCATCCACTTGTACATTTTTGCCATTACCAACTTTCCAAGGGACGGGGGGCCAAATGAGTGTAATTGATTTTGCTATGGTTTCTAGTAGGTATACTCATTTTGTTGATGAATTCAAAATAGAAGTCAATCCTGCTAGTGACCATAACCCCCTTGTTTTGAAATTGTGCCCTGTGATTGAGAGAAGCCAGCCCACAGAGCAACCAATGAAATATAGCCAAAATCAAGGCTTAACTCTAAAGTGGGACAGGGTTGATGTGAAAAAGTTGGAGGAAACGATTTTCAAGGCAAATAATCTAGAGATAGATATCTGTTTAACGTCCACATCCGAGCCAGAAACGATAATTCAGAACTTTGAAGTTCTTTGCGGAAATGTGGCCACTCACCTTGTTAAACCGATAGGAAAGGGAGATCCAAGGGAGCACAAATGGTTTGATGCTGAGTGTTCGGCAGCACAAACATTATTAAAAAAGGCGTTACACCAAGTACCTCGGGACAAGGAATTGGTCAAAAGTGCAAGGAAATCTTTTAAGGATACTATTATGAAGCTGAAATTGGAATTAAAAAAGAAGGCTTGGGATGATCTGGAGAAAGCCTCAGATTTGAGGGATAGTAGGCTGTTTTGGGAGAAAATAAATCGCCCCTTCCTCAATAGTGAGGAAAAAGGTAGTATGGTTACCCATTTAGCGGGAGAAACCTGGGAAGTCCATTATGCCAAAATTTTTCATCCAAATGGTGTTTGTTTGGCTACTAATAGACAGGGGCATATTGACTCTTATTATGAAACAGCGCTAGCACTTAGTCTCTCATTTTCCCTCCCTGAAGTTGAGGAGGCCTTAAGGAAAGGTATCTCATTAAAAGCCCCAGGTCCAGATGCAGTGCCTTTAGACTTATTTAAAAGTAACCTTGACGTGTGGGCACCATTACTACTTAATGTCTTTAGGGCGATCGTGGTCGGGCGCATTCCTCTGTCATGGAAATAGGCAGTAGTTGTACCAATTTTTAAAAAAGGTAATAAACGCGACCCATGCTGCTACAGGCCGATCTCATTAATAGATGCATCCTGTAAGCTGATGGGGAGGGTTATACTATCCCACCTGGAGACCTGGGCAGACTCTTCTGGCCTTATTGTAGACTCACAGTCTGGGTTCAGGAGAGGTAAGGGGACAACAGAGCAGTGTCTTAATTTGGCCCTAGTCATGGGTAAGTACATGAAGGCCAGGGGTGTTCCTATACACCTGGCCTTCATGGACTTATCCAGTGCCTTCGATACTGTATGTAGGGACAAGCTATGGTGGATAATGGATGCTATGGGGTTTGAGAAACCTTTGGTTACCTTGCTTCGCAGATTACACGCTGCTACTACTGTGTCGATTAGATATGGCCCGGGGGAGAAAAAACAAAATCCATCCCATCAACTGAAGGTGTACGCCAGGGCTGTATTTTGGCCCCTTTTTTGTTTTTAGTCTATACAAATGGTTTAGAAAAGTTTTTGTTAGAGAATTGTTCAGATTTCCCTAAAGTAAATGGTAGACCGATACCTTTGTTATCCTATGCTGATGACACTGTATTAATGACTCTAACTGCTAAAAGCATGCAACGGTGTTTGATTGCATTTAATGATTTCATGCAGGACCTAGACCTTAGGGTCAATTTTAGGAAGTCTTTTGTTACGGTATGCGGCCCTAGAGGGACAAAAACCCGTAGGTTTGTTGTAGACAACCTGATTATTGAAAAAGTTGAGAATTTTAATTATTCAGGCAATCTATTTAATAAAAATTTGAGCTGGGACCCATTAATAACGGCCCGATTACAAAAAGCCATGCGATCCATAGAGGCTCTTTTTCGTTTCGGGAGTAAACTGGGTCAAAAACCAATTGCTGATTTAAAGACCTTATTTAAAGCCAAATGTTTGCCTATTGCCACCTATGGGGCGGGGGGGGGGGGGTGGGGGACACATAAATCTACCCAAATACAAGTCATGGAGAACAAGTTTTTAAAGCGACTTTTGTCAATTCCCACTAGGTCACCAAATGATTTTTCCCATATGGAGATGGGTATAGAATTTGTGAGCGATATTATTCATGTCTCCCAATTACTCCTGGTAGGGAAAATTTGGTTATCTGAGGACTTGAAGCTTACGAAAGAAATTTTGAAAGATTGCCTAAGATTGGATCATGCTACGCGGATCCCATGGTTGTCATATGTGAAGGAAACTTTTTATAAAATTGGTCTAGGTCATATTTATGAAAGTCCAGAACTTATTCAGCAGGACACAAGGATTGTAATTAGGAATGCTTATCGTGATACTATGGGTCAGTTAAAACACAATGAACAAGTACAATATCAAAAGGGTAAATTGCAGCATCAATTTTATCTATCTTTTACTGTACATACGCAATAGCGATTTTATTTCTTGTGATTTTGATTAAATATATTGCATTTTCTTTTTGCTTTTCCGAAACAAGGGGGTTGGTGTGAGAGGCTACCCCCTTGTCCATGTGATAACAAAGCTCAACAATGCACTTTGCACCTTGTTCTCTTTTGCACTTTGTATGAAAATCCAAGAAACCGGTTTATTAAACCTATCTTAATGGATATTCGTCCCTGTAATTATAAAGAAGGCTATGAGTATCTAAAATCGTTGCATACTGCTGCTATATGTAGCGCCATGCTTAGCTTTATTAAATTGTCATTTACCATTAGGAATCGCTACTGAAAATTTTTGATGCTCTAGTGGAAATACTGAGTAAATATCTGATGTAAGATTACAGGTTAACATGAAAGGTTCCATCGGTTTTTCATGTGATATTTATAAATTGTAATAGCAGATTGCACTTTACTATTGCATATTTGGGCCTTTTTATCTTTTATGATTTATGTTAACTTTTAGGGATTGTAATTGTTTTTGGTGATCTGCTGAAATATGGTTAAGAAATTCATTGTGTGTTAATAACTTGATCCTGTAGATTTGAAAACCATTTGTAAAATTTGTTTTTATTTAAATGTATACTTTTATGATTCCTTGGATGAATCGAAATAAAGTTTATGAACTGAATGTGTTCATCTGTAACGAAACTCGTGCACATGTAAAGCGCTCTGATACCCGATGCCTCGGATCTAGTTTGCGCTATATAAAACTCTTAAATAAAAAAAAACATGTTGCAGTCGCAAATACCACAATTTCCGAAATCACAGGGTTTACAACCTCACAATGGGGTTTTACTATGTACTCAACCCATTTCACGAGTCATGGAAGCATATCTGACTAGCAAAATGAGTTTCGCAAATGAAGACAGCACAAAAATGTGATGCTACGTGTTGGCTGTTATGTACGCTTGCTCGGAGTTTATACTTAAAGTCTCAACTGACAAAAAAAATCCAAAAAAAAACTCATTCATGAGTGCATCAAGATTGCATAGCTCTCTTACAAGGTGCTGCTAAGAAAGATTTTCGATCAGTTTTCCTCTGATGCACAATTCAGTCAGGTATCTACCAGACAGGAAATTATTTAGTCCGAGTTTGAAAAAATAAACATAGGCTGCATGTTACATATGCACAGTATTGTGATGGTATCTGGAGTGTGAAGCTAGAGGCAGGATTGAGATCACAGTGACGTCACAAGGTTTTCAGATATGAATCTACCAGGCAGCCTGCCAAGGAATAAAAAGCCGGAGGGAAAGAAATTGGACAGTCTTGCATAAAATAGGAGGGAATGAGCTGTTCACGAGCAGCAGAGATCTTGAAAGTGCATTTATGAACCTGGCTGGCATTTTTAAATGTCTATACCATGGTCTATAGAGAACATCTATCTATACTAATATAATAAAAAGAGAGCCCAAGCCTTTGAGGCGGGTAATATCAGGAACCACATCCCCAATCACAACACCCAATACAGTGTTGGAAAGGGCAGTTGCAGCAGAAGGACATAGGCTATGCAGACGCCCACCATATACATTTAAAAGGTAAAAGAACCGCCCCAGCAAAGTAGTCCCTTGTGGGCGTGTCTGCGTTGCGCTGTGGGCGTATGGTGGGGCGTGACAAACGCTGGGGGCATGTGGTACGTTCCGCCCTTCATGCCATGTCTCATATCGTGTGCTGTGGGCGTGTGCTGGGGGCGTGGGCTTGTGCAAGGCGCGGGATTACGGAAAAAAAAAGCGAGCGTAGTGCCCAATATTTCATTGTTTTTTCTTCCCAGGTTCTGTACATCCAGCTCTGGGTGTCCACCCTGCTCCCTTTAAATACCCCTGCACCCCATAATCATAACCCACCCTTACTCCTTAAAATACCCCAACACCCTTAAACACTAACCCATCTTAACCCTATAAATATACCCTGTACCCCAAAACCCAAACCTATCCCTAAACCCTAAAAATACCCCTGTACCCCAAAACCCAAACCTAGCCCTGAACCCTATAAATACCCCTGTACCTCAAAACCCAAACCTACCCCTGAACCCTAAAAATACCCCTTATCCCAAAACCCAAACCTAGCCCTGAACCCTAAAATACCCCTGTACCCCAAAACCCAAACTTACCCCTGAACCCTTAAAATACCCCTGTACCCCAAAACCCAAACCTACCCCTGAACCCTTAAAATACCCCTGTACCCCAAAACCCAAACCTACCCATGAACCCTAAAAATACCCCTGTACCCCAAAACCCAAACCTACCCCTGAACCCTAAAAATACCCCTGTACCCCAAAACCCAAACCTAGCCCTGAATCATAAAAATAACCCCGTACCCCAAAACCCAAACCTACCACTGAACCCTTAAATACCCCTGTACCCCAAAACCCAAACCTAGCCCTGAACCCTAAAAATACCCGTGTACCCCAAAACCCAAACCTAGCCTTGAACCCTTAAAATACCCCTGTACCCCAAAACCCAAACCTACCCCTGAACCCTAAAAATACCCCTATACCCCAAAACCCAAACCTAGCCCTGAACCCTAAAAATACCCCTGTAGCCCAAAACCCATACCTATCCCTAACCCCTAAAACTAACCCTGTACCCCATAACCCAAAACTATATCTGAACCCTTAAAATACCCAAACACCCCGAAACATATACCTCAGTACCCCAAAACATATACCCCTATACCCATACTTACCTTATCCAAACATTAAAAAAAACATGCTTTTACCATTCATGCATTTACAACGAATGTTGTTGTAAATGTATGCGTGGTAAAAGCATATAAAATGTAATGCCATGCGTTATAATGGCTTTGCGGAGTCATGGTACTTTCGTAATGAAAGTATGCGGAGTGATGGTATGCGGAAAGAAAGTTGCGGAATAATGGGTGTTTACCCTCCCCGGTAAGTACATTGGTGGCACGGCGGCCCACATCTCCAGCAACATACTCATATTTTTTCACCACCGATTTGAAAAATGCACAGGTCTCTCTCATTGATGGCCAGCACCGACATACAGTTTTAGACACACCTCCCGCCACAAGTTCTAGAATTGCGAACTTTAGAGCTGGGGAGCTACGTTCGAATCTCGGCATCAGCTCAACATCCTGTGATTTGCGTTGTCTCCCCGTGCCTAACACAAATGAATGTGTTCTTCTGTAATGTAAATTGTGCTCATGCCATGTTGTCGAGTTTTCTCTGTATAATATTGCAAGGAAAAATAAAGTAGGGAAACTCGAGTTCACACACTACTGAACGCGCACTCTTAAGTGCATCAGCAGTGAACTGTGAATCGGAGCGTTTCACAGGCTTGTCACAGATAAGAAATGCTATCAAAAGGAAATCCTACAAAACAATATACTACTGGCCTGCAGCAATTCATACCTGGACAACGTCGGGACGGGCTGCTAGTAATATAATATATAGCAAACTTGAAACCTAGGCCCGAACATGTGGCCAAAATACTGTTTAACCAAACAAGTGATCTTAAAACTACATACTTGGAGGCATAGTTACAATAATTTGGCAATAGGACAGTGCCCAACGCCTTTATGGTCTGGTACTCCCGAGTCCCCTATTTGCCTTTTGTACCCTCAGCCCTTGTACGGACTGGGTCACCCTCTCTCCTTCAAGGCAATCAATCAAACCACACCAACTTTACTTTTTGGTTTAGGGGGTGTAACCCCCGGCCGTATTTATTACAACAATAAAACATTATTAATTATTATTATATACAATTACGCAGAAAGTCCGGATACATTGTTAGACAGATGATGTAACGTGGCTAACCTTAAACTCTAATACACATGACACTACTACCGTAAATCTAACAATGCATATATTCACTTTCTGCTGTCCCCTCTAGAGCCTATGGCAAGGTCAATGACTGGCAGCCTCTAGATCCCAGCAAACTACAAATTTCTCAGCCGGAGTAGGCTTCCGCAGGGGGTACAGCTTATCGGACAGATAATCTCCCCCGGGCACCCCCTACGTAGCTTCCTAGACCTGCTTGAGCCCTGCTGCTGGCTTCTGTGGGAGTGAGTCCTGATCCCCAAAAGACACCTCCCCAGGTTCTGGATCTGGGGTTAACCCTGGGAACTGAGATGGATTCTGGCCTAGTCAGAGTACCAACTCAAGCTGTTTTGATCTGTGATGGGGACATAATTATGTCCTCTACTGTGAGTCCCAATAACTTGGGCAAGTACAGACAAACTCCTTTAATTAATGACAAAGTGGCTCAGACCTAGAGGGACACATGTTCTAGTGTCACAATGGTGACGCCTGGCTTTGTGGACCCTGGACAGATCATACTAGGTTCTTAGTGTGCGGTGGCAAACTGTGTCGAAGGCGGCTGACAGGTCCAGGAGGATGAGGGCTGAGGTTTCGCCGTTGTCTAGTTGGCGCCTGATGCCGTCTGTGGTGGCGATGAGGGCTGTCTCGGTGCTATGATTTCATCTGAATCCGGACTGGGATGGGTCTAGGATGTTGTTGTCCTCCAGGTGGCGGGTCAGCTGTATGTTGGCAATTTTCTCAATGACCTTTGCCGGGAAGGGGAGCAGAGAAATGGGCCGGAGGTTCTTCAGGTCTTTGGGGTCCGCCTTGGGCTTCTTGAGGAGGGCGTTGATTTCGGCGTGCTTCCAGCTTTCCGGGAATGTCGCTGTGTCGAAGGAGAGGTTGATGACCTTCCGTTGTTGGGGTGCAATGGTAGCGTCAGCTTTGTTGAAAACGCGGTGTGTGCAGGGGTCTGATGGAGATCCTGAGTGGATGGAGTTCATAACCTTGCGTGTCTCGTCGTCATTGACGTGGGACCAGGAGGTCTGCTGGTTGGTGCAGGTGGTGTTCTGGGTGGGGTCTGTTACGGTCGGAGTGGTTGAGGTGTTAAAGCTGTTGTGGATGTCGGAGATCTTACGATGGAAGAAGGTGGCCAGTGAGACGTACAGATCTTGTGAGGGTGGGATGTCGTTGGTCTTGGCGCTGGGGTGGGAGTGTTCCCTTACTATGTTGAAGAGCTCTTTGCTGTCGTGTGTGTTGTTGTCCAGGCGGGCTTTGAAGGAAGATCTCCTGGCTGTTCTGATGAGGTGCCGGTGTCTGCGGATGGTGTCCTTGTGGCCTGTGTGGCTTTCTGGTGTGCGATCGTGGAGTCATTTCTTCTCCAGTTTCCGGCATGTGCGTTTGGAGGTTAGGAGTCCTTCGGTGAACCAGGCGGCTTTCTTGCTGGAGTGGTTGATGGAGGGTTTCTTGCACGGGGCGAGGGTGTTGGCTCAGTCGTCGATCAACTGTCTGAAGTTTCGGGCGGGGGTGTCTGTGTTGGTGAGGTCGGGGGGTGGGTTCTGGGCGAGGGTGGAGGTCAGCTGGTCTTCGGTGACTTTGCTCCAGCAGCGGCGAGGCAGCTGTCATGTGTGGTGGTGCGTGGTTGGTTTCTTGAAGGTGAAATGGATGCAGCGGTGGTCAGTCCAGTTGAGTTCAGTGGTGTGGTTGAACGTGATGTGGCTCTTGTGGAGAAGACGGGGTCGAGCGGGTGGTCGGCGGCGTGGGTTGGTTCGGTGACGAGTTGTCAGAGGCCGAGGTTGGCGAGGTTGTAGATCAGGGTGGCGGAGCTGGCATTGTTGTTCTCGAGGTGGTAGTTCACGTCTCCGAGGAGGATGTAGTCCGTGGAGGCGAAAGCGTGGGTGCTGTCGAGGTCGGCGATGGAGTCGCTGAGGAGGGTCCGGGCGGTCTGTAGACGAGTTTTCCTCTGAGGGTGGTGTTGGGGTCGGTGTGGATCCGGAAGTGAAGGTGTTCGGCGGAGTGGATGGAGTCGTCTGCGAGGGTGTGGTCCTGGAAGGTAGACTTGTGGATGATGGCTATTCCTCCTCCGATTCCGTTGGTGTGGTCTCTGCGGGAGATCCTGTAGCCGTCCAGTATAGCTATGGCGATGTCGGATGCCGAGGAGTCGTTCCACCAGGTCTCGGTCTGGAAGGCAACGTCTGGGGCGGAGGTGTCGAGCAGGTCCCAGAGCTCGATGGCGTGTTGAGCGGGTGTTGAGGAGTATGTAGCGGAGGTGGTTTGGTCCGGTCCTTGGAGGTTTGGTGGTTCTGTCATAGGTGAAGTTGCAAGTTTGGCAGGAGAAGGGTCTGTGGGTGCCTTTCGGGGTGGCCTGGAAGCAGTGGTGGTCTCAGCCGGTGTTGAGAGCGTGGAGGGTGTTGCCGTCGTATTGGAGTCTGGCATAGTTGCGGGTGCGGGGTCCAGGGGTTGTGGCACTGGGCCCGGTTCAGGCGCGGACGAGCACAGACGGGCTTGCCTTTGGCGCACCCGATGCGCTCTGCCTCCTTTTAAAGCGGGGAGGGAGGGAGGAGCAGCTGGGAGGCAGGAGCGGGGCTGTGAGGGACATCGTTGCCAGAACAAGACTTGGGACAAACTTATTCCTCACTTTCAGTGGCCTCATATGTCAGAAGATACCAAGAGTTTTGTCGCTCCTGTGTCACCTGCCAAGCCAGTGGCAAATCAGGTGGCACCACAAAGGCCCCCCTAATACCACTGCGCCTTGGTGCTGGTCAGCTGGGCAGGTATACCTCTCTTCTGGAAACGTGTTGTGTCACTGTAGCTCAAACAGGAGGTCAGTCAACTGACCCTTCAGGAGAGATAACCTTAAAACAGCAAAACATGATTTTGGAGTTTCTGTTGTTAGGACATGTAAAATTTAAATACACGTGTCCTACTTTTTAAATACCAGGAAGTGGACAGGGCCTGACTTATTGGTATTAAAAAGGAAGTTTAGATAGATTCATGCGCATATTAATGTATGCACTCAGTCATGTATAATTTGAACGTGAATGTGCTCTCAAAGTCCGTGATGTTAAGAATGTCCCTAGCCATACTGTGCAGCATGTTGCTATAAATAAAAATAAATTTAAAAAAGGAAGGTTAAGCCCTATCTAAAGCCTTATTGTGCCAGTTGATATGGCAGTTTAAAACTGCACTACAGGATGCTGTGGCAGACCCGAGACATGTTTTACAGTGCTACTTTAGTGGGTTGCACAATGAGTGCTGCAAACCGCTAGTTTTTAATTTACAGGCCCTGGGTACATGTAGCAACATTTACTAGGGGTTTGTACTTTAATTAAATGTGCCTATTGGATTTATTCCAATTTTACCCTATTTAAGAGATAGAACACAATCACTTTGCTTCTGGTTAGCATGGATAGGTGCACAGAGTCCTAATACCAACAACACTAGTTCAGGAAAAACAGAGGAGTGAAGGCAAAAGGTCTGGAGGAATATCACACCTTAGACGTTAGTCTTAACTCTTAGGCTTCCCAGTGGCAGTCTGCTTAGGTTCAGGAAAACTCATCTTTCTCATGCCTTTCAGAACACTCACTATGCTTAATCCAACTACTTTACCTGTGTGGTACTTAGCTTGGTGGTGTCTGAGGATGCCTTGTTACACGCCTTTTAGACATTGTGTGCATAACTACATATGAAAACTGGGTTAAATATGCTGGCGTAAATTTTCCTAAAATGACTAAAGAGCACTTACAGAAAGACTAAGAAGCATGGAGTTAGATGGACAGGGTACTGCATACTACTTTAATCTCCTATCAAAACTTAGCAGATGTCCTGTCCACCCTTATGTTGCGTTCATTGTCTGTAATGTATTGTAATATGATGGACAGAACATGTACCACTTTGTGGTGGAGGATGAGGTGACAAAAGGCCACAAGCAAAAAATAATGTGTACCTATTTACTGGAGTCAGCATGTACACAGTGGTAGTGATCTAATTCAGAGAGAAAAACAATCTTGGTTTTTGGTACATATTTTGTTGCGAATTAATAGAAATATTTTTAAAATTAGATGGACCAATTTGAAAGGCATTTTAGATAGCCATGTAATGGGCAGTGGAAGGTATGCATCCATGAACAGTCATTTACAGTCACATACCAACTAGTAATCTGACATCTCCATATCAGTCAGTTTCCCAGAACTTCACTTTTGTATGGTATAAGGTGAAGCAGGTTGCAAAAGAAAGGACTGGCTCAGATGTACCAATTTTCAACCATATTTTCTTACTGGGTGCAAGCTATGCATTGTCGATAGGTCTTACTTTTTGCGCTGATGCAGGAATGCCATCTGCAAAGTTCCAACCCTCAGTCTTGTAATCTCCTCCACAACAGATTAAGAAGAGGCTACTGCTTCTAAAGCAGCAAGACTTTCAATAAGGGCTAATTGAAATGTAAAAGAGGACGAGTGGGTGATCTGGACCATAAAACACAAATTTGAAAATCTTTTATCACGACAATTGTACAAAACAGCACCAAAGCAAGGAGATTCAAACTAGGAGATTTTAAAAAAGCCAAATGTTACCCACTTGTGATTTCCCTTTGATTCCCATTCAGATTGGAACTTTTTACTTAACTCCAGGGCAATGCAAAGTCAGAGAGCTATACATTTCCTAGGCAGGGTGTCTGTCTCCAATTCTCTCAAACTGCCCCTGTGATAGCACTTCTACTCAAAGCACAATGCACTTTATGCCATTTTGTAAGCTGCATTTATGTCTGTGTAAACGTTTCTTGGTCCCAATCTTGGCTGCTGCTAGTATTAGACAACAAAAGATAGGGCTACTTTTTTGCAACAGTTAAGTAGCTTGATCACCTGCATAGCGGTGGTTAACTATATTTGTTGTGCTCTGGTTGGTAGAAAAATATATGGGACATTTTAATGCTATTTATATCCTTTCTGTATCTTGGAATTTAAGAGTTATTTTGTATACAAATTATTTATGGACATTCTTATGAACATATATTTTATGTAAGGAAACGGGAACTTCCAGTTCTGATGCTAGTGTTTGCTCGCTGCTTTTTTCATATGTATTTAAAGTGAATGTATTTTTTTTATTTCTGGGCACTTTCATGACTATCCTAGCTGAATAAAGATTGATTTGATTGATTGACTCCAAAGTATACCGTTCGCCATCTTGTAAGCCATTGTACATATCTCTGAACAGCTGGATTCATGTATAAACATTTTTTAAATAAAAGCTCACATAAAGTTCCCATTCTGTCTTTTCACTAATTTCCAATGTGGAAGGGCAATCTGCAGGACTTATAGTGAAGATATACTGTCAGTCTGTAGATTTAGTCAGTGTGCCTCTTGCACAACATATTGAGCTTGATGCTGTACTGAGTTCCTTGCGTGGAACTTACTACCTAAACAATAGCTACCCTTAACAAAGAGTCCAAAACTCGTTAATGACTAGATTCTTCCCAGGACAATATTTGAATTTTGAACACCTTGTCATGGGCCCTGTTGCAATGCAGTATTTTTACAGAATCAAAATACAATCACTTGCCATGACCAGAATGAAGCTCGGTGTTTCCCAAGTACTAGGAGTACACCAATAAGACTGTACTGTTGGTGTATGCACTATTCCTTTAAGCAGAGTAAGGCCCTCAATTTTTCTCAACTGCTCAGTTGAAGTGGGGGGGTGCACAGGTTTGTCCGAGAATTAGCCAGAAAAGTGCCTCCATGATCTCTGGGACACTGTTCAGCCTGCACATCTGTTTAGTGAACAATGTCCTCAAAGAACATAATCCACAAAAAGATGGAAGCAGTAACTGGGCTCAGCTACAGACATTTTGACTTTACATTCAGAATATACAGTAAATAAGAGAATATGCAGCCAAAATCATTCAGGGAACTGTTAAATAAAAAAAATACAAATTATTAAGCTTATTCTGTACTCTTTGCAGGATCTACTTGCACTCCAGATTGAGCTACTATGACACTGTGTCTCGGCTGCACTGATTGTGCTTGCTAAGGGACATCACACCAATGATGGCCATTTTTTCTGAATATTTTTTTATTACATTTAATTCACCTCTAAGGTAGACCCTGATACTTTTAGAAAGTGGATATTTCTCTGCTCTTATTTATTTATTTACTCATTTGTATGGCACAACGAATCATCCCTAATGAGATCTCTCGGCGCCTGAGAGGAAACCCCCTACTGACAGTAAGAACCTATTAGAATAGCCAGGTCTTGAGCATTTTTTGAATAGGAAGAAGTTGGTACAGGCGTAGATCTCATTGGGTAGGTTGTTCCAGTGACTGGGGGCCTGATGAGGAAACGCACGCCCACCCATTTTGACCTTCCTTATTCACTACATGCAGAGCAGATTGCGATTACTGGATCTTAGCTGTTGTTCGGGTTGATAACGTTCGATTTTCTTCATCAGGTAGGCCGGCCCAGTCCCCTGGA
The DNA here is from genome assembly GCF_964261635.1 of Lissotriton helveticus. Classification (NCBI taxonomy): domain Eukaryota; kingdom Metazoa; phylum Chordata; class Amphibia; order Caudata; family Salamandridae; genus Lissotriton; species Lissotriton helveticus. Next base: position 498,625,399 of record NC_136059.1, read on the forward strand.
GAGACTTAAACACCAAACATAGCAGTTTGAAGATACCCCGTTTCCTGATAGGAAGCCAGTGTAGTTGGCACAGGAGAGGAACAGAGGGGGTCTGCGCTGGTTTATTGAGGGCAAGGCTGGCTGCCATATTTTGAACCACTTGTAGAATGAATACCAGGTCTTCCCTCACTCCAACCAGCAAGGAATTGGCTTAGTCCAGTCGACTAACTAAGAGCAACTGAATAAGAGCCTTTCTGGCATTAAACAGGATCCATGAGAAGATCTTTCTGAGCATCCACATGGTTCCAAAACATGTGCCTGACACAGTCTTTACCTGTTCTTCCATAGATAATTTGTTGTCAATTTTGATGCCCAAATTCTTGGCCCATCCTCTAGGAGCGGGAGCTTCTCCTAGTTCTGATGGCCACTAATCTGGAGTCCACAGGTCCTCAGCTTTACCAAACGGCAATATCTCTGTTTTGAAGGAGTTAAGTTGAAGGAAATTCCTCTTCATCCAGCTTGCTATACTAGTCATACAATTTCTAAACTTTAGTTTGGTTACTGCAGGATTATCCTCAGTCGAGACCATCACCTGCATGTCGCCTACATAAGATATGGTCTCAAACCCACAGTTCCTACTAATTGAGGCTAAGGGGGCCACATATATATGAAACAAGGTTGGGTGCAAGATAGAACCTTGTGGGACCCCCTTATCCACCAAAGTGGTTTGTGACCCAAAAGTGTCCAACTGGACACATTGTGTTCTGTCGGACAAATGGTTCTGAATCCATCTAAAGGCCAATCCTCTGACACCAATCTATCGAAGCCTGTCCAAGAGGATGCGACGAGAGATGGTGTCAAAGGCAACCGACAGATCGAGCCGCACTAACATGGCTCGGATATCCTTATCCAGAGACATTCTTAAGGTGTCAGTGACCGCCAACAATGCGACTTCAGTGCTATATGAAGCACGGAAACCCGACTGGGATATATTCAGTATGTTGTTCTGTTTCAAGTAGCAGGAAATATGCTGATTGACTAGTGTCTCCATGATCTTTGAGCAATAAGGAAGAAGAGAAATTGGCCTAAAATTCTGTAAATTAGTGGGGTCTGCTAGTGCCTTTTTGAGTAGGGGTTTGATACATACGTTTTTCCATTTACACGGAAACGTAGCTGGGGCTAGCGAGATGTTAAAGACTTCCGCAAGCACATCAGCTAGGACCGGGTTGAACTCAGACATTACAGCAGGTGGCACCTGGTCTAGTGGGAAACCAGATTTCATCTGAGTTAATAAAGCACTTACTTGTTCACCAGTGATGTTAGGAACAAAAACTGAAAGCTCGAGGGACAACGGTTTTCCAGAAGGGGGACTCTATCATGGTCTCCCTCTGCAGGCCCAAAGGCATGATAGATCACGTTGATTTTATTGGTAAAGTGGCTCCCTAGGTCATCACTTAGTTACTGGGTGGGTGGCGGGAGCGGATTGTTGGCCGTTGGGTTTGTGAACTCCTTTAGAATAGTAAAGAGCTCCCCAGAGGAGTTGTTTGCTTCCATAATGCCGGAGCCTAGATAGGATCGCCTAGCCTAGTTACAGCTATTTAGGTTGGCTCTATGAGCTACTCGATTGAGCGATTCCTCTTGCTCCGATTTGGATTTCCTCCATTTCCCTGTCTTCAGCCCTGTATAAAGCTTGTTCTCTCTTGAGGCTGTCTGAGTACCAGGGGGCAGGAGCTGCCCTATCCGGGATTTTTACCCTTTTTAGTGGTGCAATAGTGTCGAGGACTGTGGTTATAGAGGCCTTGAACCTTTCTAAGGCAGTATCACAGTTGTCGCAGTTCTAAAGTACGGAGGGTATAAGCCCGACAGAAAGTGGATCACCTTTTTCCATGATCTACGAAGGTCTTTATGAGTGAGCGGCGGGCCGGGCAGTTTCGTAAGTGGCCAGGAAAAGCTTAGCACCGAGTGGTCGGTCCAGTCTAACCTTTGGGGAGGTGCAGCTACTAGTTCCGGTATGTTGGTAAAGATAGTGTCCAACAAATGACCCACCACGTGTGTAGGACTGACGGTTCTTGAAAAGAGATCAAGAGATTCTATCGCTGACACCAAACAGGCAGACTTTGCGTTGAAGAGAACCTCCAAATGATGGTTGAAGTCCCCTACCAGAAGGGACTTATTTGTTTGTAGCGTATATGGGGCCAGCCTTTCTAGCAGTGGTGTACCAAACTCTCTCTTATTACCTCAGGGGTGTACACTAGAGCTCCCACCCACTCAATCACTTGGCCTCGCTGCACTCTGAAGATCAACAGCTCTAGATTGGGGGAGGATACAGTGTCCAGGATCCTAATATGATAAAGGGGATGCATGGCGATAGCCAGACCTCCACCCCTATTTCCTGATCTGTCCAGATGGATGACAGAATAGTTTGCTGGGAATGCCTTTGCTAATGCTGGCGTTGCTTCATTATTCAGCCAGGTCTCAGTAAAAAGGCAGATGTCTGGCTTAGCATCATGTAACAAGTGCCAGATTTCTGCCACATGTTTTGGGATAGATCTCACATTGAGATACATGCCCTGGAAGAGTACTACTTGCCCTGCCTCAGTCTACTTCTCTCTCCCGAAATTCTGCCCCTTACATGAACGATTGGAGATGAAGTGCGATTGTAGGCTACAGGAGGTTTGCTTATATTCGCCCAATGACCAGCCACAGTCTGAGCACTTCCCTGTCGGGATGGCATCTGCTACTTGTAGGTTGATTCTCCCCCCTGCACAGGATAAGACATGCCCAAGTTCTAGCAACCTCTCTCTAGGGTAGACCAACCTGGGTGTAGGAAGTCTCTGTGGGTAAGCAGGCAGCCAACAGCGTCCAAGCACGGACGGACACAGATGGGTCTGCTGCGTGGCCGGAAACGCAGTCGCTTTATACCTGGGAGGACCGACTACCAGAGCGCTAACTGCTGCAATGGCGCCACACGCATTTAAAAAAACTAATGGGCAGTCTCTCTGCACTCAATCAATTGAACTAACCGATTGCGGTGGACCGGAGAGCTGCCAGAAATGCGCGTTAGCTCAGGTAAGGATCAGCACCCCCTACAGTTCAGTTTAAAACAAAGTATTTCTTAACCCCTTCACAGCTGGGCAAATTCCCCTGCTGTGCTTGGGGGCGGGGGGCGTGCACAGCACCCCCGTGCTCATGACGAGGTCAGCTCGTCATGAGCCATGGTGGTCGTGTGCTCATGACGAGCTGAGCTCGTCATGACCACACCCGTTTCTTTAGAACGCTCGCACAGCAGGGTAATTTGCCCAGCATGTGAGCCTTCTAAAGGTCATGACGAGCTCATCTCCTCATGAGCACACGAGCACCGTGGCTCATGACGAGCTGAACTCGTCATGAGACTTGAAGGGGTTAAAAACATTCAATCAAAAAACTAATGGCAGGAGATTCATATGATAAAGTGCTTCCTTCTCTGCTGCGCGGCCGGAAACGCAGTCGGTTTATACCTGGGAGGGCGGACAACTAGATTGCTAACCGCTACAATGGCGCTCCATGCGTTTAAATAAACTAATGGGCGGTCTCTATCCACTCAGTCAATCAAACTAACCAATTACGATGGACCGGAGAGCTGCCAGAAATGCGCTTTGGCTCAGGAAAGGATCAGCGCCCCATACAGTTCAGTTTAAAACAAAGTATTTCTTAAAAACATTCAACCAAAAAAGAAATATCAGGAGGTTCATAAAATAAAGCGCTTCCTTCTCCGCTGCGCAGCCGGAAATGCAGTCGTTTTATACCTGGGAGGGCTGACCACAAGAACTCTAACCGCTACAATGGCACCCCACGCGTTTAAAGAAACTAAAGGGCGGTCTCTCTCCACTCAATTGAACAAACCGAATGCGGTGGACTGGAGAGCTGCCAGAATTGCGTGTTAGCTCAGGTAAGGATCAGCACCCCATACAGTTCAGTTTAAAACAAAGTATTTCCTAAAAACATTCAATCATAAAACAAATGGCAGGAGATTCATATGATAAAGTGCTTCCTTCTCTCCAGCGCGGCTGGAAACGCAGTCGTTTTATACCTGGGAGGGCTGACCACTAGTGCGCTAACAGCTACAATGGTGCCAGGCGCGTTAAAGAAACTAATGGGCGGTCTCTGTCCACTCAATCAATCGAGCTAACCCATTGCAGTGGACGGGAGAGCTGCCAGAAATGCCCGTTAGCTCAGGGAAGGATCAGCGCCCCATGCAGTTCAGTTTAAAACAAAGTATTTCTTAAAAACATTCAATCAAAAAACGAATGGCAGGAGATTCATATGATAAAGTGCTTCCTTCCCTACAGTTCTATGTGCCAGCAGCCTGTCTCCAATACATGTCTGGGGTGAGAGAAAACTGCAATTTGTGCATATCCTCTAGACAGTCACAGACACAGAAAGGCTAGGTGTGCCTGAGTACTCATCTGCATTCTGATGGCTATTCCTGGGCAGCAAGGGAGGGGGAAGCTGACACTTACACCTGAATAGTGTCCTGTCCCCACACAAAGAGCTGATTACCTCCTGCAGCTAGGCTGGAACCAGTGAGGGGAGTAAAGGGCATCTGTGTGCTTCAAAGACCTTTCTTTGAAGTCACCCACTTTTCAAAGGCACAATTGGGTGTGACTACTGAGTGTCTGACCCCACCAAATTAGACACATCTAGACTTGTAACTGGACTCTGTCAGAAGAACTGCTGTGCTGCATCAAGGACTGACACACTGCTGGACTGCTGATCTGAAATTGTGCTTTTCTGCTGTGTTGCCCAAATTCCTTCTGCTCTCTGACCCTGATGAGGGAGAGGTGGACTGTCAACCAATGTGATCGCAAAGGGATTGTTGGCTTGTCTCATGTTGCCTGAGACTCAGGGCTATAAAGTCTGTGCCCCTGCTCCTGTGCCTGGTTCACTGAAAGTGGACTCAGATACTTGTACAAGAGAAATCGATGCATCTCCAGTCTGCTTCGAGCAGTTCCGGTACATCAACCCTGTTATGGGAGTAGAATCAGGTCATTGCACTGGGAACCAACTCATCACCTCCAGAAGCCAAAGCATCCAAAGTGTGCACCGCTGCCGCAGTAGTGTGGAGAGATCAACGCATTCCTGTGAATGTGCAGAGAAACCCAGTTCTTCATATTGGAATCAACGCCTCTCGGCTTAGGTGCTTTATCTTCGGAACCGAAGGATCGAACCACTGCAGTATCGACATAAATGCATTGCTCGACTGCACCCCACATCTCGCTGTTGCAACACAGATCAAGATACTCTGGGACTTATCTACAAGCCCTTTGCACCACCCTTATGTCACTTTTCCCATGTTAAAAATGACGCAAAACTGCTGCAAGGGGATTGTAAATCTGCCCCTCTGTTCTCCGGGCCTGCATGGCTCCTGTATCCATCCAAGGCTCCATTATGGTTGGCCTGAACTGTTGATTTTCCCCAGGTCCAGTGCAACCAGATAAACCCAATTGGCGCTAATTGCTTCTAAACCATGGGATTCTGATTTTTCTTTAAAAATTCATAACTAGACTTCTACTTAATGGATTTTTGTCATTTTGGTCTTCATTAATTAAACACAATATTGTCTATTCTTCTAAACCAGCGTGGAGTCTGTTTGTGGTGTTTTCATTGTGTTATTGTGTGTGTGTTGCACAAATACTTTAATCATTGCCTCTTTAGATAAGCCTGAATGCTCTGTGCAAAACTACCAGAGGGTCAAAACAGGTTATCATTTAGTGTTTATCTGACTTATCCTGACTAGGATCGTGGTTCCTGCTCAGACAGGGTGCATATCTCTGCCAAGCAGAAACCCAGGAGGATATTTACAACTGAAGTGGCGAAGTGAGGCGAGCTGTCATGGCTTAACGCCTCACTCTGCCACTTCAGAAATGGAAGGCTGCTCCATATTTACGAGAATATGGTGCAGCCTTGCATTTCCCCCTCCACTGGCTCTACACTTAGCAGTGTAGCACCAACACAGGCTCACTTACACCATAGTGCAAGGGTGTCTGTGTGCAGGGGAAAGATTATTTATGTACAGGAAGGTACCCATTCCTGTACAAAAACAAGATTTAAATGCCACGTTGACACTTCTATGTGTGCTGCTTACTGCAGCACACTTGGAAGTCACAAAATGTCATTTTTTTAAAAGATTGTTTATGTGCAGGAAGTGGGACCTTCCTGTACATGAATAATCCAAGACTTTTTGCTTTTTCCATGTGTGCTGTAAAATGCAGCACACCTGGAAAAAGAAAAAACGAGGAGAAATAAAGCATTGCTCCTCGTTTCGCCAACTTAAAACCAGGTATTCCCTGGTCATAATTTAGGCGCTGTCTCCTATTTACGCTGCCCTTGTAAATAGGGAGCACCATCAAAATCAATGGGTGTTGCGGTGGAATGGCCACCACAACACCCAGCATAGCGTGAAAGGGTGCTTTATTTACAAGGCAGCGTTAAGCCATGTTAAGTGGCTCAATGCTGCCTTGTAAATAAGGCATGGCCCTTATCCCCACAACAACATCACTTAAAGTGACATTGAGATGGCAATAGGGGCTTGTAAATATGCCCCCCAATGTCTAACAAGTACCCTTTACCAAACATAGCAGAAATCGTTAGCATGTGTTCAGTGGCTAGCATGTTTTCTAAGCTAGTGTTTCTCAAACATGAATTTACCTTGAAAGAATAAAACACAAGAGGTAAAACAGGAACAGTTGACTTAATTAACAGCTTTGTCCGGGAATACAGTTACAAAAGCATGTCTGAAGACTGTCTCAAAGTACAATCAATCTGAGCGAGGTTTTTTAAATTTCTTTGGGCATCATAAAATGTTTCCATTGATCCTTGTCTTTGCAGTCATAAATAGGATCCCTGATACCAAATGCAGGTAAACCTCGACCTTGTGTGAACACAGTGGGGCCAGTGGGTAATGTGTCCGGATGCCCGGCCTGCGGCGCGTGATCACTACATGTACTGTGTGCGCTGTGTCCTGATTGACTATGTGTTCCTAACTTCATGTGGCATCTGAATAATGGTGTTTTGGGGAATGTGCGCATCCCACAGGGCATGTGTGCTTAATTGGGGCCAATAAGCCCAGACCATTGTGATGTCGCTGCACCTATCTGTGAGATTGATCCGACATTCCTGTCTGCGCCTTTGTCTGTCGGCTATTTGACACCTCACCTGTGACCTATCATTCAGTAACCTCAGGCCTAGGTCTCATAGCCTGCCTGACCATGTATTTCTGAGTGGGGGTTGATGGAGAGTTCATGTTGTGTGAATTTGATAATAGAGATTATTAGATTTGGGGGTCTCTAGTTGGCACAGGTAGGTACTTGTGATGAATAGGGACCCTTGCCTCTAGTCAGGGTAAGGGGGTACACTCCTAAAATAACCCCTGCTCACCCCATTGGTAGCTTGGCAAAATCAGACCGGCTTGTCTTAGAGGCAGTGTGTAAAGCATTTGTGCCCACATACAGTAATCAAGTGACAACACTACAGATGGACACCACACAGTTGTATGTTAAAAAAAAGTATTCTTTATCTAGACTTAACACAAGACCACAAACGACAAAAGTCGACAATACTATACTTAAAATGGTAGTTTTAGCTTAGTTCTGTTCAGTTCAGTTAGCTGCAGCGGCGATGCGGCGGCAACAGCCTCGGAGGCGACACTCTTCTCAGACATTGCGAGAGGCTTCAGCACAATGCAACAACTACAGCGGCAACATCCAAGATGTGACGGCAGCAGCTCCGATGGTGGCGAGCTTCTCCGTGGATGCGAGGTGCTTTTCTTGATGTGGGGCAATACAACAGCTATAGCGGCGACAACCACGATGCAACGGCAGCAGCAGCGACACGCTTCTTCCTCGTTGCGAGACACTTCTCTCGATGTGGTGCAATACGACAGCTACTGCGGCGACATCCACGATGCGACGGCAGCAGCGACGATGGTGACACGCGTCCTCTTTGTTGCAAGATGCTTCTCTCAATGAGGTCTTTATCAAAAGGAGGGAGGGCGATCAATAGATCAACGGACACTATTTACCACTTGTGAGAGTGGAAGGTCCAGTTACAGCATGTGTCCGTGAATGGTCTTCACTAACAAAGCGGGGGGCTGAACTGTTCCTGCAAGGAGTGGGAAGAATAGAGGAAGACTAAGAAGGACTAAGCAAAGACTGACGTGACCAGAGGTGTAAATGTAACACCTGTGGGCATCCCTTTTGTCGGATGTATTTGCCTCACACACCCCGAAGAATGTCATGCTTCATCATCGGCGGTTGCTCCTCGTCGGGGGGGCGGTGCATCGGGGTTAAGCCTTCAGACTTGGCTCAATCTGCCCGTGTCCGCGTGGGATCACCTACCCATCTCCGCCGAGCCCGATGTACTGACCCGCCGACCACTCATGTGGCACTTAGCCCTTAACCCTTAGGCATAGGACTTTCCATTGAGGTAAAAAATATACCCACACCACACCAGCTCCTTGTGACACGCAGTCCCTCAGAAGGCCCCAAAACAGCAGCAGGCACTTCCAAAGAACCATGGGGAGCTGGGGTTTGAAGTCTATTGTCCCTGAGACTTCAGCAGAAGGCAAGATTTGTTCCAAACCCCTGGAGATCCTTCACAAGTTGATACTAAAGCACACAAAGTTCTTTCTCCTTTCTTTGGCAGTCAGGTAACCACTGCAGACGAATCCACCAAGCAGCATTTCAGCTTAGGGATAGTCTCACCTCAATCACTTCAGGTTCCTCTCCCCAGTAATGGTGTCTTCTTGTAGTCCAAAAGTGATCTATTTCTTGGGATCAGGGTCCCAATACTTATACCTCACAATCCTTTGTCCTCTGGGGACAGAGGGACCTTTGCCCAGTCCAAACCAGTTTTGGAGCACTCTGTTAACATGACTCCTGCTTTCCTTTCACAGTGCAGAGCAGAAACATCAGACGTCCCACATGAGGTGGAGCCAGCATTGTGGAGGGGAAGCACATCCCTGGAGCACTGTGTTGACATGATTCCTTCTCTCCTTTCACAGTGCAGGGCAGAGACATCAGACGCACCACAGGGGGTGGAGCCAGCACTTTGGGGGGCAGGCACAGTCCTATTCAGGTCCCAGGTGCAACTCCTCCCTCCCATCTAGATCAGATCTCTCTATTCACCACTGGGCTGACTCATCCTGTCTCTTGGAATCCCCCAGCCCTGTCACTCAAACTCCAGACAAGGAATACACAACTTAGCAGAGGCTGGCTTGGAAAGTTAGACAAGAAAATACCTACTTTATGAAAGGGGTATTTTCAAACACAGAATGTTAAAAACCAACTTTACTAAAAGATGTATTTCATCTTTCTGAATTCAGGCATACTAAACTCAAATTTCTACCATGTTCCCTGAGTCGGTTAGGATTATAAAATGTATTAATCTAACTGCCCATTCTGGCCTATGGAGAACAGGTAGCCTTACAATAGTGAAAAACAAAAACGGCTGTAATTCACTATTAGGACATGCCAAACACACCAGGGCATGTCCTACCTTATACTTACAATGCACCCTGCCGTTGGGCCTACCATAGGGGTGCCTGATATGAAGAAAATCGAAGGTTTAGGGACTAGCAAGTGGGCGCACTTGCCCAGTCAACATGGCAGTTACAGATTGCACACAGGTTCTGCAATGGCAGACCTTAGAAATATTTTATAAGGCTGCTTCTGTGGGTGGCACAACCTGCTGCAAGCCCACCAGCAGCATTTCGATTTACAAGCCCTGGGCACACTCAGTGCACAGTACTAGGGTCTGACAGGTAAACCAAACAAGGAAATCATGGAATCACTAATTCATACATCAATTTACAATAAGGAGAGCATATGCACGTTAGCACCGATCACGAGTGGTAAAGTGCCCAGAGTCATAAAACCAACAAAAACAGGTCAGACAAAATACAGGAGGAAGGCAAAAAGTTCAGGGATGACCCTGCAAAAAGGGCCAAGTCCAACACAGATGCAATTTCATTTTGACATATGAGTGTATCATTATTAACATTATCATTGACTTTTTCAATATTAGTATTCCCCCCTCTAGTTTCATTTTCAACTACAAAATCCAAACCATTCTCTATGACAGTCACATTATTGGGGAGTTGTTGTTCATCAGTTTTGACCATTACTACTTTACTAATCACTTGCATTATAACCGGAGGACTGTGTTTTTACAGCAGGAACCCCTAATTTGCAGGAAACTAAACAAAAAGAATAGCAGTTAAAAAAACAGGAAGCAATGACTTGTATAGTCCAGACAGCCACCTGGAGAGCAAGAAGAACCAACTTGTGAACCATTCCTGCTCAGGGCACCTCCCGCCTCATGTATTTCTCTTTGTAAGTGGTGCAGTGCTGGGATGCACGAGTCAGAGTCCCATTGTCCATATCATTGCCTGGGAAGACGTGCAGTAGGATGCACAGATGTTAGCACACACCCCTCCCTCCATTGCGGTCATTAAGTCTAATACGTATCAATGTTGCATCACGATGACCTGGATAGTTCTCAGTTCTTCCTTGTTTGAATTAAGGCTGACCTCAGGGCTGGTCATCATCTTGAGCAATTCCTACCTGGTTATTTGCAACCAGTGGGTGTTCTCTTTCATATGTAAGGAGAAGAAGGGTATGGTCCGTCCTGCTGATACTTGTGCATATGAGAACACTCTTGATTCTTCTGCAATTTACTTATACTGAGCCCAGCCAAAATAATCAGTGGCTCTTTCTTCACAAGCCTGATTCAATGGAGTTGGGTTCCTCCTTAGTGTGTGGTTATGCAAATCTGTTAGTTCTTCTCCGGAAATTACCAGGGTTGGGGTGTGTATGGTGTTGAGGGAGCAGAGGCCATGCCATCCAGGGACAGCATAGGCAAACTTGCCAAATTGCCAGCAGGTATCCATCAGCTTGGAGGTTCTCCATTCCATGTCCAGGATGTGCATTATTGTGCCACAATTTTTATTTGTGCCCAGTGGAATTATTCCTGTGCCTGTGAAATGCAAGAAATACAGTGCAAGTTTCCATACAATTAATGGTTGCCCCTTCTGTCTAGCCATGTGTATCCAACCACCTCGGTATCCCAGATTTCCTGGTAAGGGGTATCTAATATTTTGTTAAATTCTCTGGTCCAAGACTCCTTTCACTTCATATCATTGAGATGGATGGCCCTGCACTGGAACTCCAAGTGTGGAGTCCATTTGTTATTAAAGAAGACTGCCCCAGATATGCTAAGGGCCACCCCGGGACCACAGAGGGAAGCAGGGGTGGAAGTGTTTGTGTACTGGTTTGATGGCTTTGCTACCTCCAAGAATCTCTTTTCTGGGAAGTATCAGTGCCAAACAGTATCCTCCCCTATGGAGCCCCTCCTGAACCTTCTATCAAGCTCAGTTTGAATCTTGCTAGGCTCTGTTAAAAGGTATAGTGTTGTTGTATTGAACTCATATTGGGTCAGCTTCACTACTACTCTCTGGGATTTTACCCCCTTGGGATGTATTTTGGCCCTAATCCGACATAGGTATAGGTGGAGAAGGCATTTTGCTTTTTTGGAGGCTACCTCTTAGGACAAGTAAAGTCTATATGCACTTACTGCGTGTGGTATCAGAGAACAGACGTAACATGATCTAGCTGATGTCTTTGAGCCCCTGGCAGTCATGTGCTGACAACATGTGTTGTGTAAGAGAGCGCTGTGTTATGCATGAGGGATGCTAGGGATGGGTGCAATGTAATTGTAATTGATATGGGCATGTCCCCTATGTAAGGGCTATAAAGATTCCTGGGTGCACTCCATTTAACTAGGTAGGTCTTTGGTGATGAATGCATGTGCCAACACCGATAGTACACAGAGGGTACATGGAAAAGCTATGCATTGCTTATTGCACATTGCAGGTTGTGGGATGAATCCAGGGGAGTTATCTGTAGTCCTCTGGTAATTGGGAGTTTCTTAAGTTTAAAGGTTTGAGACGAAAAGTTAACGGTATAGTTTTTAGTTCTCAATTCAAACACTGTGGCCACCGAAAAGGTGGTGCACTTGGACATTCCAGTGCATTATTGCATCTGTTATCGTCAATTTATTTCTTCAGGGCTCCAGTACTCTTCTTTAGGGGTATGTTCTTCACACTCCATTCACACAATTTTAGTGAGGCACCAGTAGTTATTTATGTTTGATGGTTTACTTTAAAGAGTGGGTAGCACATCAGTTTTGCATGATTTGTTAGGCCTCTCCGTACCTAACTGGGTGTCAAGGATGCAGAAGGATTTTTACAGGGTGATTTTGTGAAAATTAGGATAGTATCAATTTTAGCTAGGGTTCTATGGGTGTCACCAGCCCTTCTCTTCTAATGTGTGCATGGGTGTGCTATCAGTGCTGGTGGTGTCTTTTAACCTACATGTGCACAGGATTATGTGTAATGAGCAAGGTGTGTTGCTGTTTGAGCACTGTTGGTGCTTGCAATGTAGCCTGAGGTCATGTGTGTACACCTCAAGGCCCTGGTATGTGGTATGCAACATGACCTTTGTGGTGCCAGGTGCCCTGGACAAACCCTTTTTCTAGAGACTTCTTTTTGGAGTGATTTAGGCTACTGTTTCTTGGTTCTTTGGACACCTTCATAGATCTCATGTGATATGTTGTCTCAATGTTGATGAAACTTTGGCGATCGGAAATCTGTTATGTGGCCCCATGTACCTCGGCTCTTGTTGTTTTGTGGGGTTTAGGGTTGGGCTTACAGCTTTCTCAAGATGGTGTATGTAAGGCCTTGTGTGTTGGCTGATTGCTAGGCCTGACAATGGAGTGAACATTTTCTGCATTCTACTCTTACTCAGAGCTGTGACGGACTTCACGGACACCCTTCCTCCAGGCAACCCTCTTCCTCAGACCATGTCCTTTCCAGGGTAATTGGACCTGCAGTTCTTGGCAGTGACTACTAACTTTTAACTTCCCGGCAAGCTTTGCTCATTATTTTGAAGAGGCATGATCCCCTGAACAAGGCTTTGGATATTTTGGCAAAATTTGAGGGAAAGGAAGAAAGAAACATTGCTGCATGGAAAATCATAGAGTCAAGAACTTGTCAGAACTTGCCGAATGATGACTATGGACTGGTACAGTTGTTGCTCCGGTGAACCTTCTCTCCTGACTAACTTAGTGCCATATGGTGCTTTGCAACCTGACAGATCTTGTGCTTGGTGTTGAGGTTATAGGGTCTTCACTATCCCAAGTGCACGGCAAACATAGCTCCAGACTCTGGAGGAGTGCTTCTTCTTGGAACTAGAAAGGGGGCCTCCATTTGGCTGGAAGCTGGTAGTTTTTGGGGGCACTTTTGGGACCAAGTGCCATGGAGAAACTTTGGTCCTGGGCTAGATGCCTGAGAATGGGGACATTGCAATTTGGTGATCGGAACTCTTCCCAATTGGATTTGGCTATGGTTACCTGGGTGTCTGTTTTTAAGGACCCCCTTGTCAACTGCCCTCTTCCTGGGGTGTGGCCAGCCAGCACCGTCCTGGGGGATCATCAACAGAGTGGGGCCTAGACTCCTGCAGAGCTCTGGCAGAGCCCTGAATGGAAGATTCTAGTGAGTATACATAACTATTTGACAAAGCACATACAGCAGTCCTAAATTCCTAAAAGCAATGAAAGGCTTGAATTCTTAATATTGTCTCCTTGGTCCTTCTTTTGACTTTTTGTACAGCAAACTTTGAGGTATAGGTGAAATGGGTGATATGCATTGGGGGTCTTAGCTTACTTCACATTTGGGTTCTGCGTTTGGGTGAAGGCATTGCCTCCCCAGACAGTTACCCCTTCTTGCCGCTGTTGTGGGCCCAGTCCATGTTGGTCTGGGTTTCCTGGATGCTGCTACTGTTGCCACATTTTTTTCCAACTACGTGATCCTTGTTGTGACGGTGCAGTGGTTGACTGACCTCCCAGCAGCTAAGTTTAGGGTGCATTCAAGTTTCCTTAGCCTTGATTTTGTGGATGGAGATTTTGCAGGGACCTGCCCTGGTTCATTGACCTCTGTGCATGGTACACTTTTAGTTGTCATCTGGCTGCCATCTGGCCCATTCTGTGACAATAGCAACATTCCTTAAGGTCTGTGTGCTGCCAACCATCCTGTACTCTGTCATTCCAGCTATGTTGAAATCCTCAGGGGTTTTGCCATGGAGCCCCTATTAAGACTGGTGCCAGATAAATGCTCACAGCCAACACAGCTCCCTTGAGGGTGGTCTTTTCAATTTGTGTTGGACCAACTTAGCGGTGTCTCTCAGGGCTTGCTCCTATTTTTCCCTATCCTTCTCTTGTGATAGTCCAATATGTGGGCCTATATCTCCTGCCAGGGGTTTGTATCTAGACCCATTGTGCTGTTCAATCTGCTTTGTAACTGGGTGGGCAGCCTTTTTTTGAAGAATGTGACTTGCGGACCCGTATCAATCCATGGCTGTTCTGTCTCTTGTACCCATTGTTCCCTCATCCTATTGTTAAAATCGGTTATGGTTTCCCCAGATATCATAGTCTCCGCCAATAACCCTCCTACATCAGGGAAATCAGGGAACATTTCCCTTGGGGCCATCCACATTTGGTGCCTTTACAAATTGAATGTGGACCCATTATGCTTGTTGTTTGTCTGCGTGATTGTTGGAATGCAAGCTCGGGCGAACACTGTGTTAGTTTAATCTCTGATAAGACTACCTAGCAGCATTTTTACATCACCTATCACTAGGATTATTCCTGTGGTGTTCTTCTAAAAACATGATATTCATTCCCCTGCTCCATGCAACAATGGCAGCCATTCGGTTCCTAGCCCTTCTTAATCCATCTGATCCCACTGCACATAGATGGTCCCCGAAGTGCCCTTCTGCATTTTGGTTTTGTGGATAGCTCCACTGGTTTCTAACTAAAGTGTGTCCCCAACTTCCTAGGCAATCCTGCATGTAGGGGAAGTTATACTTGGGTTCTCCCCCTCCATGCCAGATGCAGTCTTCTACTAGGGTCATGTCCTCTGGTTCAAAGGATCCCTCCTCTAGCCAAGGTCTACTGTGCTGGTCCTTTCCCTTAGTCCAGCAAGCTAGTAGGTGGCTGAATGACCACATGAATATCTTGCCTTCCTCTTGGGCCACTATCTCTCTTGGGGTCAGTCTATCTGTTCCGTGCATTCAGAAGGCGCAGCAGATGTCTGTGTCGCTGCTCTCCTCGTATGCACGCAAAATCACACTGTCTCCTGTTGACTCCTTTTTGCTAGGGCCTAGCAACGGGGTTCTCTGCGCCATTAATATTTCAGAAGGAAGGTCTGCCATCCAGCCCCCATTAGCCTTGAATCAATGGATTATTTTATTCTTCAGGCACAGGAAGTCCTCCGGTACTTGTTGCGAAAAAGTAGACATTTTCTTTAACACTAATACATAAGGAGCACATTCAAGGGGAAGAGTTGGGGATAGGCATGCCTAGATTCTGAAATGGTTGGTACTTCACTAGATATGCCCTTCCTGGTAAGGGCAACTTGGTCCGGTTGTGGAGCAGGCCTTTTATCAAGCTTGCATGCACTTGAGGTGATTGGGAATGCATTTAAAGAGGTTGGTAGATGCGTGGGGGAACTGCTACTAGAGGTTTGGATCATAGTGGGTTGGATTGACACTACCCACCCTCGCTCCTGCACTATAAAGAGATTGAGGAGTTATTTGGCAGCATGAAGGAAGACAGGAGGGAGGTCAAAGCCAGTAGCTTGGCCTAAATACCTTCCAATCAGGAAGACAGGGAGTCAAAACTGCTTGAGATGTGATTCAATAAAGACACTTTAAGATTGTTGACAAAATTCCCCAGAGACCTGTGAAAATCAGCTGAGTCTATCATATCTTTACCATTCACTGGTGATATAGGGGTTATACGGGGGTGTTTCTGCTTAGAACCCACAGCAGCCCTTTTCTTTTTGCCTGCTCAACCCCCAGTGATTCCACTATCCACACCTGTGCTTATTTCATCCACAGAGGGAACAACCATAGTGGTCTCATACTAAGGGGCTCCACTGGAGTAGTGGTTTTAATATTAATCAATTCACTGTCTTGAGTAGCAATAACTGGTATCAAAGGATCTCCTGGTGTTGATGAAAGTGAGAGGTGGTGTTCCACTAGCTCAGTTTCCTTGGAGAACACTACTACAGCACATTGTAAAAAGCCATCCAAAGTAGTTACGTTGCTCCCAGGAGGGGCTACTACGGCTGCTGCAGCCTTACATTTTCCTATTCAGGTGAGGTGTAGAAAAAAGGAGGCAGAAAGATATGCAAAGGAATTGGAAAGCAAAGTGCCCATGGACTACACAGAGTCAAAGTCCTTTGATCAACCACTGTGGGTAGGGTAGGGCTAAAGCAAAAAGTGAGGGACAATATATTGAGGCAATGGGAGTGGCCCTGAATTGCCTCTTCCTTTCAGTGATGGGCAGCGGATGGGCCCAACCTTGGCCCAGACATTGTCCGCGCAGCGGGAATAGGGGTTGCGCTTTAAAGCTTTAAAGCACAATGGTGTCCTGCTGCCTACACCACTGATGGCGCCTCCAGGCGCTTTTGGTTCTGGGACCTGGAGTCTCCCACATAAATTACAGTGTCGTCATCCCGTGCAGTGTGAGTATGGGTTATAATTTGTGGCGTGATGGTGCCCTGCCCCACTGATGGTGCCTGCAGGTGCTAAGGGTTCTTGGACCTAGAGTCCAAACAGAAACAGCAGTCCCCTTCCAATTAATTCCGGTGTCTGCTTACCTTCCTTTCTGTGCCGATGTGAAGCCACCTGGGCAGGGTCCCTTCCTTCAGCTGCGGTCAGGTCCAAGGTACCTGTCACTCCTATCAGGCTTGCTAAAATGTTGCTCGAATATGAATTTACCGTATGAAGAGGCGTTTAGCAAAACAGGTACCGTTGTTTTAATTAAACACCTCAACTGGGAGTACAGTTACAGAAGCGATCAGAGGACTGTCTCAAAGTAAAATTGATCTAATCGAGGTTTTATGCATTTCTTTGGGTAAATGTAAATGTAAATGTACATGTATTTATATAGCGCAAATCACCGACACGGTATCTAAGCGCTTGCTTAGGGAACCCGTCCTGGTATTCCCCTGTGAGATACCCCGGCAGGGTAACCACAAGGTGAAAGCCAGGCATCCCGCCGCGAGGGGCCATAGTGGAGATTAAGCAAGCTATTGCCCAGAGTCGCAGAGTGTGACCCCGTGAGTCAGGTAGGCACCGGAGCGAGAATTATCGAGTCCGTGGAATTTTAGAGCCCGAGACCCACCGAGGCGGGGAATCGAACCCTGGTCCATGGCCGATCTCAGCTTCCGGGTCTGCCGCCTCTAACCACTGAGCCACACTTCTCCATGGGTATCATAAAATGTTTACATCAATCATTTTTTGATAAAGAATGCAGGCCTTGTCTTTACTGTCATAAATAAGGCCTTTGATAACAAATGGAGGTGGGCATCAACCTTGCGTGGACAGAATGGGGGCCAGTGGGTAACGTGTCCAGACGTCGGGCATAAGGGGCGCATGATCACAATTTGTACAGTGTATGTTGCGCCCTGATTGGCTCTGTGCTCCTAAATTCATGTGGATTCTGACTTTATGGTGTTTTGGGGAATTTGTGCACCTCTACGGCCATGTGTGCTTCATTGGGGAATATCTCCCTAGACCATAGTGATATCCCTGAGCCTATCTCTGAGATTGATCTGAAATTGATGTTCACACACTTGTCTGTTGGCTACATGCCACCTCACCTGTGACTCAGTAACCTCAGGCCTAGGTCTCAGAGCCTGCCTGACCACAGATTTTTGAGTTGAGGTTGACAACGAGTGAATTTGATAACAAAGATGCGATTTCATTCTTATATATGAAGATATGATTATTAATATTATCATTGATTTTCAAGTTTAACACTAGACCTGACTTTAGCGTGCCATCACATCCATCAGCATGGTGAATGTAATCAGTGGTTAGTTTGTGAAAATAGAAGTACCAGCGCTCTCATCAGTAAGCAGCTTGCACTAGCACATTGCTCTTATTGACGCCACCATTACCAGGACAAACTACCAAACATGAAACACTACAATTGGGGAGAGTATGCGACATAACAGCCTGAGCTACTGACTTTGAAGCTGGGGAACCATATTTCAGTCTCGGGGTAGGCTCAACATCCTGTGATTCTGAGCAAATTACTTAATTTCCCATTGCCTATACAAATTAATGTGTCCTTAACTGGTGCTCATGAAAAGTGCTCCAATACCTTTGGGGTGAGTTTGCACTATAAACTACAGTATAGACGATTAAGTGCTGGTGCCGAGCACTAGAAACCACTGGATCAAATTAAGCACTGAATATAATACAGCTTGAAGTGTTTGGAATTGTTTGCGTTCCCTTTGGGTTAATAGTGGCTGTTTTAATAATTCAATGTATAATCAATTATCTATTTTGTGAAATAGATGGACTACATTTCTTTCAAGTTGACATCTTTTGTTTTTGCAATTCATTAGTAGAGCTTGAGAGGTTAAGAAAATATATTATCATTTTAAGAGAGAAGGGTTTGATTGTGAAAGATAATAACATGAAATGTGCCAATAAGATATAATTAATTAGGCGATTTATATAACAAGGGATGGAGTCAGCACTAAAAGGAGTAGGCTTAGATTATTAAGAGGAGGCTTAGGCTGCAGAAAGAAGCAGGTATCCTGGCTTTTTAACCCTTCCACTGCTAGGCTTCCCTTCCCCCCTGCTAATACTTTATTGGCTATATGGGGTAGTTCGCTATAAGGCCCTTGTTACATTTTGTCCACATAAGGTATCCTCCAAAAAATTTGTGTCCAACATCATGGGGATTTCAAAGGTACCCAGGGATTGTGGATTCCCCTGGAGGGGACTCAGAAATTAGCTACAATTCAGCTAAATCTTTCTTTTTGGGGGGAAAATGGGGGAAAAGCGCTGCAGAAGAAAGCGTCTTTTGTTTTTACCTGCACATGGTATCAACAAAGGGTTTGTGGTGCTGAAATCACCATCTTCCCAGCTTTCAGGGACAGGCAGACTTTTGTCAGAAAACCAACATTTTCTACACAGTTTTGGCATTTTACTGGGACATGCCCTATTTTTCCTACTTTTTGTGCTTTCAACCTCCTTACAGTTAGTGGTAGAAATAGGTGTGAAAGCAATAATGGATCCCGGAAAGATGTACATTTCTGAAAAGTAGACAACATTCTGAATTGACCAAGGGGTTATTTGTTTAGATCCTTCATAGAAATTAACAGTTGAAAGTAAGAAATATTGAAAATATTTTGAAAGAAGGAAATATTTATGCTAACGTTTTCACCTGTAAATTCTTCGAAGTATGACATATTTTTAAAAGCAATATACCGGTACATCCTCCGGACCCTTCTGGTTGTGTGGATGTATAGGACTTGTAGGTTCACCAAGAACCTGAAGTACCTTAAGCCAATAACTGAGCTGCGTCATGAAATGATTTTTCATTGTGTACGGGGTAAATAGCAATTGATTTGGTAAAATATTAAGAGTGAAAAGTAGCTATCGAGGAAACCTATGTAGTTCTTTACTGAAACCAGACTGAACAAGGCTTCGGACTCTGGTGTAGTCCGAGCCCTGCCACCTAACTATTCAATAAGCAGACAGGATCGTCTGATGGGGCGGGGGGGAGGGGTTGCAATCATTCATAGAAGTATATTTGGATGTCGGACTTCTAGCAGTCCTTTATTAGACTGCGAGAGTTTGTCATTTGCCATCTCTTTCTCCCCCACATGCTCGTTCTCGGGGATCTTGGTATATCGCCCACCAGGAGCACATAATAATTTCTGCAACAACCTTCATGATAAGATCACAGATGCTATTATTGCTGCCCCTAATTTTTCCATCTTGGGCGATTTTAACATCCACCTCGACGAGCCAGAGATTTCCCCATCGCGGGACCTTATGGAAGGGCTTGGTACATTACAGCTCACTCAAATCGTAGCTGGTCCTACTCACACTGCTGACCATTTGATCGACCACTTTTTTCCAACCTCGACAATATTCGTTGGGAACAGTCACTCTTTGTTCCTTGGTCAGATCATGCTCTGTTATCATATCTGTGGTCACCCCCTGACCAAAATCACCCAGTCAGATTAACGACGAAGCTGAGCCGGATCTGGTCTAGACTTTCGCTGGATGACTGGGTTGCCCACCTGTCAATATCCCCGCCTCCCCCCTGTGATTGCCCTGTCACGGCCAACTCAGCTTTTAATAGTTGGTTAGATGCCTCACTTGATCTTACTCTTCCCAAATCAGAAGTTTTCTACCGCATTGGATCCAATAAAAAACCCTGGTACTCTTGCGAATTAAAACAACTTAAGCAGAGTTGCAAGCTGTCTGAAAGAAGCTGGGGAAAAGATTTTTCCGGTGACAGCAAAGCTAAATACAGACTGGCAGTACGAACATATAAAAACCAAATAAAAGTTGCACAAGCCTCTTATTACCAGGGTAAAATTGAGGCTGCTGTCAACTCACCTAGGGAAATTTTTAAAATGTTCAAATCTTTGGTGACCCCCCCAGCCCTCTTTACACATCATCGGATCCCCAGAAACGCTGCAATGAGCTTGCAAATTTCCTTGCCTCTAAGGTGGCAACTATCTATGCCTCGTTCCATTGAAGAGAAATCAACTCTCCGGCAGAACCCCCTGCACTACCTATTATGCTGGAGTCTTTTCCTTTGCTTGACCTAGCCACAGTCGAAGGACTTTTGGGGAACCTCAAATCCGGCTCCCCCTCTGATGTCGCACCCCCATCTGTTCTTAAGTTGGCCTCTGCAACTGTCGCACCAGTCATTAGGGATGTCCTCAACTCTTCATTGTCAGCGGGCATAGTTACCCCTCTATGGAAGCAGGCTAAAGTCAAGGCACTTCTAAAAAAGGCCAGTTTAGACCCTGACGACCAGTCAAATTATCGGCCCATATCTTTGCTACCTGGGCTAGGTAAGATTGCAGAGAAACATGTAAACTCTGTATTATCCTCGTTTATTGAGTCCAACGAAGTCTTGCATCCCACCCAGACGGGTTTTAGAAGTAGGCAGGGCACCGAGACCGCCTTGGTGGCCATGGTCGAGGAGGCGAGAAAGATTGTTGACTCGGGAGGCTGTGCTGCAGTGGTCCTGCTGAACCTCAGCGCAGCCTTCGACACGGTCAACCATCTGCTAATGACCCAGCGCCTAAGGGAGGTAGGAGTCACAGGGACTGCCCTTAAATGGTTCAGTTCCTTTCTTACTGACAGAACCTTCGCAGTGTTTGAGGATATAGCAACCTCTAGACAGATCCCCCTGCAATATGGCGTTCCCCAGGGTTCAATTCAGTCAGTGGTACCTAAGGTAAGTACCAACTCCTCGAGCACAACCTTTAACTGAGAAATTCACTCTTTAAACCAAAGTTGCATAGAAACGTTGTCCATGTTTAATTCACATGTCTTAAATCATGTCCATTATCCAATCTCATTCAAATGAATAATATGTTCAATCCAATTGTTGCATTTAGATATTTTCCCAATTTCCCTCCCGATGCATTTCGGACCTCAGTCCTTCGTCAGGGGAATCCTAAAAAGGCAAAGACATCGTCTAAGCATCGCACCCCGGGGTTCAAGTAAC
The DNA here is from genome assembly GCF_964261635.1 of Lissotriton helveticus. Lineage (NCBI taxonomy): Eukaryota > Metazoa > Chordata > Amphibia > Caudata > Salamandridae > Lissotriton > Lissotriton helveticus. The sequence goes on from NC_136059.1 coordinate 498,647,032, forward strand.
CAATTTACAATGAAATTATTTTACAATGAAATTATAACAGTGAACTAAAGTGCTCAGCCCATACTAAATCATTGCGCAGTTGCCGTTGTGCTGAAGCGTGCTTTTAACGTAATCACCGTGTTTGTTCAAAGTAACTATGAAAATATAATCATCGAGTTCATGATATGCTATCCAGTTCCAAAGCGCCCAGTGCTCAATAAACGGTGCTCATGTCCGACTCATTCATATACAATCGCGTGCTCTGTGCCTAATATTTTAAACCGCATTCCTAGATCGAAAAGTGAAATAGCAAATTCAAACTTACAGGAAAAAGGTGTAGTGAGAGCCCGCGTCCCACTCGTGTGCTCGCCGGCGTCTACCAACTGAATTCAAACGTGAACACAAACATAAATAAGGGGTGATCAAGTGCATGCAAACCCGAGGGTCTGTGGCGGCCATCTTGTAGTGGTGTAAAAATCTCCCAAAATGTTCGTAAATCAATAAGAAAAACGTCATGTGATATGAATGAATTGTCAAATAAACCTCATTGTATGAACAAATAATATTGATCAAAGCTTGAACGGCAATTGATAATTAAATAGAAACAGATGCTTAACATAAAAATGACATTCAAAATACAGTGAAGGCAAGTATTAGTGTCCATGGTGATGTATTACAGGTAACATGTAAATTCCATCCGATCATTGAGACCGGATGGTTTCATGGATTGAAGGAACTTAATCCAGTGATTCTCACGCTGTAGTAAAAACTCATTGTTGTCTCTGCCTTCCCGTTTATTAACCACTTCTACAGCAGCAAATCGCAGTTGACTGATGTTATGTCGATTGTCTTTGAAGTGTACAGCAAGGTTGGATTTCAGGTTCACTGTTCTTATGTTGCTTTTGTGCTCGTTTATCCTCAGTTTTAGTTTTCTTGAAGTTTTGCCAGTATAAACCAAGCCACACGGGCATTTGATGATATATATCACATTCTCAGTGTCACATGTTGCATTTAGTTTAAGTCTGATATTTGTGCCCTTCAGAGGGTGTTTCAGTATAGGACCTTTTATCATGTTATTACAATTCTTACAATTAAAGCAAGGCTGGTTTCCTTTGAAGATAGTTTGCTCATGTTGCCCAGGATGTTTGATGATTTCTTTCAAGTTTCTACCTCTTTTGTAGGCGAATAATGGCTGTTGATTGAAAATACCATTAAAGTCTTGTTCTCCACTAATGATCGGCCAATGTCGCAAAATTGAGGCCTTGTATGCCTTGGATGCTTCTGAAAACTTGGATACCACCACTGGTCTTTTGGTGTCCCCTTTGGCTTTTGTCATTAATGTGTCTTGTCGTGTAAGATTATCACATCGTTCCTTAGCTTTGATCAAAATGTTCTCTGGATATCCTCTTTGCTCAAAACGTTCCAACATTTGTTGTGCTTGTAATTCATATTCAGATTCATTGGATACGATCCTTTTAACCCGAAGAAGTTGTGAGAAAGGGAGGTGATTCTTTAATGGTCTCTGATGGTAAGAATTATAATGCAAAATGTTGTTTTTATCCGTTTCCTTTCTATACAGATTGGTTTCCAGATGGTCCCCAACCCGTATCACTCTGACATCCAGGAATGTGATAGTTGACTGGTTCACTTCATGCGTGAACTGGATACGGTCATTGATGTTGTTCAAGTTTGTTAATGCTGATGATAATGATTCCTGATCTCCATGCCATAAGACGAAAATATCGTCTATATACCTCAGAAACATTTTGGCATGTTGTATCCACTGCGTCTGGTTCAAAATGTGGTTGTTTTCAAAGTATTGCATGAATGCGTTAGCGTACACAGGTGCCGCACAGTTGCCCATGGATGTCCCAGACAGCTGTGCGTACAGCTGGTCACTCCAAGAAAAGTAGCTTTGGTATAACGTAAAATGCATCAGCTGCATGATGAAAATTTGAAAATCTTCGGCCAAATCTGAGTGAAGCAAAATATTTTCCACTGCTTCCATCCCCAAGTCATGGGGAATGCTCGTATAAAGGGATTTTACATCTATGGAACATAGCCAGATGTTGTCACTTTCCTCAAACATGATTTCCTTGATCTTTAACAAAAAATCTGTAGTGTCTTTAACGTATGTACAAGACTGCTGTATTAGAGGCTGTAAGTATCGATCAATGAACTTGCCTGTATTCTCATGTATACTCCCACGAGTCGAGACAATTGGCCTGAATGGTGGTAATGTTAAGCTCTTATGAACTTTCGGAAGCATGTACATGCTAGGAGTACGTGGATTGGTGGTGGTCAAAAACTTCCTGGTTTTAGAATTTATAGTTCCATTTTCCTCAGCCATTGACAATATGTTCATCAGTACCTCATTATACTGAGTGGTAGGATTAGACAGCAGGAGGCCATAGGTGTTAGTGTCTGCAAGATGCTCTTGAACTTGTTCGTTGTAAAACGTAGTATCCATTAGGACTAGTGCCCCTCCCTTATCTGCAGTCTGATAAGTAATGTCTTCCTTCTTTGCCAAATTATTCAATGTGGAATATTCCTTACTAGTTAGATTCAAGTGTTTCTTCTTCCTAGTAAAGTTGATGCTGCTGATATCATTTTTAACCAATTTCTCAAAAGTGTCTAAAGACTTATGACTGACTGGTGCCATGAAGGTGCTCCTTGCTCTTAATCCTTTCAATTGGTCAGTGCGTTCACCCTCTGGTGGTGGCATCACATTTTCAAAGAAGTGCCTTAATCGCAAATTGCGCATAAATTTGAACAAACTGATTTCCAATTCTAACTCATTGGTATGACTAGTAGGGATAAACGAGGTGCCTTTTTGTAGTACTTTGATTTCCTGATCAGATAACGTATAGGAGGAAATGTTTATCACGAGGTTGTTTTCTTTGTTTTCTCTACTCTCTTGTTCAGAGTTGAACTCCTCATGTCTCTCCCCGTCTCTCTTTCCTTTTCTTTTGGCCTGGCTCCTCCTGGGTCGTCATCAGAAGAAAGAGACGACCCAGGAGGAGCCAGGCCAAAAGAAAAGGAAAGAGAGACGGGGAGAGACATGAGGAGTTCAACTCTGAACAAGAGAGTAGAGAAAACAAAGAAAACAACCTTGTGATAAACATTTCCTCCTATACGTTATCTGATCAGGAAATCAAAGTACTACAAAAAGGCACCTCGTTTATCCCTACTAGTCATACCAATGAGTTAGAATTGGAAATCAGTTTGTTCAAATTTATGCGCAATTTGCGATTAAGGCACTTCTTTGAAAATGTGATGCCACCACCAGAGGGTGAACGCCCTGGCCAATTGAAAGGATTAAGAGCAAGGAGCACCTTCATGGCACCAGTCAGTCATAAGTCTTTAGACACTTTTGAGAAATTGGTAAAAAATGATATCAGCAGCATCAACTTTACTAGGAAGAAGAAACACTTGAATCTAACTAGTAAGGAATATTCCACATTGAATAATTTGGCAAAGAAGGAAGACATTACTTATCAGACTGCAGATAAGGGAGGGGCACTAGTCCTAATGGATACTACGTTTTACAACGAACAAGTTCAAGAGCATCTTGCAGACACTAACACCTATGGCCTCCTGCTGTCTAATCCTACCACTCAGTATAATGAGGTACTGATGAACATATTGTCAATGGCTGAGGAAAATGGAACTATAAATTCTAAAACCAGGAAGTTTTTGACCACCACCAATCCACGTACTCCTAGCATGTACATGCTTCCGAAAGTTCATAAGAGCTTAACATTACCACCATTCAGGCCAATTGTCTCGACTCGTGGGAGTATACATGAGAATACAGGCAAGTTCATTGATCGATACTTACAGCCTCTAATACAGCAGTCTTGTACATACGTTAAAGACACTACAGATTTTTTGTTAAAGATCAAGGAAATCATGTTTGAGGAAAGTGACAACATCTGGCTATGTTCCATAGATGTAAAATCCCTTTATACGAGCATTCCCCATGACTTGGGGATGGAAGCAGTGGAAAATATTTTGCTTCACTCAGATTTGGCCGAAGATTTTCAAATTTTCATCATGCAGCTGATGCATTTTACGTTATACCAAAGCTACTTTTCTTGGAGTGACCAGCTGTACGCACAGCTGTCTGGGGCATCCATGGGCAACTGTGCGGCACCTGTGTACGCTAACGCATTCATGCAATACTTTGAAAACAACCACATTTTGAACCAGACCCAGTGGATACAACATGCCAAAATGTTTCTGAGGTATATAGACGATATTTTCGTCTTATGGCATGGAGATCAGGAATCATTATCATCAGCATTAACAAACTTGAACAACATCAATGACCGTATCCAGTTCACGCATGAAGTGAACCAGTCAACTATCACATTCCTGGATGTCAGAGTGATACGGGTTGGGGACCATCTGGAAACCAATCTGTATAGAAAGGAAACGGATAAAAACAACATTTTGCATTATAATTCTTACCATCAGAGACCATTAAAGAATCACCTCCCTTTCTCACAACTTCTTCGGGTTAAAAGGATCGTATCCAATGAATCTGAATATGAATTACAAGCACAACAAATGTTGGAACGTTTTGAGCAAAGAGGATATCCAGAGAACATTTTGATCAAAGCTAAGGAACGATGTGATAATCTTACACGACAAGACACATTAATGACAAAAGCCAAAGGGGACACCAAAAGACCAGTGGTGGTATCCAAGTTTTCAGAAGCATCCAAGGCATACAAGGCCTCAATTTTGCGACATTGGCCGATCATTAGTGGAGAACAAGACTTTAATGGTATTTTCAATCAACAGCCATTATTCGCCTACAAAAGAGGTAGAAACTTGAAAGAAATCATCAAACATCCTGGGCAACATGAGCAAACTATCTTCAAAGGAAACCAGCCTTGCTTTAATTGTAAGAATTGTAATAACATGATAAAAGGTCCTATACTGAAACACCCTCTGAAGGGCACAAATATCAGACTTAAACTAAATGCAACATGTGACACTGAGAATGTGATATATATCATCAAATGCCCGTGTGGCTTGGTTTATACTGGCAAAACTTCAAGAAAACTAAAACTGAGGATAAACGAGCACAAAAGCAACATAAGAACAGTGAACCTGAAATCCAACCTTGCTGTACACTTCAAAGACAATCGACATAACATCAGTCAACTGCGATTTGCTGCTGTAGAAGTGGTTAATAAACGGGAAGGCAGAGACAACAATGAGTTTTTACTACAGCGTGAGAATCACTGGATTAAGTTCCTTCAATCCATGAAACCATCCGGTCTCAATGATCGGATGGAATTTACATGTTACCTGTAATACATCACCATGGACACTAATACTTGCCTTCACTGTATTTTGAATGTCATTTTTATGTTAAGCATCTGTTTCTATTTAATTATCAATTGCCGTTCAAGCTTTGATCAATATTATTTGTTTATACAATGAGGTTTATTTGACAATTCATTCATATCACATGACGTTTTTCTTATTGATTTACGAACATTTTGGGAGATTTTTACACCACTACAAGATGGCCGCCACAGACCCTCGGGTTTGCATGCACTTGATCACCCCTTATTTATGTTTGTGTTCACGTTTGAATTCAGTTGGTAGACGCCGGCGAGCACACGAGTGGGACGCGGGCTCTCACTACACCTTTTTCCTGTAAGTTTGAATTTGCTATTTCACTTTTCGATCTAGGAATGCGGTTTAAAATATTAGGCACAGAGCACGCGATTGTATATGAATGAGTCGGACATGAGCACCGTTTATTGAGCACTGGGCGCTTTGGAACTGGATAGCATATCATGAACTCGATGATTATATTTTCATAGTTACTTTGAAGAAACACGGTGATTACGTTAAAAGCACGCTTCAGCACAACGGCAACTGCGCAATGATTTAGTATGGGCTGAGCACTTTAGTTCACTGTTATAATTTCATTGTAAAATAATTTCATTGTAAATTGGTTACTTGAACCCCGGGGTGCGATGCTTAGACGATGTCTTTGCCTTTTTAGGATTCCCCTGACGAAGGACTGAGGTCCGAAATGCATCGGGAGGGAAATTGTGAAAATATCTAAATGCAACAATTGGATTGAACATATTATTCATTTGAATGAGATTGGATAATGGACATGATTTAAGACATGTGAATTAAACATGGACAACGTTTCTATGCAACTTTGGTTTAAAGAGTGAATTTCTCAGTTAAAGGTTGTGCTCGAGGAGTTGGTACTTACCTTAGGTACCACTGACTGAATTGGATTACTACACCTCTTCGTCAGGGGGTGATATCCTTGAAGCACACCACAACCGTCCAGGTTGATACAAAGAGGTGTGCGTGACCCATACCACATTTTGTATTCTGACCCTGACCAGGGCCACTGCACCCCAAATCAAACTTTTGAACTATGGCCTCTCTAGTATATGATGACATTGCGGCACTAACCGATTTGAAAGCAGACACCTTTGCTTTTAATACTGATGACATCGACAAAATCTACGCTTTAATCCCCGAGGTGGCAAGTCCTCAAGGTCCCACTAGGAACAAAGAGAACTGTTTGAAGCAACTTCTTTATTTCACACGAAAAGAAATCAGTCAAAGGCTTCACGCCAGCACCTTAATACGCTACCACCGCGCACAGCGGATACCCAGGGGCCTCCGCATCCCGCTAAAGCCACTCCTATGCAGGAACAGCTCCAAATTTGTGGAAAGATGGTACGCCATCTTAAATAAATGCTCCTTAGACTTAATTTTGTTAATCGTTGATGAATTATCACGAGCACTGGAAGAATTAAACAAGGAGATACAGCAATGTAAACAGGAACTAAGTGACATGTTATCCGCTGAGGAATGGTCAAAGATATTGGATGATATTACTATCCAAATGGATAAGCATACCCGAGAAATTAATGAGCGAAAGATACAGAAGTATCGAAGAGATACTATTGATTATAAGTTAGGGGAGGTGTACTCCTGGGCGGAGGTATACGCCAGGAGAAGGCAGAACAGATCACCAAGAGATCAGACCAATACAACAGAGACTTCATCTTCAGAGGAGGAACCTCGTGGTGACCGAAGACGAGCAGATACGAGTAAACCTACAACCAGCACCGAATCATCAATCCCCTCTGCGGTTCCTTTTTTAGGCGAGGGATCAGAAGAAAGAGACGACCCAGGAGGAGCCAGGCCAAAAGAAAAGGAAAGAGAGACGGGGAGAGACATGAGGAGTTCAACTCTGAACAAGAGAGTAGAGAAAACAAAGAAAACAACCTCGTGATAAACATTTCCTCCTATACGTTATCTGATCAGGAAATCAAAGTACTACAAAAAGGCACCTCGTTTATCCCTACTAGTCATACCAATGAGTTAGAATTGGAAATCAGTTTGTTCAAATTTATGCGCAATTTGCGATTAAGGCACTTCTTTCAAAATGTGATGCCACCACCAGAGGGTGAACGCACTGACCAATTGAAAGGATTAAGAGCAAGGAGCACCTTCATGGCACCAGTCAGTCATAAGTCTTTAGACACTTTTGAGAAATTGGTTAAAAATGATATCAGCAGCATCAACTTTACTAGGAAGAAGAAACACTTGAATCTAACTAGTAAGGAATATTCCACATTGAATAATTTGGCAAAGAAGGAAGACATTACTTATCAGACTGCAGATAAGGGAGGGGCACTAGTCCTAATGGATACTACGTTTTACAACGAACAAGTTCAAGAGCATCTTGCAGACACTAACACCTATGGCCTCCTGCTGTCTAATCCTACCACTCAGTATAATGAGGTACTGATGAACATATTGTCAATGGCTGAGGAAAATGGAACTATAAATTCTAAAACCAGGAAGTTTTTGACCACCACCAATCCACGTACTCCTAGCATGTACATGCTTCCGAAAGTTCATAAGAGCTTAACATTACCACCATTCAGGCCAATTGTCTCGACTCGTGGGAGTATACATGAGAATACAGGCAAGTTCATTGATCGATACTTACAGCCTCTAATACAGCAGTCTTGTACATACGTTAAAGACACTACAGATTTTTTGTTAAAGATCAAGGAAATCATGTTTGAGGAAAGTGACAACATCTGGCTATGTTCCATAGATGTAAAATCCCTTTATACGAGCATTCCCCATGACTTGGGGATGGAAGCAGTGGAAAATATTTTGCTTCACTCAGATTTGGCCGAAGATTTTCAAATTTTCATCATGCAGCTGATTCATTTTACGTTATACCAAAGCTACTTTTCTTGGAGTGACCAGCTGTACGCACAGCTGTCTGGGACATCCATGGGCAACTGTGCGGCACCTGTGTACGCTAACGCATTCATGCAATACTTTGAAAACAACCACATTTTGAACCAGACGCCGTGGATACAACATGCCAAAATGTTTCTGAGGTATATAGACGATATTTTCGTCTTATGGCATGGAGATCAGGAATCATTATCATCAGCATTAACAAACTTGAACAACATCAATGACCGTATCCAGTTCACGCATGAAGTGAACCAGTCAACTATCACATTCCTGGATGTCAGAGTGATACGGGTTGGGGACCATCTGGAAACCAATCTGTATAGAAAGGAAACGGATAAAAACAACATTTTGCATTATAATTCTTACCATCAGAGACCATTAAAGAATCACCTCCCTTTCTCACAACTTCTTCGGGTTAAAAGGATCCTATCCAATGAATCGGAATATGAATTACAAGCACAACAAATGTTGGAACGTTTTGAGCAAAGAGGATATCCAGAGAACATTTTGATCAAAGCTAAGGAACGATGTGATAATCTTACACGACAAGACACATTAATGACAAAAGCCAAAGGGGACACCAAAAGACCAGTGGTGGTATCCAAGTTTTCAGAAGCATCCAAGGCATACAAGGCCTCAATTTTGCGACATTGGCCGATCATTAGTGGAGAACAAGACTTTGATGGTATTTTCAATCAACAGCCATTATTCGCCTACAAAAGAGGTAGAAACTTGAAAGAAATCATCAAACATCCTGGGCAACATGAGCAAACTATCTTCAAAGGAAACCAGCCTTGCTTTAATTGTAAGAATTGTAATAACATGATAAAAGGTCCTATACTGAAACACCCTCTGAAGGGCACAAATATCAGACTTAAACTAAATGCAACATGTGACACTGAGAATGTGATATATATCATCAAATGCCCGTGTGGCTTGGTTTATACTGGCAAAACTTCAAGAAAACTAAAACTGAGGATAAACGAGCACAAAAGCAACATAAGAACAGTGAACCTGAAATCCAACCTTGCTGTACACTTCAAAGACAATCGACATAACATCAGTCAACTGCGATTTGCTGCTGTAGAAGTGGTTAATAAACGGGAAGGCAGAGACAACAATGAGTTTTTACTACAGCGTGAGAATCACTGGATTAAGTTCCTTCAATCCATGAAACCATCCGGTCTCAATGATCGGATGGAATTTACATGTTACCTGTAATACATCACCATGGACACTAATACTTGCCTTCACTGTATTTTGAATGTCATTTTTATGTTAAGCATCTGTTTCTATTTAATTATCAATTGCCGTTCAAGCTTTGATCAATATTATTTGTTCATACAATGAGGTTTATTTGACAATTCATTCATATCACATGACGTTTTTCTTATTGATTTACGAACATTTTGGGAGATTTTTACACCACTACAAGATGGCCGCCACAGACCCTCGGGTTTGCATGCACTTGATCACCCCTTATTTATGTTTGTGTTCACGTTTGAATTCAGTTGGTAGACGCCGGCGAGCACACGAGTGGGACGCGGGCTCTCACTACACCTTTTTCCTGTAAGTTTGAATTTGCTATTTCACTTTTCGATCTAGGAATGCGGTTTAAAATATTAGGCACAGAGCACGCGATTGTATATGAATGAGTCGGACATGAGCACCGTTTATTGAGCACTGGGCGCTTTGGAACTGGATAGCATATCATGAACTCGATGATTATATTTTCATAGTTACTTTGAACAAACACGGTGATTACGTTAAAAGCACGCTTCAGCACAACGGCAACTGCGCAATGATTTAGTATGGGCTGAGCACTTTAGTTCACTGTTATAATTTCATTGTAAAATAATTTCATTGTAAATTGGTTACTTGAACCCCGGGGTGCGATGCTTAGACGATGTCTTTGCCTTTTTAGGATTCCCCTGACGAAGGACTGAGGTCCGAAATGCATCGGGAGGGAAATTGTGAAAATATCTAAATGCAACAATTGGATTGAACATATTATTCATTTGAATGAGATTGGATAATGGACATGATTTAAGACATGTGAATTAAACATGGACAACGTTTCTATGCAACTTTGGTTTAAAGAGTGAATTTCTCAGTTAAAGGTTGTGCTCGAGGAGTTGGTACTTACCTTAGGTACCACTGACTGAATTGGATTACTACACCTCTTCGTCAGGGGGTGATATCCTTGAAGCACACCACAACCGTCCAGGTTGATACAAAGAGGTGTGCGTGACCCATACCACATTTTGTATTCTGACCCTGACCAGGGCCACTGCACCCCAAATCAAACTTTTGAACTATGGCCTCTCTAGTATATGATGACATTGCGGCACTAACCGATTTGAAAGCAGACACCTTTGCTTTTAATACTGATGACATCGACAAAATCTACGCTTTAATCCCCGAGGTGGCAAGTCCTCAAGGTCCCACTAGGAACAAAGAGAACTGTTTGAAGCAACTTCTTTATTTCACACGAAAAGAAATCAGTCAAAGGCTTCACGCCAGCACCTTAATACGCTACCACCGCGCACAGCGGATACCCAGGGGCCTCCGCATCCCGCTAAAGCCACTCCTATGCAGGAACAGCTCCAAATTTGTGGAAAGATGGTACGCCATCTTAAATAAATGCTCCTTAGACTTAATTTTGTTAATCGTTGAAGAATTATCACGAGCACTGGAAGAATTAAACAAGGAGATACAGCAATGTAAACAGGAACTAAGTGACATGTTATCCGCTGAGGAATGGTCAAAGATATTGGATGATATTACTATCCAAATGGATAAGCATACCCGAGAAATTAATGAGCGAAAGATACAGAAGTATCGAAGAGATACTATTGATTATAAGTTAGGGGAGGTGTACTCCTGGGCGGAGGTATACGCCAGGAGAAGGCAGAACAGATCACCAAGAGATCAGACCAATACAACAGAGACTTCATCTTCAGAGGAGGAACCTCGTGGTGACCGAAGACGAGCAGATACGAGTAAACCTACAACCAGCACCGAATCATCAATCCCCTCTGCGGTTCCTTTTTTAGGCGAGGGATCAGAAGAAAGAGACGACCCAGGAGGAGCCAGGCCAAAAGAAAAGGAAAGAGAGACGGGGAGAGACATGAGGAGTTCAACTCTGAACAAGAGAGTAGAGAAAACAAAGAAAACAACCTCGTGATAAACATTTCCTCCTATACGTTATCTGATCAGGAAATCAAAGTACTACAAAAAGGCACCTCGTTTATCCCTACTAGTCATACCAATGAGTTAGAATTGGAAATCAGTTTGTTCAAATTTATGCGCAATTTGCGATTAAGGCACTTCTTTCAAAATGTGATGCCACCACCAGAGGGTGAACGCACTGACCAATTGAAAGGATTAAGAGCAAGGAGCACCTTCATGGCACCAGTCAGTCATAAGTCTTTAGACACTTTTGAGAAATTGGTTAAAAATGATATCAGCAGCATCAACTTTACTAGGAAGAAGAAACACTTGAATCTAACTAGTAAGGAATATTCCACATTGAATAATTTGGCAAAGAAGGAAGACATTACTTATCAGACTGCAGATAAGGGAGGGGCACTAGTCCTAATGGATACTACGTTTTACAACGAACAAGTTCAAGAGCATCTTGCAGACACTAACACCTATGGCCTCCTGCTGTCTAATCCTACCACTCAGTATAATGAGGTACTGATGAACATATTGTCAATGGCTGAGGAAAATGGAACTATAAATTCTAAAACCAGGAAGTTTTTGACCACCACCAATCCACGTACTCCTAGCATGTACATGCTTCCGAAAGTTCATAAGAGCTTAACATTACCACCATTCAGGCCAATTGTCTCGACTCGTGGGAGTATACATGAGAATACAGGCAAGTTCATTGATCGATACTTACAGCCTCTAATACAGCAGTCTTGTACATACGTTAAAGACACTACAGATTTTTTGTTAAAGATCAAGGAAATCATGTTTGAGGAAAGTGACAACATCTGGCTATGTTCCATAGATGTAAAATCCCTTTATACGAGCATTCCCCATGACTTGGGGATGGAAGCAGTGGAAAATATTTTGCTTCACTCAGATTTGGCCGAAGATTTTCAAATTTTCATCATGCAGCTGATTCATTTTACGTTATACCAAAGCTACTTTTCTTGGAGTGACCAGCTGTACGCACAGCTGTCTGGGACATCCATGGGCAACTGTGCGGCACCTGTGTACGCTAACGCATTCATGCAATACTTTGAAAACAACCACATTTTGAACCAGACGCCGTGGATACAACATGCCAAAATGTTTCTGAGGTATATAGACGATATTTTCGTCTTATGGCATGGAGATCAGGAATCATTATCATCAGCATTAACAAACTTGAACAACATCAATGACCGTATCCAGTTCACGCATGAAGTGAACCAGTCAACTATCACATTCCTGGATGTCAGAGTGATACAGGTTGGGGACCATCTGGAAACCAATCTGTATAGAAAGGAAACGGATAAAAACAACATTTTGCATTATAATTCTTACCATCAGAGACCATTAAAGAATCACCTCCCTTTCTCACAACTTCTTCGGGTTAAAAGGATCCTATCCAATGAATCTGAATATGAATTACAAGCACAACAAATGTTGGAACGTTTTGAGCAAAGAGGATATCCAGAGAACATTTTGATCAAAGCTAAGGAACGATGTGATAATCTTACACGACAAGACACATTAATGACAAAAGCCAAAGGGGACACCAAAAGACCAGTGGTGGTATCCAAGTTTTCAGAAGCATCCAAGGCATACAAGGCCTCAATTTTGCGACATTGGCCGATCATTAGTGGAGAACAAGACTTTGATGGTATTTTCAATCAACAGCCATTATTCGCCTACAAAAGAGGTAGAAACTTGAAAGAAATCATCAAACATCCTGGGCAACATGAGCAAACTATCTTCAAAGGAAACCAGCCTTGCTTTAATTGTAAGAATTGTAATAACATGATAAAAGGTCCTATACTGAAACACCCTCTGAAGGGCACAAATATCAGACTTAAACTAAATGCAACATGTGACACTGAGAATGTGATATATATCATCAAATGCCCGTGTGGCTTGGTTTATACTGGCAAAACTTCAAGAAAACTAAAACTGAGGATAAACGAGCACAAAAGCAACATAAGAACAGTGAACCTGAAATCCAACCTTGCTGTACACTTCAAAGACAATCGACATAACATCAGTCAACTGCGATTTGCTGCTGTAGAAGTGGTTAATAAACGGGAAGGCAGAGACAACAATGAGTTTTTACTACAGCGTGAGAATCACTGGATTAAGTTCCTTCAATCCATGAAACCATCCGGTCTCAATGATCGGATGGAATTTACATGTTACCTGTAATACATCACCATGGACACTAATACTTGCCTTCACTGTATTTTGAATGTCATTTTTATGTTAAGCATCTGTTTCTATTTAATTATCAATTGCCGTTCAAGCTTTGATCAATATTATTTGTTCATACAATGAGGTTTATTTGACAATTCATTCATATCACATGACGTTTTTCTTATTGATTTACGAACATTTTGGGAGATTTTTACACCACTACAAGATGGCCGCCACAGACCCTCGGGTTTGCATGCACTTGATCACCCCTTATTTATGTTTGTGTTCACGTTTGAATTCAGTTGGTAGACGCCGGCGAGCACACGAGTGGGACGCGGGCTCTCACTACACCTTTTTCCTGTAAGTTTGAATTTGCTATTTCACTTTTCGATCTAGGAATGCGGTTTAAAATATTAGGCACAGAGCACGCGATTGTATATGAATGAGTCGGACATGAGCACCGTTTATTGAGCACTGGGCGCTTTGGAACTGGATAGCATATCATGAACTCGATGATTATATTTTCATAGTTACTTTGAACAAACACGGTGATTACGTTAAAAGCACGCTTCAGCACAACGGCAACTGCGCAATGATTTAGTATGGGCTGAGCACTTTAGTTCACTGTTATAATTTCATTGTAAAATAATTTCATTGTAAATTGGTTACTTGAACCCCGGGGTGCGATGCTTAGACGATGTCTTTGCCTTTTTAGGATTCCCCTGACGAAGGACTGAGGTCCGAAATGCATCGGGAGGGAAATTGTGAAAATATCTAAATGCAACAATTGGATTGAACATATTATTCATTTGAATGAGATTGGATAATGGACATGATTTAAGACATGTGAATTAAACATGGACAACGTTTCTATGCAACTTTGGTTTAAAGAGTGAATTTCTCAGTTAAAGGTTGTGCTCGAGGAGTTGGTACTTACCTTAGGTACCACTGACTGAATTGGATTACTACACCTCTTCGTCAGGGGGTGATATCCTTGAAGCACACCACAACCGTCCAGGTTGATACAAAGAGGTGTGCGTGACCCATACCACATTTTGTATTCTGACCCTGACCAGGGCCACTGCACCCCAAATCAAACTTTTGAACTATGGCCTCTCTAGTATATGATGACATTGCGGCACTAACCGATTTGAAAGCAGACACCTTTGCTTTTAATACTGATGACATCGACAAAATCTACGCTTTAATCCCCGAGGTGGCAAGTCCTCAAGGTCCCACTAGGAACAAAGAGAACTGTTTGAAGCAACTTCTTTATTTCACACGAAAAGAAATCAGTCAAAGGCTTCACGCCAGCACCTTAATACGCTACCACCGCGCACAGCGGATACCCAGGGGCCTCCGCATCCCGCTAAAGCCACTCCTATGCAGGAACAGCTCCAAATTTGTGGAAAGATGGTACGCCATCTTAAATAAATGCTCCTTAGACTTAATTTTGTTAATCGTTGATGAATTATCACGAGCACTGGAAGAATTAAACAAGGAGATACAGCAATGTAAACAGGAACTAAGTGACATGTTATCCGCTGAGGAATGGTCAAAGATATTGGATGATATTACTATCCAAATGGATAAGCATACCCGAGAAATTAATGAGCGAAAGATACAGAAGTATCGAAGAGATACTATTGATTATAAGTTAGGGGAGGTGTACTCCTGGGCGGAGGTATACGCCAGGAGAAGGCAGAACAGATCACCAAGAGATCAGACCAATACAACAGAGACTTCATCTTCAGAGGAGGAACCTCGTGGTGACCGAAGACGAGCAGATACGAGTAAACCTACAACCAGCACCGAATCATCAATCCCCTCTGCGGTTCCTTTTTTAGGCGAGGGATCAGAAGAAAGAGACGACCCAGGAGGAGCCAGGCCAAAAGAAAAGGAAAGAGAGACGGGGAGAGACATGAGGAGTTCAACTCTGAACAAGAGAGTAGAGAAAACAAAGAAAACAACCTCGTGATAAACATTTCCTCCTATACGTTATCTGATCAGGAAATCAAAGTACTACAAAAAGGCACCTCGTTTATCCCTACTAGTCATACCAATGAGTTAGAATTGGAAATCAGTTTGTTCAAATTTATGCGCAATTTGCGATTAAGGCACTTCTTTGAAAATGTGATGCCACCACCAGAGGGTGAACGCACTGACCAATTGAAAGGATTAAGAGCAAGGAGCACCTTCATGGCACCAGTCAGTCATAAGTCTTTAGACACTTTTGAGAAATTGGTTAAAAATGATATCAGCAGCATCAACTTTACTAGGAAGAAGAAACACTTGAATCTAACTAGTAAGGAATATTCCACATTGAATAATTTGGCAAAGAAGGAAGACATTACTTATCAGACTGCAGATAAGGGAGGGGCACTAGTCCTAATGGATACTACGTTTTACAACGAACAAGTTCAAGAGCATCTTGCAGACACTAACACCTATGGCCTCCTGCTGTCTAATCCTACCACTCAGTATAATGAGGTACTGATGAACATATTGTCAATGGCTGAGGAAAATGGAACTATAAATTCTAAAACCAGGAAGTTTTTGACCACCACCAATCCACGTACTCCTAGCATGTACATGCTTCCGAAAGTTCATAAGAGCTTAACATTACCACCATTCAGGCCAATTGTCTCGACTCGTGGGAGTATACATGAGAATACAGGCAAGTTCATTGATCGATACTTACAGCCTCTAATACAGCAGTCTTGTACATACGTTAAAGACACTACAGATTTTTTGTTAAAGATCAAGGAAATCATGTTTGAGGAAAGTGACAACATCTGGCTATGTTCCATAGATGTAAAATCCCTTTATACGAGCATTCCCCATGACTTGGGGATGGAAGCAGTGGAAAATATTTTGCTTCACTCAGATTTGGCCGAAGATTTTCAAATTTTCATCATGCAGCTGATTCATTTTACGTTATACCAAAGCTACTTTTCTTGGAGTGACCAGCTGTACGCACAGCTGTCTGGGACATCCATGGGCAACTGTGCGGCACCTGTGTACGCTAACGCATTCATGCAATACTTTGAAAACAACCACATTTTGAACCAGACGCAGTGGATACAACATGCCAAAATGTTTCTGAGGTATATAGACGATATTTTCGTCTTATGGCATGGAGATCAGGAATCATTATCATCAGCATTAACAAACTTGAACAACATCAATGACCGTATCCAGTTCACGCATGAAGTGAACCAGTCAACTATCACATTCCTGGATGTCAGAGTGATACGGGTTGGGGACCATCTGGAAACCAATCTGTATAGAAAGGAAACGGATAAAAACAACATTTTGCATTATAATTCTTACCATCAGAGACCATTAAAGAATCACCTCCCTTTCTCACAACTTCTTCGGGTTAAAAGGATCCTATCCAATGAATCTGAATATGAATTACAAGCACAACAAATGTTGGAACGTTTTGAGCAAAGAGGATATCCAGAGAACATTTTGATCAAAGCTAAGGAACGATGTGATAATCTTACACGACAAGACACATTAATGACAAAAGCCAAAGGGGACACCAAAAGACCAGTGGTGGTATCCAAGTTTTCAGAAGCATCCAAGGCATACAAGGCCTCAATTTTGCGACATTGGCCGATCATTAGTGGAGAACAAGACTTTGATGGTATTTTCAATCAACAGCCATTATTCGCCTACAAAAGAGGTAGAAACTTGAAAGAAATCATCAAACATCCTGGGCAACATGAGCAAACTATCTTCAAAGGAAACCAGCCTTGCTTTAATTGTAAGAATTGTAATAACATGATAAAAGGTCCTATACTGAAACACCCTCTGAAGGGCACAAATATCAGACTTAAACTAAATGCAACATGTGACACTGAGAATGTGATATATATCATCAAATGCCCGTGTGGCTTGGTTTATACTGGCAAAACTTCAAGAAAACTAAAACTGAGGATAAACGAGCACAAAAGCAACATAAGAACAGTGAACCTGAAATCCAACCTTGCTGTACACTTCAAAGACAATCGACATAACATCAGTCAACTGCGATTTGCTGCTGTAGAAGTGGTTAATAAACGGGAAGGCAGAGACAACAATGAGTTTTTACTACAGCGTGAGAATCACTGGATTAAGTTCCTTCAATCCATGAAACCATCCGGTCTCAATGATCGGATGGAATTTACATGTTACCTGTAATACATCACCATGGACACTAATACTTGCCTTCACTGTATTTTGAATGTCATTTTTATGTTAAGCATCTGTTTCTATTTAATTATCAATTGCCGTTCAAGCTTTGATCAATATTATTTGTTCATACAATGAGGTTTATTTGACAATTCATTCATATCACATGACGTTTTTCTTATTGATTTACGAACATTTTGGGAGATTTTTACACCACTACAAGATGGCCGCCACAGACCCTCGGGTTTGCATGCACTTGATCACCCCTTATTTATGTTTGTGTTCACGTTTGAATTCAGTTGGTAGACGCCGGCGAGCACACGAGTGGGACGCGGGCTCTCACTACACCTTTTTCCTGTAAGTTTGAATTTGCTATTTCACTTTTCGATCTAGGAATGCGGTTTAAAATATTAGGCACAGAGCACGCGATTGTATATGAATGAGTCGGACATGAGCACCGTTTATTGAGCACTGGGCGCTTTGGAACTGGATAGCATATCATGAACTCGATGATTATATTTTCATAGTTACTTTGAACAAACACGGTGATTACGTTAAAAGCACGCTTCAGCACAACGGCAACTGCGCAATGATTTAGTATGGGCTGAGCACTTTAGTTCACTGTTATAATTTCATTGTAAAATAATTTCATTGTAAATTGGTTACTTGAACCCCGGGGTGCGATGCTTAGACGATGTCTTTGCCTTTTTAGGATTCCCCTGACGAAGGACTGAGGTCCGAAATGCATCGGGAGGGAAATTGTGAAAATATCTAAATGCAACAATTGGATTGAACATATTATTCATTTGAATGAGATTGGATAATGGACATGATTTAAGACATGTGAATTAAACATGGACAACGTTTCTATGCAACTTTGGTTTAAAGAGTGAATTTCTCAGTTAAAGGTTGTGCTCGAGGAGTTGGTACTTACCTTAGGTACCACTGACTGAATTGGATTACTACACCTCTTCGTCAGGGGGTGATATCCTTGAAGCACACCACAACCGTCCAGGTTGATACAAAGAGGTGTGCGTGACCCATACCACATTTTGTATTCTGACCCTGACCAGGGCCACTGCACCCCAAATCAAACTTTTGAACTATGGCCTCTCTAGTATATGATGACATTGCGGCACTAACCGATTTGAAAGCAGACACCTTTGCTTTTAATACTGATGACATCGACAAAATCTACGCTTTAATCCCCGAGGTGGCAAGTCCTCAAGGTCCCACTAGGAACAAAGAGAACTGTTTGAAGCAACTTCTTTATTTCACACGAAAAGAAATCAGTCAAAGGCTTCACGCCAGCACCTTAATACGCTACCACCGCGCACAGCGGATACCCAGGGGCCTCCGCATCCCGCTAAAGCCACTCCTATGCAGGAACAGCTCCAAATTTGTGGAAAGATGGCACGCCATCTTAAATAAATGCTCCTTAGACTTAATTTTGTTAATCGTTGATGAATTATCACGAGCACTGGAAGAATTAAACAAGGAGATACAGCAATGTAAACAGGAACTAAGTGACATGTTATCCGCTGAGGAATGGTCAAAGATATTGGATGATATTACTATTCAAATGGATAAGCATACCCGAGAAATTAATGAGCGAAAGATACGGAAGTATCGAAGAGATACTATTGATTATAAGTTAGGGGAGGTGTACTCCTGGGCGGAGGTATACGCCAGGAGAAGGCAGAACAGATCACCAAGAGATCAGACCAATACAACAGAGACTTCATCTTCAGAGGAGGAACCTCGTGGTGACCGAAGACGAGCAGATACGAGTAAACCGACAACCAGCACCGAATCATCAATCCCCTCTGCGGTTCCTTTTTTAGGCGAGGGATCAGAAGAAAGAGACGACCCAGGAGGAGCCAGGCCAAAAGAAAAGGAAAGAGAGACGGGGAGAGACATGAGGAGTTCAACTCTGAACAAGAGAGTAGAGAAAACAAAGAAAACAACCTCGTGATAAACATTTCCTCCTATACGTTATCTGATCAGGAAATCAAAGTACTACAAAAAGGCACCTCGTTTATCCCTACTAGTCATACCAATGAGTTAGAATTGGAAATCAGTTTGTTCAAATTTATGCGCAATTTGCGATTAAGGCACTTCTTTGAAAATGTGATGCCACCACCAGAGGGTGAACGCACTGACCAATTGAAAGGATTAAGAGCAAGGAGCACCTTCATGGCACCAGTCAGTCATAAGTCTTTAGACACTTTTGAGAAATTGGTTAAAAATGATATCAGCAGCATCAACTTTACTAGGAAGAAGAAACACTTGAATCTAACTAGTAAGGAATATTCCACATTGAATAATTTGGCAAAGAAGGAAGACATTACTTATCAGACTGCAGATAAGGGAGGGGCACTAGTCCTAATGGATACTACGTTTTACAACGAACAAGTTCAAGAGCATCTTGCAGACACTAACACCTATGGCCTCCTGCTGTCTAATCCTACCACTCAGTATAATGAGGTACTGATGAACATATTGTCAATGGCTGAGGAAAATGGAACTATAAATTCTAAAACCAGGAAGTTTTTGACCACCACCAATCCACGTACTCCTAGCATGTACATGCTTCCGAAAGTTCATAAGAGCTTAACATTACCACCATTCAGGCCAATTGTCTCGACTCGTGGGAGTATACATGAGAATACAGGCAAGTTCATTGATCGATACTTACAGCCTCTAATACAGCAGTCTTGTACATACATTAAAGACACTACAGATTTTTTGTTAAAGATCAAGGAAATCATGTTTGAGGAAAGTGACAACATCTGGCTATGTTCCATAGATGTAAAATCCCTTTATACGAGCATTCCCCATGACTTGGGGATGGAAGCAGTGGAAAATATTTTGCTTCACTCAGATTTGGCCGAAGATTTTCAAATTTTCATCATGCAGCTGATGCATTTTACGTTATACCAAAGCTACTTTTCTTGGAGTGACCAGCTGTACGCACAGCTGTCTGGGACATCCATGGGCAACTGTGCGGCACCTGTGTACGCTAACGCATTCATGCAATACTTTGAAAACAACCACATTTTGAACCAGACGCAGTGGATACAACATGCCAAAATGTTTCTGAGGTATATAGACGATATTTTCGTCTTATGGCATGGAGATCAGGAATCATTATCATCAGCATTAACAAACTTGAACAACATCAATGACCGTATCCAGTTCACGCATGAAGTGAACCAGTCAACTATCACATTCCTGGATGTCAGAGTGATACGGGTTGGGGACCATCTGGAAACCAATCTGTATAGAAAGGAAACGGATAAAAACAACATTTTGCATTATAATTCTTACCATCAGAGACCATTAAAGAATCACCTCCCTTTCTCACAACTTCTTCGGGTTAAAAGGATCGTATCCAATGAATCTGAATATGAATTACAAGCACAACAAATGTTGGAACGTTTTGAGCAAAGAGGATATCCAGAGAACATTTTGATCAAAGCTAAGGAATGATGTGATAATCTTACACGACAAGACACATTAATGACAAAAGCCAAAGGGGACACCAAAAGACCAGTGGTGGTATCCAAGTTTTCAGAAGCATCCAAGGCATACAAGGCCTCAATTTTGCGACATTGGCCGATCATTAGTGGAGAACAAGACTTTAATGGTATTTTCAATCAACAGCCATTATTCGCCTACAAAAGAGGTAGAAACTTGAAAGAAATCATCAAACATCCTGGGCAACATGAGCAAACTATCTTCAAAGGAAACCAGCCTTGCTTTAATTGTAAGAATTGTAATAACATGATAAAAGGTCCTATACAGAAACACCCTCTGAAGGGCACAAATATCAGACTTAAACTAAATGCAACATGTGACACTGAGAATGTGATATATATCATCAAATGCCCGTGTGGCTTGGTTTATACTGGCAAAACTTCAAGAAAACTAAAACTGAGGATAAACGAGCACAAAAGCAACATAAGAACAGTGAACCTGAAATCCAACCTTGCTGTACACTTCAAAGACAATCGACATAACATCAGTCAACTGCGATTTGCTGCTGTAGAAGTGGTAAATACAAGGGAAGGCAGAGACAACAATGAGTTTTTACTACAGCGTGAGAATCACTGGATTAAGTTCCTTCAATCCATGAAACCATCCGGTCTCAATGATCGGATGGAATTTACATGTTACCTGTAATACATCACCATGGACACTAATACTTGCCTTCACTGTATTTTGAATGTCATTTTTATGTTAAGCATCTGTTTCTATTTAATTATCAATTGCCGTTCAAGCTTTGATCAATATTATTTGTTCATACAATGAGGTTTATTTGACAATTCATTCATATCACATGACGTTTTTCTTATTGATTTACGAACATTTTGGGAGATTTTTACACCACTACAAGATGGCCGCCACAGACCCTCGGGTTTGCATGCACTTGATCACCCCTTATTTATGTTTGTGTTCACGTTTGAATTCAGTTGGTAGACGCCGGCGAGCACACGAGTGGGACGCGGGCTCTCACTACACCTTTTTCCTGTAAGTTTGAATTTGCTATTTCACTTTTCGATCTAGGAATGCGGTTTAAAATATTAGGCACAGAGCACGCGATTGTATATGAATGAGTCGGACATGAGCACCGTTTATTGAGCACTGGGCGCTTTGGAACTGGATAGCATATCATGAACTCGATGATTATATTTTCATAGTTACTTTGAACAAACACGGTGATTACGTTAAAAGCACGCTTCAGCACAACGGCAACTGCGCAATGATTTAGTATGGGCTGAGCACTTTAGTTCACTGTTATAATTTCATTGTAAAATAATTTCATTGTAAATTGGTTACTTGAACCCCGGGGTGCGATGCTTAGACGATGTCTTTGCCTTTTTAGGATTCCCCTGACGAAGGACTGAGGTCCGAAATGCATCGGGAGGGAAATTGTGAAAATATCTAAATGCAACAATTGGATTGAACATATTATTCATTTGAATGAGATTGGATAATGGACATGATTTAAGACATGTGAATTAAACATGGACAACGTTTCTATGCAACTTTGGTTTAAAGAGTGAATTTCTCAGTTAAAGGTTGTGCTCGAGGAGTTGGTACTTACCTTAGGTACCACTGACTGAATTGGATTACTACACCTCTTCGTCAGGGGGTGATATCCTTGAAGCACACCACAACCGTCCAGGTTGATACAAAGAGGTGTGCGTGACCCATACCACATTTTGTTCCCCAGGGTTCGTCACTGAGTCCTACCATGTTTAATATCTACATGAGGCCTTTGGCTGACTTGGTCCTCCCCTGGGGAGTTCAATTGGTCACCTACGCAGATGATACGCAGTTGGTTGTCTCCCTCTCACGCGTCGATGCAGATGAGACAGTGATAAACAATCTTTCCCTGTCTCTCTGAGGTTCTGGCATGGATGGACTTCTCCTTCCTAAAGCTTAATGGGGCAAAGACCGAAATCATGATGCTAGGCTACAAGGCCCCCATTAATCTAGATCCTTGGTGGCCAGAGTCTCTGGGCCCTCCTCCTCCTCCTAAGATCCAAATTAAGAGTTTGGGTGTATGGTTGGACCCTAGTTTGGGTTTTCAAGTGCAGGCACGCAAGTTTGCGGCAACATGTTATGGCCTGCTTAGATCTTTAGGGAAAGTCCTGGCCTTACTTCCCCCCAAGGCTAGACGCCTTCTGCTCCAGACACTCATACTGTCCCATCTGGACTACGCGAACGTGGTCAATTTGGGTGCACCATCAGGTACTATTAAAATCTTGCAGTCTGTCCAGAACTGTGCGGCCCGCCTCCTCATGGATGTACCTAAATATAGTTCTGCAAGCTCTGCACTGGTTGCCGGTGCATGAGAGGATCCGCTTCAAGGCCATGTGTATGGTTCACAAGTCAACCACTAACAATGGCCCGGCCCTTCTACGCCCCATGTTTCTTCACCACCAGATTTCTCGACCTCTAAGATCGAACCACAAAAAGCTTCTGATAGTTCCTAGGGTCAAGCGGACGCGTATGGGTGGCCGTCGCTTTTCATTTCACGCAGCCAAACTTTGGAATCAGCTTCCGGACTGCCTTTGGCTGGAATCCAACCATCTGGCCTTTAGGAAACGGCTCAAGACTTTCCTCTTTCAGTGAGTGGTGTTTCGTGCTCGGTCTAAAGCGCTGGGATGCCTCTGGGTAGCCATGCGCTATACAAGCACGTAATCATTCATTCATTCATTCTGAAATAGGAACTAAATATAGAGTTTAGAAAAAGTAGGTATTTGCACATCTCCAAAATTGTGTGTACCCAAACTGGCATATGAATTAAGGCAATTTTTCAAATCGATTTCTTTTTTGCACATTGTTTTACATTTTGAAGGCAGAAATGCATAGAAAGCCAATAGGTAATTACAGTGGCTCTACAATTTTGTGTTCCCCTAAGTCTCCCAATAAAGATGGTACCTCATTTGTGTGGGTAGGCCTAGTGCCTCCAACAGGAAACAGGCCAAAACGCAATATGGACACACCACATTTTTACAGTGAAAATTGAATTTTGTTTGCAAAGTGTCTAGCTGTGCATTTTGACCCCTAACTCTGCTGGCACCTAGGGAAACCTAGCAAACCAATAAATCTTTTTAAAACTAGACATCCAGAGCAATCCAGGATGGGGTGACTCGTGTGGCTCTCATCAGGTTCGGTTACACAGAACCCCTTGCAAACCTCAAACTTTGTAAAAAAAAAAAAAGACATTCTCACATTTCTGTGATGGAAAGTTCTGGAATCTGCGTGAATCCACACACTTCCACCTACACCGCATTCCCCAAAGTCTCCAGGTAAAAATTGTAATTCACTTGTGTGGGTAGGCCTAGTGTCTGCAACGGGAAATGGGCCAAAACACAACGTGGACACACCAAATTTTTACAGTGAAAACTGACCCTTTTTGTGCAAAGTGCCTAGCTGTGGATTTTGGAACCCTACCTCTGGCAGCACCCAGGGAAACCTAGCAAACCTATAACATTTTTTAAACTAGACACCTAGAGAAACTCAGGATGGGGTCACTTGTGTGGTTCTCACCAGATTCTGTTACCCAGAATCCCTTGCAAATCTGAAATTTTATTTTTAAAAAACACATTTTCCTCATATTTTTGTGATGGAAAGTTCTGGAATCTGCATGCATTTACATACTTTCACACACTCTGCATTTTACAAAGTCTCCAGATAAAAATGTTATCCTACTTGGGTGGTTGGGGCAAGTATTTGCGGAAGTGAATGGCCCAAAATGTATTGCGGAGACCTCAAAAATTCCTATCACAAAACAACCTGGTTTTGCAGGGGAGAGGGCATCTGGGTTTTTAGCCCCAGACTCGGCGGCCATCTAGGACAACCTACCAAACCTACACATTTCTGAACAGTAGACACCCAGGGTAGTCCAGAGAGGTATGGCTTGTTATGTTATATTATGTTAGTGGGCACATATAAAGCGCGCGGCTACTCCATAGAGTGTCCCGGTGCTAAAAAGACCATGGTACCTGCAGTGTGCAACAAGACTGCATTCTAATATTGGGAAAGCCAGGATTTTAGTTTTATCCTAAAGACCAGGAGATCCTGCACCTGTCTCAGGGAGGGTGGCAGACTGTCCCCTAGCTGAGAAGGCACCACTTGAAAGGAATGACCACCCATGCGTGAGCGGGCAAACTTTTGGATGGTCGACAGCTGCTTTGCAGAATACCTCAAGGCCCTAGATGGGGATAATGCTGAATCCTGTCCCTAATGTAAGGAGCCCCTGTGGCCTGGGGGGACAAAGAGAGGGCCCCTTTGGCCTTCCTCATCTCCAGTAGGAGCTGGGTTTTCCAGGTCTAGTTCATTGTCAACTTAGTGGTCAGCATCAGAGTCTGAATCTTGTGGGATTGGACCACTGGGATCTTCCTCATCTGCTGCTCCCAACCCACTGCCTTCCCTTACAGCAGTGGTCTTCAAACTTTTTGATGCCGAGACCACCCAACAAAACATTTTAGGCGTAAGGACCCCCTCCCTAAAAAAATGTCGAGAACCTGGTACTCCTTATCATGGACAAACATAAATGTTCGCCGGAGAAATGGTCAATCTGTAATTGCACCTTATTAGTACCAGTTTAACACCCAAATATAGCAATAAGCAACAATATAAGCCTCTAGAGCTGCCGGTGCGTCATATTTTTGACACTCTGGTTGTGTAGAGTACAGTCCCATATCTACGAGGCTAAGCAAAGTCACTTTGCATGGCTTTTGATGGCCTCCTAGATATGGTGTCAGGTATTGTAGCGCAAGTCGATACGTGGCCTTGCACCGCGTCAGGGGGGCATTCAATGGGCGTTGCGGTGGGCTTTCCTATGGGTTTTGACACATTCTCACATTTACAAGAATCTGTAAACCTGAGGATGCATCAAAACTGTATGCTGCCCCAGGGGATGCTTAATGAGGAGAAATATCTTTATTTCTTCTCAGTTGTTTCCTCTTTCTATGTGCAGAACACATAGAAAGGGGGAAAAGCCTCCATGGGTTGTTTTTGCGCAAAACCAATCCTGCCAACAATGCAGACACCCTTGCACCATGGTGTGTGCTGGCAGAACGGACAGGAACGCACCATATCTTTTAAATACATTCCATTCCTGTACTTTTGAATTGTCATAGGGCAGCACAGCAAAAATACTTGCGGAGCTGCCCTACACCATTTCATTATAAATGAAACCCGTAGATTTTAGTTAGATCCAGACCCTGTGGATGCAATTTATTTGACATACCTGTCCCTTCAACACATTCTCAGGGATAGTAAGCACTATGTAAATACAACAACAATTAAAAACAAGCACTTGATAGCTCAGTTAACTACCACTCGAGAAGCTTCAAGTCATTTAATCAAGTAACTGCAACATCACTCTCATGTCCTGAAAAATCTAAGCCAGGCAGACAGCTTAACACACCTTGCTGCCGGCTTGAAAGAAATTAAAATGTGCACAATGAGTTAAATCTGAAAATCCTTTACATTTGCAGATTCACTCTTTGTGCACATTTGCATTTCTTTCAGGCCAGCAACACACTTGTAGAAAGGCATCTTTAGTAGTCTGCCTGTCTTCAATTTCCCAGCAAAGAAGTTTGGAGAGTCCTTAAAAAACAACATTCCAGGGAAAGCATTTTAAGTACCGGAATTAACCACCTGGGATGTTTTCTTTTAGGAAATGAAGAGCGTGACCCCCTTCCCATGCCTTCACGGCCCCCCTGGGGGTTGCGCCCCACAGATTGAAGACTGCTGCCTTACAGGCTCTGAAGCCTTCTTCAGGTCATCTAACAGCAATACCTCTCTGAGGCGCTGGGTGTTGGCACCTTTGCCAGTCTTCAATTTCCTCGTAGCACACAGAGCCCTTAACTCAGAGAAAGGGAATGTGTCATACTTGAATGTCTGTAATTTACTGACATCTGGCAAGGACACACTAGGTCCTGCCCCTGAACACAAAACTAGTGAGGTGTGGTGTATGCCCTACCTACTCAAGTTGGGTACCTACTGTACTCTCTTGAGTTGTAGAAAGGGTGTGCTTAAGCCCTTGACACACAACTCTAAGTTCAGTAGAACTTACTGTATTTTAAGCTTATATTATATGTACCTATGGTACCTTTAGTGGTTTTTCAAATGATCAACACTTGAGATTATCGGGTAAAACAATGCAAGCTGGAATCCCACACGCTGCACACCAATATGAGAAGTTGGCCTGGCATATGCTGTCCACTATTCTAGTGGGCACCTTGCACCAGTCCAAACGACCCTTGTTGATGGTAAAGACAACCTATGTAGAAAGCTATCCTAGTGGTAGCTGTGGAGAGCAGCCTTCAGGCTAACTCTTGAAGGAATGTAAAGCAGCTTGTTTTACCAGTTGATAATCTCATGAATGATGAAATGAAAGGAGTACCACACCAGGTATATATATATATATATATATATATATATATATATATATATATATATATATATATATATATAAAATGTATGTATTTATTCTAAACACACCCCACTAGTCTCTTTATGAGGCTAGAGCCAAAAGTACAATACAATAACTTAATTAGCACACAGTAAATTAGCACAGTATATGTTTTGCCCTAGGGGCCTCACAAACCATATACTAAGAAAGAGGTATAGGTACTGCTGTGAACATAGAGACAAGGCCTAGGGCCTGTAGAACCACTGGGGCAACCAGGAACCACCCAAGGTAGGGACGCAGGAGACCCACGGGGGATGCGTGCAGTGTCTAAACACAGCCGCGAATCACCATTGACTTCTTTGTAGAAAGTCGGCATTAGATTTTTAAAGAAAAAGGACACTTAGGAGTGGACTAGGAACAAACCCCTTCAGTACTGGACACTTCGAGAGTCAAGACCCATGGGAGCACCGAATTGCTCTTGTTACCTCACCCAGGGAAGCCGGGCACATAGGTGTCTTTTCGTATCGGGTTTCGTCGTCGTTTCTTATGGAGAGCTGCAAAGAAGTGCTGCAGACAACCAGATGAAAAGTGTCCAGATGGATCCACGGGTGGATCGAAGATCTGAAGAACCTGACAGCAGAGGGGACAGAGTCTGGGTCACTAGCCAGTGACCAGGAAGGTGACAAGAAGATGCCAGCCGATGTTGGGTGATTTCAGGTGATGTAAGTGAAGCTTGCCTCTTCAGCCACAAGGACCAGGAGGCATCACCAACAACCAGAAGCTGGATTAAAGATGTCCCCCATTGGATGTTGAGTGCTGCAGCGTCGGTATCCGGATTGGACCCAACAAGCCTTGGCAACAGAAACCCGCGCAGAATTCAAAGATTGGCTTCGGTGCAGGCCAGCAAGGTCTGAGGGACTCCCCCTTTGGAAGGGAGTCAGGGCACATCTGGAGCAACCAGGAAAGCCCAAGAAATAAAAGAGATTCCTTTGTGGGGACCTACCAGTTGACGGACCAGGGATCGCGAAGGGGCCTCGAGCAGAATTGCAGGAAGTGGGCCCATGGAACAATCATGGAGTGTAGGCCCACAAACTTCGGTGCAAAAGGTTGCTCAGGGATTGGACTACAAGTATCCCAATGCACAACTTCAGGCAAGCTCGGGAAGTTGATGCACTAGCAAATGTGCTGGATGTCCTGGAGTTTCGGCCCCATGTCTCTCGTGATGGCTACAGGTCTCAGCTTTACTGGGGACTCGTATCAGCCTTAGAGATGTCTGGAAGTCCATGTCCTGTGTTGCAGATTCTTCGGGATCCGGCAGGATCCTCGAAAATGCAGACCAGCAAGATGCTTCTTTGGTGCCTGTTTGAACAGGGGAGTCACTCCTTGACCCCAAGGGAGATTTCTTCAGTCTTCTAGTCGAAATAGAATGTTGAAGGTCCAAGATATATGTTGCAGAGTTTCGTCCAGGGTAATCTAAAGTCCTAGGGACTGGTTTCCTATACTTATACTAAGTTTAAGGGATGGGCTAATTCTAAGGTCCCACCTATGGGAGGACCTAGGGAGGAGGTGGTTACACCCTTTCCCCTTTGTCCAGTTTCACGCCAGAGCTGAGGCTGAGTGCCCCAGCAACTGGTTTGAACTGGGAAATGCACGGAGACACCTTGTGTACCTCAGGCACTGACTGAAAAGCATGCACTAAAAGCACCCACCCTGCCCCAATACACTAAAGCCTGTCTGGGGAGGTGGTTACATCTGCCTGGACTGGAAACCTATTGTCCAGGCCTACCCTGTTGGAGTTTCGTCCATCAGCAGGAGGTCAGACTCGTGTCTGTGGCAGCAGCATCCATTTTGTGATGCTGGGGCTCTGTTTAACTTTTACCTGTTAGACCAGCGTGTACATGTTTTATCCCTCTAGAAGGGTGGAATGCTACCCCTGCCACCTAGACTGGCAGGGGGGGTAGTATTCCAAAGTGTTTGACACCAAACACAACATGTTTTGATGCAGCTATTCCAAAGTTAGCATTTACCGCGAGGTTATAATGCACTTAACAGTATATGGTACGGCTATATAACAAAATAGCTATAAGGAAGGGATTCCGAAAGCTGCAGTGGGCCTCAGCTCATGCTAGGGCACCCTCTCACACAAAACCAAGCACTCTGCCTCCAGGATTGTCAAGGCCTGCCTTAGGAGTGACTTAAAGGTTTATATGTGTCTGCTTTAAAAGGTAGATATAGGTATACTATATCTCAGTAAGGGGTCCTTACACCACATTACCCAGGCTGCAAGAGCAGACCTGTGGTGCCATTTTGGAAGGCTTCCCAGGGGTAGCATAATACATGCTTCAGCCCCTGGTAGGCCTCGGGGTACCTATGCCCTTGGTACCTAAGATACCATATGCTAGGGACTCACAAGGGTAACCCATTAACGAATCTGGAGGGTATCTAATGTACATGCAATCAGTTTAGAGAGGGAAACAGATAGGCTAGAAACCTGGATAGCAGGATCCCAGCCAAACTAAGTCAAAAACCATCAAAACACCATGAAAAAGTGGGGGTAACCATGCAGTCGGATTCCACCATCCTACACAACCCCGCCCCAAACGAAAGGAGATAAGGTTAATCTTGCCCAGTTGAGCCTATATTGACTAAGTGGCCATGTTAGAATTGGGGGTCTCTAGTTGGCACAGGTAGGTACTTGTGACAAATCGGGGTCCTCTTCTAGTCAGGACAAGGGGATTACACTCCTAAAATAACCCCTGCTCTCCCCCTTGGTAGCTTGGCACGGGCAGCAAGGCTTTATCTCAGAGGCATTGTAAGTTATGCATTTGTGACCACATACAGAAACCCAGTGACAACACTACAAATGGACACCACACAAGGCTTTATATCAAAAATAAGTATATTTTATATAGAGTTACCACAAGACCAATAAACAACAAAAAGAATCCAGAGTACTATTAGATTTCAAGATTTCTGGTTAAAAGGTTAAATTCACGGTTCTGTGCGAGTTGGTAGCCCGGTCTGGCTACAGCGTTGTTGAAATAACACAGAGTCTAGCAAATCCAGCGAACCGCGTTGGTGCGGGCCCACTCAAATGTCGACAGACTCAGTCACTGTACCTTTTACTTGAGGCGGCCGGCACAGATGTGCGAGCCGGTTCCGGTGTTCGTCGTGTTGCAGAAAAGAAGCATTGCAGGACGCCTTGTCCCTCGATGCGGTGCAGGCAGCGTCCCATTGATGGAGTCGGTAGATCCAAGGTGTGCATTGCAGGGCAAGACGGTGCTTCAATGCGGTGCTTGCAGCTTGCGGTGCGGCGACAGAGCTGGAGTTCAGGAGCTTGCGTCGATCAGTCCGGACAGTGGTGCGAGTCTGACGGTGCGTCGCAAAGCGTGCGAGGCGGTGCCCAACTTCGGTGCGTTCACAGGACTCGAAGTCAGCAGCAGTGACCACGTCAGTCAGACCAGTATGAGTCGGTGTAGTGAGGTGTTGCACGTCGCAGTGTCCACCAGTTGAGGTGCAGGCAATGGCTCGGTGACGGCGTCAGGACGG
This sequence comes from Lissotriton helveticus, assembly GCF_964261635.1. NCBI lineage: Eukaryota > Metazoa > Chordata > Amphibia > Caudata > Salamandridae > Lissotriton > Lissotriton helveticus. Next base: position 498,678,347 of record NC_136059.1, read on the forward strand.
AGTCGGTGAGCTCAGAGCTTGCGTTGTTCGAGGCGGACGTTGCTTGATGCGGTGCCTACAGGACACCGGGCTGGTCGTGAGAGTCGGTGACAGCTCCCTGCCTCTGTAGCCACTGAAACAGCATTTCCAGTAGCAATCCGTTGGTAAATTCTACTGGTCCTGAGACTTTGGTCAGGGGGCAAGCTCCCTTCCAAGCCCTTGGAGATCTTTTCACAAGTTTAAAGTAAAGTCCACAAAGTTCTTTCTCCTCTCTTTGGCAGTCAGGCAACCACTGCAGGCCAATAACCAAAGCAGCACTTCAGCTTGGGAATAGTCTCTCCTCAGTTTCTTCAAGTTGCTCTCCTCAGCAGAGTTTCGTCTTGTAAGTCCAGAAGTGATCTAATTTCTTGGGATCAGGGTCCCAATATTTATACCCTAAAATCCTTTGTTCTCTGACGGGAGAGGGGCCTGTACCCAGTCCAAACCAGTACTGCAGCACTCTGTTTACCGGACTTCTCCTTTCCTTTCACAGCGCAGGGCAGGCACATCAGACGCCCCACAGGAGGGGGAGCCAGTATTGTGGAAGGCAAGTACAGTCCCGGAGCACTTTGTTGACAGTCTTCCTTCTCTTCTTTCAGTGTGCAGGGCAGAGACATCAGACGCACCACAGGGGGTGGAGCCAGCACTGTCGGGGGTGGGCACAGTCCTATTCAGGTCCCAGGTGAAACTCCTCCCTCCCATCTAGATGCAGATCTCTCTATTCACCACTGGGCTGACTCATTCTGTCTCCTGGAATCCCCCAGCCCTATCACTCAAACTCCAGACAAGGAAAACACAACCTTGCAGAGGCAGGCTTAAATGGTTAGGCAAGCAAATACCTACTTTCTAAAAGTGGTATTTGCAAACACAGAATATTAAAATAAACTAAAAGATGTATTTTATTATTCTGAGTCTAGGCATACTAAACTCGAATTGCTACCATGTTCTCTGAGTCTGCTAGGATTATAAACATGTAATAATCTTGCAGCCCATTCTGGCCTATGGAGAACAGGTAGCCTTGCAATAGTGAAACACAAAATGTTATGTTATGTTATGTTAATAACTTTTATTAGGCGCACAGCTGCCCCAGCGAAGGGGCGTCCTGGCGCCTGATCAGATACCACAACACAACAGGTCAGAGCTGAAAAGAAGAGAGATCAATTAACCGAAGCGAACAGGTGAGTTTTAATGGCGCGTCTGAAAAGAGTAAGGCTATCCAGGGCACGAATGTGTACCGGGAGGGAGTTCCATAAATCAGCCGCCAGGACACGAAAAGAGCGCCCTCCCATCCTACTCAGTCTGAACCTAGGCTTGATCGCCAGATGGAGAGATTCAGACCTGAGGGACCGTGTAGGGAGATACGGAGAAATGAGGCCCGCAGGAGGGGAGGAAAGCTTCAGAATCTTAAATGTCAGACAGAGAGCCTTAAATTTGATTCTCTGTCTGACCGGAAGCCAGTGAAGGGAGGTCAGGACCGAGGAGACAGAACATCGTCTCGGGAGGCCCACGATGGCAGGTGCCGCAGCGTTCTGCACAATCTGCAGCCTTGAAGCCTCAGCCTGGTTCACTCCAAGTAGCAGAGCACTCCCATAGTCCAATCGCGACAAAATGGAGGCCTGAACCACCAGTTGCCGCGTGGGGGGGTCGAAGAACTTAAGGACAGGTCGCAGTCCTCGCAGGATACCAAAGCAGGTAGCTGCTGTCTTCTTTGTATGACTGGCAAAGGAAAGATGGGAATCCAGCCAGACCCCCAAATTTTTAACTTCGGCCGCTGGAGTAGGAGAAGCGCCCAATTCGGGAGGCCACCACTGGTCTCCCCAAAGTTCCGTCTGCTTCCCTAAGATCAGGACCTCGGTTTTTTTAGCGTTAAGCTGTAAGCAGTTGCTACGCATCCACTTAGCCACAGCTATAAGTCCTGCCCGGAATCTGGGAGCATTCACCTCAGGGTCCCCACTGAGTGTCACCGCCAGCTGCGTGTCGTCGGCGTACGATGTCATGGTAAGGCCACATTCCCTGACGACAGCAGCCAGCGGTTTCACATACAGATTGAACAATGTAGGGCTTAAAGCGGAGCCCTGAGGGACTCCCAGACCCAGAGAGTGGAACAAGGACTGGCCTGGTGGAATGGCTACTTTAAAAAACCGGTCCGAAAGGAAGGAGCGGAACCACTCAAGAGCTTTCCCACTAATACCCACCTCCTCCAGACGTCGCAACAAAATGTCATGAGACACCGTGTCGAATGCGGCGCTCAGATCTAACAATAGGAGCGCCGCAGTCTGCCCCGCATCCAGCACTGACCGCAAATGCTCGATCATAAAGAGCAGAGCTGTTTCAGTGCTGTGTTGAGAGCGGAACCCATTTTGACTCTCGTCAAGAATGTTATTACGAGAGAGATGGGTAGACAGGATGGTATTCACGTATGCCTCAGTGACCTTAGCGGTCCAAGGCAGGAGGGAAATGGGCCGGTAATTTTCCGGGAGCAAGGGGTCAAGATTGGGTTTCTTCAAAATAGGGCTGACCACAGCTTGCTTCCAGGAGGGAGGAACCAAAAATGGCTGCAATTCACTATTAGGACATGCCACACACATCAGGGCTTGTCCTACCTTATAATTACAATGCACGCTGCCCGTGGGCCTACCAGAGGGGTGACTAATATGAAGAAAAGGGAAGGTTAAGGGACTGGCAAGTGGGTGCTCTTGCCCAGTCAGCATGACATTTCCAGACTGCACGCAGACTCTGCAATGGCAGACCTTAGACACGTTTTACAAGGCCGCTTCTGTGGGTGGCACAACGAGTGCTGCAAGCCCACTAGCAGCATTTGGAATTACACACCCTGGGCACACTCAGTGCACTGTACTAGGGTCTGACAAGTAAACCAAATAGTCAATCATGGAATCACCAATTAATATATACATTAATTTACAATACGGAGAGCATATGCACTTTAGCACTGATCAGCACTGGTAAAGTGCCCAGAGTCATAAAATAGCCCAAAACAGGTCAAAAAAATATAGGAGGAAGGCAAAAAGCTCAGGAATGACCCTGCAAAAAGGGCCAAGTCCAACAGGCCACATAGGAAAGTACCTGCACTAGCATGGTTACCCCCTGTGTTTTGGTCCCTAAGCAATCCATCACCCTAAGGGTATCAGAGGGTCTCCACCATGGGGAATAACTACCTGTGGGGTGTTTTGGTAAAGTAAAAGGCTGGTGTTGGGATTGAGTAGTGAAGTGATACCCTACTAAGGTTGGGCTCAGCTTCCCCAAATCACTGTCCACCATAAATACCTTTCTTTCCATGACTGAGTTGCACTGTGCTCTCAGGGTCAACCTTTGGCTGCCTACAGCTGGGGGTTGGATCCCTTTGGGTGGAACACTGGAGGGACAGGGCAGGTTTGTAACCACTGGGTCCCAGGTTTGCCATTGACCAAAAGAGTCATCTGGGGGAGGTACCTACATAAGGGTAAGGGGAATCCTTCAGAGGGTTGAGGACTTTTCACCTGGCTAGGGCTACTAAACTGGGTGCCCCATATCTGCTGATGGGGGGGTTCTTCTGGACAGGGCGCACTGTGGGGTCCAACGGCCTCCCTGACCTCTGCAGCCCTGGGCTGACTGAGGCAGGGTAGAGAGGGGCAGGTTACCTGCTCCAGACTGGGTACCACCTGTCATCAGGGATTCTGTCAGGTCAGGCCTGACTACCTCTGGGGCAGTTCCTTCACAAGGGGTAGGCTCAATTCCCTGAGGAGGCTGACCCTCACCTATATTCTGGTGGGAGCAGACTTTTCTTTCTCCCCAATGCTCTCTGTCTGAGTGGAGTGATCCATAGTTTCAGGCTTCACCACACTAAAATGTGTCTGTGTTTGGGCTGTGGCCCTCACAGCCCCACTAACCTTTTCAGGAAGGCCTAACATTTTGAAATGGGCCTCTTCTTTTACCTCAGCCCAGGCTGAGATCTCTAGATCATTGCCTAGTAAACAATCTACAAGCAAGTTTGGGGGCACTGCCACTCTCTTTGGGCCAGTGACTCATTCCCAGCTGATATGTATTACAGCCATGGCATGATCTGTCCTTACGCAAAAACAACAGGTGATGGACAGAATGCAGAACAATGACATAAATTCACCACAGTACAGAGATCTTGGCCTAGATCCATCGTTTTTTTGCTCACCATGCCATTCCAGTTTGACCCAGCCATATGCAAATCAGTCTTGACCCTGTGCCCCATGGGAATAGTCCAGCCTGAACTGCCAAGCCCGGTCCTCCCTGGACTGGAAACAAGCATCCTAGGACTTGTTTCGGGCTTTCAGCCCTCGTCAGCCAGGATAGCTTAATTCCAGTGGCATGGAGAGCACGGGACTCAAGTCTGAGCATACCCGTTCTACTCGGGATGACAAATGCAAAAACATCAGGTGATGGACAGAATGCAGAACAATGTCATACATTCACTCCAGTACATAGATCTGGGCCGAAAACATTCAATGTTTTGCTCACCATGCCATTCCAGTTTGACCCAGGCATATGTAAATCAATCTTGACCCTGTGCCCCATGGGAACAGTCCAGCCTGAACTGCCAAGCCAGGTCCTCCCTGGACTGGAAACAAGCATCCTAGGACCGGTTTCGGGCTTTCAGCCCTCGTCAGCCAGGATAGCTTAATTCCAGTGGCATGGAGAGCACGGTACTCAGGTCTGAGCATACCCGTCCCACTCGGGGTGACAAATGCAAAAACAACAGGTGATGGACAGACTGCAGAACAATGTCATACATTCACCCCAGTACAGAGATATGGGTCTTATTCCAGTGTTTTTTTGCTCACCATGCCATTCCAGTTTGAACCCAGCCAAATGCAAATCAGTCTTGATCCTGTGCCCCATGGGAACAGTCCAGCCCGAACTGCCAAGCCATGTCCTCCCTGGACTGGAAACAAGCAGACTAGGACCGGTTTCGGGCTTCAGCCCTCGTCAGCCAGGATAGCTTGATTCCAGTGGCATGGAGAGGACGGGACTCAAGTCTGAGCATACCCGTCCTACTCGGGGTGACAAATGCAAAAACAACAGGTGATGGACAGAATGCAGAACAATGTCATACATTCACCCCAGTACATAGATCTGGGCCTAAATCCATCGATGTTTTGCTCACCATGCCATTCCAGTTTGACCCAGCCATATGCAAATCAGTCTTGACCCTGTGCCCCATGGGAACAGTCCAGCCTGAACTGCCAAGCCAGGTCCTCCCTGGACTGGAAACAAGCATCCTAGGACCGGATTCGGGCTTTCAGCCCTCTTTAGCCAGGATAGCTTGATTCCAGTAGCTTGGAGAGCACGGGACTCAGGTCTGAGCATACCCGTCCCACTTGGGGTGACAAATGCAAAAACAACAGGTGATGGACAAAATGCAGAACAATGTCATACATTCACCCCAGTACAGAGATCTGGGCCTAAATCCATCATTTTTTTACTCACCATGCCATTCCAGTTTGAACCCATCCATATGCAAATCAGTCTTGACCCTGTGCCCCAATGGGAACAGTCCAGCCCGAACTGCCAAGCCAGGTCCTCCCTGGACTGGAAACAAGCAAACTAGGACCGGTTTCGGGCTTTCAGCCCTCGTCAGCCAGGATAGCTTGATTCCAGTAGCATGGAGAGCACGGGAATAATGTCTGAGCATTCCCCTCCCACTCGGGGTGACAAATGCAAAAACAACAAGTTATGGACAGAATGCAAAACAATGTCATACATTCACCCCAGTACAGAGATCTGGGCCTAAATCCATCGTTTTTTTGCTCACCATGCCATTCCAGTTTGAACCCAGCCATATGCAAATCAGTCTTGACCCTGTGCCCCATGGGAACAGTCCAGCCGGAACTGCCAAGCCAGGTCCTCCCTGGACTGGAAACAAGCATCCTAGGGCTGGTTTCGGTCTTTCAGCCCTCGTCAACCAGGATAGCTTGATTCCAGTGGCATGGAGAGCACGGGACTCACGTCTGAGCATGCCCGTCCCACTCAGGGTGACAAATGCAAAAACAACAGGTGATGGACAGAATGCAGAACAATGTCATACTTTCACCCCAATACAGAGATCTGGGCCTAAATCCATCGTTTTTTTGCTCACCATGCCATTCCAGTTTGAACCCAGCCATATGCAAATCAGTCTTGACCCTATGCCCCATGGGAACAGTCCAGCCCGAACTGCCAAACCAGGTCCTCCCTGGACTGGAAACAAGCATCTTAGGACCAGTTTCGGGCTATCAGCCCTCGTCAGCCAGGAGGTTTCAGTTCGGTCTGGACTGTTCCCATGAGGCACAGTGTCAAGACTGATTTGCATATGGCCATGTCTAAACTAGGGTGGCTTGGTGAGCAAAGTAATGATGGATTAAACCCAGATCTGTGACTGGGGGTGAATGTTTAGCCTTTTTGCAACATTCCGTCCATCATCTTGTGTGTTTTGCTGTTCACCCTATGTGGCAAGGGTATGCCCAGCCGTGGGTCCCGTTTTCACTACGCCACTGAAGTCAAGCTATCCTGGATGAAAACGCTGATAGCCAGAAACCAGTCCTAGGATGCTTGATTCCGGTCCAGGGAAGACATGTCTTGGCAGTTCTGTCTGGACTGTTCCCATGAGGCACAGGGTCAAGACTGATTTGCATATGGCCAAGTCTGAACTGGGGTATCTTGGTGAGCAAAATAACGATGGATTAAACCAAGATCCGTGACTGGGGTTGAATGTTTAGCCATTGTGCAACATTCCGTCCATCATCTTTTGTGTTCTGCTGTTCACCCTATGTGGGAAGGGTATGCCCAGACGTGGGTCCCGTGCTCACGTCGCCACTGGAGTCAAGCTATCCTGGCTGAAGACGGCTGATAGCCAGAAACCGGTCTTAGGATGCTTGATTCCGGTCCAGGGAAGAGATGGCTTGGCAGTTCGGTCTGGACTGTTCCCATGAGGCACAGGGTCAAGACTGATTTGCATATGGCCATGTCTGAACTGAGGTGGCTTGGTGAGCAAAATAACGATGGATTAAACCCAGATCTGTGACTGGGGGTGAATGTTTAGCCATTGTGCAACATTCCGTCCATCATCTTGTGTGTTTTGATGATCTGTCTTAACTCCATCAGTATTGGTCACCTGGTATGTAAACCCAGGTAAAAGCTGCTCTGAGGGTACTAGTCTCCCTGTCACCATGGTGACACTAGCCCCTGTATCCCTATAGGCCACAGCTGTCTGACCATTGATGTGGGGCTTTTGTCTGTACTTACCCAAGGTAATGGGACAAGCAGTGAAATTGGCAAACCCCATGCCACCATCACAGACTAGAGTTGCCGCAGTAGGGGACCTGGTTAGGCCAGAGTCCACCTGAGTTCCCCAAGAAAACCCAACCAAATTGTTGGGGGCACTCCCACCACCTGGGGGATTACTAGTAGTAGTAACAGGAGGTGTTGGAGTATTACGTGGAGGAATATTTTCCTTATTGCTGGCTTTTGGGCAGCTGCTGTCAGTTTTCCAGTGGCCAGGTTTCTTACAAACATGGCAATAAGGTTTCTTGGTAGGGGAGGAAGGAGTTTGGGGCCCACCCCCTTCAGAGGATTTTTGGGGCCCTGTTGTGGAATTATCTTTAGATTCATCCCCACCTTTCTCTTGGGACTTGGTAGAATCTTTCTTCTGGTCATCACCCTGATTTTTAGGCCTTACCCTGGTTCTGACCTATTTGTCCGCCTTCTTTCCCAATTCTTAGGGAGAGAGGTAGGGTCAGGGTCCACCAGGTACTGGTGTAAAAGCTGGTTTTGACATTTATTAAGGAACTGCTCCCTCATAATCAAATTGTACAATCCTGAAAAGTCATACACTTTGCTGCCCAGTAACCAACCTTCGAGAGCCTTAGTAGCACAATCAGCAAAGTCAACCCAGCCTTGAGTCTGAGCCTTTTGGGTGTCTCTGAACTTCAACCTATACTGTTCAGTGGTTAGGCCAAACCCATCAATCAGAGCACTCGTCAAGACCTTGTAATTGTCAGCATCCTCTTCTCTTACATTGAGGAGCTTGTCCCTACCTTAGTCTGCAAAGGAGAGCCACAAGATTGCTACCCATTGCTCCTGGGGTACCTTCTATACTTTGCAGGCCCTCTCCAGTGTAGTTATCCATTTGTGGATGTCATCCCCACTCTGATAGGGAGGGACAATCTTGTTAAGGTTTCTTTTTTTTTTTTTTTTAATATTTTTATTGTAAAACAAAGGATTTTTCTGGCACACACATAACACAGAATACAAATAAAATTAATACATATAATGAACCAAGGTTACTATCCAGAAAAACAATATAGTACTAAACATCACCTTCGACACAAAAAGAAGAAGAAAGAAGAAGAAAGCTATTAATCAAATATAATGATACATCAGACTACACTTGCATTTGTCCTTTCCTTCCATCGATGTACCGGTTCCCAAATTCTCCTTCCCCACCTTTTTACCCTTTTACCTTTTTTCCCAAATATACCCTTTTCAAGGTTAAACGTCCCCAATAATAAAGCAATCCACTGCTGTATTCCCGGGGGTAGGGGGTCCAGCCAGACTCTAGCAATCAACAGCCTGAGAACCGCCATCGCTACGAATATAAATCACTATGGTCGCCTTCGCAACCCCTAACTCCTAACATAATTACTGTCGGTGTTAGAGTCACATTTAAAGCAAGTGTATGGGCCATAAATTCCTCAATACCCTTCAATAAGGGTCTTAATTTGGGACAGAGCGCAAAAATATGAATACTGTCTGCGGCCAGAGCATTACAACGCCAGCAATTAATCCCGGTAGTAGCACCCCACTGTGCTATGCGATCTGGCGTATGGTAAAGTTGATACAGCGTTTTGAAATGCTGAGATTAGAGTGGGGCAGAATAAAAGGCTGAACAACCTAACTCCAAGGACTTCAGAAAAACCTCACATGATATCCCTAATTTTCCAGCCCATTTATTACCAAATTTGTCAGTGTCGTCCTTCTTCGTTTCAACCAGCTGGGCATAGAAATATCGAATGGAGCACACCCCACTTTGCGCTATTGCTTCCATAATGTTACTTGTATTAAATCCTCCCACACCTCCTTTTTTCTTAGAAAAAAAACTCCTAATCTGCAGATACTTAAAAAAACTATATCTTGCTATATTAAATTTAGCCATCAGATCTGAAAATTGAAGTATATTTCCATCTAAGTCTAGCATATCTCCTATTTTTTTAATACCTTTTCTATCCCAGTCTGCCATAATGGTATCAGAAAAAATTAAAGGGGGTAGGGACTTATTCCTATACAATCTAGTATACCTGTTAAATCTCCCTAATCCACAATTTTTCGCAACAGCAGACCATACATTGTAAGCTGCGGCAACTGTCTTGAATCGTGTACGCTTATAATATGATGAATCTGTACAATTTAAGAAAGCATTTACTGAATCTTCACCCAATACAATTGAATAAATCATAGTTGAGACAGCTTTAACTTTCAGATCCTCTTCATTTGCTCCGATCAAGCCTTGAATATATTGCAATACCGATGCCCAATAGTAAAACCTAAAATCAGGAACCCCCCAACCTCCCCTGTCCCTTGGCAAAGTCATAAATTTGTATGCCCGTCTTGTCTTCCCATACGACCAAATAAATTTATTAAGAATCGACTCCAGTTTGTTAAACTAAATTGATTCAAACAAAAGAGGAATTGTACGAAAAAAGTAAAGAAATTTGGGAAGTATAAGCATTTTAATAATATTAGTGCGGCCCACTAACGTAAGCCTAAGATTATTTATCCTCATCAGGTCCGAACTTACTTTCCTCAGTAAGGGGGAGATGTTACGATCAACTACTGTCCCTAAATTAGGAGAAATTTCGACCCCAAGATAAACTGCTGCCGAAACCACTCGTGGATCATTACATTGAGCAACAATGTTTTGAATAATCTGTGTTTTGGCTCTATTAAGCTTGTAACCAGAGATATTGCCAAAATTTAGGGCCTCTTGTTCTATCTCACCAATTGCCCTTACAGGATCAGGAGTAATTATCGCGACATCGTCTGCGTATGCCAACACTTTAACTTCTATCTCATTTACGCACATGGGGGGAATACTGGGATTAAGATTAAGATTGCGTAAGTAGGGATCCATATACAGTGCGAATAAAAGAGGAGAGCTAGGACAACCTTGCCTTGTTCCTCTTTTAATCTGCACCGCCGCTGTTAATTCCCGATTGATTTTAATTCTAGCCGTTGGATCCCTGTAAAGAACCTGAATTGCTCTTATAAAATTATCACCGAACCCAAAAGTTCTCATTAGCACCCACAAATACTCCCAAGCGACCCTGTCGAAAGCCTTCTCGGCGTCTAAAAATAAAGCCGCGACAGGGCCGCCAGAAGCCTCCATGGCATCAAAACAGGTGATCACAGTCCTAACATGGTCTGTAGTCCCTTTCCCCGGGATGAATCCGTGTTGTACTGGGGTGACTAATTTTTCTATGACAGCTGACAACCTTGTTGCCAGAATTTTAGAATAGAGCTTCACATCAGCGTTCATTAAGGCAATAGGTCTATATGACCCAGGAGCTGTGGCGGATTTACCTTTTTTCAGGATAACTATAATTTCCGTCCCGCCCCATGATTTTGGGATTGAGATTTCTCTCTGGGCTTGAATGAGTGTATCCAGTAGCTCCACTCTAAGAATTGATATAAAAGTTTTGTAGAATTCGATCGGTAGCAGATCTGGTCCTGCAGCCTTTGAGGATGGGAGATCTGATAGAGCTAGTATCAATTCTTCTAATGTTATAGTGGCATCAAGTATATTTTTTTCCTCCAAATCTAGTTTATTAAGTTGACTGTTTCCTAAATAATCCCTAACTTTGTCCATATCTACCTCAGTCTCCCTATCATATAATCCAGAATAAAACTTCCAGAATTCATTCCTTATTCCAGCAGAGTCAGAGATCAAGTTGCCTAAATCGTCTACTATATTTTTAATGTCCCCTGCATTAACTTTTTGTCTGGTCCTAACAGCAAGAATATGACCGACCCGCTCACTAAACTCACAGGCCTGCTCCTTCTTTGCTAAATAACTAACTGCTGTCTTATTAGTGATTCTTTCCGCTATTTCCGCCTTTAAAACCATAATTTCCAACAATTGTTGATCCAATGGGAGGCCCCTCATAATTAACCTACTTAACTCAGCCTCAGCGTTCAGAAGGGAATTAACTTGTTGATCGATCATTTCTCTTTCTTTTTTCCGTCTATATGTTGAAAAACGAATTGTCTCTCCCCTGACGCCTGCTTTGAAGGCATCCCAGATATAACCACTACTAGTGCTCCCCGCATTATTAAGCCAAAACTCACTGATCCACTTTTCCATATGCTTACAATAACCCTCATCTTGTAACAGAGCTCGCTCAAATGTCCATTTATATGTTTTTCTACCTAACCCATTTAAACTAAGTGACAATAACAGAGGGTTGTGATCAGAGACCAAACGAGGTAACTTCTTAATCTGCGTATTATAAATCAAGACATTGGAAATTAAAAAATAATCCAACCTTACTGTTATATTGTGAGGAGCAGAGAAAAAGGTATCGCCATCTATCTGCGGGTGCAAATTAGCCCAAACATCTGAGAGGGCATTATGCGAGGCCATATCTACTATCGCCCTATGCACCCTTTTCTTCCTCCCCGTATAAGAATGACTCAGTTGTAGCTCAATATTTGCCGGTCGACTGATATTAAAATCTCCGCAGCAAACAATTGGCTCCACCCAAGTTGAGAGTTCATGATCCAGAAATTGAAATATGTCTGGATCATCGCACGTTGAGCCATAAACTGAAACCAGTGTGAACCTAGCTCCTCTAAATCCTATTTCTTTAATCACCCACCTACCCCAAATATCTTCTTTGCTCCTAAATACTGTGCAATCCGTCCCTCTCCCCAAAATCGCTACCCCACGAGTTTTGGAGGCTTGTTTGGTATATGCTAAAACTTTAAAGCCAACCTGTTCTAGCAAGAAACCCTTTCCTCCCTCCACATGAGTTTCCTGTAGACAAATCAGATCAGGAGACATTGACTTGCAAAATGCTGAAACTCGCAGCCTTTTTTGGAAATCGTTAAGGCCACAAACATTAAATGACAAAATTCGACAAGTCATCAAAAAACATCAAAGATTAGCACCAACTTCCAATTCCAACTCTTAGCCAAACCCACCGCTTCCTTCTTTCTCCATTTATGCAGAACCTGTAGCTGCCTCAAACTACGTTTTACTGTGTATGATGTGTGCCATTTTTTTCCCTCTTCCCCCTCCTCCCTCCCACCTCCCTGAACCCCCCCACACTACCCCTCCCCCCTCGCCCCCTACAGGCAAATAGGTCACGCATGACCTATATGTGAACGCCAGGGAAGCAGCAGCCGCTACTCCTCCCCACCGCCGACCAGCATATCAAACATATCAAACATGAATCCATTATTTGTTCTCCTTATATCCCAAAACTTCCATCATGTAAACCTTCGCCTTAATCTCTGAAAAGAAAAATTTAAACTGGCCCTTGGTCACGATTTTCAATTTTGCAGGATATAACAAATAAGCTTCTGAGCCCAGAGCCTGAATATGTGGTATCAGTTGCCTCAGCCTCCATCTACGTTCAACTGTGGCATGGCAAAAGTCTGGTCTTGCAAAAAAAGTGACGTTGTTATAGGTACGTCTTGACTCTGGCTTTGTCCAATATCAACTGCCTAAGGAGAAAATTCCCTACAAAGATTAGCAGAGCCCTTGGGCGCCCACCCTGTACTCCAGCCTGGGGCTGACCCCTTTTAAGGAACAATGGGAAGCGATGGGCTCTTTGAATTTCAAATTCCCACTGCCAACTAGATAACTCCGGAAAAGCCCCCTTTAACAAATTTACCGCAAACAACCTGGGGTCCTCCCCTTCAAGACCTTCCTCCACGCCTAGCAGCCTAATATTATTACGACGCTGCCTATTCTCAAAGTCTTCCAACTTCCAGTTGACGTCCTCTGCCACCTTTTGATGCTCTTCCTTGTATGATTTCAGGTCTGTCAAGTCATCTTCCACTTTACTGGTCCTTTCCTCTACATGTACGACTCTCTCAACCATCTCATCTTGCCTTTTACTTATGGTTCTCAGTTTATTCTGTATCTTCCTTGATTCCTGTCTCGCCCTCCTACTCTCCCCTCTAGCCTCAGATTGCATTAATTTCAGGGTATTAAAAAGAAGATCAAGCGTAACAGGAGGCTGAGTGGATTGAGTAGAGCCTTGTTCCCCAATCAGTGTTGCCGGACTGTCTTGCTCCACAAACGAGAAGGTAGTAGTAGAATAATCCCAAGCTAGTTTTTTAGTAGGATCAGTAGTACTACTTGCAGTGGAAGGTTTCCTTTTAGAAAGACGTTTTTTCTGTGAGGTTTTCCTAGCCGGGGAGCTGCTGACCGAGTCAATACCCGTGGATTCATCAGAACTAAGGCCCTCTGATGGCTGAGACTGCGACTGCGTATCTTCATCAACAGAGTAAAATCTCTCTGCAGAAGCTGTACCACTAGCGATGCCAAACTCGGCGGAGGTAGAGGATTCACCTCCTGATTTGATTCCCCCACTCTCCGTATCTAAGTCCATGGTTTCTGCCCAAGTTAGAGGTTTAGACAGCATTGTACCCGCATTATCCCCATCAGATGCAACAACCTCCATTACGTCATTTAGCTTTTGTCCAGGTAGCTCGATCCCCAACTCAACTCCTGGCCCTGGCGCCAGCATAGAAGACCTACAAGTTTCATCCGGTAGCTCATCCGGTAGCTGAGTATTCATAGCCCGGTTGTCAATTGTATCTATAGGCTCTTTACCCGCTCCTTTATTTATATGTGTTTTAACTATTTGCCTCAATTCATGCGTCTCTGACCCCCGCTTCATCCCAGTCCCAGCGTAGGCTCCAGACTCACCCTCGGCAGCCACCAGGCCCGCATCTCTGTTCTCACCCGGAATGACTGCAGGCACTGCATCGGACGGCTTTCCTGCTGTTACTGCTGGTCTTGCGGGTTGCCTAGCAGCCCCGATACCGGCTCCAAGCCCTGTACTAGCAACCGTACTGAGGACGCCGGCTCCAATGCCTCCAACGCCGACTTCAGCTTCTGAATCCGCTCCTGCTCCTGCTCCTGCGCTAAGATCCGCAGAAATACCAGGTTTGGTTACGGGGGGTCCGCTACTTGCTGGGGTGTTTGCAAAACTTTCCGTGACCGTAGGCTGCCGCAGCGCGTTTTCCTTGACTTTCGGCTTGATAACGTGTCCTGCATCTCTTACGGATGCTGCACTGTCCGCTCCGTTTCTTTTTGCTGCCGACTTCTTTAGACTTGAGGCATTTTTTTGTGCAATAGTTATGGCATGGCCAGGGCCAGGAGCTTTTAAATCCGCTTTACTTTTCTCTTTTTCTTTTACTGTTTGGCCTTTGATGGTGTCCGTATCTGCCGGTTTCCCTCCCTTGCCGTCTTTGGTCTCGAGTCCACGCTGCGGGCGGGGAGGCATCTTGGACCAGGACTTCAGTACCAGTCTAACAACTTCTGATATTCTCCTCTTAAAACGCAGGGCTGTCCGTGTTATGGTATTCCCTCGTTGTTCCCAGGAAGGGAATATCGCAGTGCTACACAAAAAAGGCATACAGCGACCTCAGGCCAAGCACCTTAGTTACTCCATTTCACCATTGGAGAGTCTGGCAGTGGAGAGGGGGAGAGTGCGGCTTACTCGCTGTATCCCTCGGCGGCCATCTTGCCCTCCCCACTGTATCCCTCGGCGGCCATCTTGCCCTCCCCTCTTGTTAAGGTTTCTAAGGTCATAAGACCTATCCCTACCACTAGGGAAGTTGCTGCCACCATGGGGCTATAGCCTCATCTTTTTTTTGCTCTTTCAAGCTCTAGGGTCTCCTTTTCTAAGGCTAATTTTTGTCTCCTGATTCTCAGTTGAGCTTCTCCTATGAGAAGAAGCAGAGGACCCTATAGATGTGCCAGAATGATTAGATTCCACTGAAGGTGATCTTGGTCTTCTGGGCACACCACCAACCCTTCCTGGGGGGACAAAGAGAGGGCCCCTTTGGCCTTCCTCATCTCCAGTAGGAGCTGGGTTCTCCAGGTTTAGGTCATTGTCAATTTAGTGGTCAGCATCAGAGTCTGAATCTTGTGGGATTGGACCACTGGGATCTTCCTCATCTGCTGCTTCCAACCCACAGCCTACCCTTACAGGCTCAGAAGGCTTCTTCAGGTCATCTAACAGCAATACCTCTCTGAGGCGTTGGGTGTTGGCACCTTTGCCAGTCTTCAGTTTCCTCATAGTACACAGAGCCCTTAACTCAGAGAAAGGGAACGTGTCATACTTGGTTGTCTGTAATTTACTGACATTTGGAAGGACACACTAGGTCCTGCCCCTGAAGAAATAACTTGTGGAGTGTGGTGTATGCACTACCTACTCAAGTTGGGTACCTACTGGACTCTCTTGAGTTGTAGAAAGGGTGTGCTTAAGCCCTAGACACATAATGTTAAGTTCAGTAGAACTTACTGTATTTTAAGCTTATATTATATGTACCTATGGTACCTTTAGTGGTTTTTCAAATGATCAACACTTGAGATTATCTGGTAAAACAATGCAAGCTGGAATCCCACACGCTGCACACCATTGTGAGAAGTTGGCCTGGCATATGCTGTCCACTATTCTAGTGGGCACCTTGCACCAGTCCAAACGACCCTTGTTGATGGTAGGTTTAAAGACAACCTATATAGAAAGCTATCCTAGTGGTAGCTGTGGAGAGCAGTCTTCAGGCTAAGTCTTGAAGGAATGTAAAGCAGCTTGTTTTACCAGTCGATAATCTTATGAATGATCAAATGAAAGGAGAACCACACCAGGTATATATATAAAATGTATGTATTTATTCTAAACACACCCCTCTAGTCTCTTTATGAGGCTAGAGGCAAAAGTACAATACAATTACATAATTAGCACACAGTAAATTAGCACAGTATACGTTTTGCCCTAGGGGCCTCACAAACCATACACTTAGAAAGAGGTATAAGTACCGCTGTGAACATAGAGACAAGTCATAGGGCCTGTAGAACCACTGGGGCAACTAGGAACCAACTAAGGTAGGGACGCAGGAGACCCACGGGGGACATGTGAAGTGTCTTGACACAGCAGCGACTCACCATTGACTTCTATTTAGAAAGTCGCAATTAGATTTTTAAAGGATAAGGACACTTAGGAGTGGACTAGGAACAAATCCCTTCAGTACTGGAAACTTCGAGAGTCAAGACCCCCGGGAGCACCGAAGTACTTTTGTTATGTCACCCAGGCTAGCCGGGTGCATAGGTGTCTTTTCGTGTCAGGTTTCGTCATCGTTTCTTATGGAGAGCTGCAAAGAAGTGCTGCAGGGGACCAGATGAAAAGTGTCTGGATTGATCCACGGGTGGATCGAAGATCTGAAGAACCTGACAGCAGAGGGGACAGAGTCTGGGTCACTAGCCAGTGACCAGGATGGCGACAAGAAGATGCCAGCCGATGTTGGGTGATTTCAGATAATGTAAGAGAAGCTTGACTCTTCAGACACGAGGACCAGGAGGTGTCAATGACAACTAGGAGCTGGAATCGCGATGTCCCATGTCGAATGTTGAGTGCTGCAGTGTTGGTATCCGGATTGGACCCAACAGGCCTTGGCAACAGCAACCCGCGCAGAATTCAAAGATTGGCTTCAATGCAGACTAGCAATGTCTGAGGGACTCACCCTTTGGAGGGAAGTCAGGGCACGTCTGGAGCAACCAGGAAAGCCCAAGAAACAAAAGAGATTCCTTTGTCGGGACCCACCAATTGACGGACCAGGGATCGCAAAGGGGCCTCAAGCAGAAATGCAGGAAGCAGGCCCACGGAACACTCGTGGAGTGTAGGCCCACAAGCTTTGGTGCAAAAGCTGCTCAGGGCTTTGACTACAAGTAGCCCAATGCACATCTTCGGGAAACCTCGGGAACTTGATGCACTAGCAAATGTGCCGGATGTCCAGGAGTTCTTGTTCCACGTCTCTCGTGATGGCTACAGGTCTCAGCTTTGCTGGGGACTCGTGTCAGCATCGGGGATGTCTGGAATTCCATGTCTTATGTCGTAGATTCTTTGGGATCTGGTGGGAGCCTCAAAAATTAAGACCGGCAAGATGCTTCTTTGGTGCCTGTTTGAACAGGGAAGTCACTCCTTGATCCCAAGGGAGATTTCTTCAGTCTTCTAGTCGAAATAGAATGTCGAAGGTCCACAATATATGTTGCAGAGTTTCGTCCAGGGTAATCTAAAATCCTAGGGACTGGGTTCCTATACTTATACTAAGTTTAGGGGATGGACTAACTCCAAGGTCCCACCTATGGGAGGACCTATTGAGGAGGTGGTTACACCCTTACCCCTTTGTCCAGTTTCGCGCCAGAACCGTTTTGAACTGGGAAATGCACGGGGACACCTTGTGGCACTGTCTGAAAAGCATTCACTGAATGCACCCACCCAGCCCCAATACGCTAAAGCCTGTCTGGGGAGGTGGTTACACCTCCCTGGACAGGAAACCTATTGTCCAGGCCTCCCCTGCTGGAGTTTCGTCCAGCAACAGGAGGTCAGACTCGTGTCTGCGGCAGCAGCATCCATTTTGTGATGCTGGGGCTCTGTATAACTTTTACCGGTTAGACCAGCGTGTACATGTCATCTCTAAATGCTACCCCCACCACCATGACTGGCGGGGTGTAGTATTCCAAAGTGTTTGACACCAAACATTACATTTTTTGATACAGCCATTCCAAAGTTAGCATTTACCGCGAGGTTAGAATGCACTTAAGAGTATATGGTATGGCTGTATCACAGAACAACTATAAGGAAGGGATTCCAAAAGCTGCAGAGGAGCTCAGCTCATGCTAGGGCACCCTCTCACATAAAACAAGGCACTCTGCCTCCAGAATTGTCAAGGCCTGCCATAGGAGTGACTTATAGGTTTACATGTATCTGTTTTAAAAGGTAGATATAGGTATACTATATCTCAAGAAGGGGTGCTTACACCACCTTACCCAGGCTGCAAGAGCAGACCTGTGTTGCCATTTTGGAAGGCTTCCCAGGGGTGGCATAATACATGCTTCAGTCCCTGGTAGGCCTCTGGGGTACCTATGCCCTTTTACCTAGGTTACCATATACTAGGGACTCACAAGCGTAACCCAGTAACCAATCTGGAGTGTACCTAATGTACATGCAATCAGTTTAGAGAGGGAAACAGATAGGCTGGGAGTCTGGATAGCAGTATCCCAGCCAAACTAAGTAAAAAACCATTGCAACACCAGGAAAAAAGTGGGGGTAACCATGCAGTCGGATTCCACCTTCCTACAGCCCCTGTGTTGTGAAGTGCCTTGAAAGCCAAAACCACGGCTTTAAAGTGTCTCTGCTTCTGCACCGGTAGCCAATGCAAGGACCTAAAGAGGGGGGTCATGGACTTCCTGGGGTCAACCATGAGTATGGCTCTAGCTGACGGACTTTGAACTACTTGCGGGCAACCTTGTAGGTAGTCTGGAAGACCAAGGTACACTACATTGACGTACTCCAGCCTCGATGTAATCAAGGCTTGGACAACTGTTTTCCTGTGTGGGACTGTGAGTAAAGGTAGGAAGTTCCTCAACATTTTCAGTAGCCCAAAACATGTGCCGGCCACCGTTAGCCCCATTCCTTGCCAGGGCTATGGCTAAAGAAGATAATTTCAAATTTTTCCAAATTGCGTGAACCCCCAACGTTTTCCTACCCAGAATCCCCTGCAAACCTCAAATTTAGCAGAACAAAATTCACTTTTTTCCCACATTTCTGTGTGGGATAGTTATCGGATCACAGAGCTGACACAAATTTCCTACCACCCAGCATTTCCTCAGGTCTCCCAATAAAAATGGTAAGTTATTCGTGTGGGTGGGCTAAATACCCACAACAGGCAAGGGCTCAAAACGTATTGAGGAGACATCAACATTACCTATCACAAAACGACCTGGTTTTGCAAGGGGGGACACCTGGGTTTTTGTCCCCCGGCTCGGCCCCCATCTAGGGAAACCTACCAAACCCACATGTTTCTGAAAGCTAGACACCCAAGAGAGTCCAGGGAGGTATGGCTTGCATGGACCCCCCAACGTTTTCCTTCCCAGAATCCCCTGCAAACCTCAAATATATCTGACAAAATCAAAATGTTCTTACATTTCTGTGTGGGAAAGTTGTGGGATCACCGGGCTGACACAAATGTCCTACCACCCAGCATCCCCTCAGGTCTTCCAATAAAAACGGTAAGTCACTCGTGTGGGTGGGCTAAATACCCGCAACAGGCAAGGGCCCAAAACTTATTGTGGAGACATTAAAATTGACTATCACAAAACAAGGGGGGAGGGATCTGTGTTTTTGGCCCCGGGCTCGGCGGCCATCTAGGGAAACCTACCGAACCTACACATTTCTAAAAATTAGACACCCTGGGGAATCCAGGGAGGTACGGCTTGCGTGGATCCTCAAGGGACCGAGCATTAAAAAGATGGGATTTCTGGCCTACTGGGTGGGTTTTAAAACATTTGGTTTCATTTTGTTCCTGGTGGACAGCCCTTGCCACCGGGAGCCTTTTATATAGTACTTCTGACCTCCAAAAGGCACTTTTGGTTGGGAGCTGGATTTTCATGACCTGTCTTCAGCCTCAGCACCTAGTGCTTGTTCCTGCTTGGGGTGGGGGCGTCCTCCACAGCTCCTCCACACCCAACTAGCAAAACACCCGCCCTATCATAAATCCCTGGTCCCAGAGCCATCTGCCTTCTTGAAGGGCACAAGTATGACAACAAAGTCAAGGGCTAATCCATGGAAGGCACAAAGGAACCATCTAGGATCCCCAAGCAGGCCCATTACCACAGTTTTTCCTCAGAGAGTACAAGGTGGGCCAGCACATTGGTCTTGAACATTTTTATCCTAGTTTTTGGGGTCAGTGAGCCATAGTCAAAAGGTGCATCCCTACAGGGCCTCAGGTGAATTCTCCATACAGTTGGGCATTCTTTTGTTGTTGTCACTCCCTGGCCCAGTGTCTCATCTGGCTCTCCCTTGTGTAGGGACTTTTAAGTGGGAGGGAAAGGTTCCAGCAGCTGGGCACCCCTGGCCAATTCTAGGATGCCACATCATTATCCAATCCTGTCCCAGCCCTCCATCACAGCGTTCTGAGAAATTGCAATATAGCAACCGCAATTTGTCTATGGAAAGATCTTTTTATGAGAGCATCATTGTTGGTCATATCTGACACACCTGCCTGATTGCTTCCCACCAAAACTTCGAAGGCAATCTCCTCCTGTTTTGGCTGAACTGGGACAAGAACTGTTAATTGCTCTATTGAGTAGAGGGGCCGTTGATCCTCCTGCCTGAGTTCAGAGTAAATACCTTTGCCTAGTAGGGGGGGAGGGGTAAATGGCTGGAATCTGATCATGAGCAGAGCCAGGAAAATATGACATTTCTGAAAGTGTCGTAAGGATTTCAATACATTACGAAGCGTTATTGTTTCAGTTAATAAAAACCATAACAATCTTCCAAACGACAACTAATTCCCAACTAGTTAAATTATTAAAATTCACTTGCATATCAGAATATACAATATTGCTCTCCATTCCGATCTCAATAAAAGTGCATTAATTCGGTTTAAAAAAGAAACAGTCTGTTTGTCACTTTCATACCTCAGAGGCTAAATAGAAAATGGGTGAAGTCATCTAGAACATATTAATATATCAATTAAACAATCTTCTATATTGCTATCACACATCATAAGGTGTGCAGAAATGTTGTTACGGACTGTAAATCTACACTCAGTGTTCATGTTTGCCACTAGATTGGTACCTTGCTGGAACCTGTATCCCTAAATGGAGGAAAACTCTACTTAAGTGCAGATTTCTACTATAATGCGTAACATAGTGTTACCACCACAGACCTTCAGTAAGCACTTCAGACTTATATGGTGAATGCCCACTGACATAATAAGGCCTACTCCAGGTCACTACCAATTCTTGAAGAGTCTCTTCTGTGACAAGCTATTCATGCGGAATTACAGGGCAGTGGAAAATGACAGTCTCATACAGGCTCAACACATGTGCTTAAGCGTGTGCTCACTTGTTCATGTTTAACAAACCCAGCACCTCTCACCCTAGCTGTGCAGCAGAAGCATTATCTTAAAATGGGGATACTGGCTGTTAGCACTTTTAGTTCAATTACTTTGATGTTACCATGAGTGAGACTCAGAAGGTAAGACACGCTCACACTAAGAGTCAGTCTCAAAACTGGACATTCAAATTTGAAAAATCCAGAGGGGCTAAATGTGTGGGACCCATTTGCTATGTACGCCTCCTCTAGTAGAAACTAGTGGAAGAATCAGACCATCCTTCACGGGTGCTCTTGACTACTTAGCATCAACAAGTGGCAATCATTTCTGAGTAGACAACCATTTGCTAACCACTCACTAGTTGTCCATCACCACAGATATCTTAAGCTAGCCTTCCTCCACCAAAGAGTACTCACCTGATTGACTATTAGGACACCATTCCCCATTGGGAAACTAGACTGCACTAATAAGTCCCCTGGTTCTACGTAAAATGCCTCTAGAATACTATGGGCCAGATGCACGGCCCTTACAATTTGTGACTCGCAAAATGCAATTTACAACAGTGTTTCAGAAACGGTTAGCATGAGGCAGGTGCTATTTGCAACCCCAATAGGAATGGTCAGCACTCACTGTCTGTGACAGTTTTTTTTTTAATAAAACAGTTTTTTTTAATGCAGCCAGTTTTCCTTAAAGGAAAACCGGATGCATTTAAAAAATAAAAATAAATGTTTCTTTTCATTTTTTAAGAGCAGGTAGCGGTCCCTGAGACCACTGCCTGCTCTTAAAAAATATCTTCGCATGGGACCCCTTCCAGTTTGCATGTGGCTTACAACCTACTTGAAGTGGTTGGAAAACTGCAAGTGTTTTGCGACCGCAAATGCGGTTGCAAAACAATGGTACATTCCATTGTGAATCGCTGTTAGCAGGGGATGCCCCTTCTTAATAGCAAGAGTCACAAATGGCATTTTGCGAGTCATCGACTCACAAAATAGCGTCTGTCCATACCAGGACTCTTTTTTGCAGTCGCAAACGGCCTGCTTTCACATTTTTGACTGCAACAAATGGTCAAACATCTGGCCCTCAGTGCCTACAAGGCCTGAGTAGGTCTAGTCCTACCCTTGCCCGGAGTCATGTAACACTACACCTCTTATATTCTGCCTTGTAAGGGTTCCCTGCCACTGAGCTGATGACTTCAAAACAGACAGGTCTGAAAACGTTCCCTCAGGTCACTGATGATACTCCCTCTGGGAACTGCACAACTTCAGTACCCACAACCATCGGCATCACTGCACTCTAAAGATGCAGATGCAGGGCCCTCAGAAGACCTATAGACCTCACCCACAGCACTTATGCTGGAGTCTTTAGCTGCCATCACCCACGTGGGATGACTAACTTTTTCCACAAAAAACAGTCCATTCAAAACAGAGAACTTACCTTACAGAGAGGGATCCTTCGGTAGTTCTACCCACTGGAACCACCCAGGGAAATCTGACCCACCTCTCCTCACTGATAACAGGGTGAATGTCCCCGACTCATGGACTCTCAAGCCCTCAACAGGTCAACTGGAAGCACCAATGGGCATTATGTAAGCCACAATTCATCCGGATCTACTTTCTCACCTCCAAGTGGTCAAACTTGATACCAACTAGGGAATTTAAATATCACACTGACTGGTCACCCCTTAGGCACACACTACCGCCTTCCACCTCACTCATATGAGTGATTGCCCAGATCTACTGAGTCCATGCCTCGCAAACCCTGACTTTACGGAGGCCTCAGGATGGCCCTCCAAAACTGGTACACCTATAGTGCACCTGGCACATGAGGCATTAGTTTGCTAAGGTGGAGTCCTCTACAGCCTGTCTCTCTGACAGATCAGGAAATCAATCCAGAGCAGAAATATCTAGCACCAACCAACACTGATGTTCAGGGCCCCTCCCCTGGATTAAGCACCACCTAGCCACCTAGTTGTGCCACTGTGAGTGTACCCGCCTTCTACTCCATCTCATGGGTTTCTGTACCGAACTGGTACACCTGAAGTGCTCTGCAGCCTGTCCTTCTGATAGCTCAAAGAGGCAGCCCCGGACAGAAGTGTTGTGACCTCCTCAGACTAACGGAGAGGGTCTCCTCCGACAGGAGCAGGCACCACCTGTCCACCTTTTCATGCTACTGTGTGTTCATGGGCCTCATCCACCACCAAACTGAAGTGTCAGCTCCTCCAGCCAAACCAATGCCTGACAAGCCAGGACTTCTCAAGTGGTATGAGTGCCGCACTCAAAGGTTGGTACTGTAAAAGTGCATCAAACCAGAGTCCACCGAGGAATAGCCCTCTGCATCCTGTCCAGCCGACATCCCGGAGTGGCAGGCGGTATTTAGCCACCTGGCAGGGTCACAGAGGGCTCACCTGTATCCTGCATGCCCTCCATCTATAGGGTCTCCACCACTTGTCCATAGAGTATGCGCCAATAGAACCAACCCGATTGGACACCAGTCTGGGCAACACCAAAGTGTCCACCTCAAGATCTGGCAAATCAGACTCTCTACTGATACAGTCATCTAGGCTACTCAGACATCCTAGGTCCACAGCTAAGTCCTCTCGGGAATCTAGGGAGTCTAACAACCCCAGAGCGAACGGGCCAGTTCTTGCTCAGAAAGTGCCCAAGAACTTGACATTAAGGGGCAGATTTATGAGGCCCTTGCGCCACGTTTACGCCGCTGTTGCGTCACGCAAGGCGGCGTAAACGTGGCGCATCCCTACGAACGATTTACAACGTGACGCATCTAGGCAGATGCGTCACGTTGTAAAGCCCTGCGCCGCTTGTGGGCGTTCCGGCGCAGGGTGGGCGTTCCGGGGCAGGTGCGCCTCGCAAAAGTGGCTGAGTGAAATCTATAAGATTTCACTCAGTCACTTTCAGGCCAATGCTGCGTCAAAAGCCTGCGCCTGCTTGAAGCAGGCGTAGGTCTTGATGCCGCATTGGTCAGATAGGGCACCCCCGAGCCTTGCTGGAGCTGCGTCGCGCTTGCGACGCAACTCCAGCAATGCGCCGCCTTTACGGCACAGATGCGTCACGCATCTGTGCCGCTTTTGACCCATGGTGCGCCGCATTGTAAATGTGGCGCACCATGGGTGGCGGAGCTGTGGCGCACTGTGGCGCACATTAACTGGCGCATCCCTGGGGATGCGCCAGTTAACATAAATCTGCCCCTAAGAGCTTAAAAACCGCTACTAAAGGCTCTTGACTTTCAAGGCACCTCTTGGGTATCAGGAACTCATTGAAGATGGCTCCAGGATCTGTAGTGAGACTGTTATGCACCCGAGGCTCAGATCAGGAGTCCAGCTGACTAGCATTTGAAAGTCCTTATTGGGTGCAAAGTTCAAGATGGGTACCAGGTCCAGTTCTTCCTCTCCAGGCAAAAGGGTAGCAGACAGCAGGTTAGCGCAGCAAGGCAGCAACTCCTTCAGAATGTCAGTCCAGCAGAGTGACAGTCCTTTCAGCAGTTCAGCAGTCTTTCTTCCTGGCAGAGTATCCACAGGTCTAGAATTGTTCTGAAGTTGTGGTGTTAGAGGTCCAGTACTTATACCCAGTTGTGCCTTGGAAGTAGAGGAGACTTCAAAGACTTCACAGACATCCTTTTGAAGTGTATAGAGGTCCTCCCTTTGAGCCCTAGCTACAGACTCACTGTGGGGGGTGGGGGGTAATGCAGTGCTTTGTGTGGGACAGAGGACAGCTTATTTAGGTGTAAGCGAATCTGGGTCCAGCTCCTCCCTCCCATCCTGTCAGGATGGCCCATCAGGTCACACCTAAGCTCCCATTGTGTGAGGCTGTCTAAGGGGAAATACACAAAGCCCAACTGTCACTCCCCCCACACATGTGATCAGAGACAGACAGCAGGCACCAAATGGCTAAAGTAAGAAAATGCAAACTTTCTTAAAGTATCAGAAGTAGGGGATAAGCCCAAGGAAGGTAGCCAGGAAGGGCCTAGTTAAAGTAGTACAACAAAATAACCTAGCTACCATTTTGAATGCTTTACGGCACAGATGCGTCACGCATCTGTGCCGCTTTTGACCCATGGTGCGCCGCATTGTAAATGTGGCGCACCATGGGTGGCGGAGCTGTGGCGCACTGTGGCGCACATTAACTGGCGCATCCCTGGGGATGCGCCAGTTAACATAAATCTGCCCCTAAGAGCTTAAAAACCGCTACTAAAGGCTCTTGACTTTCAAGGCACCTCTTGGGTATCAGGAACTCATTGAAGATGGCTCCAGGATCTGTAGTGAGACTGTTATGCACCCGAGGCTCAGATCAGGAGTCCAGCTGACTAGCATTTGAAAGTCCTTATTGGGTGCAAAGTTCAAGATGGGTACCAGGTCCAGTTCTTCCTCTCCAGGCAAAAGGGTAGCAGACAGCAGGTTAGCGCAGCAAGGCAGCAACTCCTTCAGAATGTCAGTCCAGCAGAGTGACAGTCCTTTCAGCAGTTCAGCAGTCTTTCTTCCTGGCAGAGTATCCACAGGTCTAGAATTGTTCTGAAGTTGTGGTGTTAGAGGTCCAGTACTTATACCCAGTTGTGCCTTGGAAGTAGAGGAGACTTCAAAGACTTCACAGACATCCTTTTGAAGTGTATAGAGGTCCTCCCTTTGAGCCCTAGCTACAGACTCACTGTGGGGGGTGGGGGGTAATGCAGTGCTTTGTGTGGGACAGAGGACAGCTTATTTAGGTGTAAGCGAATCTGGGTCCAGCTCCTCCCTCCCATCCTGTCAGGATGGCCCATCAGGTCACACCTAAGCTCCCATTGTGTGAGGCTGTCTAAGGGGAAATACACAAAGCCCAACTGTCACTCCCCCCACACATGTGATCAGAGACAGACAGCAGGCACCAAATGGCTAAAGTAAGAAAATGCAAACTTTCTTAAAGTATCAGAAGTAGGGGATAAGCCCAAGGAAGGTAGCCAGGAAGGGCCTAGTTAAAGTAGTACAACAAAATAACCTAGCTACCATTTTGAATGCTGCTAAAATCTTTAAAGTAAGTAAAAAACAACGGTCCTTGACAAGGAGGAGATAACACTTTCAGTAAATATAGGCCACAATATGCACTATAATGAACAGGAAGTCCAGCCGGACTTCAGAATTTATTCGATAACTCAATAAGGCAAATCAAACAAGGCAACAATAAAGCAGTGGGACACAGTCCTGTATCCACAGTACTAGACATACAATACACAATACAATTAACTAGGGATTTTCAGGCATTGGAAGGAACAGGAGAAAAAATATAGTTTTACAATCTATTTGCTTCACATATGTGGAAAACACATAACTTTTAGGCACATGATAGTGAACTAGTGTTTAAACCACATATTATGTCGATGGCGTTTCGATCCAGTTAAAAATAGTGGATCATCATCAGGACATTCAGTGCGTGCCTGAATTTAAAAGCCTGTATTGACAGGGGGGAAAAAAGGGGGGAAACATATGACATATGATTAACCAACTGTGTTACTCATAGAACAGTTACAGCACGTTAACATACCATGCTCAGAGGTGCTGCTGGTCATTCATGTGAAAAAGTGTCAGGCAACCAGTGCCAGGCAACCACGGCGCTTGTTTCTATTTAGTGATCAAAACATCCCACGTTGGTAATTCTAAATCGTGATAAAACGGCGCGTTTCTTAACGGTGCCTATAACATGCCACAAAGGTAAAGAAAGTGTAGATGGTGACAGACAGCCGGTGCTAGGCGAGCAGGGCTGACATGCATAGGTATGCGGCGTGCAAGAGGCATAACGTGAACTAGGTGGAATTGTGTGGGGCTATCATCTTTAGGCAGACTAAAGACCAAACTTTGATTTCTTTGATCTTGGTTATTTATTTAACTGTTTCTTCATTTAATTTCCATATATCATTTTTTCATTTCATTATGTCTGAAACAAGAATGCAATGTTTTTTACAAAATATAAACAAAAAAGCTGTGTGCGTAATAAACAGCTAAAACAAAATAATGGAAACCAACAATTTCACATTAAAACACAGATGATATTACATTAGTCGGTTGTTTCAAAATCATTAAATATGAGGCGCTCTCGTTACATAGGATTTATGGTTATTTTAGAGAGACTTGCCCCATTGGAAATGCACTTGAGAGGGGTTGGGGTAAATCAAAGTTACATATCCCTCAACACTGTCTTAATTCAATGGCTATTCATTCCTCAACTGCAAAAATCGGATAGAGAAGGCCAATTGGGGTGGTAGAAGCTTTATCACCAATGCAGCAACCGCCTGGAACTCCCTTCCATCGCACTTAAGACACCAGACCAATCTGATGGCCTTTAGAAAGGCCTTGAAAACCTGGCTCTTTACAGATTAGGCCCTATCCAAAGTCCAAGTTTTCTCTCCCAGCTCCCATCAGTAGATATTTTACCTTAGCGCCAGGACACCTCTTTTGGTAACAGCAGCGCTCTACAAATGCATAAAATAAATACATAAATAAAAACAGAAGTCCCGACATGTTTCAAGCCCCAGACTGATTCATGGGACTCTCTTCAGGGCTGTTACATGGTGCGATCTAGAAAAATAATAAAGAAAAAATGTGATAGTTACTGGACTCAAACTCTTCTCTGTGTCTCCTATTGGGTGGTATTTCATCCTATGGTGTACCTGATTAGAGAGGATTCATTCATCAAAGTACGATTTGGCATCTAATTAGATCTCCAATTTTAGTCCAAGTTAAGGATTCCCCTGGGAGGACGGTCTCCTGTGGCAAATAAAGAGCCATTTAGAAGGTATGCTTCTATTAAAGTACAAGTGTTTACTCGAAGAGATTTACTTTCAAGCATTTCTGGTAGCATTCTGTCTTATGGCAGTTTTTTTTTTAACAGAAAATGGGAGTATTAGGCAGAGTGGTTTATGGATATTGTAGTACTTGCAACTACTAATTTTCAATGTTGATGTTTTTAAAATGTATTTTCGTTGGAGCTGGACATTCCACTTTCTGCGCAATTATAAAACGCTGCGTTTCAAATCAACTAAGTGTATATGTATGTCCGTTCAGTTGCATTATGGGAAATGTAATAGAGGTCCTTCAGTTATGTCTATTGGAATTTTGACTGTTCAGTCATTTCATTCAAGCCTTTTGAGGTACAGTTGAATTTTAGAATGAGGGACGCTTCCTTCTGTAGGAACGCTGTTTCTACATCGCCTCCTTGTGGGGTAGACTTAACCACTGCTAGTACTGTCAGTTCAGTTCAGTTCACTTTATTCGGATACAATAGTACCCATAAAAGCACAAATCATTAATACATCACAAAGAATCCATACAAGTATAAAAATTCACATATCTAAAGTGCATAGTGCAAAGAACAAAGCCATCATTTTTACATCAAACAGTTAAAACATTTCCCAAATTGTGTCACAAATGCTCAGGGATCCATCATAGACCTATGTGTTCTGATCGCGATTTTAAGGAAAGTGCTAGTGAGGAAAATCAGTTCTACATCATCTAAAGCTAATATACACTTATATGCTACATCCAGAGTAATCAGTCTTCTCTTTTTAAAATAAGGGTGAAGAAACTGCTTAGAGTATTTAAAATAATATTTACAAAAGAATAAAAAGAGTATAATAGATTGCTCACTCCTCTCGTCACAAGGGCACACATTTTGGTTAAAATTTGGGCTATAGCCCAGTGGAAAACAAAGTGCAAATCTAATTGTGCCTGCTCCTAATCTGAACAATAGGCTCCTCTCCCAACGGCTCATGGCTAGAGTCAAATACATATGAAGCGGGTGGCAATGCTGTTCGATAACCATATAATTGCGCACAAGTGTTTTCCCTGACTCCGCAGCTTCCCGTTCTCTGTTGTAAAGGCAATATAAAGCGTCCCGCAGTTCCTTCTTTGGGGCTGCTTCTGCTGAGATGGGATCTAGGAAGAGATTCTCTCTTTTAACACTATGCAAACTTTGGAGCATGCCTCTAAGCCATGGAATCTCCAGTCCTTTATCACATTTTAGACAGTCAATAATAATCTGCTGTGTCAGGGATGCCGCTTCGTTCTTCCACACTGATATCCAAAAAAGAGCAGGTCGAGCACGAATAAAATCAGTTATAAAATTAATGTGGAGCTCCTTATGACATATATATTGAGGGGTTGAGATTGGGGTGCACACCAGTTTCCTACAAAACCTGTTTTTTTCTTCCTGTTGAATACCTACAGGTTTAACTATTCCCCAAATCTCGGCACCACATGTAGCCACCGGAATGCACTGAAGTTTATAGATTTTCTGAACTGCTAAGAGGACCCCAGTAGTCTTAGGATGGGGGCAAGCTCAAGATCGAATTGATGGCCTTGGAGAACTTGCTCCTGGAGTGATCTAAATGCTCACTCCGTTCGCAGCAAAGGCCAACCCCAAATAGACAAATGATCTAACACAGGTACAATTTTGGCTATCTATTGTAATAGTGCCTATCTCACGTTTCCCTGGCCCACTGTACATTAAAAACGATTTCTTAAAATGTACCCACAAGTCCAACTCTTTCCTGTAATTATTAAAATTTTGGACCAGGAGACGCAAAGAGTTTGGTGGAGTTCT
The DNA here is from genome assembly GCF_964261635.1 of Lissotriton helveticus. Classification (NCBI taxonomy): domain Eukaryota; kingdom Metazoa; phylum Chordata; class Amphibia; order Caudata; family Salamandridae; genus Lissotriton; species Lissotriton helveticus. Next base: position 498,708,085 of record NC_136059.1, read on the forward strand.
GGACTTTTTGGTTCCGTCCAGAGGTGTCAGGGACAACACCCGAAGACCCCGGAGTTCAACCTGTCTCGGTGCACAAACAAACAGAAACACGGGCTTCTCGATGGTGGCGTCAAAGACCAAAGGTTTATTACTGCAGGGACACAGAAGTCACAGAAACTACACATGGGCAGTATCTAGGAGCCTGTTCAATTTGTACCAAGAGGGTTGCTCCTTATATACTGAATATTGGGCTTCAGGCAAATTCTTTACATGTTAGCACATTCCAAAACCTTTGTGTCTTGTACAATAAATATTTGGCGTTGCACAGGAATCGTCAACAATATCTGATGTCAAAACATTACGAACGAGGGGTTCCCACTATTCCATCATAATCCCATGTCAATTTTCCATTCAAGACCCGGACCGCCTCATCGTAAATTTCGTTACCTCCCCCTAATAAAGGCCCAGAAGGAAAGGAGCAGAGCCAGGTGCAGAAGATAGAAGAGTAGGATAAGAGATGTTTGTGGGTCGTAAATGGGCACGGCTACCAGCTTCGGCCGCCTAATCATGATCAGACCAACGAACACGAGAACCAGTATAGCAGGACTGGCCTCAGGCTGGGGAGGCAGCTCTTGCCGAGTCATGCTGCCACAGCGTTGCTGGCCTAAGGTGCACGTGTCACTAGCAAGGTGAATTGCCGGCTAAGGCCTACGTGTCCTTAAATGAAAAGAGGTCATTGCGTGTCCATTGACTATGTGAGGGCAAGGAATACAAAATGGCTTCCTTGTTCTAAGATGGATGCCACGGGTAGATCAGATATGTGTTCATAACGGGAGTGCTCTTGCTCGTAGCATAGCGAAAACACCAGGATATACTAAATGGATCATTTGCGGTTCACTGATACCAAAATTATGCATTTGCGACAATGTTACAAACACGGGTAAAATCGTCACGGAACCACAGACCCTCCTTTTGCCCTTATATAGGCAATTACTCAGTCTATGTCTGAATCTAACTCTATGCTCATTAGGTCAGTGACATGTTGTTGCATCATCATTCTGTCTCGTGTCTTTTCACCTAATGCAGGTGGTTTTCTGAAACAGGTTGCAGCACAGAGGCTACACAAAGCGGGACCACATTGGATAATAAGGCAGCATGAGAACAGAAATACTAGGATGACACCAATGACCATCAGAACCTTCCATCCCCACGCTGATACCAGAGTCCACAACCACTCCATTAAGGACCAGTTTCCCTTGTCTACGTGTATAGAGTTGGAAATCTTGTGTAGCTTAGAGATCGCTTCATAGACGGTTGGAGCATTATTGGGAATAAAAACACAGCAGCTCGATTGGATCATTCTGCATACCCCACCTCGATCTGCAAGTATTACGTCTAGAACCATACGGTTCTGCAACGTCATGAGACGATCCGCCTGAAGCTCAGCTGTTAAGTTACTAAGGGCACCAGCAGTTTCTGTAATAGTAGATTCAACTACCCGTGTTAGTTGACGTAGATTTCTACTATTGGCCATAGGCCCCCAAAACGGAAGGAAACCTTTGAAGAAGTCTCCAGCTTCCTGACCAGCGGTATCTTCCTTGCTGAAGACACCCCTTGCTACTCTGGTCTTGTGATAATCAGAGGAAGCAGTGTATGTCGGAGGTAACAATCGAGCAATATAACATGAACCTGAGAAGTCAGCAGGCAGCCATGTATACGCTCTGTCTTGACAGATGAAGTAAGTACCCCTAGCAGTAAGGAAGGCAGGGGAGGAGTTAGACGGAAATACGTAAGTCTCAACGCACTCACTCCTCCCTAGCTGAGCTCTCAGATTTCTCCCATTTCCTTGCAAACAGACCTGACCTCGGTGAGGCACGACCCAGACTGAAGTGGAGCTTTTACGTTTGCTCTCTCCCAAACTAAGGCGATACTCGGTAGAGTTCCAACTCAAATACACCCGTAATTCATCTCTAGGGTAAGATGGAGTATTATTGACGTCTTTAATCATGTCAATAATTCCCTGGACTAAAGCTTTGTTGGCTGAGTTGTATTTAGTGGACCGTGGTGGACGCGGAGGATAGGTCTCAAGGGCATATGAAAAAATGGTCTGAAAGGCCTGAAATGATCCATTATAGCTAAAAGGCAAGACTAGATAGGGAATGCCTTTATCCATAGTGTGAGGTATCAAGCCACACACCCAGCAGTCTGTAGTATTAACTACCAGTTGGTGTTGATGCAAGAGCTGTACAAATGTATTGTTAATAAATTCTGAGCGTCGAGCTTGTTCGTGTTCAGGAAACGAGTGAAAAGAATGCATAGAAGAAACCGTAGAAGTAGTAGGATCAAGGGGAGGTACTGTAGTTACCGGCATAAAAATCAAATGCACACCAAAGATGATTCCACCCACCAACGTTATCAAAACAATTAAAAATGTAACTGCACATTGCATTAGAAAGCATTTGCTGTGAAGTATTCGGTACAGTCTATTTCTGTGAACATAAATTACATTCTTTCGTTGCAGCTCAGGAAGCTCCATCTTCTACAATCCGCTCATGACCACTGATGATGTGTACGTAGATGAAAATGCCTCTATCAGTCCTGGGAGTTCCCAGAACTAACAGAAAGATCGACCTTATGTCTGACCCCCGCAGATTCAACTAGGCACACAGCCACGACCCTACGGCTACCCAGACGGCAAGGCAACATTTTAAAACAACAAAAATAATAGTAAACTTCCTGGCTGGAGGCAATGTATCAGAAAATTCAAATGTGAAAATTGGCAGTTGCCTGCTTTATTTGTCCATATTGCGAGGTCGCAAGTTGTATCTCAGTTTTGCAGGAGCTGTCTGATCTGGAAACAATATATTTTCAGCCGACGCTGCAATGTTCGCGTTTGCAGATGACAAATGTTCTTTTGGTGCAGATGGCAAGTGTTCAGGGTTCAAAAGAGCAGTTTCAGGAGGAGAGTCAGAGTTTGATGTATCAGTGATCAGTTCTGCATCACTGAAAGGGATGAACCTGGGTATTTGTTCTGCTTCAGAGGCACTGATTCCTTTCTTTACCCAGTTGTCGTAAGGAAGTGGCAGAGGCACACGTTTGACATGTGTCGTATGAATCCAATTCTTCCTTCCGGCCACTCGAATAGCAGTTCTCGTCGCCAATAGGACTTGGAAAGGGCCAACGAATCTGGGCTGAAGATTTTTCGTTCTTGCAAAATTTCTAATGACTACTTGATCCCCAGGTTTCAGCTGATGACCTGGACTCTCCGGTGGCTTTGGCAATGCATCGAAAACCTGTTGGTGAATAAGGCTCAATTTAGCAGTCAAGTCGAAAAGATAATCAATTAACATTGGGTATTCCAGCTGCTTAAATTCTTTCGGTCTAGGTACCCCCCAAACATTTGCAGGACGACCAAAAATTATTTCATATGGACTAAGATCTACTCTAGAATGTACAGTTGCTCTTGTTGATAACAAAGCCAAAGGCAGTGCATCTGGCTAGGGCAAACCCGTGGATGCTTGTATCTTAGCAAGTTTCAGTTTAAGGGTGCCATTGTAACCCTCAACTAAACCCGCGGACTGGGGGTGATTCGCACTATGAAACTTCTGTCTAATCCCTAGGCCGGCACACACACTCTGCATAACTTTCCCTACGAACTCACTTCCGTTATCTGACCATACAATCCGTGGCATTCCGAATCTGGGGAAGTATTCTTTAAGGAGGATTTTGGCAGTGGACAAAGCAGTATTGTCCTTTAGCGGGTATGCTTCGATCCATCTGGAGAAAGCACAAACTACCACCAGGACGTATTTCAGATTATTACAACGATCCATGTGAATGAAGTCTAGCTGGATCACTTCAAAGGGGCAGGAAGGAGGAGCGAAGTGACCTGCAGGTGTGGGGATTCCCTTGCCAGGATTATGCATCAAGCATACCATACAATTTCTCACCACTCTCTCTGCACACTTACTAATCCCATCATTCTTCCAGACCGGAGCCAACATCTTACAAATCCCTTTAGAACTGATGTGCGCTGCTCCATGTGCCATCGTTACTACTGCAAGCACATACGCATCAGGCAACATCCAACGCTGTTGTTCCGACAAGTCAATCCAACACCCACTCGAGTCCAATTTACCCGTGCTCTCTTTCCATGCACGCTTTTCCTCCTCAGTCGCCTCTTTCTGAATTTCTTTCACGCTTTCCACTGTGTCTTCACACATTCCAGACTCAGAAATCCATCTTGCAGACGTTGCAACATACATTCTACTCATCATATTTCTAGCTGTCTGTTTTGCAGTCTCATCAGCAAAAGCATTCCCACGACCAACATCATCCGTGATTGCTTTATGAGCACTGCATTTCACAATCGCAACTTCAGTCGGCAAGGTTAGAGATTCCAACAAGTCATTAACTAGCTGGCCATGTTGAATCTTAGTCCCATGGGACGTAATGAAACCTCTCTCTTTCCACAAACGGCCAAAACTATGGGCCACGCCGAATGCGTACTGACTATCTGTGAACACATTCACTCTCTTTCCCTTAGCTAAAACGCACGCTCTTGTCAGCGCGATCAATTCTGCAGCCTGGGCAGAATTCTGACTCACTCTCGCAGTCTCCACAATCGTACTCAAAGTCGTTACTGCATAGGCAGCAGTCACATCACCATTCTCCAATTTGAAGCAAGACCCGTCAACATACAACGTGCCATCTGGATCTGATAATGGAGTGTCTTTTAAATCAATTCGTCCTTTTGTTTCTTCCTCAGTTTTAAAACAACAGTCGTGTGGTTCGGAATCACTCGACTCTTGGCTAGTCGGCAACAATGTTGCTGGATTCAATACATTGCATCTTTTGATCTGAATATGACTCGCTAACAATGTCAGTTCGTAACCTGATAATCTAGCACTGGTAAGGTGCTGCGTCTTGGTTCGGTTCATGAGTGTATCCACAGCATGAGGAACCATAACTACTAGCATGTTGTTCATTACTAAACCAGCAGATTGTCGAATGGAGGCTGCAGCTGCGGCTGTAGCTCTCAAGCAACTAGACAACGCTCTAGCTACTGGATCTAATGTTGATGAAAAATACGCACAAGGGCGTTGTTTATCACCAAATTTCTGTGTCAAAACACTCAACGCGCAACCTTCTCTCTCATGGACATAGAGCGTGAATGGTTTACTGTAATCGGGTGTACCCAATACAGGAGCTGAACACAGTGCATTTCGTAACTCAGAAAAACTCTCCTGGCATTCGGCAGACCATGGCACTGGACTCGGAACATTTTTCCCAGTCAAAGCTACCAACGGTTTCGCCAAAAGAGAAAAATTTGGGATCCATTGCCTACAATATGAGGTAATACCTAAAAAGGCACGTACTTCTCTCTGCGTGCTAGGAACATTCATCTGTGTAATTGCTTTTATTCTCTCTGGGGTCAACTTCCTTCCCTCCTTTGACAAGAGATGACCTAGGTAGGTCACTTCTTGGCAACAGTATTGCATTTTTGAAGGTGACACCTTGTGATTCAAATTTGACAAATGATGCAATAAAGAAATTGTAGCTGTTTTGCAAGTTTCCTTGTCATCGGCAGCCACTAGAAGATCATCGACATATTGTATTAAAGCAGAACCAGGAGGAAGTACAAATGAGTCTAACTGGCTTTTTAATGCTTGACTGTAGATGGATGGGCTTTCACAATAACCTTGTGGAGCGCGTTTAAACCTGAAGCTTCGTCCTCCTAGAGAGAAACCGAAGATATCTCTGCTTTCCTCGGCTATCGGAATGCTGAAAAAGGCATTTTTCAAGTCGATAACTGAAAACCATGCTGCTGTAGCAGGAATCAACGTTAACAATGCAGTAATGTCTGGAACCACAGGAAACTGTGGAATCACAATTTTATTAACCTCTCTAAGATCAATTACAAATCTATATACTGGAGGTTTTGTTGGGTCAGTTCGTTTCAGAATGGGCAGTACAGGACTATTGCAGACATTACCTCTAGTTTCTTCTATAACGCCTTTCTTGATCAGATCTTGTACTATCAGTAGGAGCGCACGCTCACCTTCACTAGATATTCTGTATTGTGGAATTCGTGGAAATTTTACATTCGCTTTCAAAGTTACTACATATGGTGGAATTTCTAAAAGACCTACATCATTAGGACCAGTCGCCCAAAGAGTATCAGGGAGTGAACGCAGCTCTGGTGGAAGTGCATCCATCGACAAATACATTGGAGAGATGATTCTTTTACCCAACGTAAGCTGTACTCCTTCTGGAGAACAGTACAATGTCGCATATAGGCGTTTTAACAAGTCTAAACCAAGCAGATTTTCATTACAACCTGTCGTCAAAATCAGGGGTGCTTTCAATTGTCGGGGTCCAACAGAAATAGACAAAGGACCAGAAACAGGGTTGTGAACAGGGGCGCCTGAAAAACCTACTGAAACGTTTGTTGAGCCAGACAAAGGTGCGCCAGGGAGTTTCGCATGTATGATAGAACTTTTTGCTGCACCAGTATCCAACAGAAACGGTTCGACTATACCTGATGTTGCTACTGCGACATAAGGCCCACTCTGATCTACTGGAACTGATACTACTCCCTCTCTTTGTCCATGGCTGTCCTAGTACTCCCTTGGCTGACCTTCCTCACTAGCTCCATAGTAATCTTCAACATGATACTGTTGAGACCTATTCTGTTGGGCAGATTGTCCATTTCGTTGGTCGAAATAATTAGAAGGGCGATCACTTGTCTGTGGAGGCATAGCACCTCTTCCTCGACCTCTAGAGTTTTGCATATAACCACCACGACCTCTTTGAGCTGCCGCAGCATTATTTTGTGCCCGTACCGGACACTCAGTCTTATAATGGCCTTCCATTTTGCAATAAGCACACTGATTCCATTGGTACTGTGGCCTCTGAGAATTATACTCCGTTCTTTGATATGACCCTTGCTGTGTATTGGTCTGATTGGTGCGAGGCGGATATGCTTGCTGTAAAAGAACTTTAGTTTTTAACTCTTTCGTCTTTTTATCTGATTTTTCTTTCTCCTCTTTGTCCCTATTTTCATAGTACTGGGCAGTAGCAAGTATTTGCGCAGTCGTAGAGACAGCCCACGCACTTTCAGAATTCTTTCATTTACCACTAAGTTCTGGCAACAGATTGTGCACAAATTTATCAACAAATAATCTCTGGCCTCCTTCTGTGCTCATATCCTGACCACTGTGATCCACGAAAGTCTCCTCGAATCTTGTGAAAAAGTCGGAGACGCTTTCGTCTTTCTTTTGTTTGCACGCGGACAATTTGTCCCAGTTAACGCGTAATGCTGGCATTAGGGTCTTCATTAAGTCGATTATTCTACCGGGCAAATTAGCAATTAAGGGTTCAGGTTTAGAACCACCTATTTGTTGACCATCCGCTGCAATTATAGCTGCCCAATCACCACCTAGGGCAACTGGATGATTCTCTCTACGAATTTTAGCCCAAATTGGTTGCGGTACTACATTACCAAATAGCAGATCTATGTCAGCTAGATTTAATACACAAGCGTCAACTGTCTGAGCCAACTCTTTGTAGTACCCTGCAGGATTTTTACGCGGATCTGGCAAGGCCTGTTTCACTGCTAATACTTCAGCTCGCTTCCATGGAATATGTATCCATACTCTCTGGAATTGGGCCGGAGCGGCTGCAATACCAAGGTTTACATTAGCTTGCACAGCTTCACGCCAAATTGGTGGAACCTCTCTCATTGGATATTGACGATTTTGTTTCGTACTACGTTTCTCTGACTCCCTCGGAGAACGAAGGGATGGGTCATTCCTATAACTTAAAACCAGTTCCATCGCTTCTTTTATATTTTGTCCAACTATCATACCTGCAGCAAACTCTTTCTGAACATTAATTAATTCTTCTAGATTTGATTCAGGGTCATCCTCTTCTAATTCCTCACGTAGAAGGAAACACATTTCATCGAACACATATCGTTGTGTCGGTTCATTCCATTGCATAAATGTATCTAATACATCTTGTACATTATATCTTCCAACTTTCGAAATCCATCTAAGAGCAGTGGAATCTAGTATTCCTCTTTCTTCAGTACTGGGAAGCTGACTACGTCTCTGCACAGAGTCAGAGGTAGGAGTCTTAATCAGAGTTTTATAGAAGGGAGATAGAATGTTAGAGACAGAATCAGTGATTCTTCGACGAACAGAAAGTGGAGTCATAATATTAGCAGAAGCAGTAAATAGAGTAGCAGTTGGAACAGATAGATTAGAAACAGTAGGAGTAGCGGGCAAAACAGCTTGTGAACTAGCAGGTGTGAGCGATACAGGTATAGGTAAAGGAGCCGGCAACCCTGAAAGAGGGGGTGCCGAAGGAACATTAATAGTGACCACAGGAGGTACAGGAACTTGATTCAGAGGAGCGGGAACACCAGGTTGTCCAGCAACCGGTAATTGAACATTCGGTATAGGTGGAGCCGTAGCACCCTGTGCATACGGTGGGGGTGATCGTAACAAGTAAGATAACAGGGGATCCTTTTCAGGGTCCTCTACTATCTTAGCTGTACTTGATGGCAAAGCAGGATAGCACTTGTCTATTGCTAAATTATGCTCTCTATTGGCCACCTCCATCGCTTTCTCAGACTCGTTGAGTTGCAGTTGCTTAGCAGACTGTTCTAAAGTCAACTCTTGTTCTTTCTGTTCTTTTTTCAACTTTTTAATTTCTCTCTGTTTAGATTCTTTTCGCCAATAACGGAAAGAATCAAACATTGCCGGCCGGGCTTTCTTCTTGAACAATTTCGTTTCTAAATTATCAAGAACTTGAGGTTCGAAACTACCATGCAGTGGCCAACTAAGGACACCATCTTTCTCTGTGTAGTGGATCCATACCTCGTTATAAGAGATGGGGCCCACACCAAATTTGCAATATAGATCATAAAGGGGAGTTCCAATCGGAGGAACCAAACACGAGTCCTCCAACTGGGAATCACTGTTGCAACTAAAACAAGACAACATACAATTTTTCCGACTTACCATTTTATAACCCGGAACACAAAACAGACGAAACACAAATTAAAGAAAGGTGCGCACTTGAACCAAGAACTTAGGCCTACCAGAACTGACAAACGTATCGATACCCGAACTGAACTGAATGATTATCGTAACCAGAATAACCAGCGACAATCTTATAAAACCGAACCAAACCAAGAACTAAAAGGATTAGCAAAACAGAAACAACCCTTACGAAGTAACCAACTATCAACCACTTAATACTTAACTGAGGCACTGAAGGGTATACACCCGTTACGACGCAACTTTTACTCCGCACTACCATTACAACGCGGGCATTACAACGCATGGCATTACAACGCATTGCGCTGGGGGGCGCTCTAGGATAAGAGGTAAGTTTAATTTACTATCCAACACCTTCCCTAGGGTCCACGGGGACTGGAGTTAGAATAGTAAATTATACTTACCACTATCCAGCACCCCAAAGCGCTATGCGTTGTAACGGTATTCGTTGTAAATACCGCGTTGTAATGGTACGCGGAGTAAAAGTATGCGTTGTAACGTCATACATCCCACTGAAGACGTCACCAAGGAGAAACCCGTCACGTCTCGCCGTACTAAGGACTGCACCTCGGGTCCAAGACAGGGCGACGGTCAAGGCAACGAACCACTGCAGCCGTCTGAACGGGAACCCTCGTGGAAGAGAACGTCGGGCCACTTTTGCGATATGCCGGGATCGATGAAGTGGGGCGCCTCCCTCTGAAATCTTCACACGAAGCTTCTCGAACTCTTCAGGCTTTTGGACCGGTACCGAATGACGTCGCCCCACGTTGGGCGCCAATTGGAGTTCTGGACTTTTTGGTTCCGTCCAGAGGTGTCAGGGACAACACCCGAAGACCCCGGAGTTCAACCTGTCTCGGTGCACAAACAAACAGAAACACGGGCTTCTCGATGGTGGCGTCAAAGACCAAAGGTTTATTACTGCAGGGACACAGAAGTCACAGAAACTACACATGGGCAGTATCTAGGAGCCTGTTCAATTTGTACAAAGAGGGTTGCTCCTTATATACTGAATATTGGGCTTCGGGCAAATTCTTTACATGTTAGCACATTCCAAAACCTTTGTGTCTTGTACAATAAATATTTGGCGTTGCACAGGAATCGTCAACAATATCTGATGTCAAAACATTACGAACGAGGGGTTCCCACTATTCCATCATAATCCCATGTCAATTTTCCATTCAAGACCCGGACCGCCTCATCGTAAATTTCGTTACCTCCCCCTAATAAAGGCCCAGAAGGAAAGGAGCAGAGCCAGGTGCAGAAGATAGAAGAGTAGGATAAGAGATGTTTGTGGGTCGTAAATGGGCACGGCTACCAGCTTCGGCCGCCTAATCATGATCAGACCAACGAACACGAGAACCAGTATAGCAGGACTGGCCTCAGGCTGGGGAGGCAGCTCTTGCCGAGTCATGCTGCCACAGCGTTGCTGGCCTAAGGTGCACGTGTCACTAGCAAGGTGAATTGCCGGCTAAGGCCTACGTGTCCTTAAATGAAAAGAGGTCATTGCGTGTCCATTGACTATGTGAGGGCAAGGAATACAAAATGGCTTCCTTGTTCTAAGATGGATGCCACGGGTAGATCAGATATGTGTTCATAACGGGAGTGCTCTTGCTCGTAGCATAGCGAAAACACCAGGATATACTAAATGGATCATTTGCGGTTCACTGATACCAAAATTATGCATTTGCGACAATGTTACAAACACGGGTAAAATCGTCACGGAACCACATTGGGGTGGGGCCTATAAAAAACGCATCATCTGCGTAAAGGAGCACTGGGATAGACTTGACCCCTGCTAGTACTGTCCATTTGAGGTCTTTTTCAGTATGCTTTATTTCAACAAAGTGAGAGACCATCGGGGCTGTCAGTACCTGCTTTTTAATCCTACAGTGGTGCTGGACTATTCCCTGATTAGCTTGCTGGTTTGTTTTTCCAATATATATTTAGGGACATGAACACGTGACCGTGTAGACAATATTTTTTGTTCTGCAGTTGGAAAATTCTTTTTGGATTCATTTGACAGAGTCATATGTGAATTCGGATCCTTCAATTGTATAATCACAGACAGAACAATTTCCACACTTGTGTTGTCCCTCGACAGGTTTCATTCCCCATTGACTCGGCTAGCCATCCGGTCCTGGCGACTTTCCATTGGACAGTCAAAAAATACTGTCTTGAATCTCCTCCGAGTGAAGAGGGGTGTTGAACTCTTCGCTTTGTGCACGCGTAGGCCGTGACAGATCTAGGCCTTCCAGGTATGTCTGTATCTCTAGGGGCGTAGCTTGCACTCGCGCTTGATATAGATCCTGATAATGTGTTACAAATGCACCATGAATATCTTGCTGCATATATGCGATTTCCACGTTCGCCTTTCTCACTGAGGCAATTGGCATCGACGACTCATTCTGATGGATGATCCATGTGAGTAGTTTGCCTGCTTTGTCACCCATATGGTGAGCTCTTGCCAAGTGAGCAGCGTAATTAATGCATCACAGTTGCTCTAGCAGTCGTGCATGCTCCTCCTTTAGGCGGCCCAGCCACCCATGAGTGTCATCTATGTCCGTCTGCTCAGTAACGGCTAGTGTTTGCTCTAAAATAGTGAGTTCCTTTTCCAGTTGCGCAAGCATGCCTGCCTGTGTCCCTAAACAGTGCCATGTGGATAATTTTTGTGAGATATGATCTAAGAAGGCTGCCTGCTTAGTGTTGGGCGTGTAAAGTGATACCAATACCACGGGCTTACTATCAAGTACCCCTTAGACTATAAAACAACTGCCCTTCCCATCCACCATTGTGTCCACCACACGAAATGGAGTACCCTATCTCACCCACACTAGGAACACCCAGGTGTATGCAGAGTAGCCCGTCGCATACAGTTGCCCCCTCCAAATTCTGTGAAGGCATGTGTCTCCTGAAGGAGCGCTATTTGTATGTGGTGGTTTTTCTAATGGGAGTATGAGGTAACAACATTCCGAGCTATGGATGCCTCGCATGTTCCATGTACCTATCTTAACAGGCGCCATAACCGTTGAGTGTCAGGGGTGCAAGTGGGCCCGTCCAGCCAAATGGTGGGAGAGGATGGCAGCAGGTGTATAGAGGTCATTCTACTGGTAAACAACCTTTACAACAAAACTTTTACAACGCACTACCATTACAACGCGGTCATTACAACGCAAACCATTGCAACGCATTGCGCTGGGGGGCGCTCTAGGATAGGGAATATGTTAATTTACTCTCCAATAACCTTCCCTAGTGTCCACGGGGACTGGAGTTGGAATAGTAAATTAAACTATTCACTATCCAACACCCAAAAGCACTATGCGTTGTAATGGATTGCGATGTAAAAACCGCGTTGTAAAGGCAGGCGCTGCGTTGTAACGTCATACATCCCATTCTACTATGTGTTTCTCTGTGCAGCCCGACTTTACAACAATCATAACCTTGTCGAAGAATGATGGCATAAGAAACATAAAAACAATTCACAATCAAAAATACCATGAGAACTATTTTGCAACAGGCAATCGCCCAAACTTGAAATGCAATAGCACACAACTAACGTCGGGGGGGACTACTGTGCACAGCAATCTAAGAGCTAACAGAAGAGAAGGAGGGGACCGTCATGTGCGGCTAATCCTGTCCCTGGCCAGACACTAGTAGGACAGGGCCGCTGCCTGCTTGTTATGCATAAAATTCCCATACATTAAGAAGCTAACAGATACGGTATGCCGATAGTTCCAGGACCCGCCACACAAATATGACCTTTGCTTGAATACCAAGAATAATCATTGCAGTGCAGAAACAGCATACAGAGTCATTTATCCTTGCGTGACCAGTGAGTCCGTGCGACACTCAGTCAATGGAGGAGAGGAAAGGTGGACAATTGACCTATGCATGCTCAAGCAATGTTGGCAGAAGTCTGCGGGGTGACATGCGGCAGCACACAGGAGCCTTGGGAAACAGGAAAATTGTTTGAAAGTTCCTCGTCACTGTGCGGCCCCTGACCATCAGAGGCTTAATTGGATTCCCCTTCCTGTGATCCCCTGATATTCACCACTGCTTGTACCGCCTCGAGTTGACTGCTCAGTATCAACTCCGGTGTTAAGCCAGATGCCTGATGGGTCGATGATTGCGACTTTCTCCGCCTCCTTCAGTGGCGCAGCTGTAGAGTAGTCTCTGGCAGTGGCTATCTTTGTCCAGTTTGTGATGAGTTGTAAGAGTCCAACCAGTCCTCTGCGCCTTCCGGTGTAGTGAAACAATGGGTCTTACCATTTGTGACGACCCTCAGTTTCGCAGGGAACAACAAAGAGTACTTATTATCACATGTTCGCAAGTGCCTCTACACCGCTAGATAAGAGTGTCTCTGTTTCTGGACTTGGAAAGTGTAGTCCGGGAAGATCATAACTTTGTGATTTTCTACTTGCATGTCCTGCAATTTTCAAGTCTCTTGGAGAATAGCATCTCTGTCCCTGTAGTTTAATAAGCAGATCAAAAACGGCCTCGGGTTCGATCCCTTAGGCGGGGTTTGGCAGACACCCTATGCTCTCTTTCAACAACAAAGTGTGGAGACAGGGCCTCTCCTGGTATCAGCAAACGGATCCAGTCTTTTGCGTAATGTTCTACATTTCTCCCTTCCACTCCCTCCGGAAGGCCCACAACGTGCACATTGTTGCGGCGGACCCTGCCTTCAGCATCATCTGCTCTAACTCCCAGGAACTCCACTCGGTTTAATAAATCACAAATGTTCTTCTCAGCCGTGGACACTCATGGTGAAACCTCTGCAATTTCCCCTTCAGTGGCAGTAGTATGGTCTGTGAGTTTCCGATGATCCACGTGTAGCAGCCTAAGATGAATTGCCACCTTGCCTATTTTGCCTTCTAAAGAGGTGCGGATTTGATTCATCGTCTCTCCGAGCTTCTTGACTGCCACCAGCACTGAATCAAGCTTATGAATCATGGGGTCTACCGTCTCCGCCCCTGCCATCCCATAGGCCTGCACCCGGGTTGGTGGGTGAGGGCCCATCGCACCCCCGGTGCCAATGTTCGTTAGACCCCCTCGTGACATGGAGCGACAGACAGCGAACGCCAAGCTGGGTGTATCGCCTCTCTGGCGCCTTCAAAGCCTTTCCCGGGATCCACATCCACCATCCACAGCAATCGAAGCCCAGGATCGATCAGACAGGGAAGATGTGTCTCACCAGTGGTGCTTGTAACTGCGCCACGAAATCTTGATATGGAGGTGGTCTGGCGGGCCCCACTGCCTCTAAGCACAGTGTTGCAATCTTGGGAGGCAGGGCATACCAGGTATGGTGGATTTTAATATGTGGCCAGTCGCCAGTCTGCGGCATCTGTGGCATCCCAATCAGAATGACTCAGAAGGACACTGGGGAGAAAGGCACACAGTGTGGTAAATCTCACAAATCGGGGCACTTAATAACAGGGTGTTGCCAACATAGGACACCCTGAACCTCCTTGAATAACTTCACACCCTTCACTTTTCATTGGATGTGGTATCTCAATCTGCTCCGATAGACCGAATTTCCGCTGTCCAGTTAACACTCGGGAAAACAACCAGGTCGCGGCACCACAGGCTGCATGCACTAGCACGGGCAGGTCGTGTGCCAACGCCGCGCAGGTCCGCCAGCGATGTTACTTCTCGACCACAAACGGGGCAGAATAATCGAGATGAGGGCCTCCAATACAGCTACCCAGGTTCAGGGGCGGGGCAGTCGCCGGTATCAGGCGGGCCACTGGGTCCAGTGCCTCTTTTGTACCCCATGCGGCGGCCAGAAAGGAGGGCCGATCAGTCCCTAAGCACCAGGGCTCCCACCACTCATTTCTAAATCAGGTTCTCACAGGGTCCTTGCAGCAGGTCGCGGCCTCCACGCCGAACCTGCTTCTCTCTGCTCGGTCAGGCCTAGTGGGTGGAGTCAGACCCCGTCCTCCCATGAAGGGTCGCAGCCGGCATCATCGCTTCTCGTCCGGTGGTCTTGTGGGCTGTAGGATTTATCCCAGAGCCAGGCAGGGCTTTCACTGCGTCTCCTATTTGTTCTAGTTGGGCTGATTCTGGGCTGTCCGCTGCAATAGGTGATCTGCGGGGTGAGATGGGGCCGCAACGCTTGTCGGGCCTAGGGGGCGGAGCCAATCCCCAGCTCCACGTATCTCTCCACGCCCAATGTCTCGGAGCCTCTCGGCAGAAGCCCAGGCAGGGAGGTCCGCTTTGGTGTTCCACAGCAACCACCCTCCTGTTTATTCACTGGGACATCAGGACCACCTTAGGAGCAATCTCAGCTGGCGGCGGCCCCTTCAGCCCAGGCATATATGGAGTAATGCAACCAGAGAAGGGAGCCGATGACAGAGCTCTATAGCTGCACGTCCGACTCCATTGCTGGCCGAGCCACGCCCCCTAACCCTATACTTTTTTTATGTAGAAGCATGTGCTGGAATGGTGTACCAATGGTGCTCCTATTCATTGGCCACAAATAAGGAGAGAGGGTCAACCGTATCTACAACTCTGCCACCCCGAACCCCCTAGATCACGTTCATACACACAAGAAGGGGTGGAGAGCCTAAAAAAATACGTATAACACCACAAAATAGAGAAAATACAACTGTTTTGGAAATACTGCCCTCACTCACACACCGAAGTGTGTGACATGCTTCATCATCGGGTCTGCTTACAATACGCCCTGGTGTAGCTACACTCAGGATGGAGCATAAGGGAGGGGATAAACATAAAAGACCAAAAGACACCATATAAAAACAAACAAAATATATATATATATATTACCTACTGGCGGTCGCCAGTAGGTATATAGAGTTAGGATTTTTTCCCTATGGGATTTTTGAAAATTCTATGTCTAATAACTTTGGCGTTTGTGGACGGAATTGGCTGAAATTTTCTGGAAAATGGAACATTTTGTTTCTGAGCAGCCCTTGGAAATTTGGGGGGGTTTCGTCAAGGGGGGGGCGAGAAAAAAGGGGGGTCCCAAAACATGTTTTTAACATTGAGTTTTCCATAGGGCGGTTGGCCTCACTTTTAGCCCGAACGGCTGAATGGATTTCCATGAAACTTGGCAAAATTGTAGGGACTGGTAGCCCGATGTGCCTTTTCTATGTCTCAATATATGTGCTCCAGTGGATTTTGAGAAATTAACGTTTAAAAAAAGATATATATCTGTAAGCGCGCTCTGGGCAGCTCTCCGGTCCGCGGACCTTAAGCGTACCGGAACTTCGCGTAGCTAAGCTGATTGGCTCTCCGGTGTCTGTCAACATTCTAAACAGTCCGGAGCGGCCGCCATCTTGTCTCTCGGTAGGATTGAGAGACAAGAGGAGGCCAAAACAAAAGAGAAAATGACCATAAGGGGGCATACTAGATCCTCCCTGACCCCCTAGGTTTAATGTGGAGGTTTTAAAAGGGCCCCGCGGGGCAAAAAAAACAAAAACATTTTTTTGTTTTTTTTTGCGTGGGGAGCGCCCGGTCCGCGAACCGGGAAGCGTTCTGGGCAGCGTACTGCAATGAAAAATGAATGATAGACTTTTCAAATGCTGTATGTTAATTGATTGTTGTTTTTGTTGATTATTTTTTATTTTTTTTATTTTTTAAGCATTTTTTTTATTGTGATTGTGTTTCATAATTTATTAAACTTTCTAACATTTCATTGTCAGAAATTTCATAATTATCATGGAATATACATTGTAGTCTCTGAGGGTGTAAAATGTCCTCATTTGCAAGGAGGTTATCTACTGCTTGTACACATTGCAGTAGTTCATTGTCCCAAGTTTCATCGAAAAATTCAATGTCAATTTGATCAATTGTATCAATCAATTCTTGGCTGCTCTCTTGCAGGTCCATTTCAAAAGAAACTTGGTTTTCGCTTTCCATTTTGCCTGAAATTTGGATTAAAAAAATATATATTAGTAGAGATAGGGCAATGTTGGGAATAATTTTAAATAGGCATTTTTTATCAGTGAATTTATCTTTGGGCAGTGTATAGTATCAGAGTGGAAGTAGGAATATAAAAAAGTGTATGTGATTTAACGTAAGTAAATTCATAATTATACAAGAGAAGCCTAACTCCATCCATAACTATTACAGAGAAGTCTCTCTAAATCTATAACTACTACAGAGGGATAGTATATATCTATCAGAAAAAGTTTACCATATTAACTTATAGTGCACAATATACTTCAGTTTTAAAAATAAAAACTTACCTTTAGAAAGAAGTTGAAGGAATTAGTGAAAATACTATTGAAATGTACAGCAAGAAGTAGTAGTCAAAATGGCTGTGTTTTCTTCTCTTCCTTTATATATATTCAGGTATATAACCAATGAAATGTCAGGTAAAAAAAGTAGAAAATGAAAGTAACATTTTCATTGGTTTTCAATTCCAACACTTCAGATGTGTTTTGTGAAGTAATTTACCTCAGGGTATTTAGAGAGGTCTACAGGCTAAATGACTAAATGGAATTCCAATCAAATTTGTGAAAATGGTAGGGATTGGTATGTAGTATGAGCTAATCTATATTTGGTGAAATTGTCTCCAGTGGCTTTTCTGTGAACTACTTTCCCACCTTTTTTGATGGTGCGCTTCCCAGGGAGCGACCCGGTACGCGTACCGTTGAGCGCCCCGGTTCGCGAACCTTAAGCGTTCCGGGAGTCCACCATTTTGTGTTTCGGTCGAATTAAGATACAAGATGGAGGGCAAATAATGTTCAGAATGGGTAGAAGGGGGCACGGTAGAGTTATCTTGACCCCCTAGGTTTTCTGAGGGTGGCTGAGGAGGCTTATATGTGCGAAAAAAAAACATTTTTTTAAAAAAATTCGCGAGGTTAGCTCCCGGTTCGCGTACCGGGTAGCGCCCCAGGGAGCGTACTTTGTTGGAAATTAGTGAAAAATGTTAGAGTAAAATAATAATTGTGAGTGATCAGATGTAGGGTAGCTCTGAGAAGAGCTTTTGGGTTTATGGTACATTTAGGTACTTATAAGTAGGTACCAATGCACATTCTTAAATTCAGAGTGAAAACTCTGTTGCCCTCATCTGAGAAGTGAACTCCATCTCCTCTGTAGATATCTTGCATGTAGTAACGCAAGTTATTGTTGTACAGGGAGCCCATTCCATGGTCTCTCATGTAAGCTGAAACAGATTTGTTTACATGCTTCCTCGACTTCTCAATTTGTGGACAAAATTGGTTTGACCACCTCCATTTCTGTCTTTGGCATATATTTGAATATACCAAGGCAGTCTGAGGAAAAAGTGCCATCAATTGCTCAAAGGTGTCCTTTAAAAGCATTTCCAGACCTACACCAGTCCCAAGTCATTACCTCCACAGTGCACAATTAACAGGTCAGGTTTGGGCAAATGCATAAAGGTTTTCACCAATGGTATCAATTGGTGACATTTTAATCCTCTGTGGCCAAACCACTTAATTTCCACATCTTGTAAATTGAGGTTAGGTAATTTCCTGTTTTCAACGTACCTTTGAGCCCAGTGAATATAACTATGTCCAACAATCCAGACAGAAAACATGGTGAGAGAAGGTTCTCCTGCAGTCAGATGAAGTGTGGCAATGAAATGGCAGTTGAAAAAATGAGAGTTTAAAATGAAAAAAACTGTGGAGTTTCTGTGTTCATGAAGCAGTAACAGTGATTGGTGGATTTTGATTGCTGAAAACAGAAAGTTAGGGTGCACGGATGTGTTCTTTGAAAGATGTATTTTGAATGGTCAATAAAAAATCATTAAATGAAAGAATGCACTGGATATGCAGGTGCACTGAGAGTTCAGAGTTCAATTGCAACAAAGTTGTGTGAACTTGCAAACACCAGAAGTCTTCCAAGAGGTGGTTGCCATGCAGAAAAGGCAGAAAGGGCAGAGGGGGGAAGGGTTTTCATTTGAAAAAAAGTGAGGGAAGAGTTTTGATTGGGTGACATGAGAGATATGTGTGAAGAATTACAGCATTTCTGTGCTTTTGATAGCTGCAGACTCTGGAGTGCATACCTTTTGCTCTGCTGAAGACAAATTGGTGTGTTTCTGAGACTGTTTTCAAACTCAAAGTATTTGCTAAGGTGAGAAAATATTTCTTTAATTTAGATAGAGAATAGTGTGCTTTTAGGAGAAAATTATGAATTATGTGGCGCAAATTGCTTGTAAATATGCTCCCACATGTGCATGGAAAATTTAGATTTTGAATGTTTGTGTTACATAGCCATGTTAAGAGTGATACAAACATGCTGCAAAGGCAATCAAAAAACGCTTTTATGTGTCTTAAGGACATTTTAAGTAATTTTCCCATGTGCAGTGTTTTGAAATTATGATTTGAAAATCGTTTTTGGGGAAAAGGAATTGTTTTTAAATTTATGACAAGGACATAATGGTGTATGCTTCTTTATACGGCAATTGACTGTCCCTGATGTTATTTTTCCCATTTTAATGTAAGACCTTTCTCTGTGGCGCAAGTTGCTTGTAAATATGCTCCGACCTGTGCATGGGAAATTTAGATTTTAAATGTTTGTGTTACATAGCCATGTTAAAAGTGACCCAACCATGCTGGAAAGGCAATAAAAAAACACTTTCATGTGTCCTAAGGACATTTTAAGTAATTTCCCTGTGGGCAGTGTTTTCAAATTATGAATTGAAAATCGTTTTTGAGGTAAAGGAATGTTGTTAAAATTTATGTGTGCCATATGTCCACAAATTTCGTTTTCAGGGGTGCAGCAGGGTGTTCTTGAGACACCCCTGCACCTTTGGAAAAATTCCTAATTTGCGATGAGCTAATTGCTAATCGCAAATTGCACCTTCATTCTTATGGGCCTCCTGCTCCATGGAAATGAATGGGTAATTTGCAATTAGCAATTTGCTCATCGCAAATTAGGAATGGTAAAGAATTGCTATTTATTCCTTAAAATTCGCTATTTTGGAAATGCAAAATAGTTATATGATACATATGGCGGTTGATGTCTAACAAGATAAGAAGCTTAGGGATACATTTATGATGACTGGCGCAATGAAGTGGACATCACTTACTTCATTGGTAGAGCTTTACATGTATTATGTCCTCTGTATTCTTCATCAAGCGTAACTTTAATCTGCAATCCTGAGTAGGCCTCACCTTAAACAAACCTCTGGATAGGCCACACCTTATCGTCATCCTGAATTAATCATTTAAAATGCTAGGGACAGATTTATGATAGGTGTATGCCTCTTTTGCGCGACTTACAAAACACTGTCCACGGGGAAATGACTTAAAATGTCCTTAAGACACATGAATGTGTTTTTTTAAAGCGTTTGCAATTTTTTGGGGTGACTTTTAACATGGCTATGTGACTCAAACAGTCAAAATCTAAATTCACCATGCACAGGTGGGAGCATATTTACAAGGAATGTGCTCCATGGGGAAAGGTCTTATAATGTAATATGGGAAAAATGACATCAGAGACACTGAAATGCCTTATAGAGAAGCATACACCATTATGTCCTTGTCATAAATTTGCAAACCATTACTTTTCCCCAAAAACGATTTTCAAATCATAATTTGAAAACACTGCACATGTGGAAATTACTGAAAATGTCCTTAATTCAAAATTTGCTATTCCTTATTTTGCGATTGCACTGAAGGATTTGCAAATTTTGCGATTCCTTAAATGCAATGTATCAAACAAAAACTATGTAAAAAATGATATTTAGGATTTGGAAACTACCACCAACTTCTAGTTTGTGGTAATTTGCGAATTCTTTTCAAAAAGCATTTTTTTCCAAAAAACAAAAGGTGCCATATGACGCCTATACATGTCCTTAGGGCATGTATGTGTGCCATATGCCCCCAAATTTCTTTTTCAGGGGTGTAGCAGGGTGTTCTTGAGATACCCCTGCACGCTTGAAAAAATTCCTATTTTGTGATGAGCTAATTGCTAATCGCAAATTGCAACCTTCATTCCTAGGAGCCTCCTAGCCCATGGAAGTGAATGGGTAACTTGCAATTAGCAATTTGCTCATTGCAAATTAGGAATGGTAAAGAATTGCTATTTATTCCTTAAAATTTGCTATTTAGGAAATGCAAAATAGTTTGATGGTACATATGGTGGTTCATCTGTAACAAGATAAGAAGCTTAGGGATACATTTATGATGACTGGCGCAATAAAGTGGACATTACTTACTTCATTGGTAGGCCTTTACATGTATTATCTCCTCTGTATTCTTCATCAAGCGTAACTTTAATCTGCAATCCTGAGTAGGCCTCACCTTAAACAAACCTTTGGATAGGCCACACCTTATTGTCATCCTGGATTAATCATTTAAAATGCTAGGGACAGATTTATGATAGGTGTATGCCTCTTTTGTGCCACTGTACGTCACTTTCATGATGCAGCGGCGGTGCTAATTTGCAATTAGCAATTTGCTCATTGCAAATTAGGAATGGTAAAGAATTGCTATTTATTCCTTAAAATTTGCTATTTAGGAAATGCAAAATAGTTTGATGGTACATATGGTGGTTCATCTGTAACAAGATAAGAAGATTAGGGATACATTTATGATGACTGGCGCAATAAAGTGCACATTACTTACTTCATTGGTAGGCCTTTACATGTATTATCTCCTCTGTATTCTTCATCAAGCGTAACTTTAATCTGCAATCCTGAGTAGGCCTCACCTTAAACAAACCTCTGGATAGGCCACACCTTATCGTCATCCTGGATTAATCTTTTAAAATGCTAGGGACAGATTTATGATAGGTGTATGCCTCTTTTGTGCCACTGTGCGTCACTTTTATGATGCAGCGGCGGTGCAAAAGATTTGCTATGAGGCGACAACATTACAAATTGATGCATTTAGGCAGATATGTCATGGTGTAAAAAAAACGTACCACATGAAACCGATGCAGCAGTGATGCAAAAGATGCACCATGTCGCAAGACAGGCCTCACTTGGGGCCATATGTATTAAGCTAATTAGCATTCGCAAAGATCAAAATTCTACGAATTTCGGCCTTTGCAAATGTTAATTAGACAAATGGTATGTATCAAACAAGTTTGATGCAAAATAAGGAGTAGCAAAATCTGCTATTCCTTATTTTGCAATTGCACTGAAGGATTTGCAAATTTTGTGACTACTTAAATGCAATGTATCAAACAAAAAATATGTAAAAAATGACATTAAGGATTTGGAAACTATTGTGGTAAATTGGTGGTAATTTGTGAATTCTTTTCAAAAAGCTTTTTTTCAAAAAAACAAAAGGTGCCATATGACGCCAACACATGCCCTTAGGGCATGTATGTGTGCCATATGCCCCCAAATTTCTTTTTCAGGGGTGCAGCAGGGTGTTCTTGAGACACCCCTGCACCCTTGGAAAAATTCCTAATTTGTGATGAGCAAATTGCTAATCGCAAATTAAACCTTCATTCCTATGAGCCTCCTAGCCCATGGAAATGAATGGGTAACTTGAAATTAGCAATTTGCTCATTGCAAATTAGGAATGGTAAAGAATTGCTATTTATTCCTTAAAATTCGCTATTTAGGAAATGCAAAATAGTTTCATGCTACATATGGCGGTTCATCTGTAACAAGATAAGAAGCTTAGGGATAGATTTATGATGACTGGTGCATCACCAGGGATGTGTCAGTCATCCTGCGCCGCTGTTCCGCCACCCATGGTTTGCTGCATTTAGAATACGGGACATCATGGGGCAAAAATGGCACAGATGCGTGACGTATCTGTGCTGTAAAGGTAGTGATTGCTGGAGTTGTATCGCAAGTGCGATGCAGCTCAAGCAAGGCTCAGGGGTGCCCCATCTCCACAATGTTGCGTCAAGACCTATGCCTGCTTAAAGCAGGCGCAGGGTTTTGACGAAGCTTTCTCCTATCTGATTGTAAATACGGCACACCATGGGTGGCAGAGTAGTGGTGCACGTTAACTGGTGCATGCCTGGGGATGTGCCATTTAACATAAATCTGCCCCTTTACATTTAAGTATGTGCAGGAGACACAGAGTCGGTGAGGCTTATCCAAGGTTAAGAAGAGATGAGTCCTGTTCACTGAAAATGTAGACATAGTCTTCACCTGCTCAGCATTGCTGGACATGGCTAAATAATAGCTGCAAAATATTACTCTTGTTAAACAATTTTACTATTATAATCTCTGAGATTTGTCTCTTACTCTGCAACATCTCATTGTTGTTATCTTTCTTTAAAGATAAAGACAACCTCAACATGAGCGACAATCTGCAATCAGTTGATTTTGACCTCATCATTGAACTTGTAATTGAAACATCAGTGGATGTTGATCCCTTGGATGATTTAAATCCTGAGGATGAAGAAGAGCGTGATGAGGATGCAGATTTGTCCGAATTATATGACATAGGATGGGAAGCTGACCTGCTTGAGCCTATGGAAATATAAACATTTATTTTTAAAATTTATAGTTAATAAAAAGTAAAAAGGTAAACCGTTTAATTTAAAAATAAAGACACCTTCAAAAGCAGGTTATGTGTAGTGTCTTCAATAAAATATTAAAATATGCTCATAAAATTAGATCAGATTCACATATAAAATAGCACAGGTAACATAAATATAAATGTCATTTCTTTTCTGCTATTTCTGTATTGTAAATTTGCAAGGACTAAAAAATCTTCTATTTAAAATGTCAAGTAGTGTGTTAAGTTTTTGATCACTGTTATTGTTTTACTGTTTGGTAATAATGGTTAATAACATTTTTTATTATATTTTACCACAGATTCAACTGCAGATCATTTCAAGATTTCACCATGCCAACAATAGAAAGACAGAGAAAGGCTGCAAAACGTCAAAGACAGCAGGTGAAAGAAAATAAGCAGCAGTCCTCTAACAAAAAGATTTGTCAAGTCACGAAGAAAGCACCGGGTAAGAGCACAAAATATTTCATAAGAAATATGTGTAGTAAAAAAAATATTACTACAGAAAATGTTTCAGTCCATAAAACGAGAAGGAATTCAAATGGAAAGGAAAGGCCAATTAAAAATGTTACTGCTAGAGCAAGAGATAACTCTGTGCATGATAGTAGAAGGAAACAACAGTTTAGGGAGATTCGTAAACGAATGTTCCGCAACAGGATAATTGGCAATTTGTTAAAAAATATTAAGAAAGGTCAACAGAAACCGGTTTTTTATAAGAGAAAAAAAAAAGTTGAGAAAGTTATTGATCAGGCATTTGAAATTAAACGTAAGTTATTTATTTTGATAATCAATAGAATTAGGAAGCTAAACAAGGCAATTTATGATTTCAAAAGAAATAGTAGATGGAAGAGAATAGTTAATCGTAGTAATTTTTGTGAAGTTTTTTCTGGAGAATGGATGCATAGTTCAAGCTGTGAGGCATTTTTTAATGAGGAGAGTTATTTCCAGGATAATGATTTGGTGCATGCAGTTGACACCAGTGGTCGTGCTTATGAAGTGAAAGATGGTTGTCCAGTTGAAAAAGAAAAACTTTTGACAACAGAGGCAGAAGAGGTGTTAGGTAATGAGGTTTTAGGAAGATGTGCTAAGGGTCCTGTGTACACCTGGAAGTGTAGTAGTATTTGCAGTGTGCGACAGGATTCCATCAATTTGCTTTGTGATTTTGTACGGTCATTTAATAAGAAAAGTTTGAAGCAGAAAATAATGTTGTTGCAAGAATTAGATCCTTGCAGAGTAAGAGAAGTGACAGGTTTGCATGGTCATTCACTGGCTTGTCTTTCCAGGAGAGTATGCCAGAGTGTTTTTCATCATTTCAGGATGCTAGCAGTGCATCATAATAAAGTGAGGAAATTAGTTAGAATGTTGTATTATGCTAAGAGTCCAGCAATTATGCTTAAACAATTATGCGCTGCTCTTTTGCATGGTTCTGAAATAGATGTGAAGAATATATGTGAAGAAATTGAGTTTTGTTACTTTGGAAGTAAAGAGGAGAATGTTGAAATTGAGCAAGAAGAAGAGGGTCATGTGGAAGATAGTGTACAGGTTTCCAGTACAGATAATTTCCAGAGGGAAATTGCGACGTTTGAGGTGAAATCAAGTGAGAGGCCTAATTTCACTTGTGTGTGTTGTCGACGCACTTATTATAAGAATCAGACTAAGTTAGTGGATTTATATGCAAAAAGTGAAAGGGAAAATAATAGTGAATGGAAGGATTTCGCAACATACTTGATGGTAGAAAATTGTTTTGATTTGGGATTGGATCAACGTGTGTGTACTTATTGTTGTTGCAAATTAAATCAAAACCAGATGCCTGCTAGAGCAGTTCATAATAATCTGGAATTGGTTGAGATTCCTTCTGAATTGAAGGATTTAAATACTTATGAATCTATTTTGATTCAAAGTATCCATCCCTTTCAGGCTATTGTAAGAATGGAGCCAAAGACAGGGAAATTGCCTCCATCAGATTTACAGAGAGGATTAAAGGGAAGAGTTGTTTATTTGCCTCTAGATTTGAAGAAAAACATTAACACAATTGGAGTAGAAAAAGTGGAAGAGGAACCTCTGGTTATCTTAGTTAATGGGGTTCCGACAAAGAATAAGAAAATATGGCAAGATTTAGTAGATGTTAGGAAAGTTAAAAAGGCAACATTGTATTTGAAAAAAAATAATAAATACTATAAGAATGTATATGTTGCAGAAGAGGAAGTAAGTGAGGAAGAGGATAGCGATTTGTGTGCTGGTCAAATTGAGAAAGTAGAACCCTCTACTAGTGAAGAAATATACGAACATTATAGTGTTCATCCTTTGCATTCCAAGGAAGTCATGGGGAATGCTATTGAGTTGTTTCAAATGAAACAAGCCAAAGGGAGTCCCATTAGTGTTTGGGAGGAAAGTTTGGAAGCTCGGTGTTTCCCACAGCTTTTTCCAACAGGTCAGGGAGGAAGATATGATGAGCGACCTCATCAAATTCCTGCTTCTGAATACCGGACTTTGCGATTGTATGCAGGAGATGCTAGGTTTCGACAATGCATTCCCTATTTGTTTCATCTCCTGTTTGAAAGCGATCTGTCTGGACTGTCATATGCAGTGAACCACATCTTGAAAAGTGGTATACACATGCAAAACATCTCGGCAAGTTACTTTATGGATAAAGTCAATGTCCAAGACAGTATTTTGGATTCTCACCTGATTAATCTCATGGCGTGTCAGCGTGGTACTAATGAGTACTGGTACCGGCGTCATGGTGATTTAAAATGTATGCTGAGGAACTTAGGTACTCCCACATGGTTCCTCACTCTGAGCTGTGCCGAGTATGGCTGGGAAGACTTACTTGAATTTCTACGAGAGGCAAATGCTAACGTAGATAACATCGAATTCAAGACACCCGGAGAACTGTGCTCTTTGGATCCAGTCAATGTATGTAGGTACTTCAATCATAGATTTGAAGCTATGATGTCTTTCATCATGAATAAGAAGAATCCACCTCTTGGAGAGGTGTTGGATTTCTTCTGGAGAAAGGAGTACCAAGCAAGAGGTGCTCCTCATATACATATGTTGCTGTGGATCAAGGATGCACCTAAATTTGGAACGGATCCAGAAGACTCAGTGATGAGTTTCATCCAACAGTATTCTACGTGTGCTGTTCCAAACGCAAAGGAGAAGAAAAGCCTAAGAGAAAAAGTTCTGCGTTTCCAAAGCCATCGATGTGGAAAGTACTGCCGTCGTAAATTCCGAAACAAGGACAAGTTCTACACCAAATGTCGTTTCGGTTTTCCACGACCGGTGATTTCTAAAGGAAGAGTAAACAGTTTGATGTCTTCGCTGCGACATAATGTCATGAAGAAATCACCTAAAAACACATACAATTTGAAGAGGAACGAAGAGTCCAAGTACATCAACGACTACAACCCGGTGATTTTGTCCATGTGGAATGCTAACATGGATATACAGTTTGTGGCTGATAACTGTATGGCTGTGGCTCGGTATGTGACGTCTTACATCACCAAAAAAGAAAAGACAGAATTGAAGGATATGTGGGAGGACATTTCCCATGAAAAGAGCCTCAGCAAGAAGTTGTACAGTTTCAGTCTGAAGATGTTGTCGCATCGAGAAATTGGAGCTTACGAATGCTCTGACCGGTTGTCTTCAGCAAGTCTCTATGCCAAGTCCAGGAGTATCGTTTGGGCGAGTCTTGGTCTTGCTGCAACGCGTAATCGAGTTCTCAAACCTGTGCGGGAAATTGAGTATTTGGCGGAAAAGGAGCCAAACAGTACCGACATTTTGAAGACCAACATGTTGGATACATATTATCCAAATAGAAGCAGTCACCTCGACAATGTTTGTCTGTATGAGGTTCTTCAAAATTACATATTCAAGAGGAACATCAAAGAAGATACTGAGAAAGGAGTGTATGCTGTAATAGGAAGTGATTCAGAAAAGGGGGTGGTGATGAACAGAGTGCCTGAATTAAGCAGACCACTCTTACCCAGTCCAAAGATCAGGGCTTGATCCATCACCGTTTTTTAGCTCACTGCACCATCCCAGCTCAGCTCAGAATAGGAAGTGAGGGATGTCTGGTCAAGCAAAGAAAATGCCACTTGGTAAACCATCGAAAATTGAGTGGCGAATCTCCTGAAAAAAAGGAGTTTTTCTATTTAGCACTTTTGCAACTTTTCAAGCCTTGGCGTGCAGAAGAGGAACTGCTTGGAGATTTCCTCTGTTACGAAGACTCTTTCAATGCCGCCAAGGAGACCATAGAATGTCCTGCTTTTCCCAAATATGTAGAAATGTTGAATGCGGAAATTGAGCAGGAAGCAACGATTGCAGCCGAGATTGCCAGAGACAGTTCTCAGGACAGTTCTGCTTCATTGAGTCAGGATCCACTAGGAGGACCTGTTATCGAAAATGAAGCTGCCACTGCCATGAATGAAGTGGAAAGAGCCATGGCACATGCTCAGGAGGATGCGGTTAACTTAGAAGAGTTGGAAAGACAACTCAACGTTGAGCAGAGGAAAATATATGACGAAGTTACCATGCAAATTGATCATGGATTAAGTCATGACAAGAAAGAATGCTCATGTACGTCGTTGAAGCCTGTCCGACTGTACGTGAGTGGAGAAGCGGGAACTGGAAAAAGTTTCCTCATTAAAGCAATTTCATGCTATTTGCAGGAAAGGACAGAGTCATCGCTGTCTTGTGTTGTCACCGCTCCAACTGGACTGGCAGCACATAACATTAAAGGGATTACTTTACATCGTTTACTGATGCTGCCAGTGGAGCATGACAACAAATTACAATATCACAAGCTATCTGGAGATGCTTGTTTTGAAGTTTCAAGAATCTTGAGGAAAATGAAACTTCTTATCATTGACGAAGTAAGCATGGTTTCCAATGTCATGCTTGCCTTTGTGCATTTGAGGATGCAAGAAGTTCTCAAAACAGAGTATGATGTGTTATTTGGTGGCAAACACATCATTGTTTTCGGAGATCTTCTGCAGCTGACACCAGTGAAAGGGCAACCTGTGTTCAAAATGCTCACGCATGAAGATACCAGGAAGTGCCTAGGCAGCATTGGCAACGTCAATATATGGTTAAACTTCAATTATGCTGAACTGCATGAAAATATGCGTCAGGCGAAGGATGAAGTTTACAAGACTATTCTACAAGATGTTAGAATTGGAAAAGTGACCGAGCATGGGAAAGAAGCTTTACATGCACGATTACTGTCAAATTTATATCCAGAACAAGATGTTGTGCCTGAGAATATTTTTCAGAAAATTACTGATAAGAAATCTGGAATATGTTTGATGCCAACTCTTGCAGAATGTGCCAAATTCAACAACAAAATGTTGCATTTAGAAAAGCAAGAGATTGTGAAACTGGAAGCTATTGACAGAGTAGAGCATATGGGATCAACAATTATTTTGTCTGAGAATCTGAAAACAAAATTGGATTCATTAGAGAAGAGTATATCTAAAACTGCAGGTTTTGAAAAGACTCTGAATGTGTGCTTGAACTGCCGTATAATTTTAAGAAGGAATTTACATGTTGAAAGAGGTCTGGTAAATGGATCAATGGGTAATGTTGTTGATTTTGTAAAATACAGAAATAGAGATGGAATTGAATTTTTAAAAATTAAATTTGATGGCATTGAGGAAGTACAGCTAATTGGTCGTTGCTCTGCTAGATTTTTGCTTGTAAAAGACTTATATGTTCGCCGTAAGCAGTTTCCTGTTTGCTTGGCATATGCGGTGACAATCCATAAATCGCAAGGTTTAAGTGTAGACTGTGCATTGGTGAATATTGGCAGTTCTGTGTTCAAGGAGGGTATGGCATACGTGGCATTGTCACGAGTTAGAACTTTATCGGGATTGTACTTGATTGAGTGTGATGTCACAAACATTTGTGCGGATCTAGATTGTGTTAAGGAATACAATAGGTTAAGAAGAGAGTATGCGCCACATTTGCCTCAGTATCCTTTGTTTGAGAAACGTGTGGTAGGCCGGAAACGAACAAATGTGACCAATACTGGGGAGGTTGTAGCAAAAAGACGAAAAGTCGATGAACCTAAAATTACAAGCAGAAACAAAAAGGATTCTGTTGAAGATGTTGTTGGTTTTCAATTTGAAAACAGTTCTGGTGTCAACTGCTATGCTAATGTAGTGGTTAATGTTTTGTTTTCTCTAGAAAATGTAAAAGAAGAGATTGTGGTCAATTCTGATCAAAGATTTTGCAGTTTGTTAAATTCTGTGTTAGAGAAATGTAGCACTGATAGAAGAAACATAGAAAGTGTGTCTGAAATTCGAAATCTGTTAGACAGATGTTCAGGCCAAACACAATTCTCTCAAAATATTCAGCAAGATTGTCAGGAGTTTTTAATGTATATGCTTGATGTATTGCATGCTGAAGGTGTAGATGTAGATCAGCTGTTTGGGCTTTCTTATCAATGGCAGCATGACTGCGAGAACTGTATGGTATCAAGTACTACTAGTGTAGACTCAGAAAGATTTATATATTTAACTTTGCCAGACAGTAAATCAGTCTCCTTTAATAAGCTAGTAAAAGCAGCTGATCACAACATGGAGTGTAGCCAATGTAAATCTGAAATGATGTCAACATTATTTATACGAACATATGGCCAGTATGTCATTTTAATGTTCCAACGATGTAGGCCTGATGGAACAAAATTGACAACTTTAATTAAAAATTTTGTAGCTTCGCAGTTGTCAATATCAGGAAGGACTTTTGTAACTGCAGCAATTATATATCATGACGGCCCTTCAATAACATCAGGACATTACACAGCTTATTTAAAGTCTAGAAATGGCTGGTCATTCTGCAACGATTCTGTTTTAATTTTCAAAAACAAATTGCCGTATGACCTTAAAAACTCTTACCTGGTGTTTTTAAAACCAAAATTTTAGGGAAATAATCTTGGGATGTGCTCTGTGGAATTTCAAGAGGTTCTAATGGCTCCTACACGATTTGGCCTTGAGGATAAGTGTAGTACAGAGACATAACTTTTTACCATAACACTGGACGTCATGGAGAAATACATGCACTTTGAATGAGTTAAGAAAAACTATTTCTTTTTATAAGCTATTTGAAGCAGCCAATCAAAACATAGAGTAGAGGGAATGTAAGTCTGCAACGCTGTCTGCTGTTTTACATTGCTTTGTGATTGAAAGTGATGTAGAGAATTAAATAATTGTAGTAGTCATAGAGTTAGTGTAAGTCTGCTTCATAGTAAGCAGTATCAGTGTCATAGGAAATGTAGAACATGACTGAGCAAGAAGGGGAAGATATTACTATTCCAGGATTGTGAAAATGATCTTCAACATTTTAATTCTGAAAGTTGCGGAAATGCCAAATGACGGGATTGGCTTACAAGAAATCCAAGAGTTATAAATGGCTCTGACCAGATTTGGCCTTGTGGAAACTTGTGGTAGAGAGCAAGAAGTCATTTATTGCATGTAACGTGTTTTTAAAAACGATGGAGATTTTCTTTCAGAAAGTGGCGGGCTGAAAGTAATAACAGCACAAAAGAGTGTAAGCTGTTCATAGGACATCCTTGGACGTCATGGAAAGTAAGTTAACTTTAAGGAGTTCTGAATTTTGATTTCTTATGTTGTATGTGTTTTTTAAACACAATCATTTTGATTGTGTTTTTTTTTCCCCGCTGTTATATGATGAACACCTTCAAGTCACTGTTTTTAGTGAATTTTGATACATTCTGAGAACAGCAAAAATAAACCATTTAACATGTATAATTAATTCTGTACTGTTTGCATTTATGATTTATATGTAGAACTGTGTAGGAGGCATGGAGAAGGTGAGGCTTCTGTAAGTGTCAAAGTTGTTGCATGCAGTGCTGCACTTCTGCGTATTCTTTCATATGCTGGACTACATCTGCACAATGAGATACCTAAGCAAAGGAAACACAAGTGATGTGATTGTGAAATGAGCAAAATAAATTGCACGTATTTCATTTATATCACCTGTGTTTCCTATCATTACGAATCACATTGTGCAGATCAAGTTTAGGTCTGTCCAGGGAAACATAGGAGGTTTGGACTTTGTTCAAGAGTGCAGTGGACATGACTCACTTCATTGGTAGACCTTCACATGTATTATCTCCTCTGTACTCTTCAACAAGTGTAAATCTCATCTGCAACCCTGAGTAGGCCTCACCTCAAACAAACCTCTGGATAGTAGACATCTTATTGGCATCCTGAAGCAATTATTTACAATTTTAGTGTCTTGCGACACTTTTCTGAAACAACAGCAATGCAAAAGATGCACCATGTTTTAAGATAGGCCTCACTTCATCTGCATCAAGATACTGTTAGTTTAAAATGTATATCTTTAGGACTGTGTAGGGGGCCTGGAGAAGCAGAAGCTTCTGTAAGTGTCAAAGTTGTTGAAAAACTGTTTGTCCTTCAATCTTTTCCCTTGTCTTTTCTAATTTTTAAATACATGTTTTAATATTTTTCAAATGTTTGTTCTCTCTTTCACAGATTGAAAGTATAAAAACAAAAAGTGAGTAATTTAACGACAATTATAAGGTAAATGTTTTGTATTCTTTTCGTTACATTTCTATCACATTCACCTACTATTAGTTCCACAGCTTCATTTCTTTAACCCTCAGTTTCCTGCCTTTGCTACTTTCCTCATTCCTTTCTCTATTACCTACTTACTCAACTCCTTCCACTCTTTTCCTCAGTCCCTCTCTTCTCATAGTTCCTCACTCTTGTTCACTCACTCCGTCTCTATTACTCTTAGTGTCTTTGACTGATCACTCTATCACTACTTGTTCATAATGCTTTCTCTGTGTAGTTGAAGCACACTAAGGGGAATATTATGAACACAGCCAATAAAATTATTGCTCTTTTTATTGGCAGAAAACTGGTGCAAAAGTGGTTTTAGCGGCAGTTTTCTGCCACAAAAGCAGCTTTAGCGACACATTTCTGCCAATAAAAGCTGCAAAACTTTTATTGCCTATGTTGATGATATGGCTCTATGTTACTTACATTTCTTTGCTGTTTCAATTAATCTTTTTCTGTTATTTTTTGTTTTCTGTTTTCTATTTTTTCTCTCTGTTATTCCTCATGTTTTAATCT
This sequence comes from Lissotriton helveticus, assembly GCF_964261635.1. Classification (NCBI taxonomy): domain Eukaryota; kingdom Metazoa; phylum Chordata; class Amphibia; order Caudata; family Salamandridae; genus Lissotriton; species Lissotriton helveticus. Next base: position 498,740,668 of record NC_136059.1, read on the forward strand.
TATTTTGAACATTCACTCACATTCTCCAAGAAACTCTTCTTTGTTAATGTTATACTCTCTTTTTTTTTCTTTTACTTCGTTATCTATTTTGTTTTTCACAATTATACCCTCTTCTGTCTTTTCTTCGGTAAATAGATCTATTAAACAGTATCTCTTCTTTACTCCCTATAGCTGTCTTTCTTTTAACATCACTCTCTGTTTACTTTTCTTATACTTACACTTTTTTTTTTTTTTTTTTTTTTGGTTAGCTCCCGGTCCGCGTACCGGGAAGCTAACCCGGGAGCGAACCAAAAGAAATAGAGCTTGCCAGAGTGCTAAACATTCTAGCAATTTTTTTTGAAAGGGAAGGTAGTTCTGAAAAGAACTTTTTTTTAAATATTTTTGTTGTTTTATATATTTTTTTTTTTTTTTGAACATTTTTTGTTTTTTTTGTATTTTTTGAACGATTTTATATTTTTTTTGGTTTTTTTTTGGGGGGGGGAAACAACAAAAAACAGGCGTTGAAAAGGGCTCACAGGAGCAAAAAAAAATTACTGGGGGCGGTTAGGGCAATCATGGTGTTCATACGCCAGGTTGAGTGCATTGATGCTCATGTTGCCACAAGCTAATAATGCACGACAGTGCATACATAAGTGAATCATGTGCCCAAAATGTTCTTGAATATTTAGCACAGTTTCCCGTGCCTCTTCTGGTGTTAGAGAAATCGGTATTGTTGGTCTGGCCACAGGAGTTGGTCTTGGATTGTCAAGCATATCCCTTATTTCCGCCCGGCTGTAATTTAGTGGATGCTTCCTTGTCATGTGCCTGTGCATTGTGTGATTTCCATAGCTATATTTTTTGTCCGTCCCTCTGGACAATTGTTCTTTGCATATGCGGCAGGTGACATACCTCGCATTGACTTTTTTTTGGCCACGAGGGATCGAATAAAACTGCCAGATGAAACTGGCTTTCTTTCTGGAAACCCGGGGCACCTCTTCTAAGAACTGTGGTTCTTCTCCCTCCTCATCCATTTCTTCATCTTCCTCCTCAGTGTTGGTAATGACCTGGGGAGGTGGTCCTCTCTTCCCATGAGGAGGTGGAGGTGGTGGTGGGGGTCCACCAGCTGAAGCTACCAATGAAGCCATTTTCCAACAAGCAAAATAGGTCTTCCTCTCACAATGATGAAAGTCAGAGTGAGGAAAGAAGGAGGGGTTTTCATCATTTGGGAAAAACAATACTTCTCAACCAATGAAAAGTGTTATTTTTAGGTCACCTGACCTAGCCTTACATCATTATGAAACCAAAAGTGAAATGAACCAATGAAAAGTTTTATTAACAAGTCACATGACCTCTCACGCTCATGTTACGCGCTGCGGAACGCGCCCCGGTTAGCTTCCGGGTCGCTAAGCTTCGCGCCCCGGTCCGCGCCCCGGGACACTTCCGGGTGCGCTAACGCGGTACGTCACAAGACGCATTACGCGGCAACGCGATACGTCGCGTTTTCGCGAAGCGCCGCGGATCGCTTCCAGGGAGCTGCGTTTCGCGCCTCGGTCCGCGCCCCGGGGCACTTCCGGGTGCGCTAACGCAGTACGTCATAAGACGCATTACGCGGCAACGCGATACCGTCACTATGTTGATTTTTTACCGGTTCGCGGACCGGGTCGCGGCATCAAATTGACCTAACGGGAAGCTTCCCGGTCCGCGGACCGGGAGCGAAACAAAAAAAATATTTAAAAAAAAGTATTAATAAACATATAAAATATATTTTTGGATTTAAATAAGAATACATTTTACAGCTATAGATATTTGCTATTAAAAAACCATTGAAATTCACTGAAAAAACCATAGGTTATAAACCATATATAGTTAGGAATTAGCATTTACAAAACCTTGAAAATTCACTGAAAAAACCATAGGTTATACACCATATATAGTTAGGAATTAGCATTTAAAAAACCTTATTTTACTCACACAAAACCATTGAAATTCCATATATAGTTAGTTGCACTAACTATATATCGCGCACCCGCAATCCACTGCTGATGATGTCACATATTACATCATTCATGACATGGTCAGTGACATCACTGATGACATCACTGATGACATCTCAAATGACATCATCTATGGGATTTTTGAAAATTCTATGTCTATGAAATTTGCAGGAAAATGGAACATTTTGTTTCTGAGCAGCCCCTGAAAATTTGGGGGGGTTTCCTCAAGGGGGGGCCGAGAAAAAAGGGGGGTCCCAAAACGTGTTTTTAACATTGAGTTTTCCATAGGGCGGTTGGCCTCACTTTTAGCCCGAACGGCTGAATGGATTTGCACGAAACTTGGCAAAATTGTAGGGACTGGTAGCCCGATGTGCCTTTGCTAGGTCTCAATATATGTGCTCCAGTGGATTTTGAGAAATTAACGTTCAAAAAAAGATATATATCTGTAACAGCGGACCGGGCAGCGGTCCAGTTCGCGTACTTTTCGCGTTACGGAGCTTTGTGAAGCGAAGCTGATTGGTTCTCCGGCATCTGTAAACATTCCAAACAGTCCGTAGCGGCCGCCATCTTGTCTCTCGGTAGGATCGAGAGACAAGAGGAGGCCAAAGCGAAGGGGAAAATGACCATAAGGGGGCATAGTAGATCCTCCCTGACCCCCTAGGTTTGATGTGGAGGTTTTAAAAGGGCCCCGCGGGGCAAAAAAAATTAAAATAATAATAATCGAACGGCTGAATGGATTTGCACGAAACTTGGCAAAATTGTAGGGACTGGTAGCCCGATGTGCCTTTGCTAGGTCTCAATATATGTGCTCCAGTGGATTTTGAGAAATTAACGTTCAAAAAAAGATATATATCTGTAACAGCGCTCCGGGCAGCGCTCCACTTCGCGTACTTTTCGCGTTACGGAGCTTTGTGAAGCGAAGCTGATTGGTTCTCCGGCGTCTGTAAACATTCCAAACAGTCCGTAGCGGCCGCCATCTTGTCTCTCGGTAGGATCGAGAGACAAGAGGAGGCCAAAGCGAAGGGGCAAATGACCATAAGGGGGCATAGTAGATCCTCCCTGACCCCATAGGTTTGATGTGGAGGCTTTAAAAGGGCTCCGCGGGGCAAAAAAAAAAAAATCGTTTTTTTGGTGGGGTGCGCCCGGTTAGCGTAACGGGAAGCGGACTGGGGAGCGTACTACAAGGAATGAAGAATGATTGACTTTTAACTTATTGTATGTTTATAGACTTTTTTTTAACTTTTTTTTCTGCTGAGTGACGTCTCGGCCTATCTTCACGGGATGCAGTCCCTACCATCTCGGCGTTTAAGCCCAGGGGGACCGGTAGTGTGGGAGAGATAACGGGGCATATTATCAAGGGGGTTTATCTCCGCTTTTTTGGCTTTAAAAGCCAAGAAAGCGGAGATAAAATTATCTCCGTATTACCTAGCTGTCGCTAACACCAGTTAGCGACCGCTAGTAGGAGATAGCGACCATCTTGGGCCCCACTTTGCATGTCAGTGATATTTATCACTAATGACATGCAAAGTGGACATGCCAAGATGTTAGCGACTGGAAACAGTCGCTAACATCGCTATCTCCTATTACCAACTTTTGGAGATATTCGCGCTAAGCGCGAATATCTCCAAAAAGTAACACCTGCCCTGAGCAGTTCTTAGCCATGTTATCCAATGGGAGGTGGATAACATGGCTAAGAGCATTAGCTCGGTAATGCATGAATATCGCTGACTTTTCAGCGATATTAATGCATTGCGGCCGTTTTTTATCGCATTTGCGATAAACCTTGATAATAGCAAGGTTTATCTGCGATAATTTCTGACGATGCTTAGCGGTAAAAAATTCGTTGCTAAGCATCGTTAGGGATAAATATCGCTTAACTTTGGTAATATGCCCCAACGTCTGTTAACGTTCGATTCGAAGGAAATCAGGAAGTGTTGAAAAACATTGTCTGCGCCATCTTGCCTTTTTTCAAATGCCACACTTTTGTCGTGCACGGCAGCCATTTTAGATGACTTGACCAGACCCACTCTCTGCACGCTGTCGATCCTTAGCATGGCTCCCCACCCTCGCAAGCATCTCCCCCAGGCACTGGTCACCCCCGCTCTCTGTCTTATGCATGGGCAATAAACCTCCCCCCCATCTGCGCTGCTCTTCCCTGAGAATCACACCCTGTGCCCGCCCGACACCTCCCTTTCGCCCTATTCACTACCGCACCCTCTGACACTCCTCTTCCTCTGTGTCCGATTGTCCAGGCCGGTCCCAGGCTATCAGCTAGCCTTGCAGATGTAGTTTATGGCCCCAGCTGTAAAGAATCACCCCTCTTCAAAGGAGTTATAGTAGATCAAGGCCCACACCCGATGAGATCCGTCACACCACACGCGTTCCTACTATCTGAAAACCATCCTGTATTGTGATTGGGGAGGGGACCGAGCCTGAAGCGGAAGATTCCAGGGATGACTCTTTGTACATCAAAGTTTTTACAATTATGTGTCACATTAAAAATATATAGCACTCCAACAAAGTAGTAGGATTATAAAACTTTAATAACTTATAAATATATACAACAAAACAAAAACAGTAAAAACATTTAAACATTTTTAGGGAAAAAGAAGGAACAATGGTCAGTAGCGGTCGGTTGTGCGAATAGTCCCAAGGCAGCACAACGTCCAGATTTCTGGACGGCACCCAGGTGATGTTGCCTGGGTGCCGCACTGATTTGGGTATCCGGCGTGGGGCGTCCCGGGGGGTGGGTCGTCAGTAGCGGTCTGTTGTGCGAATAGTTCCAAGGCAGCAGAACGCGCTGAAATGTGGATGGCACCAAGGTGATGTCCAGTAAGTTGCCGCCCTCCGAATAACGGCGTGGGGTGCCCCGGGGGGGGGGAGGCGGCGTGAACGGGCCTCCCCAGGTGGAGCCTCGTCTGCTGTAGTGGGGCGCCCCTTTACCGTTTCAGTTGCCATTCCGTCCGCTTTTGGTCCACTGTGTCAAAATCCGCAATTCAGCTGAGTTGTGCCCACTCTTGCGGTGCAGCGATAGGCGGCTGTCACAGGACTCTCAAAATGGCGGCAGGCTCTTTCCTTTTTGGGCCTGGTCCACTGAAATGGCCCTGGGACACCTTGGAAATCGGACGCTTGTCTGCTAGGTCTTGGACCCCATTCTCGAAAGCGTCCCCTCCGCCTTGAGGATTCTACAAAAGTCTTGGGGGCCCCCGACTCCTGCAGGCTTCCGGTGGGGAGCGGCTGCCATGATTGCTCGCGGAATGACCACGACGGAGCCACGAGATGGTGGTGCTTTCATGCTGACGCCAGCTTCAGTCTGAAACATCCAGAAACAAGGTGGGGCTTTCATCGTTTGGGAAAAAAAAAAGTTTTCATCCAATGAAAAGTGTTATTTTTAGGTCATATGATCAAGCCTTCCATCATTAGGAAACCAAAAGTAAAATGAACCAATGAAAAGTTTTATAAACAAGTCACATGACCTGTTATGCGGCATAGGGTATAAAAAGCGTAGAAAATCCGTTGGCGCGTGAGGCGGCGTCAGTAGCGGACCGATGTGCGAATAGGCCGAAGGCATCACAACGCGCCAAGATCCGGATGGCACCGAGGTGGTGTCCAGCAAGTTGTCGCACTGGTGTGGCCATCCTACAATGCTGAAAGTCGGCGTGGGGCGCCCCGTTGGCCTGTGAGATGGCGGCAGTAGCGGACCGATGTGCGAATGGGGCCAAAGGCAGCCCAGCAATATTTTCTGAATAGAAGACACCACAAGGCGCTGAGATGCCAAGATCCGGATGGCACCGAGGTGGTGTCTAGCAAGTTGTCGCACTGGTGTGGCCATCCTACAATGCTGAAAGTCGGCGTGGGGCACCCCGTTGGCCTGTGAGATGGCGGCAGTAGCGGACTGATGTGCGAATGGGGCCAAAGGCAGCGCAACAATATTTTCTGAATAGAAGACACCACAAGGCGCTGAGATGCCAAGATCCGGATGGCACCGAGGTGGTGTCTAGCAAGTTGCCGCACTGGTGTGGCCATCCTACAATGCTGAAAGTCGGCGTGGGGCGCCCCGTTGGCCTGTGAGATGGCGTCAGTAGCGGACCGATGTGCGAATGGAGCCAAAGGCAGCGCAACAATATTTTCGGAATAGAAGACACCACAAGGCGCTGAGATTCGGTTAGCACCGAGGTGGTGTCTAGCAAGCTATGCAGCTGAGTTGCGTGCGCACTTGCGGCGAATAGGTCGAAGGCAGCACAACAATGTTTTCTGAATAGAAGACACCACAAGGCGGTGAGATTCGGTAGGCACCGAGGTGGTGTCTAGCAAGTTGCCGTACTGGTGTGGCCATCCTACAATCCTGCTCCGAATAACGGCGTGGGGTGCCCGAAGGGGGGAGGGGGGGGAGGCGGCGTGAACGGGCCTTCCTAGGTGGAGGCTCGTCTGCTGTAGTGGGGCGCCCCTTTACCGTTTCAGTTGCCATTCAGCTGAGTTTCGGCGGCTCTTGATGCTACAGCGACAGGCGGCTGCAACAGGACTCTCAAAATGGCGGCCTGTTCTTTGGATTTGGGCCTGGTCCACTAAAATGGCCCTGGGACACCTTAGAACTCGGACGCTCAAATTTTTTTTCCTTTCCTCTACATGCAAAAAAAGGTAAATGCCCGGTATGTTACACGCTTCATCTGCCACGATGTACTCTCCAGAGGAACCGGAAAAAAATATAGTTATGGTAACTATACCATGCATCGTCATATGGAGAGGTGGCACCGATTAATTATAGTGCTGCATAAAAGAGAGATTTGGAGGAGAACCCCCGACCTGCCAGTACATTCATCAAAGAAGTGGCACTGACAGCATCAGAGGCAAGGGAAACGGTCCCAAATATTTAGAAGAACTTTCGAAAGATTAAAATGACATGTTTAGATTGTGGCAAATTAATTTCATGTGGACAGATGAGTGTTACTCTAATAAATACAGCATATGAACATCATCATAGTCGATGGTTGGTAGAGACATTTTGACTATATCCTGGACCTGCCCGTCCTCGCACAAAATGGTGCCGGAATAAATGGGACTCGTAACTCCTTGTTGTGTACTGGTTGCACAACCTTGATATCACGAGATACGTATGCAGTTTTGAAGCACATGGCGGGCGGGGACGAGAATAGATTGAATATTTCGATATCCCTATTGATATTAAGTTCTGATGTGTTATTGATTACTGTACTATTGAAAGTTCGAATTAACGTCACCCATGGTACTTGCCCGCAAATGTATATCTAGATAATTTTATTGTAACTGGCCCTGTCGTATTTTAATTATAAAATGTACGTCCACCGATTCCGCAACTGTTAGACACTTTAGTTCTTGCAACCTAATGGCCCGCCCGTTACGTTCCTCTACAGTGTAAATGTCTACTCATCATATACGATTATAGTTTGCTCCGTGGCCGGCCCACGTGGTTATAGGCCCGTATTTGTATAATGACATTTTCACAATAAAGGTTTTTAAAAGAAAACATGGTAGTAGTATATACATTGGTAAAGTTTTTAATAATAGTCACTGTTTTAGAATCAGTAAAAGGCAAGTGAAATAAAGCAGACCAATTACATGAAGGGTAAAAGGTATAATATGCAGGAACGCAGTAAAGATAAATGGTCAAGGGCTGTTGTGTTTTCTACTCCTGCAACATAAAGTGATCGATAAGAATCTCATATTCAGGCGTATCGGCGACTAAGACAGCAGGCCGACCCTCTTTTGCTCAACGGCTCCATCATGGGACGAAGAAACGCCCTTTTTCTCGAAAAAGGAATATATTTTACTTGCAGGACAGTTGTAAATATTCCGGGAAAGTACATTAGCCTGGAACATTATAACATATATTTAAGAAAAAATAATGTTCGAAAGTAATAAAAAGCGTAATTTTTAGGTCATATGACCAAGCCTTTCATCATTAGAATAAGAAAAGTAAAATGAACCAATGAAAAGTTTTATTAACAAGTCACATGACCTGTTATGCTTACGTTACGCGCTGCGCGTCGCGCCCCGGATCACTTCCGGATGCGCTAACGCGGCGCATCATATGACGCATTACGCGACAACGCAGGTCCAGAATATAGTCAAAATGTCTCCACCAACCAGCGGTCGGAACACAACCCCTTTCAGCAGGCTAAATAGTTCTGTTAAATGACAACAGAAGGGACAGGCAACAAGAACCATCAGTCAAAGAGGGGAGGGCTAGTTCTTCTCTACCGGGTCACGTTGGGGCGCTACCGGAACTGATCGAATTGGTAGTCTACAGTGTTTCTGGATGTTTCAGACTGAAGCTGGCGTTAGCATGAGAGCACCACCATTTCGTAGCTCCGTCGTGGCCATTCCACGAGCAATAATGCTAGCCGCTCCCCACCAGAAGCCTGCGGGAGTCGGGGGCCCCCAAGACTTTTGTAGAATCTTCAAGGCTGAGGGGACGCTTTCGAGAATGGAGCCCAATCTCTAGCAGACAAGCGTCCGAGTTCCAAGGTGTCGCAGGGCAATTTTAGTGGACCACGCCCAAATCTGAAGAGCCGGCCGCCATTTTGAGAGTACTGTTGCAGCCGGCTATCGCTGCACCGCAAGAGCGGGAGCAACTCAACTACATGGTGAGCGAGACGCTGTAGTCAAAAGAGCGGGTGGTAAACAGCTGAATAGCAGAAGAGGCACAGTGTAGCAAAAGCGGGCGGAATGGCAACTGAAATGGTAAAGGGGCGCCCCACTACAGCGTGTCTTTAGGTGAAACGGATTGTGGGACAAGGTCAAGAATGGAAGAGTTACCAAAAGGCAAAAAGTTCCGCTTGATCCCGGGAGCCGGCCACCTATGTCGGGGGCGATCTCAGGCCACACCAGGAGAACACGACTTGGGGAGGGAGCCGGAGCCTAGCGCCCCCTCCGAGTCCGCGCCATCACACCGTCCCTCGGGGGCCTCCGTCAAGCGGTTCAGGGTGGCACCGCATTACATTGTTCACAAATGCAGTCACGTCCTCAAACAGCCCCCACTTTACTTTGAGAATAGTGAAGCTGAAGCAAGTGCAAATAGGCTTCAGACAGTGTTACAAGCACTCCTCAAAACTTTGAACCATCAGAGTGCATGAGTTTCATGCTCGATCGATTGAGCTAGCCGGATCGGGCAACAAAAAGTATAAAATAGTTATGTAAATAGTTGTTTAATAAAATGTTTTACCCTGTTACTTTGCTGGTGTGTTGTATATATTTGTAATATTTGCATAGAGTTTATCGTTATTTTGGGTGGGGTGGGTGGCGGAGCCGAGCTGTATTGCAGCCATCATGGTGTGGAGTTCAGTTCATCTCAATAGTTTCGTGTTTGTCATGAGGGGTTGTTCCTAATGTTTCTATTTTAGCGAGGTCAAAAAGAGATCCCATTAGTGGCCTACTGATTTTGCTCGATTCCTTTTGTTTTTTTACACGATTTTTCGCTATCTGCAAAGACTAAACAGAGTATTGCGACTCTGTGCTTGTTTGTAAATAGAGAATGAACCAAAGAGAACCAATTCTAAAACAGTAAATGCTTGGATAACAATCAATCAAATGGAGAGAGAAGCAGGCACGACGGATTACAACGTGGGCAAAGGCCTGCGTTAACTACCCTTCACTATCTGCAAAGAGAGAGTACTCGTAATAGAAATGAGGGAGAGGGGGGCGCAGCATTCAAAGCAGATCAGTGTGCATAAACACGAAAATGTTTTTACTTACCACGTACTTGACATTCGACAGCTTATGATATTTGCTATTAAAAAACCATTGAAATTCACTGAAAAAACCATAGGTTAGAGACCATATATAGTTAGGAATTAGCATTTAAAAAACCTTGAAAATTCACTGAAAAAACCATAGGTTATAGACCATATATAATTAGGGATTAGCATTTAAAAAACCTTATTTTACTCACACAAAACTATTGAAATTCCATATATAGTTAGTTGCACTAACTATATATCGCGCACCCGCAATCCACTGCTGATGATGTCACATATTACATCATTCATGACATGGTCAGTGACATCACTGATGACATCTCAGATGACATCTCAAATGACATCACTGATGACATCACTGATGACATCTCAAATGACATCACTGATAACATCTCAAATGACATCACTGATGACATCTCAAATGACATCACTGATGACATCACTGATGACATCTCATTTGACATCAATGACCACATCACTGATGATATCATTCATGTGACAATACAATGCATCTCCTCACACTTTAATATAACCTCTGTTACACCCAGTGTTAAATACAGAGTATCATTTTTGAAACCATTGACACACCAATACTAGTTACTACATACGCACTCAGTGATTCCTATGTTTACACACACATTCACTCATTTACCCATACAATCATTCATACATACAATCACTCATATTTACAACACTATCATATGCACTCATACACCTATACAGACTCTCACACTCTGTCACTCAACCATGGAGTTACTCACACACCTAGTCAGTCCTGTAAATAATCAATCACACTTCCATTTTCTAATCTATACAGTTAAACATAGAGCACCTTACATTTTGAAACATATACTAACACATACTTACTCTCTTATACAATCATTGATACAAGTACACATTGATCTGCACAGAGTCACACACCTCCCAGCCAGCCACACACACACTCAGTCTCCCATACAAATACTTGGGCAATCAATCAATAACCCATATAGTTACTCATATAGCTACTGACCAACACATGCAGCAGTTTACAGAACAACAGACATAATGATGCACAAATTAAGACAGTTTAGTCACTAACCCATGCACTCAGTGAGACACATTTAATCACTCACTCATACAGTCAGTCACGCACCTACTAAATCCTTCATCCAGACACTTCTACATCTACTCATTCTTCAATATGTAAAACATATTTAAACTTTACAGAAACACACAGTCACTGGATGATGTCATCAGTGATGTCATTTGAGATGTCATCAGTGATGTCATCAGTGATGTCACTGACCATGTCATGAATGATGTAATATGTGACATCATCAGCAGTGGATTGCGGGTGCGCGATATATAGTTAGTGCAACTAACTATATATGGAATTTCAATGGTTTTGTGTGAGTAAAATAAGGTTTTTTAAATGCTAATCCCAAACTATATATGGTCTATAACCTATGGTTTTTTCAGTGAATATATATATATATATACACAAAGACGTGATCAGTGAATGTCACCCTGTGACTAGAACTGGTGTGCGACAAAGTGCAGTTAATAAGGAAGTGCTTTAAAACTGGTTTGAGGATACCAAACAAACCTTTATTAATAGGTTCCACAACCAGGATTAAAAAAAAGGAAAAAGGATGGGTAGTGTTTCAAAGAGAAGTTAAGAGTTCTCAAAACACCCCTACTAATACCGCTTGTGTCAACATGTTTCGACCAACTTACTGCGCCTTAAAGGTCACCCTGGTCTTCTTCAGGACGTATGTTGTTCCCAGTCCTGATGTTGGCCTAACCTCAGTTCGGTCGAAGTGCCAAATGATTGATCACACAAGATTTCAATTGAATCAACACGTGTGGAGGAAATCCCAACAACACGGGAAACAAAAACGAGTTTATCATGGTTGTAAACTCTACATGGCGCCCTGCAGGAAGGTATCCCAAGAACACAACTGTTCCGAGGGAGAAACCTCACAACATTGCCTGCTTCCGGATCGCCGCTCCTATACATTGACCAACATGTTTATTCCACAAACCAGTGCTCTTGTATACGTATCAGTATAGTGTATGCAAAGTAAGGACAATGTTATGAACCGGTGCACTATGCAGAAAGGACATAAAATATATTTCATATATAAATCAATGTAATTGCATGGTGAACCACTGTTGCTTATGTACCCAAATGTGTGGCATAACTAAGGCAATCGAATTGCGGTCTGTTTGCACGTCATGTATTCGTGTTTTTTTCAGATTTCATAGTAGGTCTACAGAAGTTACGCTGATCCACCTCTCTGAAGCTCCCTCTTCCAAAATGCTGCAGAAGTTGATTTCTTCACTGGGCCACATGACGGCCGAATGAATCAGGACATCAGTACAGTGTGGAAACTTTTTTTCAGACATACTTTAAATTGTCGGTACAACGAACAGACTGATTTCACAAGTTAAAATATACAAATGACTTTCTTTACACTCTGCAATGGGCATTAATAATAGGTTCGTACAGATATTTTAAAATGTCCTGTTAAAATAGCCATATACATATTTATTTCATGTACTGAACATAAATCATGAACCTGGTCAGTGAATTAGAAATTATGGTATTCTCTTGCAATTTCAGGAGTAAACCAGTAGAACTGGCTGCTGGCTTGCTCCTGAAATTCAGGAGTACACTGAGAATAAGTCAAAGCAAAACCTTTATGAAAAGAGGCCAATATCTGCCTGTCACTCTGTGTTGTATCTAAAGAGTGATTATTAGGTAGACACCGAAGAATTAGATGTTAACTGAAGCTTAACTACCTTGGCACTAATTCAGCATGAAAATTCAAAAACTAGAAATCATGTTTGTCTGTTGCTAAATTAATAAATGCGCATGAATTCTCTGCAGAGATGATGAAACAGCCTTTCCTCCGTGTATCCATATTATCCAGTGAAGTTGTCATGGTCAGTGGCTGTCTGGGCTATCTGCCACAATATTGTCAGTCATGTAAATTAATGTAGCTTCGAGACATTTATAACCTGCGCACCTGATGTTTTTCATGAAAAATATGTGCCTCTGCATAAGATGATAAGTTCATTCTTCCATGCTAAATCACTCCATGCGTTGTTCTCAGCATACTTCGTCCCACGAGGACAGACAAATACTGTTGTTTTTTCATGTAACTTTTAATTAAACAATCTCAGTCTACTAAAATTGTCCTAGTCGTAATAGGTTTAACACTTTCATTCTGGTAACAGGGAGTCCGCATTTTTCTGGTCACATGCAACAGTATAGTTTTTTTTCTTACCTTCTATAAGTTTAGGCATGCCCATGCCGTTTTACCTTTCTTTTTCTTTAATTCTTGCAATGACGAGAAAAGCACTATTTGATGTGCTATAGCAATGTAAATGTTCATAAAAAACTGCTCCTATGTGTTCAGTAATGTTATCTTTGTACCACATTAAGTAAGTGATCATCATGTCACTTTAAGGTGCAAAACTCCCTCTTTTGACTTTATAATAGAGTGAACTCTCCTGTCAATCATAGGAGTGTCCACAGGAGGGAGGTTAAACAAGTTGGCGATCTCAGCATGTGACACACATATTTCGTTACCTGCTTCTGGTCTGTGCAAGTTGCCAGGGAGGAGGAGGCAGGTGCATAAGGGGAGACTTCAGCCATTAACTACCGTTGTACTTCGGGTCGATGGAGGACCAACGGAGGTGGAGCAAGAACAGGTGGATTAGCCAAACTCCATTAGTGGCCTCTTCCATTGCTTCCTTCAGGTCTCAGAAAATCCAGAGGCGGGGGCAAGTTACTGCACGCCTGTACCTTGACCACTTCACTCAGATCTTTAGAACCACACTCTAGACAGGGCAGACACGAAAGAGTTGTGACTACACTGCTATTAGTTTTGATTTTCACTACATTTATAAAACAGCAGTAAATAGTGGGATTCAAAATCTGGGATTCTAAAAATACTTTCTTTGGAAGTCATACATGAAATATGTAATTACAGAAATGCAGATTTCAAAACTATGGTTGTTTTCAATCAAGGTCGGAAACTCCATAAATAACAACTGCCCGCTACATGTTATCTATGTATGTATGGCCAAGCATGAATTCCTCACCATGAGCCTGTCCCATAGATCTAGTGCTCAGAGCGCGCGTAGTTATGGGGAACCATACAACAAATCTCATTCCTCCTAAAAATTTAAATATATAACTGATACCCTCTCTAATTTCCCACTGACCTTCCCTCCCAGATCTGCGTGGAAACGCAGTAGGCAAAAGAGACTAGGGCTATAAGCACCAGGACACGTATAACCCCCATTGGGTCGTCGAAACGTGAGACAAGCTGGTGAGAGAAAGGAGTGCCATTAACCCTTCCAGTGCCTCCGTTGATGCCTTGAAGACCCAGGGTGGCAGTGTATCAGTGCTCCCTAATGCAAGGAATTGAAACTCTGTTTTTCACTATACTGACAAGAGAAGAGTGAACATTGGTTTACATTTTCACTACGCGTATGTCAGAGGAATACAAATATAGGTTTCAAATCCAGTGTCCCACAAAAATAGTGCATCCAGAATGTTGGCTGGGAATATTCTGTCAAGTTATGTATATATAGGTTTCTATATGTGTACTATACTTCCCTCCACAGCTAGCTACCTTGAAGATATATGTATCTTCAAAGCATATAGATGTGGAGTCAGTGTTGAAATTGTAAAAGAATGAGCATACACGTCGATTCACCAAAATGTCAGGGGTAGTAGAACTGACATAACATGCTATATGACCTGATGTCACAGGAAGTGACAACACAGGAACTTTGACGTGGTGACATCACTGGAAGGGACATTACCTGGCCTTTGACCAACTCTAATGAGGTCATAGAAAGTGACATTGCAAGGCATTTGACCTAATGACATCACAGTAACTGATATCGCTGAAGCTCCATATTAACCACATTATTAATATAACGACACTGCAAAAACAAATGTTTATTTTAAACACTACCTATAAAGCGCCGACATGATATGGCTAGGGAACTTCACATGTTTCTCTGAGCATTACATGAAATATTAGTAGCGTTTCTGAGGAATATATAGTGCCACAAAACATCAATGGGACCCTAAATTACGTATACCACTAAAAGGTATGATTTAATAGTTTACTTAGTGTATACCGATTCGAGATATGGATTGATAAGTGATAGGAAGATGGAAAGAGATTTTTTAACAACAATTATAATGTCCACATGACAGTAACCATACATATTGAATAATAATTATGTTTTTGGTTTTAATTATGTCTTATTGTTAAAACATGTTGATTTATTATTCTTTTGCAAGGCACTGCCACTCGTTTCGAAGCAAAAACAGGGAGGTTTTATTTCACAAAATCATTCTTCATGAATTCACAATAAGGAAACATTGGAAGAACTTGTTCAAAACATATTTTTTTGCCATTTGTCAGAAGAGTTTGCATTGCACCGCCGAATTTATTAATCCAGAAAACCTATAACAGAATATCCCTGTGGAAGCTGCAGATAGTAAACAGTGTTCATTGAGTCACTTTTTGCTGCAGTTCTTTCAGTGACTCTCCTCATCTTAGAAAGTGGTTAGGCGTAATACTTGCCTTGAATGTATTATGCAAGCGTGAAGCAAGCCTGGCTTCTTCTAGTTGAGCATTTTAAATCACTCCTTTCAGATACATTTACAAATAGCCATAGCCGTTGTATGCTCAGAACCTGATGCTCTCCATTAGTTGACCCAATTGTTTAAAGAAATATGCAACGGGTGGCCCCATATGTCAAAAAAGTCCTACATTTTGCGAGGACCAGCATTTTGTGAAGGGTGCTGCCCATATGCCCAGGGTACCCTTTTTGGCCAAACATGCTAATGACACAGTTTTGCCATTAGTGCCGTTCATATACCGTGGGCGACCCTTAAGACAAAAATTAACTCTAACAATATTAGAGCCAGCATTTTGTCACAGTTGCCCTTCTGTGCCATACTTGTCCTCACGTATATCAAGAATTAACTCCAATGTGCCAGGGCCAGCCAGAATTTTATAGAATTTCCTCCAGTATGCTAGTGCCAGTCAGCCTTTTCAAGAATGTACCTCAGTATGCTAGTGCCAGCCAGCACTGATGCCTGCTAATGCCTTCAGTATGCTAGCATCTGCATTTTGCCAATGGTGCCCTTATAAGCCAAGAATAGTATGCCTTAGCCAAAGGCAGACTCACAAGCCTAACACAATCTTCTCACTCACGCGCAAACTCACTCAAACTCATTCAGACTCATTGAGACTGATTAGAGTGCTTATGTTCTGCAATAAATCTTCCTCTTGTGAGTGGAACACAACCGTGCATCTCCAGCTATGGTCTTTACAAGTTTTAGTGTTCTGTGCAGCTCGATTTTCTCCATTAATGCACTCAGCATATGTAGGCAGTTCCACAGCATCATATGCTGGGCGGCAGGATTCTAGACCACATGCAGGCTCTAGGTAGCATTAAGTGTAATGTTGGGACAGAGAGTGCATCACACGTTCACACGCACTTTCAGTGAACCAATATACAAACAACTTGACAAGCAGGCTGACCAGTGCCCATATGGGAACCTTTGACACACTGTATGTCAGCTGTCCAAATGTGTCCACAGTGCTATGCCAGGTGGTGGGGGTGTAGACCCTTTACACAAGGAATGCTCAGCAGTTAAATGCTGCCAGCCTCACACATGTTCTATTAACTTAGGTTAACAACGTTTATCACAAAAGAATTTTCCGCAGGGAATTATAATTTTAATTCCGCGTACCATTACTCCGCAAGAAGGAACAACGACTTGCGTAGGGGAGAGAAGGTACGGATTTAAAGTCCAACACCTTCCCTACTCTCCACACAGACTGGAGTTGGAATAGTAATTATACTATTTCAACATCCAGCGCCCCCCCCCCCCCCCCTCAGCACCTCCCGCCCCTTATCTCCGTAAATCGTTGTTACGATTTACGGGGTAATGGTATGCAAAATTACAAGGTGGTAGTTGTAAGGATCGCGTTGTAATTCCCTGCTGGGAAAAAGATGGCGTGATAACGAGGTATATTCAATAACTTATAAGGCCACAGTTTGCAGGCTAAAAGAAGTAGAAGAGAATTCTGGCGCAATGGTGAGGAATTATAGTGTGCCTCTGGGGGTCCCAGCAAGACACCCTCGGTGTGTGTTTACAAGCATGTTTTTGTCTCTACCTATTTGCATGTTCTTCGTGTTTGAATACAGATATATAAATAGCTCATGGCAGGTAAGGATGGCCAGATGTCTGTTCCTGGTCGCTCTGTGCAAATCACTTAACCTCAATGTCACGTTTAGTTTGAATGTAACCCATTTGTAAAATGTAGTGTTCTAATGCCCTTGGGGAAAGTTTGTGCTGCAGTGACCAGGGCAGATGACTTAGGAGCACAGGGTTCACAGGTCAATCTCCGGCTCTGGTGACAGCTTAGCTCAGCACCATGTGACTCTGGACAATAGCTCGTTTAATTTCCACTACGGCCCCCAGCGCCTTGAGACCCGTAAGGGTGAGTAGTTCGCCCTTTACAAATACGGATTTACATTTTCTGTATAAAACTGCAATAAAAAAAAACTCTAGTTCCATACACCAAATTTGTTTTTAATGCTATATGGGAGTTTTATGCTGCGTGCATGTGGGCTAACTTTGTTTTGATCTGTGATGTTCGTATCACTACATGTTCAATGCCTGTTTTCACTTGTTGCTCAAAATATAGTTTTGCACTCAGGAATTTATTGCAAGCAATGTTTTTCCCTGAATGTTATTGAATAAGGCCCTTACAGTTCAGAGTATTTTGTATGTAAACGAGGGAAATGTTTGTGTGCTCACGCCGTGTTCCCAGCACCGCCTTGCACCCTTAAGGTTCTCCTGAATTCTTTATCAGATACCAAAAACGGCAGATATTAAGTGACATGATAGAAATACTTCAAAAGACTTGCGTGCTCCTTATCCACCAATAGTCATAATGAAAAAACATAAGCAGCTTTCATTGCGCACCCAACATAAGATTTTCTGACTGCAGGGTTTTTTATTTTAACCTGGCACAGTCTGAAATCGGAGAACGTCTACTAGGTCCAAGGTTGATTAGTGGCACCAAGGAGACGTCAATCATCAGGTGTGTTCATAGTGTCTCTAGTAGTGCTGTCTCAGCACCTGCAAAGCGTTGTGTGTTCAAAAGATCAATGGTGTTTTCTTAAAGCGATTTTCTGACAACTTTTTACATTTATATAATATCATACATATAAATGTACAAACATTTTTAAAATGTGTAAATAAGTACATTTAAAAATGTAATTATTATTATTAAGTTCATAATTTAATATTGTTGAACCCACAGATAAAATGATTAAGAGATCCACATACACAAGATCTCAGAAAGGAAAATCATCAAACCATATGGGGTATACATACAGCAAAAAAGTACAAGTGGTTAGATATGTACAAAATATTATTCTAATGCATGTTAGGGAACAGGAACTACCAAAAATGAAATTGTTGAAAATATTAGGGATCATCATCATTCCCCCACTATAACAGAAATTGAAGAAAGAAATGTTCACAAGACCTCTTGATAGCTAGCACAAGCTGCTAAGAGCCTAATGAAACATTTTTCAAAAGAACATAACATTTTTCAGAATATGCTGAAGACCAACTCCTTCTAATTCCAAATTTAAAAAGATTAATGGCTAGAATTAAAAAAGTAACTCTAAAAACGTATGTTGCTCCTAGAAGATTTTAAGGTATAGCTAGTCCTAAAAAACAAACTTAAAGTGGTCCTCGCCCCAACCTTCTGCCTTTCTCCTCCACTTTGTCTGACCTTGTTTTTGGTTCTATTAGGACTTGTACCCAATGCTAAAGGGCTTGTGCTCTCTCTTCTAAACATGGATATATTGGTTAATTCCCAATTGCCATATTTAATTTACTTATAGGTCCCTCACAAAGTGGACTACATGAGCAGTGGGCCTGTAAATTAAATCATGACAGCTTGTGCCAACCACTCAAGTAGTCCTCAAACCATGTCTCAGGCCTGCCATTAAAGAGTGTTTGTGTGCACTTTACACTGCCATGTCCTACTGGCAAAATAAATATTTGCCAGGCCCAAGTGTTCCCTCTTTATGCATATAAGTCACCCCTAATGTAGGCCTGGCCAACCCAATGGGCAGGGTGCCATGTACTTAAAAGGCAGGACAAGTACTTTTACATTTTGCATGACCTGGTAGTGAAAAACACTGAACTTGTCACTACAACAAGGATAATATCTCTAATTTGATAACATTGGGACTATCTTAATACATTTTATGAGTAACTTCACAACTTAAATTACAAGTTATGGTGAAGTCGGGTTTTAAATTGCAATTCTGAAAATGCCACTTTTAAAAAGCTGTGAACAAAAGGGGATAGGTCCGTATACACGTAGTGGGGGCTAGACCCTATATCAAATTGCAATAAACACACAGTGCCCACACTACAATTACTCAATGACTAGTTTGAAAGGGTGAGAAGACAATTTATTGTAACTTCCATTAGACAGCGTTACTCTGTGTCCATATGTTTTATACTTTTTTTGTGTTTTCAAAAACTCATAACAGAAAAAAAGGAGGACAATAGATTCTAATATTTACAAGACTAAATACGCTTTGTACATACATTCAAGACAAACATTATTTACACAATAAAAAACATTTCTGCATCAAGCATTACAAAAAATATATGATTACATCACAAACAACAATTATTACAATCAAAACATGAGAAAAAATAAGTTTGGGGGGAATATAAGCAACTTAATGACTTATAAGCACTTAAATACTGGACCAGCCGGTCCTAGTATCTTAAAGATGACAATTTATTCCACCCTAACAAAACTGCCGACGCGTTTAAAGACCAGGCGCAAAGTCACTGGTCTTTCATCAGGGCTGTAGATTCTTTGTATCTGAAAGATGCAAAGACAATGTTTTATTTGATAGGGCATATGGGTTCCTTATTTTCGTTCAATGGCTAAAAGTAATTCTGGGCTACATACCAATTCTATTTAAAGGAGGAATCTGTGATCCGTCTTGTAGTGGTCCTGTTGCTAATTAATGTGGAGGCCTCCACTACAAGACGCCTTTCCGTTGCGGAAAGGCCCCTTAATGTGGACATTGTAACATGGCTGGCGGTGTCCATAGGACACCGCCACCATATTATTCTATTACCGCCGCTAAAGAGGCGGACGGTCTTTCCGTCCGATGCTGTCCCCACCGCCATCCTAATCTGGTGGGGGGGAATGCAGGCATGGATGTCGGGCGGATTGCAGTTACCTAGCAGGCACTAGCACTATGATTTCATTGGTGCTGCAGGTACATTGGCACATGGCAAAAAGTTGTCAGAACTCTTCTAAACACAAAATAATGCTATATTTGACCACAAAATAAGCAGTCACAAGTGTAGTTACGTTGCAGGCACTACAGCCATGATTTCAATGATGTAGCAGGTGCAGAGACATCAGGGTCCAAAAATCTATGTACCACTCTAGACACCAACAATTGCAATATTTTACTACTAAACATGCAGCCACAAGTGCAGTTACGTTACAGACAATAGGGTCATGATTTGAATAGTGTAGCAGGTGTAGTGGCACATGGCCAAAAGTTGTCATAACTCCTCTAAACACATCATATTGCTTTATTTTACTGCCAAACAGGGAGTCACAAATGCAGGTATCTTGGAGGCACCAGGGGCATTATTTGAATGGTGCAGCAGCTGCAGTGGCACTGGGCCCAAAAGTTGTCAGAACTCCTCTAAACACATTATATTACCATTACATAAATTAATTATATTATTTCCCTCGTTGATTGTATTTTTCAATATGTTGCTATTACTTACCCATAGTATACCACAAGTAACAGCACAATATATTTAACCCTGGGCGAAGGACTTCGCTACGCCCACAAAGTGGGCGTAGTGTTGCCTACTTCGCCCTTTGCAAAGTAGGCGAAGCAGGCAACACTACGCCCACTCCTTGGGCGTAGCGAAGTTGCCCGCCACCCACCTCCCTCCCGCCCTCCCGAACATACCTAAATTTAGTAAATGGGCAATTAAAAAGAAATAAAAGACACTTACCTTGTCCACGGCGTCCCGGGACTCCCTCTGCTCATTCACGCCGCAGTTTTGATAACCAATGTGCATGCGCAGCCGCACGCGCATGCGCATTTCTCGCGAGAAATGCGATTGCGCGGGCGGGCGTAGTTTCTCACCCACTTTGCGTAGCTTCGTGTAGCCCCACTATGCACACTACGCCCAGGGTTAAATATATTGCCTTTTTGTACAAAAACAAGTCATAACACTTTAACACTTTAACACTTATATTGTACAACTACTCAGCAAGCTACAACTGACAACCAAAAACAGCTTATTACTAATCATATAGGCGAAACGTAATGCATTTACCAATGCTTTTTCTATTGCAGCTTGTGCTGCTGCCCTTTTCCGGGCTGCCGCACAAGCCGCGATAGAAAAAGGAATATTTCCACCTGCCTACACAGCAGTCAAATCATAATCTGTTGGGTGGAACCACTGACTACATGTCGGGTGGTCTCCATCCTACAGCCGTGTCCGACTGCTATCATAATAAGTCCCTTTGTTTTGTTTTTTTAAACTCTTATAATTGGTATTGTTGGGGGTGAGTTTGTCTTAATGTTCCTTGGAAGGAATTGTTCCACCTTACTACTGCGTTATTATAATTTTTCTCTTTGTGCCATGGTGCTGTCAAAATCATTCAACCTTTGGTTACAATATTTGGGTTGGCATCAGTGATTGCAATGGTGCAGTCGGCCAGCCCAAGTATCTTCAAAGTAATCTATTAGTGCTCGTACACCGATCGTACAATGGGGGTACGGCTCGTACACCGATCGTACAATGGGGGTACGGCTCGTACACCAATCGTACAATGGGGGTACGGCTCGTACACCCATCGTACATGGGGTACGGCTCGTACACCAATCGTACAATGGGGGTATGGCTCGTACACCGATCGTACAATGGGGGTGCGGCTCGTACACCCATCGTACATGGGGTACGGCTCGTATACCCATCGTACAATGATCGTACAATGGGGGTACGGCTCGTACACCGATCGTACAATGGGGGTACGGCTCGTACACCCATCGTACATGGGGTACGGCTCGTACACCAATCGTACAATGGGGGTACGGCTCGTACACAGATCGTACAATGGGGGTACGGCTCGTACACCGATCGTACAATGGGGGTATGGCTCGTACACCGATTGTACAATGGGGTACGGCTCGTACACCCATCGTACAATGGGGGTACGGCTCGTACACCCATCGTACAATGGGTGTACGGCTCGTACACCCATCGTACAATGGGGGTACGGCTCGTACACCCATCGTACAATGGGGAAATGCCTCGTACACCCATCGTACAATGGGGGTACGGCTTGTACACCCATCGTACAATGGGGGTACGGCTTGTACACCCCATGATTGCAGGGGTATGGTGCGTACCCCTGCGATCAAGGGGGTACGCACCGTACCCGGGGGGGCCGTTCCGTACCTGTTTCGGCGCCAACTCTGCTTTTACGGCTGTTTTCAGCTCCCGTAGAAAAAGGGTTGTACGGTGCGTACCCGACACGTATCGTACTTGCTGGGTCGTAAAAACCAGCCGCGAACCGTACAGATGTCGCCTACAGCGGGTTCCGAGGGAGAATCGTACGGAGATTAGAGTTGTACGGTGTCTTGTACGACTCATACGGAGTACGGCTCCTGGTACAAATCGTACTTCGTCGTATGTAAGGGGGACGTTGCAGGGTACGATTCGTACGGGAAAAACGCTCCGATCGGCTATTCGGAGCGTTTTTTTCCCGAATCGGAATCGACCCCTAGGTGTTTACTGGGGTGCCTAGAGCTTTTGGTCCTGGTTCTACTGCACCTGCTTTACCAATCAAATCATGACCCTTTTGCCTTCTATATAAATGTGCTTGTGACTGTCTTGTTCAGTAGTGAAATTTAGAAATAATCTGGGTTACTGGGTAACTGCACTTGTGACTGCCTGTGGTATTTTAAAATACTAGCAATAATCTTGGTTAAGTGGGGTCCCTAGAGCTTTTGGCCCCAGTACCACTGCACCTGTTGCACCATCATTCAAATCAAGTCCATTTGAACTGCAATGTACCTGTAAAAGTAACTGCCTGTTTAGTAGTCAAATATAGCAATATTATGTGCTTAGACGAGTTCTGACAACCTATGGGCCCGGTTCTACTGTAACTGCTTCACCATTTAAATCATGACACTGTTGTCTGCAAGGTAACTGCACTTGTGGTTGCCTATTTAAGAAAAAAATATAACATCATTAAATATTTATTTGGGTGCCTGGAGCTTTTGTTCCCGGTGCCAGTGCACCTGCTGCACTTTAGAAATCATGAACCTAGTGCTTAATAGATAACTGCAATTATCACTGCCTGGTTAGTTGTAACATATAGCAATATTTGGTGTTTAGAGGAGACCTTACAACTTTTGGGCCTGGTGCCACTGCACCTCCTGCACAACTCAAATAATGACCCTGTTGCCTGCAAGATACCTTTACTTGTGACTGCCTGTTTAGTAGTGAAATATAGCAATATTTTGTATTTAGTGGAGTTATGACAACGTTTGGCTGCGGTGCCACTGTACCTGCTGCACCATTTAAATCAAGCCCCTTTCAACTGCAAGGAAACTGCAATTGTAACTGCCTGTTTAGTAATAAAATGTAGCAATATTAGGTGTTTAGAGAAGTTCTGACAACTTTTTGTCCCAGTGCCACTGCACCTGCTGCGCCATTCAAATCATGACCCTAGTGCCTGAAAGATAACTGCATCTCTGACTGCCTGTTTATTTGTAAAGTATAGACATATTCACGGTTGAGTGGGGGCCTGGAACGTTTGGTCCTGGTGCCACTACACCTCCTGCACTATTGAAATCATGACCCTAGCGCTTGTTAGATAACTGCACTTGTGACTGTCTTTTTAGTTGAAAAGTATAGCAATATTAGGTGCTTAGAGGAGTTCTGACAGCTTTTGGGTCTGGTGTCACTACACCTGCTGCACCATTCAAATCATGGCCCTAGTGCCTGAAAGATACTTACACTTGTGACTGACGGTTTAGTAGTAAAATATAGCAATATTAGTTGTTTAGTGGAGTTTTGACAACTTTTGGCCCCGGTGGTTTTGCACCTGCTGCACCATTTATATCAATCCCCTTTCAACTGCAAGATAACCTCAAATGTTACTGCCTGTTTAGTAGTAAAATATAGCAACATTAGATGTTTAGAGGAGTTCTAATAACTTTTGGGCCTGGTGCCACTGCACCTGCTGCACCACTCAAACAATGAACCTGTTATCTGCAAGGTAAAGCCACTTGTGACTGCCTGTTTAGTAGTAAAATATAGCAATTTTAGGTGTTTAGTTTGGCGCCTGGAGCTATTGGTCCTGGTGCCACTGCAGCTGCTGCACATTCAAATAATTACCCCATTGCCTGCAAGACAACTGCACTTGTGACTGCCTATTTAGTAGTAAAATATAGCAATATTTTGTGATTAGTGGAGGTATGACAACTTTTTGCCACTGTGCCACTGCACCTCCCACACCATTTACATCAAGCCCCTTTCAACTGCAAGGTAACTGCACTTGTGATTGCCTGTTTAGTAGTAAAATATAGCAATTTTAGGTGTTTACAGTAAAGCAAGAGTGTGGGTTTAGTGGGTTCCCTAGAGCTTTTGGTCCCTGTACCACTGCACCAGTTTCACCATTCAAATCAAGTCCCTATTAACTGCAAGGTAACTGCAATTGTGCCAGCCTGTTTAGTAATCTAATAATGCAATATTATGTGTTTTGATTCCTGACAATGTTTGGGCATCTGCTGTACCATTTAAATCATGACCTTGTTGACTGCAAGGTAACTACACTTGTGGCTGCGTATTTAGGGGTCGGTTAGGATGGCGGTGAATCCTCATCCTCCGGGCCGGTGGAAGCCACCGCCGGCCCAGAGGATGCGGATTCACCGCCGCGGTCCCTGACAACTCCATCCTCCAGATTAGGATGGCGGTGGGATCAGGTCCGTCCACCGCTGATCCGCGGGGTGTAGACCACTGTTTGATGGCGGTGTCTGCAAGACACCGCCAGCCAAATTAGGAAGCGTGTGTAAACATGTATTTCCGCGGCAGAAACCGCCGCGGAAAAGCATGTGGACCTTTGCTTCTGGGGGGCCCTTGCGGGCCCCAAGGGTGAAGGGAGGGGTGGGGGTGCACATGGGTGTACCTATGGTACCCCCCTGCATTTGCATGCACAAAGCGGCAGGCACCGCGCGATGCCTGCTGCTTTGTGCATGCAAATGCAATAAATGCATTTTTAACATTGCGGCGGGTGCTGCTTAAAGCAACACCCGCCACAATGTTTAAGATACAGGATGTGACCGCCAGGGTGGCGGTCACATCCTAATTGGCATGGAGGGAACGCCACTGCCCTTGCGGACGGTCCCTCCACCTCGGGGGTGGCGGACGGATGCAAGTCTGTCCGCCATCCTAATCGACCACTTAGTTTTTAAATATAGAATAGCTATTGTATATTAACTTAATTTTTAATATGTTTATTACACTACTCAGAATTTGATCATCGTGACCAAATAGCATAGGTTGAAAAAATGAATCCGTTAATGCCTTCAAAGTGCAAAGAAATGTCCTGAGGAATAAATAGGAAATGCCACAAACGTTCTAAGGCTAAAGCATCTGCTTTACACAACTAAGGAATAAAAAGTAAGCATTCCCGCAAATGTCTGCCTTTTCCATGGGAAGAGATCTTAACTTGAGAGTTAGTAGAAGAATCATAAATATGTGCAGCCAGGGGAAATTAACAAAAAAAAAGTTCCACACAAAAGTGAATGAACACAGTAATTCGTCATTGGGAGCTACCTTTTAAGATATATTAAATACAAGAGATTTCAAGCAACAAAACCTTAAAAGGGATGTTTTTAAACATCCATGTACCATGTGCCAGGCACTATATATTGCCTGGCACACGGTGCATGGATATTTGGGAGGGCACCACAGTTGTCCCCTGGCCACAAAGCAGAGGCCCATGGGAGTAGGGGCCACAAAAGCCCTTTCCTTTTCATGGCAGTGGGACCACCATGAAAAGGCTGTGGGAAATGGACATCTTATCCCTTTGGTGATGCCTGCACAGGTACCATCCCCATTGTAGGGATAAGGGTCCGACCGCCATCCCAGCGGTCTCCTTGAGCCTGTCGGGGGCGGTTTTCTGTCCCTCCGACCAATGCAGATCGACTGACCGCACTGTAATGTGCAGGTCCACCCAACATCATAATTAGGCCCAAAGTTGGGAAGAATAAAAAAATTAACAATGAATGACCCAAGTAAAAAGTAACTAAAATCTCAAAACAAAGCATGCAAATGCATGACAATGCATATCATTTTATAAAGTCCGACTTTTTGTTACTAATCAAGGACTACATAAACTCGCAGAGGAAGAACGTTTCTCTAAAAACTCATAACCAAACACAGGCCTAAAAAATTCAAACTATTGTCAGTAATTTATTTATTTCTGCATATTATATAAAAATATGTACAAATCAAATACTGGATATATAATGAAAGTTCAACATAATCTAATATGATTAGCATTAAAAGTGGTCAAAATAAAAACATTTAAACAGCCCACATATCAACCCTAGCTACCCATAATGCAATTTACAGTACAAAAATATAATGCATAAAAACAATGATAATAAAAAACTATATATATATATATATAAAACATTGCAAAACAATAACATTCCCCACTCTTAAGAAAATACCATAAAAAATAATTTATAATTTGAAGCTGAAGACACCAAACACCCAATAATCCCATAAATAGTAATTCTTTCGAAATATATACGAAATCTGAACCACCACTAAAAAATGCAAAAATATCAACAATGAACAACAAAGTCCATGAAAGTGATACCTATCCGGGAGCACCATTCATGATTCAAACATTTTAATATAAAAAATGCTCCAAGTAAACTGACAAATCAAGAAAATGAAAAATTATAATGGTTAAAATATAACCAAATTGGTTTCCTTGAAAATTAACCATCTACAAAATCTATAAGTTCCAAGACCAAAACAAAAACATTTAGAAGATTAACAAAACACAAACCCGCACAGCAAATAAAACTCTATAAACATCACAATACAATAGAAAAATCATTGCAAAAACACATACAATCACTATGTATGTAACAAACATGGTATTACTATAAGTCCAATATAATGAGGCCTACCATACTTGACTATCACAACTGCAAAGATTTGCTAGCACTAACCAAGTAAAAGAGTATTCAAACATTAAACTACACTAACTAAACTAAACATAAACCCATACCCTAAACACTAAAATACCAAAAGTAATATAACTCAATCTTACATGACCCAGAGAACAGAAACAGGGAGCTTTGACCAAAAAGAACTAAAAACTGTCCAAAAGAACAAAGATCGACAAAACAAATTAATAAAATGGTAAAAGAAAGCCCTCATAATGAACGTGAAAAAATAAACCAGCCTAGAAAAATGCAAAATAGAAACAAATTTAGTTTAGAATATTTTAGTTTCATTTATAAAAAAATTATAAAATGTACAGTGAAGTAAAATAAGTATCTATAAATGGAGATTTAAAAATGTAAGCATATTTATAAGAACTATAAAACATTTACATATATGTTAAAATGGTTCTTACAATAAATTGCATATCAATTTTGCACACTAAAACAAAAAAGTTATTGGGCATGAACTAGCAAGATCATAGACACATGCTAACTACATACAGTGTGGGTACATCTAAGAATATGCTTATATCCAAAAATCTGAATTGTACACAGCTTATATATACAACAGAAATATACTTTCACTACCATATACATGTCTCCTTAACCATGGGCCGGAAGGGGCTTTATCAGTCATCATCAGGGGAGCTCTGAAAACAGTCTTCCCAGTTCCCCCAAATCCTGCAATGCTTGAGAGGGCATCCTCAGGCTTCAGGAATCGGGACCTCTAGAACATGTGATCTATCCATACATCAGTTTCATTTCACCAAGCTGGAGGTGGTAGAGGGGGCTTTCTCCTCTTCTGTATGATGTAGCCCCAGTCATAACAGTGCCTTTTCAGCATTTCTAAAGCCTGTATTTTCCAGCACATTTAGAAACATTTCTTTTAAAGTAAGGTTTAGTGGCCTCTGTAATACTGCATACAATGTACAAAATATCCCATCCCAGAAGCGCCTTAACTTCCGACATATCCACGTTGTATGAATAAAATCTCCTACCTCTGCTCGACATCTTGGGCTTCTCTGTAAGGGCCCTAAATGGGACGGAATAAGGTAGATCCTATGGAAATACTTGGATTGTATGAGGTTAAACCTGTTTGTGATGGCAGCCTCCTTTGGAGCCTTAATTGGAAACACTCACTCCATTTTCTGCGAGTGGGCCAATGTCTATAACCCTGTTTCCCCATAATACATAGAATATACCTGGAGAATTGATAATCAAGATTTTGTATAGGTTAAATATTTTCCTTTTTGAAGGGAGTGGGGGGAATCAATATTTAATCTCTCTGGGACTGTATTCTGGTATCTCATCTTGATTCTATATATATGGTTCTGCTGATTGCCTGAGTTGAAGTTATCTATAGAATTGAGTGCATACTTACCCAAACTCCTCTCTTATTTCCAAAGACTTTAGTGTTTTTCCAGTTTCCACATCCCTTAACATTGAGATTCAGAGTGAACATCATCTCTAAATGCCTTATAGAGCCGCTAAAGCTGTGAGTACTGTGTCCCATCACCGAGGGGTTTGAACTTTAATTTTACTCTGACAACCAATCCATTTATTTAAGTTTTTCCATGCTGCCAAAACCACATGTGTAGCTGGCTGGCCATATTTGGTAATTTGGCATAATAAAAATACTGTAATGGAGAGCTTATTCTCATTATCCAGAAGTCAGATGCAGAATATGGACCTGGCTCCCTTCTACACAGGGGGAGTAAATCGACTCATTCACCACAGCCTATGAGTTATATGCAAGGAGAAGTATACATTATTCTGGGGAGAGTTACCATCTTAAGTAATGTAATTTGTCCCATCATAGAAAGTGGAGTAGCATCCATGCACGGTGTCTCTATTTAGTCCTTCCAATATTTGGTCAATATTATCAGCTCCAGCTATGTCTGTGTTGGAGTGAGCTAAATCCCCAGGTATTTATTTCTAGATGTTGTAACCTAAATCCTCTGTTCTTAAACCCACCCACTGAAATGATCCATTGGACAGAAGGGGTATAGCTTTGAGTTAGACCAATTGTCTTTCAACCCTGAATATCAATCAAAGGTTTCAAGTATCTCCATTACCACAGGTCTTGAGGTCTGGGTACTGCTGATTTCTTTAAGGAGACTATCGGTGTATAATGATATCAAATGTTTCTGAACAGTGAACCCCTGTAACACTGTCTGCTTTTCTTATCTTCCATGCCAGTGGTCAAATATCTATTGCCATTAAGAGGGGACAGGGAGCACCCCTTTCTAACCCCCTCTCCTGAGTCAAAGGGAAGTGACAACATTGTCCACACTCTGATTCTGGCTCATAGCCCTGTCTTGTTCGTTTCCCTCTCCCTCCCTCTCCCCGAGACATGTTTTTTCTCCCCCACCCCTTGTGAAGATGTGCATAGCTTGGAGAGAAGGAAACTTATTAAGAAATCTTTCAGATGCTGAGTGGCAGAACGGTATATAGTTAGTCACCGTAGATGTAGTATCATTATATACTTCCATAAACCATAAGGTAGGCTTAAAAGCAATGAAGTACTTCCTGGCTCAGGAAAATATTCAGTGTCTAAAACATTCAGAATTGCTGGCAGAAATGATACAGCTTTGTCTATGCAACAGTATTTTTCTGTTTGATCAACAACTTTATTCTCAAATGTTTGCGACTGCAATGGGAGTTTCTTTCTCTCCAAGCTATGCAAATCTCACAATGGGATGGTGGGAGAAAACCATGGCTTGGGGAGAGGGAAACGAACAACATAGGGAAAAAATACAGATATAGTTACGTTACATAGTCAACTTATTTATAATCTGGAATGGTACCCAAATCACAATAATGTGGGATAGTTGTTTACTTGTAATGTCAGTGCAACATTGTTACAATTTTTGGATTTGAACATATACATAAAAGACATAGAATATTCATAGAAGACAATGAAATTAAAACAATAGTCAATCGTAAACCGACAGCAACCAACAGTCTGTGACACGGATCCAGCTTTCATCCCAAACTATTAAAGAAAAGCATTCCATATCATGAATTTCTAAGCATAAGAAGGAATTGTTCAGATAAACTGAAACTAACTGAAACTGAACAAAAATTCATACAAAGAGGTTACAAAATGTCAGACATAAAACATGGAAAAATGCGTGCGAAAATAACTCCACAAATTGAAACCTTGATCAATGATGCCAAAAAAATGAAGCAGGACACAAAAAAACTGAAAACAAGATTGATCTTGACCTTTAGCAAAGAAAATGATCAAAATATTAAAAATCATAAATACATACCGGGACATCATTAAAAAAGATCCAGACATTGAAGATAAACTCAGCAATAGAATACATGTTTCATACTGAAAGGTTCCATCTTTAAAGGATAAACAAGTAAAAAGCCAATTTGAAAGATCAAGAACTGAGTCCTGGCTAACAGAGCGTCAAAAGGGCTTTTCCAAATGTGACAAATGTAAGGCGTGCAAAATTGGACGTACATGAAACAACTTGTTGATTTCAAAGGAAAAATGTTCACATACAATCATAAAAACACATGTGAAACTAGCCATGTAGCCATGTAGTATATATGATCAAATGTCAATGTGGCTTAAAATGGCAGCACTATATATCCATTAAAGGAAAGAATATTGGAACATATTAGAGTGGTGCAAAATAAGGATACTAAAAATGCTATGGTCAAACACCTAGAAAATCATGAAGGATACAACTAGCAAAACATGAGGTACTATGGCATAGCCCATGTGCCAAAACATGAGAGAGGTGGTGACAGAACACTATAATTGAGATGCCTTGAGTCCCGGCTAATAATACAGTTCAGAACAAAACAGCCGTTTTGCATGCAGATGAAGAACTATATGTACATTTATAAATCAGGAAGAATTTGTTTATCATAAGTGCGGAGATCCAAGTTTCTTCACTAAGAGAGCATCAGAATGAAAAGAGCAAAGAAGATTAAAAAAAAGACCATGTTGATGTGTCCATTTATTAATAATAACCTTAAAGGCAAAGCCGGATGGAGTGACATGTATGACTATTCCTACGTCTCAAGAATATTATTGGTACTTGACCAATTAGTGGCACTATGTCTGTATCAAAGATCAAGGGGAACTTGCTATATGTCAAATGAGGAATGTTATCCATGAATGGCACCTTGCCATAAACTTGATAGCAAAAGTCGATTGTAATTGCACTCAGCAGAAACAACATAACAAATACATGTATTAAATGTGAAATTAGAAAATGAGAGGGTAGGAGAATTATCGCTACTTCTATATGTACCATATGACATGCTGAAGTTAAACTGGATTTTTTTTTTGTCAGAACTACATTTCCCACAATGGGAAGTGAAGCCTTGGGTTACAACATGCTAGGAACACCAACGACACGCCCCCTAGAGCGTGTTGTTGTCATCAACGTAAAGAAAGTCCAGCAAGAAACGAACAAGAAGACCCCTGACAACCCCAGAGAACACTGCCTCAAGAACTCCAAGGTTAGTGCTGACAGACCCTAAAGGCTGGTCTATCAACTGTCGTCCAGGGCCCAATAAGGCCCGGTCGAAAGGGACCCCCAACGACAGGAACCACATGGCAGTGTAGCCAAGACCCGGCTCCACTCCCAATCCCACCCTCCTCGATCCTCAATCCTCGACTCCCCCTCCACTCCAAACTCAGCCCTCTCCCCAAGAGAGACTTCCCCCAAACCCCTTACCCTTCACCCTGACAATCAACTCTCTCCCCCTGGCACGGCACGCTCCCTCCTACACACAAGAGGAACGCCACTTCTTTTAACCTAGCTAACATACCACTGGCCACGCAAAAGGATGCCTACCCCCGAACACCTAACTACCTGACACCCCACGGACCGAAGTCATTCGCTATAACTTTCCCCCACAGACTCTCTAGTAAAGCGAAAAAACACTTTAAACACAGAATGATCAGATAACACCCCGAAACTCCAGTCGTTGACACCTAGCACTGCTCCTCTGGAGGGCAGCGAAAAATTGACTTCATCTTCCACACTGACAGACCCGACAACTGGGTCAACATCCTCAACTCACACCTCCTCGTCTCCAAAACCACCATCACAGCCCATATCCACAAACTAACTATCTCGCTCCCGAAACACCAGACCCTAACCTGCATCATCTCCATAACCATTTTCGAGAATGGCAAAATCCTGATGCAGGCAAAAAATAATAACCTGGAGGTCTTTAACTCCCTCTTCCTCTCACTAAAGAAGGCAATAGCACATAACATACTTCACGCGCGGACCCCTCCCCCTGGGAGCCTCCAACAATCATTAAGACAATGGTCCCCGCCCACGCCCTCTCCCCGATCCCCGCCCCCACCTTCCAATGGCACCTACCGCCTCTCTCCCCCCGATTAAGGTTCTACCCACCATCCATCCCTGCCCCCCCACCAATCACAGCCATCCTCCCAGAGAGGATCCCTACTCCCAAACACAACCTCTCCACAGCCCCTCCCCGCTCCCAGCCCTAACAAAGCTTGACACTCGACCAGAGACAGCTCCCCCCTTCCCCTGAGCCCTCTTAGAAACAACAATCCGAGCAACTCGCCCACCATCATCCAACAAGACTGGATCGCACCCCCCTCCCCAGCGCACAGCACCACCCATATTACCCTTCACACCCCCACAGATAATATGACACAATGCCTCAACCTTCTGGAATCTCAGCTTGAAACCTTGGTACAAGGGATGAACAAAACCCTATCCTCCCTCGCTAAAATCCGAATGCCCACTCAACATTCCGTAGGTCCTCCAATCCCATCACAACCCAGAAGGAGCAAAACTACTCCCCCCAGCGGGACCCCTGTCCCCCCCAGATCCCGCCCATCAACCATTAAACCTGGGACCGAGATCCGAGCAGACAGACCAAGAAGAACAAACCCACTCTTTCCCCTCAGGAAGCGACAACTCTCGACTCATCATATGACCCCCCGCAAATCCCTCCCCAAATTCACCCATCCCTCAGAGGAAGCGTTACCACCTGCCTTAGCATATACCCCCTGGTGAACTCCTCACCCAAATCCACGATTCAAGTAATTACAGGAGTTGGAAGGGAACATCCCCCCTAAGAGTCCCTAGACCACCAGCTCACCTAACCTCCCTACCGAGAGCCCAAAGCCCAACCCAGCAAGTCGAGGTCCGAAGAAGAACCCCCATTAAATGCATGCTCATCAACAGCAGATCTGCCACAAAACATGCAACATAATTAGCAGAAGCTATCCTCTCCCATGACCTAGATGTAGCTTTCATCACAGAAACTAGGCTAAACTCCCTATTTTACCCCAACATTAACATGCTGGTGCCTCCCGGATTTATAATAATTCACAAAGATAGACAAGAGCAGAGAGGCGGAGGGATAGCAATCATTCACAAAAGTAACTTCTACATCACAGAAAGCACATCTTGCCTATATAGCTCCTTTGAATGCCTTTCAGTCAACATCAAATCATGCACGAACAGATCACTACTTTGCCATCTCCTGTACCACCCACCAGGTGCACTCCAACAAATTTGGAGTGCACCTTTCTGACTTGATCACCCAATGCGCACTCAGCAACGCCAACAGCATCATTCTCGGCGACCTCAACATACGATGGAATGAAACAAAAAATCCGCTCATTAAATCTCTTAACAGCCTCCTTCTGGCAAACAATCTGACCCAACATTGCCCAGAAGGAACACACCACAGAGGAGCAATCCTTGACGCAATCATTTCTGAAAGGACCACAATCACTTTTGACTATATCATTCCCGTGGACTGGTCAGATCACCACATCATTCTTTTTGATATAAACCAACCGGTCCTAACTCTTCCCCCTAAACAGGTCCAACCTAAATGGGTCAGGAACACAGCTCAAGTCCCTCGGGCCAACCTAGAAGAAGGACTAAGCTCGCTCCTCCCTAGCATGACGGAGCACCTCTCAACTACCAAACTCACCTCTCTCTACCACTCCAACGTGACGCGCATCCTGGACCACCTGCCTCCCTTGAAACAAAAAAAAACCATGAGCACCCCCTCCAGGTCATGGTTCACCACTGACATCAATGAAGAAAGAAGACATCTTAGAACCTTAGAAAGAATCTGGAGGAACAATCCCTCCACCCCCCACTGTGATCAACTTAAGGCAGCAAGCAGAAATTACAATAAGCACATTAAGAATAAAAAGACAACTTTCTTCTGCTCCGCTTTATACAACACAAAAAAAACGTCCCAAAGAACTCTTTAATATCATTAGGAGCCAAAAATCCAAACCAATGACATCCGATATAGTGGCATCCAAAGAACAATGGGACAACTTCGCCATCTTTTGCAACGAAAAAAATCGCCAAGATCGATCTCTCCCAGCAAAAATCCCTCCCTGCATTGAAGGACAGCGCCCCCTTGAATCCGCCTAAACACTGGTCCTCCTTCACCCCCATCTAGGAAACAGAGATAGTCATTCTAATTGCCAACGCTAAACCCTCATCCCACTCCCTAGATCAGCTTCCCACAAGCTGAGTTAAAGACCTGAAACTCATCTTAGCCCCAATATGGTGCAAGATCATTAATAGCTCACTGAGCTCGGGAATCATACCAGACTGCCTCAAAGTAGGCCAATCATGAACAACCACAGAGGCAACCCACCAACCTGAACCAGGGGCAGTCAATTAGTATTCCAAACAACAGTTCAGGAGACCAATAACAAATCACAATTGTAAGAATAATCAATTGTAAACAAATTTCACTTTGAAAAAGAAGAAAAAAGAAAGAAAAGGGGGAGAATGAAGGGAAGGGAGACACAAATCAAAACTATCAACAGATGATTAAAAAATTATCGCAAATTTATTATAAATAGTGCGCTCAAAAAGTATAATTGCTGGTTTATACAAAATACAAAACATACAAGGGAAACCAAGCATGTGGCAAACACAGATTATGTTACAAAAAGAAGGGTACAACATATGCAGAACTTATGTGTCCACTAAAATTTATAAGCCACAGTTACGTCGACTGCGTTTCAACCTCAGTCAGAGGTTGCGGTCATCATCAGGACAAGAACAATTCATTGAGCATCCAAGTTATTTAAAATTCAGACCGGAACTATCACGTTCTCAATTCGTGTATTTATAATGATTTCCAAATTCGAATTATTAAAAGGCAAATATCATTCCATATAAATGGAATATAACTTGAGTTGTTCCAGTAGAATGTGATATGAATCGGGAGGAAATAGAAATTCAATCCTCCATCAAGGGCTTTTCAATAGTGGGCCCGTCTCAACAACCGGCCGCAAGTCTCACAGATCCTGCTGCCGCGGTTAGTTCAAAAGAGGCCAAGTCACGCCGCTACTAAAAAAACTAGGGATAGACACTGAGGATATAACAACTTTAGACCTGTATCGAACTTACCTCTTTTAGCCAAAATACTAGAAAGATGTGTACTTTCACAGCTAACCCAACACCTGGAGAACATCAAGCTCTTAGACCCACACCAATCGGGATTCAGAAAGGGTTGCATCACTGAAACCGCAATTCTAAATGTCATAGACGATCTACATAAGTCACATGACTCAGAAAAATGCTGCCTTCTTATTCTCCTCGACTTATTGGCCGCTTTCGATACAGTTGATCACACCCTGCTCCCCAATGTCCTCCAAGAAAGAGCAGGCATTGAAATGACGGTCCTCCACTGGTTCTCTTCCTTTCTCATCAACCGCTCGCAAATGATAGAAATTAAAAACTTTGAATCCGACCCCCTTCCCGTCAACAGATGTGTTCCACAAGGGTCAGTACTCTCCCCCCAACTTTTCAACATCTACATGGAACCGCTCAACACACTACTCAGGAATTCCAACATTCCCGTCCACCTCTATGCGAATAATACACAGCTTTATCTGGAAACCACCTCCATTGATGATATTCACAGACTAAATGTCACGGTCAAAGAGGTCCAACATTGGCTCACAACAAACCACCTAAAACGTAACCAAGAGAAAACAGAAGTACTTCTCATCTCCAACAGAGACGAAAACCCCCAAATCGAAGAATAGCTCAAATCCATTGATGCCCTTAATGGCACCCTCACGCCAACGGACTCAGTGAAATCTCCAGCTATTACACTAGACCCCAAACTGGACATGTAAAAACACATCACAATATTCGCCAAAAGTGCTTTTCTCAATCTGAAACTCCTATACTAAATAAAAGCCTTCCTTCCCCCGAAAGACCTTCAACAGGCCACCCAAGTACTGGTGCTCTCCAGAATTGACTATGGAATCGCAGCCCTGACTGGGACAGCAAAATCTCACCTAGGTCCCCTGAAAACTACCTTCAATGCCGCAGCAAGAATAGTCACAGGACTTAAGAAATTCGAGCACACCCCTCCCGCACTCAAGGAACTTAATTGGCTCCCAATTAAATTACGAGCCAGCTTCAGAACCGCTTGCCTCACGCATAAAAGCCCTTCACACAGGCAAATCAGAATACATGCACGCCAAACTCAAAAGGGCCGGCCAGTCCAGGAATCTCAGGAGTTCCAACACATTACTAGTCATCCCACTGAAAACTCGGAAACACAAAAACCGCAACTAAATCTTTCATGGGAAATGCACCTAAGATCTGGAACTCCACCCTCCCACATCAGAACGACCACCTCTTTCCCGAAATTCAAGAACCTACTCAAAGCCCTCCTCCTAGAGCGCTTTCGAACGAAACAATAAGTACACAAGATGCACCGGAAATAGTCAGACACCTTACCAAAATTTCGCTGTGTTCTAAAACAGCCATCTCAGAACTAAAAAAAGCTGGGATCACCCATCATACCTCTTCTGGATCGATAGACACTCCTCTCACTATTAGCATGTTAACTCCTTTATATGAATCCTGGCAGCCCCAACCTTCCTGTTCGACCACAATATCTGTATTGTTTACATGTCTATAATGCTCATAATTGTGCAAGTTGTGTATTCTGTAATGCCAATAATGTTCATGTTTGTACATGATGTGAAGCGCTCTGATACCCTCGGGTCCAGCTAGCACTATACAAAACTTCTAAATAAATAAATTAATTAATTAATAACTTATATGGGCTTGATTCCACCCTGGATGCCGGCATTGGCTGTGAGTGTGTTGTGTTGTGGAATCACATTGATGGTGAAATATATATATATATATCTATATAGGTATTTGCGTACAGACAGCGCGAGTGCCAGAATCGCGCATTAAGAGGCCCCCGCACTGAAAGTTGGCCCCGACACGCTGGCTTCTACTTCGGTGGTGATATTGGTTCCCAGGGGACTGGGAGTATCAGGGCCCACCCTGTGTTCCGGGAAGGATGATGCAGTGCTGGAGTAATTTTACGCCACCTTGGGCTATCTGCACTGTCGGACCTGCCCCTGCTGAATACTATACCGGGACATTGCGGTTGGTGCGGTCTAGGGAGCAGAGGAAGCAACGATATTGCTCTTGGTGGCAGTAGTCCCGCAAATTGGTCTCCCCCGAAGCCTTCCCAGAACAGTGAACAGCATTCAGGGGATTGTAGTATTGATGCATTGGACGTCCTACATGCTGGCCCATTAACAGTGTGAACTTTTTCTGTATGGGGGGGCGGAGTGAGCTGACACCTGACAGGGCGGGTCAGAAGGTATTTAAAACCAGTGATGACGCCCAGCTCCTGCTTGAACCATTTGGCGCTGAGGAAGGCGGATTAGAACGCCGAAATGCATTCGCCCTGAAATTTGGTTTTCATTTGCAATAAAGAGGTCTCCACTGCTTCCCCTTTGTGGCCTCTTCTTCTTGCTTGCTGAGGAGGTATTTGCGTACAGACAGCGCGAGTGCCAGAATCGCGCATTAAGAGGCCCCCGCACTGAAAGTTGGCCCAGACACGCTGGCTTCTACTTCGGTGGTGATATTGGTTCCCAGGGGACTGGGAGTATCGGGCCCACCCTGTGTTCCAGGAAGGACGATGCAGTGCTGGAGTAATTTTACACCACCTTGAGCTATCTGCACTGTCGGACCTGCCCCTGCTGAATTCTATATTGGGACATTGTGGTTGGTGCGGTCTGGGGAGCAGAGAAGGCAACAATATTGCTCTTGGTGGCAGTTTTCCCGCAAATTGGTCTCCCCGAAGCCTTCCCAGAACAGTGAACAGCATTCTGGGACATTTAGTATTGATGCATTGGACGTCCTACATGCTGGCCAATTAACAGTGTGAACTTTTTCTGCATGGGGGCGGAGTGAGCTGACACCTGGCATGGCGGGTCAGAAGGTATTTAAAACCAGTGATGACGCCCAGCTCCTGCTTGAACCATTTGGGGCTGAGGAAGGCGGATTAGAACGCCGAAATGCATTTGCCCTGAAATTTGGTTTCCATTTGCAATAAAGAGGTCTCCACTGCTTCCCCTTTGTGGCCTCTTCTTCTTGCTTGCTGAGGAGGTATTTGCGTACAGACACCGCGAGTGCCAGAATCGCGAATTAAGAGGCCCCCGCACTGAAAGTTGGCCCCGGCACGTTGGCTTCTACTTTAGTGGTGATATTGGTTCCCAGGGGACTGGGAGTATCGGGGCCCACCCTGTGTTCCGGGAAGGACGATACAGTGCTGGAGTAATTTTACGCCACATTGGGCTATCTGCACTGTCGGACCTGCACTGCAAAATACTATACCGGGACATTGTGATTGGTGCAGTCTGGGGAGCAGAGGAGGCAACGATATTGCTCTTGGTGGCAGTTTTCCCGCAAATTGGTCTCCCCCGAAACCTTCCCAGAACAATGAACAGCATTCTGAGGCATGTAGTATTGATGCATTGGACGTCCTATATGCTGGCCAATTAACAGTGTGAACTTTTTCTGCATGGGGGCGGAGTGAGCTGACACCTGGCATGGCGGGTCAGAAGGTATTTAAAACCAGTGATGACGCCCAGCTCCTGCTTGAACCATTTGGGGCTGAGGAGGGCGGATTAGAACACCGAAATGCATTTGCCCTGAAATTTGGTTTCCATTTGCAATAAAGAGGTCTCCACTGCTTCCCCTTTGTGGCCTCTTCTTCTTGCTTGCTGAGGAGGTATTTGCGTACAGACAGCGCGAGTGTAAGAATCGCGCATTAAGAGGCCCCCGCACTGAAAGTTGGCCCCTGCACGCTGGCTTCTACTTTGGTGGTGATATTGGTTCCCAGGGGACTGGGAGTATCGGGGCCCACCCTGTGTTCCGGGAAGGACGATGCAGTGCTGGAGTAATTTGACGCCACCTTGGGCTATCTGCACTGTCGGACCTGCCCTGCTGAATACTATACCGGGACATTGTGATTGGTGCAGTCTGGGGAGCAGAGGAGGCAACGATATTGCTCTTGGTGGCAGTTTTCCCGCAAACTGGTCTCCCCGAAGCCTTCCCAGAACAATGAACAGCATTCTGAGGCATGTAGTATTGATGCATTGGACGTCCTATATGCTGGCCAACTAACAGTGTGAACTTTTCCTGCATGGGGGGCGGAGTGAGCTGACACCTGGCAGGGCGGGTCAGAAGGTATTTAAAACCAGTGATGACGCCCAGCTCCTGCTTTAACCA
This sequence comes from Lissotriton helveticus, assembly GCF_964261635.1. Taxonomy (NCBI): domain Eukaryota; kingdom Metazoa; phylum Chordata; class Amphibia; order Caudata; family Salamandridae; genus Lissotriton; species Lissotriton helveticus. Next base: position 498,780,316 of record NC_136059.1, read on the forward strand.
TTTGGCGCTGAGGAAGGCGGATTACAACGCCGAAATGCATTCGCCCTGAAATTTGGTTTTCATTTGCAATAAAGAGGTCTCCACTGCTTCCCCTTTGTGGCCTCTGCTTCTTACTTACTGAGGAAGTATTAACGTACAAACAGCGCGAGTGCCAGAATCGCGCAATATATATCTATATCGCTCCAAAAGTTGGCCACCTTTAAGTAGCACACGACCAGCAGCTTGATTTATGTGTAGGTAAGGACAGGGACCCGCTTGTAGATCCGCTCCGTAATGGATTTCCCTGACGCGTTTCGAAGCTCCATATGCTTCTCTTCAGAGGCTTTAACGGACGCGGTGTGCGCAATCGCTGACCCACTTCACCATTTTCCATATGACACACCCACCAATGGGAGGCTCAGATGAGACTGTGTATTATGGGAAGTAGAGTGCGGAGAGCACACAATCAAGTCCTGTATGGACCCTGCAAGTGGGCCCATCCTCGATCCTGTATACGGCTGCTGTTTCACCTTCGTGACAAGCGGATCCCCATCCTTGCCTACACATAAATCAAGCTGCTGGTCGTGTGCTACTTAAAGGTGGACAACTTTTGGAGCGATAATTAACACGCGGCCGTCCAGCTGCGGAGTATGCACCACCCCGTAATTCTTGGGGGTCACGAAAGTGAAACAGCAGCCGTATACAGGATCGAGGACTTAGTAAAATAATTGCCCAAGTTAGATAAATGTCAAAGTCCTTATTCCTGACTCTAATGCTCAGAACCTGAAGACTGGCAAAGCAGTACTGGAAGGTGATGCAAGAAGTGGTGTGAGTATCAATAGGGCTGTGAAATGTTGTTAATGTGCTAGGATGTATTTTTTTGAAGTGTTGAAAATATTAAGTTTTTTTTTACTGATGGTGACATTTTGCTCATTTTGTATTGATGGTGTTATTGATTATATTGGTAATTTCATAGGACACCATCTTTTTGGTTATTGATTACATGTTTTAACTCTTCATGTTAAGTTGGTGTCTTGTTCTATGTTGTCTGAAAACACACACACCTGTGGGAGAATCCCGGGAAGGAATAGTGGGTGGTAATTGGAAGCCGCACTGCACTGAGGTTACTCGTCTGTTGGAATAACACTGAAAAGCTAGGTAGGGCTGGCAGTGTTAAATTAGGGACTATTTTCTGTGTAAAAGTGTGAGTAATTGATAGCAAAGAGTTCGCTGCTAGACTTTGGTGTGATATCATCTAGAAAGGGTCACACTGAAGGAGGAGCAGGTTCTTCTGAGCTTGATTGACAGCAAAAGGGTTCGCTGGTGAAACGTTGGCCTAAATATACCCCAGAAGGGATAAGTCCAAAGGAGTAGCAGGTTCTTCTGAGCTTGAGTGAAAGGTAAGCAGAAGGGATTTACCTGTAGTGTTTGAAGAGTAAACGGAAGGTCTTACTTTGTAAAGGGTAAGCGAAATGTGTTACTCGCAGTGAATATAAATCTATCCTTCATTTAGCACAACAGACAGAGTAGCAAATGTATTTATGTTGTTATTGATTAAGAGAAATATTGCAGTAAGATTCTGTGGAGGGTCAGTGGTAGAAGTAAAACTGACTTAAATTGAGACTGACAGCTTTGGAGAAAAAAAATTGCATTGAACTATTGCAAAAATGAACATGTTTGAACGTTTAAAGAAGCTGTTAGGAGGTAAAGTGAAAAATTTGATTTTTATTGGTGATGCTCCTGAAGGAACACCTGTGCATTTTATGTCTACCAATTTGGGACAAAACACATGTATGTGGGTTCACCAATGGTTCCAGATTACTGAAAAAGAAGGTGCTTTGAGGTTTCCAAAAGATGGTACTTTTGAATTGCAAATTATTGACAAATTAAAGGAAGTGTTATGTGAAATAAAGACACAATCTAAAGCTGCACAATTTGAGGCCTTAAGCATGTGGGAAAAGACGACAAGAGAAAAAGCAAATGAGGATAAACAGGTAAAGCACCACATGCAGGAGAAGGGAATTAGTGATGATAAAGAGCTTCAAATAAATAATTATTCAGGGAATGAAATAATGGATAATTTTTTAACTGAGTGTCCACCACTTTATGTGGTTCCCATGAATAATACTGAAAATAGTGCCCCAGTAAGTACTGCAGTGGCTATTGCTTCTGTTTAACAGAGAGAAAAACAAATTGAGAGAACTGTGCAGAAGTTTTATATTGACCCATTACCTGTTGATTCAGCACTGACAGTAATACCTCCAGGTGTTACTGTTTCAAATATGCCTGATTCAGTCAAAGAATTGAAAAATGCAGATGCAGAGCTAATGCCTAGAAAAATTATGACTGTCCCAATATGGTCCCTACTGAAAAGGTTCAAAGAGCTGCAGAATCAGTGATTATGGCAGTGTTTATTTCAGAAACTCAGACTACACAGATTATTGAACAGAAATTAACCCAAGCACTAAAAGGTGAGGGAAAAATGGTATTTACAACATCTGTAGCCCAGGATAAAATAAATATATTTTAAAATGGGATTTTTCAACCATGCTTAGAGGAAGCAGCAGTGATTAAAAATATAGAGAGCATGGGGGAACATATTAACCCAGACCATGAAAAGGAGAGACAGCTTGGTGTTTTAAATGGAACATGAAGACTGTAGGAGAGTAGGGTCTGCTATCCTATGGTCACCCCAAATGTTTGCTTTTTGCTTCACTGGTTTATGACTTAATGTGGCTGTGGGCCTGCTAATCAGACCCACAGCCTGCTGTTCTCTCTCTAAATTGTTACCCATGCCCTTTAGGTACATGACGAAATTGGAACTGGTTCACCTTATTGGCCCCTGTAACAGTGTACCCAGGTACCCAGGGCATAGGTGCTTCAAGGCCTACCAGGGGCTGCAGCACGTATTGTGCCACCCCTGGCCTGGCCTCCATATTTGACACAACTGGCTGATCACTCAGCTGGGGTAAGTCGGTGTAACCCCCCCTTACTTAGGTGTAGTATGCCTATACCTAACCTAAAATAGACACATATGTCCCTATCAGCCACTCCTATGGAAGGCCTCATCAATCCTGGAGGCAGAGTGCTTGGGAATATGTGAGATAGTGCTCTGGCATTAGCTGAGCCTGTCTGCAGCTTTCGGAACCATGTCCATTAGCTGTTTCATGATACTGCCATACCATATACTCTTAAGTGCATTATGAACCTCGCGGTTAAATGCTATCTTTGGTTTGGCTTTATCAAAACATGTCGAGTAAGGTAGAGGGACACGACATGTACCTAACCTGAACCCCGGTTAAAGTTAATCAGAGCCTCAGCATCACAAAATGGATGCTGCCACCACAGTCACAAGTCTGACCTCCTGCTGCTGGGAGTCCTTCCAGCGAGGGCAGCGTGGACAAAGGGTTTCCTGCCTTGGGAGGTGCTAGCACCACCCCAGACAGGATTTTGTGTATTGGGTAGGACAGGGCTGAATAGAATCAGACATGCCTGGGAGCACACAAGGTGTCCCTGTGCATAGGCTAGTTCAAACCGGTGCTGGGGCCTTCCAGCCCCAGTCCTGGCGCGAAACTGGACAAAGGAAAGGGGGTGTAACCACTCCCCTTCCTGGTCCCACCCAGAGGAGGGACCTAGTAGGTGATCCGGCCCCCCCAGATTCGAATAAGAGTGGGAGCTGTGTCCTGAGACTTCAGATCATCCTGAATCAACTTGAAACTAAGAAGACGACTGGACTTCGACATTCTGCTGCACAGAAGACTGAAGAGCATCTCCCTTGTGGCCTAGGAGTGGCCACCCTGTGAACACAGGCACCATCCAGCAACTCGACATCTGCTTTGCCGCCGCCGGAGCCGGAGCCCAGAGCCTGACAAGACCCAGACTCCCAGATTTCTCACAGCCCGATCCACAGTTCCTGCAAAGAAGGGACCCGTGGAGGCACCGAGAGACGTGGGACCGGACCTCTTGAAAGACCCCCGAGAAGCTGACTGCGCAGCACCCAAGGCACCCTTGACGCTGTGCTTTGGGGTTTGAGAAGCCCCAACTTCGAGCAGCCCTTGCACCAAAGATCAGTCCCCCAGCATCTCCACGATCTGCGTGGGGCCCTTTTGCACTGTGCCACTCGATGCGCCATCCCGGCCACTTGCCACGTGGCTAGCGGCCATCTTGGCGACAAAAACGACAAACTACACCACTGGTCTGGTTGCTCCAGACTGGCCCTTGCTCCCCTAAAAAGGAGCACCCGCTCTGACCTTGCTGGTCCGAGTGAGAAGCTTGAATCACTTCCTGCGTGGCTTGCTTTAGCCAAGGCCTGTTTGCTTCAATCAAGTTGCCGACACCGCCATCAGCGAGAGCCTACGTGGGACAGCTCGTGACCGACTCTTGGACATCCTTGACCTCTTCGTGTCCACGTGGCTGCAGAGACAATCTTCACAACATCACCTGTTTGCACCCGACATCGCCTGGTTCCTTCCTGGTCCCACGGTAGTCACTGGCTAGTGACTTTGAACATTGTCCCCTCTGCTTTCAGGTCTTCACCTCTTCAGATCCACCCTTGGATCCACCGGAACTCTTCACATCGAGCCGCCTGCAGCATCTTCAGCTCCAAGCACCATCGACCTGCGTGACGAAACCCAACACTACTTCGACCCTGTGCACCCGCTTCCTGTGGGTGAGGTAACTCCGCAACGCCGGTGTTCCCACACTGGTATACACCTCTATTGTCTGTGTCTAAAGTTTCATCCTTCTAGGTCACTTGGAAGGTTCCTTAATAACTAACTTTGTAACTTTTACGCACCATTGACATTGCATTGGTAATGCGTGCACTTTCCGCACTGCACCCGAGTCCTGCGGGCCTTTCCCGACTTCTTCACTGCTAGTCCCGAACAGCTCCAGCGATTCCCCAGGCCCTAGGCCTCTTCACTTTCCCCATAGTGGTTCTTATACCACTATTTTAGTACATGGTTTAGGTGGCCCCTAGGGCTCATCCATAATTGTGCAACTTTTGTATATTTAAACTGTGTTTTGTTTTAACGCATTTGCTTCTGTGCTCATAAAGAGTATCAGGGTTATTTGTAGAAATAAATATATATATATTTTCAATATATATCTGGGTGGTGTCCTTTCATTTGGTATTCAAGGGATTGTGTACGGTAAAACAGCTTGCTTCACATGCCTTTACAGAGTTTAGCCTAAGACTGCTTAGTCCATGCTACCCCTAGGATAGCTTGTCTATAAGGTTGACTTTACAACCTGCACCAAGGGGGTTGCTTGGCATGGTACAAGGTGATCACTAGAACTAGTGAGCATCACATACCAAGCCAACTTCTCACAATGACATTAACAGTCCCTGCTGTTTAAATATTGGAAATTTGAACCAGTGTCAGGAAAAATAACTAATTTCCCTGAGCAAGGAAACCTCTGCATGTGCATTAACTACACATAATGGACTGACAGATTTGGCTCAAAATTGTGAAATTGATGTTTCAGGAAGTTTTTCATTTCAGAAAAGTGTCAGGGTACATATGGATGATGAAGCAAATGAGAAAATGTGTTCTTCAGAAATGCAATTGCACATTGCAGAAATAAAATATATTTTTTAATGCAATGGGTTTGATCAATTAGGAGACAAATGGACAAGAAACCATGAGAAGAAAAAGAAACCACCGTACCTAGCAAGGAAACTGGATAAGGAAAAGAAGCCACCAGATCTAGTTGAGAAAAATATTAAGCAGAATGAGGGAGAAGCTTTTGCTTACTCATTGAGAGAAATGGTGGGAGAAGTGAATGTTCCTATGCCACAGAATAAAAGTGAACATACTCCCCCAACTGAGAGACAGAATTATGCTGTGATACCCACAAGTTGATGGATTTGATGACATTTTAAAAGAGTTGTGCATTAATTTGGAAATGTTCTTTTACATTGACTTGCAGACTAAATTGTAGTTTGAATCTAAAGTTGTGCAAAGGCCAGGTGAGGAGACAGTGAAAAGGGTTTGCATGAATGCACCATCATTTTCTGTTGCAATGGAGAAAAACATAGCAGTGATTACTTTCCTGAAGGGTGGAGAGCCAGCAAAGGATGTTGATTGGGTACAGATTAAAAGAACACAGGATGGAAGTAAAGGTGTTTTGGTTCGTGCAAATTCAGGTATGGATGTTGTACTGTTGTAAAATGTGTCCTTTTGCCATCTTTATAACAGATTTGAGCAGTGGATGAAGAAATATAAATTTAAACATGATGCACAAAAACATAGAGAAATGCAGATGCAAAATATACCAGCTAAGCAAATTCAAATGTCAGTTCAGAAACAGGTACCAATGGCAGGAATTTTTAAAGCACAGATGGTTCCACAAAATATGGAAAATGCTAACATTAATTTAAATAGTTTGTCCAGAGCAAATGTGAATTATTTTCAGTGACAAAAACAGAACCCAGTCCAACAGGTTGCTGTGTTTGCAAATGAGAGTTTTAACCCTCACAATTCTGAATTTACCAAGGCCATTGTGAAGGCAATGGAAGGTTCAGATTTAGTTGCAGGAGTTTTAAACAAAGAAATTACAAACCCAGTTTTAGAAAAATGTGCACTAAAATTAGGCCCATTTGAGGAAAGTTGCAAACTGTTGTCTGTGACTCAGGCCTAGTAGAAAAAGAATTATTTTACAAATTAAACAGCACAAATTTCTGTAGACCAGATAATGTTCATTTTCAGATTCCTGATCAGGATGTACATTTTAAAATGGCCCAAGAGACAGCTGTAGCATTATTTTCAGAAAACACAGTTGAAAAATTATCTTCTGATTTGGAAAAAATAATAAACACAGTAATAAGAGAGTTCACAGAGAAGGATGCCAGATTAATAAAATGTGCAGAACATGTCTTATTAAAATTAGAACCAGATGACATGTATTCAGGAACACCATCAGTTGCAGGAATGTTACCAATAAAAGGATTTTTGATGGAATTTATTGGAAGTTTGTGTAACTTTCCGATCACAGGTTCACAGAAAATAAATGAAAAGATGAGAATAGTGCAGGAGATTAAAAGCATATTTTTTCCATGTTGTCCTGTGGTACGGAATCCAGCCAATATATTTTTTCACATTCCATGTGCTGAAGAATAGCTTACACCTATTGATTTTTGCCAAGTTCATGTCACAGTGCCATTGCATGAGAATAGTCAGGAGTACTGTCAAAAAGAAGATGAATACCAGGGACACAACATTGGAAAGGGAGGCAGAAAGATGTCACCAGAGAGGGTGGAAATTATTTCCAAGAAAAATCCACCTCAAATTTAGAAAGAAGTCAGGAAATTTTTGGGAATTGTTAGCTGCTGTAGAGAGTGGTTACTAACCCCTTCGCTGTGGGGGTTAATCCCCCGCTGTGCTGGGGGGGAGGGGGGCACGCATAGTGCCCCTATGCTCATGACGAGCTGAGCTTGTCATGAGGCGCGGCGATCCTGTGCTCATGACGAGCTCGTCACAGGTGCATTACCTCCTGTGGAACGCTCAGCACAGCGGGGGAATTATCCCCGCATGCGAGCGTTCCACGGCTCATGAAGAGCTGAGCTTGTCATGAGCACCGGAGAGCCGTGGCTCATGACGAGCTCAGCTCGTCATGAGCCTCGAAGAGGTTAAACCTTTCCCTAGTGGCTAAGCCTTTACTGAGGCTGACACACAAGGGTGTGTCTGATCCGCTTCCATTGGACAACAATTACACAAAATAATTCCTAGAGATGAAAGAGAAAAAGTGTTGCGCCCCAGCACTAGGAATGAAAGTTTATTTGAAAGAAAATACACTAATTTGCAGTGAGAGGGAGGGCTGCGCTCTCTCATTGCCTATTCAAAAAGATGAATGTGTTCAAAGGTCTGTGATGTATTGCCCAATGACCTTTGACCCTAACTTCACAGAAATGTCAGCAAATGAATTGGATTGTGATGAAACTGAATGTGAGTGTCTAAATATCATGAAAATATGCACAAAGCTAAATTCAGACTTTAAGGATGAACGTCTGAGTCAGCCCAACAATGTCCATTTTGTAGATGGCCCATGTTTGAAAGGTGACACATTAAAAGCAGCACATGCGTGCTCCTTATACATTATGTGGTCAAAGCTTCATGGCTCTCATTAGTTACCTTAGCCCAAAATTCGAAATTGATTGCCCTTACCATAACATGCAGTATATCTGCTCAATTGGGAATCACTGTTGTCATGGGAGAGAGAAATGCTAATTCAGTTGCACAAATTTGTGTTCTGTTAGCATATACATTCAATGGAATCTTCACAATTGAATTACAAGAGGCTTAAGAAAATGTTTTTGAAGCAGCACAACAGGGTTGTATCATAACTGTTTTTGAGAAAAGTGACAACTGCAAAGTGGCAAATGTGTTATTGCAAAAACTGATGCCCAGGTATAGATTGCCAGTTTCTCTTAAATCAGATCATAATGAGCTCTCAAAGTTAATGAGTGCAGAACAACAGATTGGACAAGGACTGGATTATAGCTATCTGCCTGAAGTGCCAAGCATAATAAAGCAACACAATGGCAGCACAGAGTTACCTTTTGCAAAAGACTGTTTCAGCATCACCAAAGTGGCTTGAAAATACATATGCAAATGCATTTGTGGAAAACACTGATGAGAACACTAGCCATTGCTGTGTAGGTCTGGTTGATGTACAGTGTACAGTTTTTCACCAGATTGCAGCTACTACACAAGATCTGCATAATGGATGGTGCATCGACTTTGATCTGAGAGATGCTGTGGTGAAACATTTGAATCTGATCAAAGTGAAAATAAAAGTGAAAGCCCTAGGTTGAAAAAGTGCAAATGATTGATGGTGCTCTGTCAGAGTTTCTCTGCACCTAAGTAGTCTAATTTGCATGGATAGTATGAGCCATACTGATACGCAAGCTGATGACAAAAAACAAAGAAATGCTAAAACTGTCCTGCTGAATTCTCCTTTTATTATTTTACTGGCAGATGCATCAAAGTAGCCTTTTGCTACTCCTAAATAACGATTTTTAAGGAATCGCTATTTAGGAATAGCAAAAGCCTATGCATGTAGGAATCGCTATTAAAATAGCGATTCCTTAACATTCCTTAATTGCTACTCGCAAATTGCTAGTCGCAATTAAGGAATGCTGTCCCATTCATACATATGGGCCTAAAGGCCCATAGAAATGTATTGGAGATTGCATGAGCAATTTGCGAGTACCAGTAGGTACTCGCAAATTGCTCATGCAATTTCAAGGGTACAAGGGTGTCAAAATGACACCCTGTTGCACCCCTGAAATTGATCTATGCACATATGTTGCACACACACATGCCCTAAGGGCATGTGTGTGCGCAACATGAAACTTTAAAAAATGCACAAAAGTGCTTTTTTCAAAGTTTTAGCAAATTACCATGAAGTCCAACGTCATGGTAATTTGCTCCCCCTATTAGCGAATTCGCTATTTTTTTGACTTTCATGCATTGCATTTAAGGAATCTCAATTTGGGATTCCTTAAATGCAATCGCAATTTAAGGAATCTCAATTTAGAGATTCCTTAAATTGCAATTTTTGCATTTGGGATGATGCATCCCAAATGCAAAAATACCGGGAGCAAAGGGGCAGATTCTGAGAATCTGCCCATTTGCTCCCGGTATTTACTTTGATGCATATGCCTGTTAGTTACTTATTTTAGAGAAGACTAACTGTTCCAAGAAGCTACTTACAGAACTCTGCACTAAAACATTTGAGCTTTGCTATATATGATCTGATTACAGAAGACTTGTGTTTGCCTTAGAAATAGAAGTAAAATGTTATATGCTCAGCTTTTGCAATAAGAAATGTCACTAGTGAAATTAAATATGTGTGATGAATTATAAATCATTTGATTATGATTTGATATCATCAGAAGGGTGGATTGATGGAGCAGATTTCATCTGCAGTCAGGTATTGTTTTATTTTTGTGCTTCAGACAGACTGCATTTAAATTGCCACGCACATTTTGGTGCAAATTAAAAACATGGCCCATGAAAAATATGAAAGTGAGGCCTAGTCAGTCTGAAATGCTTGTGCTGAATTAACATGTGTTTTTTCTGTGAAGAGAAAAGTGGCCTTTTTAGCTTTGAAGATTAATAGAATGTGTTTCTCTTCCCAGCTCATCCTTGTAATCTAAATTCACTATTTCTTAAGAGGCTTTGACTTGTTGCATATTTTGATAAACATTTTCAGTTAATAACACCTCTTTTTATAATGTGTGTGAATTAATAATGCACCAAACACTACACATGGTTCTAAATGCTTTTTTGCATGAAAAGCTATCTAAAACACTAAAGCATGTTGCTGTGTGCGCTGTATTAACTGTGTGCGCTGTATTGACTGTGTGCGCTGTATTAACTGTGTGCGCTTTTAAAATTTACACTAAATGCATAATAATGCTATGTTGCACATTGCACATTTATTTTGCATGTTGTCATAAATAATAATAGAAAAGCTGCTTTACACTAATAGCTTGGCTAGGTAAACATTTATAAGGGGTATTAGTATAAGGGAGGGAAACATAATGGGCTGATATACATGAAATTAATATTCTCTTTGTGTCTGTTTTGTTTTTGGGCCTACGATGAAATGGCTGCCTGTGAATCCAGCCATGCTGTGACTTGCATTGGAGAGAAGAAGAGTGCATGCGCAGATCTGTTTGACTCAAACCACGAAGAAGTCAAGGCCTCTTTGTACTTTGAAACATTCTTGTGATTGTGCCAATGTACCAGTTAGCTAAAGTATCCATCTAGACTGCGCTGTGGAGGAAGGAAGAGAATTAGAATGAAACATTTTTCCTAGCAAATGTTGCAAACTTATAAAATGTATTTACTCATGTATGCTTCTTTTGTTAAATCTGGTATAGTCAGGATTTTAGAATGAGTCAGGATAGTGAGACCTCATGCCATCATGGCTGACCAATCACGTACAAGTTTTTCTGAAGATGCAACATTTTTGTGTAGTCTGCCAAGAATTTGAGTATAAATAATGACCTCTTTGGTGGCGTGGTTGGCTACTAGGCTCATTAGGCTTCAGGGGGGCGTGTGAGCTCTTCAAAGAAGGAACAGACTAAACCAGACATTCTATGGGTTAGGTACGAGATCGTCACGGGTTTAGCCTTAGCATCTGAGGAGAGTCAGGTGGGGGGTTCCCTGGTGATTTTTTTCCAAAGTTCTTGCACGTCATATTTTGGCACAGCAGGCCGCATTCCTTTGAGGTCTGGTGAAGGAGGGGCTGTCTCACTCCTTGCTTGCTCTTTCGACACAGACAGAACAGAGAGTGCAGCTGATTAAGATAGAATTAGATGCTAAACTTTAAGTTTATGCTTTGACTAATTAATTAGGTCTGAAAAGATTTATTTGACTTATGCATTTATTTCTCTTAATGGGAGATTTTTGCCAACTATTTAATTATTGATTAGCTTTGCAAGACTATTTTTCGTAGAAACTCTTTAAGAGTTTTTGACTGATACTTTGCGCCACATTTTCTTTCCTACATGTAATGCTTAAATGCAGACTGTAATGTGTTCTGTATTAATGCTATTTTTCCTGTTTTCCAAATTCTGTAACCTGATTGATATTTTACTAATGAATAAAGGGTCAGAGAAAAATTTACTTTTGACTAGAAAATAAAACTCTTTAAAATACTCAACAACTCTCTTCATTGGCTTACATTATAATTGCATTTTTGACTATTCATGTTTATTTAAAATCTCCTGAAGGTAATACATGGAGTGAAGGGCCCAACACCTTTTCAGCGGTGAAATAGAGGTAGCATGAGGGTTTTGCATTGAGAAATTACCAGAAGAAATTACCGCTCCATCAACCCTGAACTCAGTACTATTTCACCCAATTCATTTACAGGGAGAGGAGAAAAGGGGCAAGTATGTACCCATGTCTTACTCCTCTAAAAGTCTTAAAGTGTCCGGTGCATTCAGTGTTTTGCCCATAGTGAACACATTCATTTGCATCACTATACATTTGTCTTATGAAGGTAATAATGAATTCTCTCCTTTATTCCTAGTCCTGCCATATTGACCCAGAGTTTAGAATATGACACACATTCAAATGCTAAATAACCAAATGGGATGTGGCTCCGCACTTGTATATATACAGCTGTACTGTTTGAAATTTGTAATCTTTTCCAATGGTGTTGTTGGTGCTTTATGTGAATCCCCCACTGAGCATTGGGGTGTAATACTGATTCTGATGCGTGTTTCTTGGGTCCCAAGATTCACAGTCACATAAGCACTCGGGGAAGCTCCATTCATTCAACTTTCAAAATAAAGTGTTCACATATTTTTTATGTAGTGATTTCATTTATTTTTCATCAATACGTCGTTATTTGATCATCATAACTTTCCAAAGTAAATTTTCATTCATTATGCCCGATGCATTTCGAGCTAACTGCTCTTCCTCAGGTGACTTTTTTGTCTGAAAAAATACATCAAATCATGTGTAGGTACAAAACAAGTACAAAACAAGTAATTACTTCTTTAATCAACGTTATTACAACGTTACCCCAATGCGTACTGTGTACGCATACCTTATTACTGTGGTGTCAGTATATGTGTAACCTTATAACCCTTCTTGTCGTGCCACTGACTTCGTGAAGATAACTATACGCGGCGTACATTTGGCGTGATATTACGTTTCTCACTAGTGCTCAAAACCACATCAACATTAGTTGTTCACTAACCTGTGCGGTTCCTACAATGTCTTGTACACGAAACTGTGGGCAGGCCCATAAAAGGAGCTAGACCTGTGACCTACTGGTCAGAGACCTGCTTTCTCCCCCAGCAGCTTGCAGTCTGTGCCGCTGCCGCTGACCCCGTTCATCTCTGTCTGGTAGGTGTTTGAGGCCCTCCGTCATCTGCAGGCTCCTGCCTGCGCCTCATCCCGTGTTGTCCAAGAGAGAACTAGAAACAAAAATTAACCGAACAGAAGCTCGGTTAATAGAAAAATACCACACTGTAACAGAGGGCTTGGATGATCGAGATATAATATGATATAATATGGTGATTAAATTTTGGATTTCTGCATTTCCCACGAGGATAGAAGTTGGATTGCATGAACTACGGGTGGTTCATGTTTATTCCCATGTTACAGCTGACCTGTTGATATAGATCTGTTGGACTCTGTACTTACCTCCATGTTGTCACTACCATTTTACACATATAAAGGAAGCCTTCAGTGGAGGGGTTCCTTTCTCCTCTTGTTGTTGTTCTGGTACCAGTATTGTTTTTAAATTGTTTTTGGGTTGAACCATTTGAAGTCGGCGTCAAATCACATGCCCATGGAAGAGTGTAAGCCTGTAGGTGTCCATGCAGTGTCTGGGAATTAGAGGCCACTGTGCATATGTTCACATTCTTATCTTTTTCCTTTTCAGTGCCATGTAATGTATTATACATTTGTGTATGTGAGAAGGGGTTTTAATTTGATTCCCTGGCTTATCGTGATTTTTCCTGTAGGTGTCATGTCTCCTCCTGATGGTGGCATGTGCGCATGCGTGACCATCGACATTTGGGTGAATAGCGGTAGGAGACGGTTGTTAAGACGGCTTGGCCCCATGCACGGAGAGGTATTTACCGGGCATGTTAGCTCGGTGGTTGCGATTTATTTCTTTCGTTTTTGGGCACTTTCGCTCGTAGTGAACATATACCCTGATTCCGTCTCCTTGGAGCGTATACACAAGAGTAGCTTGTTTGTAGTTCACAAGCTGGGCACACCGGGTAATGTAGGAACATAGGACATTTTGAGCAGTAGTCCTTCCTTTGTGGCAGTGTGTGTAGAAGCGTGACGTCATCACGTGCAAGCTATGAAGCGAGGTGGAGAGGAGAGACGCGATATTGGCGTTTTACTCGAGAAACCCGGGAGAGACCCGGCGTTTGTGACGGGGAGCCCATTTCCCGAGGTACTTTATGTTTATTTGGTAGTTTGTTTTCCTGAGGGCGTTAGTATAGGGCGGATTTGTGTATAACTGCCACCATTATGCTTCTGGTTGTCCTGAGGGCGCCACTATAGGGCAGGTCTGTGTTTAACTGCCACCCCTATGCTAACTTGTAGAGTGTGTGACGTGTTGAGGGGATTTTTAATAATCTCGTTCCCTCTCACCCTTCTCTTTCTGTTTTCACTTAGGGTGTATAGGAATTCAGCTCCTACTACATATTTCCTCCGGCAAGAAACTTTCCCCAAGAGGCTGTGATTGTGCCCAAGTTTTTAACAGCCCATTAAGGTAGGGTCGAGACTGTCTGCGATTGATTGGTTGCTTGATGTAATATCCATTTGATCTTGTTACATTTAGAGGTAATTGCAAAGTTTGTGTTCCTTTTTTGCACTAGGGCCCTGGGACCTATTTGGGTCAGGTGGCAGTGGGAATGGTCCCCACCAGCTTTTTGGTTTGAGAGAATTACCTTTCCACTCAGGTAATCAGAGTCCGTAGCATGCATGTCCTTGCCTTGTTTACTCCCTCTTTCTTCTGATGAGTTGGATTTGCCTTTGCAGTGGTTGGCTTTTCCATTTCGTTGACTGACCTCTCAACAGCATGTTGGATTTTTGCAGATGGGCTGGCCTCTATTTTCTGCTTAAATATGGGGACTTGAGGTGTTTCCCCTCTCTTTACTCACAAAGCACAGTACTTGATTTTTTCTGGCACTGCATGGTCACTGAATGGCGAGTTGAGTCTTGGTAGTTTATATGATTTGATTTGTTAGTATTATTTTTATTACTATTGTAGTGATACTGATCTCCCAGTCCTGATGAGGCCAATAGAAATTACTGTCTGAAACGCGACCGCGCCTGCGTCAACAGTTATAAAGGAGTCCCATCATTTGGAATTTTTGGAACTAAAGAATGCGCCTTGTTTAAATATTTCCTTTGAGGTGTTATCTCTCTGGCGCAAAAGGGATGACCTTATAGTGTACTACACTGAATTTTAAGTGTACACTCTGATTGTTTTGCTCTCTGTAGGGGTACTATCTTTTGTATTGTTTTGATATTTTGTTTTTTGTATATGTTGTATATATTGTATCTATGTAGTGTATCGTATATAAGATTGTGATATTTGGAATGAATTGTATATGATGTATATATGAAGTTGATATATGTATCAGTTTTTTGTGATTATATTGTGTTCCGCCCCGTCACCTGACATATTCACAAGTTATAACAGTGAAAATTATTTTTCGACAAATAAGATTTAAGTGCAAGCAGTACTGTACTGTACTTAACTGTACTCTGGCTGAAAATTAATATTTGTGATTGATCCCTTTATACTGTATTTTCTTTGACTCCACATCGCTGATGTCCCTTGTCCAGGTATAAGAGGGTCATTTGGGCATAACCCCTTCTGTATATATACCTGTCAAGTGGAGGCCTTGCTCTTCTGCTGGTCCGCCGCTGTCTGTCTATGTGTTTGTGCCCGTTTCTGTCTTTTTCTGTATTGTGCCTATTATTGTCATCTCTGTATTCTGTTTTTTTTGCCTGTTTTTTTCCTTTGTACCTGGTTGTTGCCTGTTGTTGTCCACCTTGCCCGCTCGCTGCCCTTTCAAGCTGCTGCTGCCCCCGTGGTACTTCCCACCTGCTGGGTCCCACTCCTGCCTCCAAGCTGGGCTTCCCTCCCCCTTCCATTTTTAATGGCGGCCGCTGCGAGGGTGTGCGAGCTAGACCTCTTACCTCCTGGTCAGAGACCTGCTCTCTTCCCCAGCAACTCTGGTGTATGTGCAGCTACCGCTGACCCCGTTCACCTCTGTCTCGTAGGCTTTCGAGGCACTCCTCTGCCCGCAAGCTCCTGCCTGTGCCTCATCACTGGTGGTCCAATGAGAGAGCCTTGCTCTTCTACTGGTCCACTGCTGTCTGTTTCTGTGTTTGTGCCTGCTTCTATCTTTTGTCTGTCTTTTTCTGTATTCTGACTTTTAATTGTCACCTCTGTATTCTGTTTTGTCTTGTCTGTCTTGTTCTGTATTGTGCCCTGTTATTGTCACCTCTGTATTTTGTTTTCTTTTTTGCCAGTTTTTTTCCTTTGTACCTGGTTGTTCCCTGTTGTTGTCCTCCATGCCTGCTCACTGCCCTGTCCCGCCGCTGCTGCCCCTGCGGCCCCTCCCCTCTGCCGGTTCCTGCTCCCACCTCCCAGCTGCGCTTCCCTCCCCCTTCCCTATTTAAAGGCGGCATCGGCACCTCCAATCCTGATGCTTATAAGATCCAGAGGAAGGACAGCCCCAATCGCCCAGGAGAAGGACTCGCCATTGCACACAAAAGCATCCTCTGACACTCCACCTCCACCACCGCAGCTCCGCCTCCACCACCGAACACCTTCACTTCCAGATCCAGACCAGCCTTAGAACAACACTTCGCGGCACACTCACCTACAGACCTCGCGCTTCATCCGCAACTACCATCGCTGACCTCATCGCACCCCAAGCCATTGCCTCCATGGACTACATACTCATCAGAGCCCTGAAATTCCACCACGACAACCCCAGTGACCTCAACTCCACCGCCCTCCTGGACAACCTCATCAACATCGGAATGAAACAGATCCTCAACACCACTACCCACAGGGCTGGACACATCCCAACCCCATCTTCGCAGTTGAGAACCACATCTGCTACAGCCACACCATGCAGCCATTCTGTATGGAACACCACTGCATACACTTCTCTCTCAACACTGCCACTGCTCACAAACCCACCCCACGCCATCCGCGAAAGAACTGAAGCAAGGTCACAGAGGAGCACCTTAACTCCACCCTCATCCACGGCCACCCCGCTTCGACCAATGCCAACTCTGCAGCCAAGGAACTACACCGCTGGATCACTGCACAGACAAACCCTCACCCCTCTGCACCACCGACATACAATGCCTCCTGAAGGCCACCTGGTTCATCAGGACCTCCAAGAAGCCAGACGCTCCTGCATGCGTCCTTAAAAACTATGGAGAAACAGCAAAACCACGAAAGACCTGATCACCTACAAGAACGCCAAGACCGTATACCACCAACTCATAAGATCCACCAAGAAGACTTCATCCGGGAAAAAAATCCTCACCCACTCCAGCAAATCAAAAGAACTCTTCAACATAATCTAGCAATACACCAAACCCCACAGCGAAGTCGCAGATGTCACTCACTCCCAGGACATCAGCAACATGCTCAGCTCCTATTTCCACCTGAAAATCAAGGCCCTCTATGACAACTTCGGAGAACAGACTGTAGAAACCACCGTTCTCACCAGCAATGATGGCCAGCCCACCCTCACCGCCTGGACCCAGTATCAACAGAAGATACTTCCATGTCTGTGAGAAGCACCCACTCAGGAGCACCCACGGACCCTGCCAGCCGCACATCTTCCACATAGCCGCTGCTGCCTTAGCGCCTGAACTGTGATGCACCATCAATGCCTCCTTCCAACACAGCACTTTTACTGGCAACTGGAAATATGCAGAACTAAAGCCCCTCCTCAAGAAACCCTCTGCAGACCCGATGGACCTGAAGAACTACCGACCCATCTCTCTCCTTCCCTTGGCAGCCAAAGTCACTGAGAAGATCGTCAACGCCCAGCTGACAAACTTCATCGAAGAGAACACCATCCTTGACCCCTCCCGATCCAGTTTCCACAGTAGCTACAGAACCGAGACCACCATCCTTGCCACCACAGATAACATCTGCATGTTCCTTGACCAAAACCACACCACAGCCCTCATCTTGCTCGATGGCTCTGCAGCCTTCAACACTGTCTCCCACCGCACTCTCGCAGCCAGACTCCATGATGCCTACATACAGGGAACCACGCTCGACTGGTTGCGCTCCTTCCTCACTGGAAGAACCCAAAGGATCAGACTCCTGCCTTTCCTCCCCAAACCCATAGAGATCAACTGCGGAGTACCCCAAGTATCATCGCTCCGTCCCACGCTCTTCAGCATCTATTTGGCCCCCCTCGCCGCCATCGTCAGACAGTATGGACGCAGCATAGTATCCTACGCTGACTACACCCAGCTCATCCTCTCCCTTACGAAGAGCCCTAAAACCACCAGACTCAGCTTTAAAAGAAGAAATGAAAGACGTTGCAACCTGGATGAGCAGCAGCTGTCTGAAACTCAACTCGGAGAAGACAGAGTCCTCGTCCTTGGACCAACCCACTCAGCGTGGGACAACTCCTGGTGGCCCACCTACCTCAGCAACCCCCGGACCACGCCCAAAACCTCAACATCATACTCGACTCCTCCCTCACCATGACCCGACAGAATAACGCCGTCACCTCCAGCTGCTTCAACACCCTCCAATCCTCCGCAACACCTTCAAGTGGATACCCCCAAAGCCAGACATCCTGTCAAGATGCTTACAGTGTGGATTGTTGGACACAGCTATGTTTTCTGGTACAAAAGGTATGCTGAACGCAGCGGTATTGACAAAGACCTAGCTTTGCAAAATGTGGATATTACATGGATTGCACAGAGAGGATTAAAGTGGCACCAACTGATGCCTTTGGTTAAAACCTTTTTGCATCTCCAACCCCGACCTGATGATTGTGTACTGAGGTGCCAATGACCTAGGCACATGGACTGGGGTAGGTCTGGAAATGCTCATGAAGGACACCTTTGCACAATTGATGTTGCTTTTACCTCAAACTGTCTTTGTATATTCTAACATATGCCAAAGACAGAAATGGAAGTGGTCAAATCAATTCTGTCCAAAGTTTGAGAAAGCTGTTTCTGCTTACCTCACAGACCATAGGATGGGCTCCATATATAACAACAATCTACCTTTTGATATTTGATGACATCTACAGAAGTGATGGAGTACACTTCACAGATCAATGAAACAGAGTCTTTCTCAACAACCTAAAGCTCTGCATTTGTACTTTCCTGTAACTCCAACAAACTCACAATAAAAACAAGGGATCTTTTTAGAGCCACCTTTTAACATAATACTGATTATAATTTGTTTTACACATACAATTGTATTTATTATTTTTGGGGGATTTGCAAACCCATCGCAAGTTCACAAAACAAAAGCACAAATTTGAAGTACTACAACACAACACACTTTTCAAGTTTAAATATACATTTTTCATTTTATATATTTGTAATAACTCTTTCAACTGTAATCTTGTCATTAACTTCAATCACAGTACCTCTTTAAAACAACTTCACAAATACAACACTACCTTCTACATTAAATACTGCGACGTTACACGGGGCTGCGCTGAGAGCCACATTGGAGTCGCAACTCCAAACTCAAAAAAACAATTTGATCCATTCCCATTATTTGGTATTTGCCCCAGGGACCTCATACCCAGGGGCCTGCCACCATTTAAAAAAATAAATAAATAAGGAGGGGGACTGCGTGGCCCCCCTACTCAGGCCAAGAATGGCCCTGGGAACCGCAATCCCTGGGGCATGGCCAGCCTGGATTTTTTTTATAACAGGAGGCCAGTGGCCCCCCTCATGGGCCACTCCTGGCCCCAGGGACCCCCTACCCCGGTGCCTGGCCTCTTTGATGGGGGTCTGGGGGGAGCCCCCACAGTCCCTGCTGGCTCATTGCCTCCTGCAGGAGCCGGCATTGCTTTTGGGCAAGGGGAGCTGCTAACATAAAGTTCCCCTTACCCAAAAGCAATATCGCTTTGCTTCTTGGAAGCAAGAGCAGGTTTCCTGCAACCGCCAGTAGGTAATGTACACAGATGCATATGAATGTATGTGTCTGTGTATAAGTATATATATATATATATATATATGTATATAAAGTCTTTTTATTTACCTACAAAATACTTATGCTTTTACTTACTTAGGCATATGTGTGGTAAAAACATGAATGGTAAAGGCATGCGCGGCAAAGGCTTATGCATGGTAATCGATACACTGTAAAGGCATGCATGTTAAAGGCATATACACCTAGATATATCATCGGCATGTTTTGCGAGTCTGATCGCTATTACAGACTGGCAAAACGGGATTCAAGTAGAAATCGCAATATTTATTGCGATTCCTACAGCTTCCTTATTTGCGATTAGCTAATTGCTAATCGCAAATAAGGAATAACTCCCCATTCATTCCTATGGGCCTAAAGGCCCATAGGAATGAATGGGAACACATATCAATGTGCGAATCGCTATTAGCAATTCACATTTTGAGTTTGCGATTTCAAGGGTGCAGGGGTGTCCAAAGGACACCCTGTTGCACCCCTGAAATTATATTGGACACTGGTGTTACGCACACACATGTCCCAAGGACATGTGTGTGTGTGACATACAACTTAGAAAAATGCACTTAAGTGCATTTTTCTAGGTTTCCGCTATTTACAACGAGGTTTGACTTCGCGGTAAATAGCGGCCCAAAAGTGCGAATTCGCAATTTTTACATGTTTCATGAATTGCATTTAAGGAATCTCAATTAGAGATTCCTTAAATGCAATTCCTCGCGCAATTGCAAATTCTTTATTAGCGATTTTTGCATTTGGGATGATGAATCCCAAATGCAAAAATTGCGCTCGCAAAGGGCCAGATTCTCAGAATCTGGCCCTTTGCGAGCGCAATTTTCCTTGATGAATCTGGCTGATAGATTAGAAACAAACTTAGGCAAGAGACAATAAACAAAAATGTGTGCAGGCATAAAACATGTAAATTTGTAGCAGCAAACAAATTGCAATTAATTAAATAACAAAGAACTGCTTATGTACTTATCATAAAATTATTTGTACTCTTTTGTATAAAAATTATTATTAGAAATCTTCACTTTTTAAAAACATAGTTCATAATCATAATGTCCTGCACAGTGGTCAATACAAGAATTATTTGCTTATATTGTGAGATAGGTATCAATCATTTAATCCTACTTAGAGTGCTATTCATGAGCACATCTAACTCAACGCACAGTACATCAATTCATTAAGCTTTAGTACAATGGCAATGTAGTTCACAATATGATAGACTTGTATAACTGAAAAAGTTGACAATATGTAGGCGCAAAGAATGACCATGTATAGACAATACACACGTTTCGGCGGGAATCCCTTCATCAGGGGGCCGTCACTTATAGATATTATTTTCCTCACAAATATGGTTCTATGTCCGTACTCAGAGGGAAGGTATGGGTGCTACTGGATGCACCGTGCGACAACAACTGCGTCTTTCCTCGCGTCTGAATGGCCATTTTTGTGAGGAAAATAATATCTTCTCTCCTACATGGACATTTATGCTTATGCACCATTCAAATGTTATTATTCAATTAACCTTTTGCGCAACACGGAGCACTCAGGGGCAGATCTACAAGTACAGCAAGTCATTTTGCTGCGCAGCGCTACATTAGTTTCGAAGCACAGGGATGCGACATATTTACAACAATATGTTTCAGCTCTGTGCTTTCCCCTGCACTGGTGCACAAACTGATGCCATGCACCTGTGCAGGCACCCTTGCACCATGGCGCAAGGAAGACTGCGTCGTGGGGAAATTGATTTTGTGCACAAAAACAATCAATTAAGGTGATTTCCTCTGCCAATGTGAGCTATAGAATGCAGCACACATTGAAAGAGGAAAAAAAAGAGAGCAAATGAAAACATTTCTCCTCGTTGCACTGCGCTACGCCACCCCTAGTGTGGCGTAGCATTCAGACGCATTTCCAGATTTATGATTTCTCATAAATCTGGAAATGCATCAGCGGACATAGGTGTTGCTTGGGAACATCCACAGCAACACCCATGTCACACCTCTAACACGTAAAGTGTTGCGTAAACAGGCGCGATATTTACAAGCACAGGTTAAGTCATGTCGGGTGACTTTACCTGATCTTGTAAATATCACTCAGGAGGGTGCGCCGCCGATGCGTCATGCAACGTGATGCACCAGTGGCGCAAGCGGCTTGTAAACCTGCCCCTCAGAGTTCAGTTTCTTTAAGCATGGAGAGACTAAAGAAGGATCCAGCATTCTTTTAAAACTCTGCCCTTTCTGGATAAATTAATGTCGGACAACATATTGTATATAACTATCTATCGTTTAGACATTGGACATTTGAGTCACAACTTTAGTGATTAAAGTGACGGTCCTCGGATGAAGGCATTCCAGCGGAAACGTGTGCAGTGTCTATATACCTTTTTACAGGGTGGAGAAATGGTGTGTGAGCACTGATACAAATATGAGTGTGCACCAGGTGCCAGGCCATTCCCACCCCTGAAAAACACTGTCCGCCCGTAAGAGTAGATTTATTAAAAATATTGTGTGAGTAAATCCATTACGAGTACAAAAACAACTTTCCAGGAACATAGAAAGGGTTAAGCTATCATAAATCAGACTATTCATGTTTGTTACTCTCACTCATAAGCACAGTGGTTTATGTTCCCTCAGATTATTAGGGCACAGATTTCGCAATACGGCAATAACTGTGAAGAAAATGAAAATTGGCAGGTGTCTCCTACCCATCCTGCAGCATTCTGCTCTTGTGGCAAAGGGTGATGGTGCTCTGACAAACCTGTCAGTCATGTATTACCCACGTACCTCTAGCAACCTATCCATCTGCCTTCCCATGCCCCAAACGTCAGAATCTGCTTGGCCACATGTTAGTGTCATTCCCTCTAAAGCACTCTGTGCAGGAACAATAGTCATGTTAACTTTCAGAAAGGCCTATTGCATTTCATTAAAACAGCGCCACCCACATCAAAAGAGATTTAAGAATGAAGCAAGCAGTGACTTGACTATAACACCACATGAAATGTGTCATCGCAGTTTTGATTGTGGTTGTCTTGAGTCGGTGGCACGCATATAACGACCCATTCCTATTGCTATGTAAGAAGCATTTTGGCACCAGTGTTTACAAACGTATTAATTGGAGGAGGTAAGCTTTTATGCACTTTGCTATGCAGGGAATGTTACATTTAGCTTTTCACGCATTTTTTTTCTAGAGTTTACAGATGCATGAAGGCCCCCGTTATGAGCGGCATGGAAAGATATTTCGATACCACAGAGGGCTGTTCTAACATTCCCGGTGTTTCTGGGCCTAGAGTTGCTAGATCTGCAAACTCTGAACTTGATAATTCCACTCCTGGAGACATCAAGCCCAGGCTTTAGATTGGAGCTGTGTGGGCTGCAGGGAGTTTCTATGCCTAGCCTCTGCTTGTGCTCTAAATCAGCACGAAGAGAGCTGGGAATGCTCTCCCCTCACCCCCTCTGCCCTCACGCTGCCCTATCCTCATATCTTCACTATGACTCTACAAATAGTCTCTACATATTAAACACCTACTCAAATAACTGGTACAAGTATGCACATTTAGTCCTGTTATTTTTCCAAGGAAGGGGAGAAATGTATGACTTCAATCTCGGTATTCTCAGGTGGAAAAAAAGAGGAATAATGTAGAATTAAATCGAGGCCGCCTTCATATTTGCCAGTCCCTGCAATTGACTGTACCAGTGATGTGCTACAAAGAAAAGGTTTGGGCTGACCTTTTTGCCAAGCTGCTTAAAAACGACATCAAAAACCTGCAGATTAAGCAGATAGGTGACCTTAGTGCTCAAATGGCAAGAGCCATCTGCTACTAAGGCCATTCTTTTCAATTGCACTGTTTGAAATGTATTCTGCGCTTCATCATCGATTTCCTGAGAGCAGTCCGCATTTTCTTCTGAAAGTGGTTGTAACAGTGCGATTGTGGTACACATAACACATAAGCAAGCTGAGGTTGTTGTCCTTGTCCAATTTGAACGTTCACCAGAGAGAGAACATCCAGAAGACACTAGCTGCATTGCCTCAGAATAAACCTTTGAAAGCCACCATGCTCCATCTGCAGGTCCCATACCGACGCTTAATATTATAAGAGCGATGAGAAGGATTTATTTAGAGTACTGAACAGTTTTTAATTTCAATTCAGCCTCCTTTAATTACTGTCCTTAGTTCAGCTGTGAAGATTTGAACATAAAAACAACCTGTGGCATTTGACAACCGTGTGTGCTCCTATTTCTAGCATGGCTATGACGAATATATGACATTACAATGCATGCAATTACAACACATGCTTTTACAACGCAGTCTTTACATAGCAACTACCATTACATTGCATGATTTTACAATGCATGCCATTAAAGGCATATTTTTAAAACTACCATTGATGGAGCAAGCATTCGCACGTTACGCGACTTGCTTGTACTCATGAACCTCGTATAGCGTTAATAGTCTAATCAAAATATTTGTCTTACTAATATTTCACATTTGACGCTTGCCTATGTGTACTAAACAGTAATAACGCTTGCTACTAAAATTGCCGCTGCCTCGCGGGAATTTAGTCTGCGCATGCGTCGGTCATAATCACGTGACGTGACGCACTTGCAGTTCTGGTGGGAAATGTTTGCTCATGCGCAATACTACTAAAATGGCCGTATGCTCCGTGCTTGCAAAGCTGCTTTCGCAAAATTGTTCGTTACGCACTTATCCTAATGCTATAGTTATTATAAAGTAAGGGGTATAGGCCCACATGCATCAAGCATTTTTGCAGTCGCAGACGGTGCGATTCCTTAAAATCGGCCGTTTGCGAATGCAAAAGTGCTTGTTGGGATGCATCATGCCATTTTAGAAGTCGCATCTTTTTTACGATTTCTAAAATTGCATTAGCATTTAAGAAATCGCAATTGTGCGTTTTCTTAAATGCTATGCATCATTATAGAAAAATATGCTTTTTTTAAAATTGGAAGTGCAAATTACCACGAAGTTCAACTTCGTGGTAAATTGCGAAATTGATTAAATATGCACAAAAATGCATTTTTTAAACTGTAAAGTTACACACACACATGTCCTTAGGACATGTGTGTATGTAACTTATGCTGAAAAGTACATTTCAGGGGTGCATGGGGGGGTCCTTTGGACCCCCCCCCTGCACCCATGAAATTTTCTAAGTGCCACTCGCAATTTCCATTGACTCCTATGGGCCTTTTGGCCCATAGGAATCAATGGAAATTGCGAAAATGTAGTTAAGAAATCGGTATTTCTTTGGGATTCGGTAAAAAATGCGATTTTTACCGAATCCCACAAGAATACCGAAAATATTGATGCATATCATTTTGCATTTCTTAATTTGCGATTCCTTATTTTTCGCAAATTAAGAAATGCAAAAAGACACAATGATGCATGTGGGCCATAGTGTAGCTATTCATGGTATACAGTGTATTCAATTTTTCTGTATTTCTAAATTGTTTTCGCTTACTTTTCATGTACTGCATTCTTTGGGGCCTGAGGAACACTCGTGACTCCATCTTGAAAAGCCTTTCTGGTACTCGTCACGTGATGAGGGAAAGAACCTCATGATGCAGTGGAGCCCAACCAGCTGGCAGCCAAAGCCAAGATGCTCCTGGGAACCTGAACCGTGACCCCGCTGCAGAAGCCGACTTGTACCTAAAACTGTTACAATTGTATTTCACTACTGTATACTCTATTGTATTCTTTAAAACTAGTGTCATGGGAAGCTAGAACTTAAGGGGTGGGTACGAGAACTGAATATTAAGTCTGGGAAAGTCAAAATCTTAGGTAAATGGTGACCTAATCCCCTCCTTGGTACAATCAGAACTTGGGGACCCTTTCACTTGAAACATTAGTGGGTGGTACACTGACCCAAAAACAGTATAACTAGCCTAGGTTTAGCTAGAGAATTTGTCCGACTTGTCCGAATAGCTGACCTGTCACTGACCCAATGAACTCTATAGGTGATTGATACAGAGAGCTGCGGAGCACTCTGTCCGTAATTTCATCAAACTCAATCGGGGTTTGGAAACCTTAAGTGCTGGCGAAGCACTTTGCTGGGAGATTCGAGAACCCAATTGGGGTTATTGGCAGATTCCTTGCAGAGAGGGAGTAGCGCAGGCGTTGCATCCAAAGCTGCAGGTGTTGGTCGTACTCTTAGACGAATCCGGTCCTGATCCAAATCCTGGGGTTATCCTGTCCTGACTGTCCATGAGCCGTACCTGTTCGCCTACCGGCAACCTAAGTCCTTGAGGGTCCTGTCCCCGCTTTTCCCAACTGACCCGTGGCCAGGGTTAGTTCTTCAATCTGTCCTAGGTAAATATAATCCATGTGGGTGTCCGTCATTCTAAAGCCTTTCCTATTGTCCTGAACGAAGTATACATTTACATATGTCATTTAACCTTCTCTCCTTAAATGAGATTTTCATGTTTTATTGTTTATTAGCGTGTTCCACTTTTACCTACCTTTAGTAAATGCTAAAACTGTTTGCATATATGGTTGTTCCATTCTTACCCTTCCTATAGAGAATAAGCATATCTGGATAAATCAAATAGTCTGAGTCTCATTTCCTATGAATCGTTAGTGAGTTTCGAAAGTCTACTTTGATTAGTATGTTCCCTTTATTTACCCGCCTTTAGTGAAGTTGTGAAGTTCTGTTTATCTAAATTAGCGTGTTCCTTATTTTCCCTTCCTTTATTTTTCATGATTCTAAATGTTTCTTACTCTCATACATAGTTATACAATTGTTATGATTCTCGTGATAGATAGCTTGATTGGGGTGAACCTTTAGCTCATGACACTAGAAGATAATAATGATTAGATAAAGGTTTTGAAAACTTCCAGAGTTTGTGGTTATTTAAGAGTATAAAAACACTATTCAACTGTATATGGTATTTTTGTTTTTTGCTTACTTATTTTCACAGTAGCTCCCTGATCCATTGTGGTCATTAGGTACCCGTAACAGTGGAGTGGTAAGTCGGGTACATTGGAAATACAATAGGAAGGAACAAGGATACTGGTAGTCGAGTGTAAGGTTACCCGATTGATAAATATGGAAGATTGAATTTATGGGCCCAATGCGTATGTGGTAAAATTTGTGAGTCGAGTGACCTGCGCGCTCTATCAGTATTTTTCTGGTAGCCAGAGGATGGTTAGGGACTAGTTAAAGATAGGTAAGGACTAGTTAAGATAGGTAGGTAGGTTATTTGCTGCTAATTGTGAAAATGTTGCTGCTAAACGTTCGAACGAATTTACAAATGTTTTATTGCTTTGAAAATTATGAAATGTTTTAAGTTGGTTTTCTTGCTGCTATATTGATATATGTTCTAACAAACCTCGTTAGTGATTGTTATATGTTTGTCTGGAATCCCCGGGGAATAGAATAGCGAGTGGTGAGGAGAATCCACTTCGCTCTGAGGTCAGTGGCTCGAGGAAAATTAGTACATGGTTAGGCAGAACTGGAAGCGCTAATTAGGGTTTCTGTATGAATAGTTGAATAAATGATAGCAACAAGTTCGCTAATGAAACTTCAGTTGTGATATAACCTAGTAAGGGTCACACGAGAAAGGAGTAGTAGGTTCATCGGAGCTTGAGTGATAGCAAAAGAGTCCGCTAGTGAAACTTTAGACTTAGTATATATCCCAGAAAGAGTGGATGAGTCGAAGAAGTAGCAGGTTCTCTAATGCTTGAGTGAAGGGTAGGCAGAAGAGATCTATCCGTAGTGTATGAAAAGTAGACAAAAGAGGTTTACTTGCAGTAAAACAAATCTTTCCCTTCTAGACACTCGAGTACAGTGGCGAATGTTTAACGTTGTAAATTAAATAAAGCACTTGCACTTTAAGAAAGAAATCAAGTTTCCGTTACTTTGTGAAGGAGGGAGTCAGTTGCAGAGCTGCTCTGACGTCACTCTGTGCCGCCCTGGTATTGGTAGAGACAGCGGGTGTGTAGCGGAGCTGGTATTGTAAAGGAGGGGTGAGCGCAGAAGAGTGAGAACTTGTCTCACGAAAAAGGCCGCGCACCCATTGGTTAGAAATATTTTGCAACCACCGTGTTGATTGGTTGCTGAAGAATAAAAGACGCTTTTGGATTGGGAGTGATTTTTGTAAACAAGGTCGCTAGTGGAAAAGTATATGTGGCATTCGTATACTCCGGAGACTAGACCAGATCCAAGATATCTAGGGTTTGGAAAAGATCAGTGGAAAGGTTGTACATACGAAGTTATGTACGGAAACAAGAGGAAAATGACCTTGGTAAGCAAAGTGAAGAATTATTTCAAGAGAGACAAGCCTATCAAATCATCCCACCGCCTAATACTCCCGCATCTTTTATGATGTTTGATAAAGGGTACCACTCTTGTGTATGGTTGGAAAATTGGGTGGAATACACAAAGAATGACGGAATTTTGGCATTCCCATTAGATGGAACATTTAATAGCAGGATTCTATTCAATTTGAGAACTCGAATGAATGATTTGCATCCCAGACCCAGATTACCACAATACGAAGCCTCAGAGGAATGGGAGATAGAGGCTTTTGATAGAGACAAACCCCGAATGGATAAAGGGTTAACCAAATGGTATCCTAAAGTGAAACAAGAAACCCGAGTGAAAAGAATGAAACAATGGAGACAGAATATGATAGTAGAAGGACTGTACCCTATGATGGCCCTAGAAGAACCTGTGGGAGGGAAAAAGACAGAAAAGACCAAAGATTGGGGGACCAGTGGGGATTCAGATGACGATTATTTGGAGGACTTGTTCATGAAGAATCCACCTCCTTATAATGAAGGACCCAGATCCTCAAGTGTAGGGGATGCTTGCCTAAGACCCCCTTACCAGGAGGGATCAAGACCAGTAAGTGTAAGAGACGGCTGTCAAATACCTCCTTTTCTGGAGGTGCCGAGACCTTTAACCACAGGGAATCCATTCCTGAAACCTAACTATAGTGAGGGACCCAGTATGACGCATCCAACTGCCCCGACTTATGCCCCAACCCTGACTCTGCAAATAGTACATGAAACAAACCTGGAAAGAGTACTGCAGGAAAGAGAGCGAGAGGCTATAGCTAAACAGAGAACAGAATTAATTCAGAAAATTTACCAACTAAATACAAGTCCTGAAGCCTTGACAATTCCAGTAACTATTGGACCAGTTGTTCCTTTGTATGGGGATAAACAGGGGTGTCCAAAGACTACAATTATTACCCCAGCTGTAGTACAGCCGAGAAAAGAGCCCTTAATTGTAGATGACCAAGAAAGCGAATGTGAGTCTGTGATTTCCTTGATGGATTTACCAATAAGGGAACCAGAAAGGGGCTCAAGAAAGAAGAACGCTCCTTTCAATTTAGAAGTACAGATTGAGTCAGCTTCTGGTACTAGAAGTGCCACCGTAGTGACTCCTGAAGAAATCGAGAGATGGAGTCGAGAATTAGAGAAACCAAATCCTCAGTCGAAATTATTATATATTTACAAATTAAGAATAGAATTGGAAGAATTGATGGCTGGAAATGTGGGGTTAGACAGACTAAATACTTTTTCCGAGGAAGAATTGCTGTTTATCTGCAAGAGTATCACCCGTAATACCAGGGTGTTCCATGAAAAATTAATGGACACCGCGGCTAGTATGGGAATAGATATTGGGAAAACTAAAGCGTTGCAAAAACCCTACAGAGCAGAGTTCTCAGACAAAGATTTAGAAAATATGAATGTGTCAGGGAAAAAGGTACAGATCAGAGAATTATTGAACCTGTTGCAAAAATGGGGAGAATTAATAAAATGGAAAGCCAGGTGGGCAAAGAAAAAGGAGGAAATTAGATCAAAACAGATGGCTTCCGAGAATGTCTTAAAAGAAGCAGACAAGGCAGAAAAATGATATCCTATGCGAGAAGTGCCAGGTGGAAAATATGTGCATGTTCCAATCAATCAATCAATCAGGTCATTTATAGAGCGCACTACTCACCCGTAGGGTCTCAAGGCGCTGGGTTGGGGGGGGGGTGCCGTTACTGCTCGAACAGCCAGGTCTTGAGCTTCTTCCTGAAGGAGAGGTGGTCTTGGGTCAGGCGCAGGTCGGTTGGGAGTGAGTTCCAGGTCTTGGCGGCCAGGTAGGAGAAGGACCTTCCTCCTGTTGTCGCTCTTCGGATGCGGGGGACGGCGGCGAGGGCGTGGCTGAGGAGGCGCTTGGGAGTGTAGAAGTTGATCCGGTTGTTGAGGTAGCTCGGGCCTTGGTCGTGTAGGGCTTTGTGCGCGTGGGTGAGGAGACGGAAGGTGATTCTCTTGTTGACCGGGAGCCAATGCAGATCTCTCAGGTGTCCGGAGATGTGGCTGCGTCGGGGGATGTCGAGGATGAGTCTGGCCGAGGCGTTCTGGATCCGCTGGAGTCTTTTCTGGAGCTTGGCGGTGGTTCCGGCGTAGAGGGCGTTGCCGTAGTCCAGTCGGCTGGTGACGAGGGCCTGGGTGACCGTCTTCCTCGTCTCGGTGGGGATCCACCAGAAGATCTTACGTAGCATGCGCAGGATGTTGAAGCAGGACGAGGAGACGGCGTTTACTTGTCTGGTCATGGAGAGGGAGGAGTCCAGGATGAAGCCCAGGTTGCGTGCGTGGTCCGTCGGTTTGGGTGCGGTGCCCAGGGCGGGGGGCCACCAGGAGTCGTCCCAGGCGGAGGGCGAGGAGCCCAGGATGAGGACCTCCGTCTTGTCCGAGTTCAGTTTCAGACGGCTGGTCGTCATCCATTCGGCTACCTCTCTCATCCCCTTCGTGCAGGTTGGATCTGGCGGTGGCGGGGTCGTTGGTCAGGGAGAGGATCAGCTGGCTGTCGTCGGCGTAGGAGATTATGCTGAGGTTGTGTTGGCGTGCGATGGCCGCGAGGGGGCTCAGGTAGACGTTGAAGAGGGTGGGGCTCAGTGAGGATCCTTGAGGGACGCCACAGATGACTTTGGTGGCCTCTGACTTGTACGGTGGTAGGCGGACTCTCTGTGTTCTTCCGTCGAGGAAGGAGGTGATCCATTCCAGTGCCTTGTCCTGGATTCCGATGTTGCCGAGGCGCTGTACTAGGGTGCGGTGGCAGACAGTGTCGAAAGCCGCGGAGAGGTCCAGGAGGATGAGGGCCGCTGTTTCTCCGTTGTCCATCAGAGTTCGTATGTCATCGGTGGCAGCGATGAGGGCGGTCTCGGTGCTGTGGTTTGCTCGGAAGCCAGACTGTGAGGGGTCGAGGGATCCATTCGTCTCGAGGAAGGCGGCCAGCTGTTTGTTGACGGTCTTCTCGATGACTTTGGCCGGGAACGGGAGGAGCGAGAGGGGACGGTAGTTCTTGAGGTCGGTGGGGTCTGCTGTGGGTTTCTTGAGAAGAGCGCTGAGTTCGGCGTGCTTCCAGCTCTCAGGGAAGGTGGCGGTGTCGAAGGAGGTGTTGATGATGTCCCGCAGGTGGGGTGCGATGACAGCGTCGGCTTTGTTGAAGACGTGGTGAGGGCAGGGGTCAGTCGGAGATCCGGAATGGATGGAGTTCATTGTGCGGATGGTGTCTTCGGTGCTGATCGGAGTCCAGGTGCGGAGGGTGGTGGTGGGTGGCGTTGTTGCGGTTGTGGCTTGCGTTGGTTGGTTGCTGAAGCTGTTGTGTATGTCCGCGATCTTGTTGTGGAAGTAGGACGTGAGGGAGTTGCAGAGGTCTTGCGACGGGGTGATGTCATTGTTTCCGGCGTTGGGGTTGGAGAGCTCTTTCACGATGTTGAAGAGTTCCTTGCAGTTGTGTGCGTTGTTGTCCAGCCGGTCCTTGTATGTATTTTTCTTGGTGGCGCGGATCAGTTGGTGGTGTTTCCGGGTGGCGAGCTTGAGGGTGGTCATGTTGTCCGTAGTTGGTTCCCTTCTCCAGACTTTCTCGAGGGCTCGGCAGTTCTTCTTGGAGCTCTTGAGTTCGTCGGTGAACCATGGTGTTTTTCTGCTGCAGGGTCTGCTGGGCGGGGTTCTCAGAGGGGCGAGTTCGTCCGCGCTGTTGTTGATCCACTTCGTGAGGTTGTCAGCGGCCTGGCTGGGGTTCGCTGAGCTGGCGGGGGGGTGCTGGCTCAGGGAGGCGGAGAGCTGGTCGGCTGTGATCTTGTTCCAGCTTCTTCGGGCAACCTGTTGCTGGTGGTGGTGGATCGTCGTTCTTTTGAAGCTGAAGTGGACGCAGCTGTGGTCCGTCCAGTGGAGTCCTGTTGCGTGGCTGAAGGTGACGTCTTTGCTGGATGAGAAGACGGCGTCGAGTGTGTGTCCGGCGAGGTGGGTGGGGGTGGTCACCAGTTGCTTGAGTCCGAGGTTGGCGAGGTTGTCGAGCAGGCTGATGGTGTTGCGGTCGCTGTTGTTCTCCAGGTGGAAGTTGAGGTCCCCCAGGAGGATGTAGTCGGCGGAGGGGAGGGCATGCGGGCTGACGAAGTCGGCGATGTCCTCGCTGAATCGTGTGCGTGGACCCGGGGGTCGGTAGATCAGGGTGCCTCTGAGGGTGGTCTTCGGGTTGGTGTGGATCTGGAAGTGCAGGTGTTCAGCGGTGGTTAGGGTGTCGTCGGTGTTGGTCGTGATGCGGATGGTGTCTCTGTGGATGATGGCAATGCCTCCTCCCGTCAGGTTGGCGGTGCGGTCCCTCCGGATGATCTTGTAGCCCTCCGGGATGGCGATGGCGATGTCTGGGGCTGAGGAGGCGTTCATCCAGGTCTCGGTGAGGAAGGCAACGTCAGGGGCGGTGGTGTCGAGGAGGTTCCAGAGTTCTACGGCGTGTCTGTGGACGGAGCGGGTGTTGAGCAGGATGCACTTGAGGTGGTTGCTGCTGATGTTCGGCTTGGCGAGTGCTGGTGCAGGGTGAGTCCGGATGCAGGTGAACTTGCAGGCGTGGCAGCTGAAGGGTCCGTGGGTGTGCTTCGGGGCGGCTCGATGACATCCTGGGATGCGGCCGGTGTTGAGTGCGATGAGATCGGCGGCGTTGTAGGTTTGTCTGGTCGGCTTCCGTCGGTGAGGGCCAGGGGTCCTGGCGCTGGTCGCGATCCGGTCGCGGACGGGCGCAGACGGGCTTACCTTTGGCGCGCCTTCGGCGCACAATCGGCGTGCCCGCTGCGCGTCAACGCTGCGCGTTCGCACGGTCGCCATTTAAGGCGAAGTGCGCGGGTGGGCGGAGCAGCTGGGAGGCGGGAGCGGGGAGGGAACAGAAGAAAAGGGGCGGGGTCGGCGGTGGTGGCGGGAAGCGGGGGGCGGTGAGGGAGGCGGGAAAACACGAGGGAGAGCGGGCACAAACTATGAATACAAGCACAAATGCTGGTCAAGAAAACGCTAAACACGGGAAAAAAACTATGAAGGAAAAACAGGCACAAATGCTGGTCAAAAACACTAACCACGGGTAAAGACTGCGAAGGAAAAAAAAACAAGCACAAATGATTATAAGAACAGAGCAGAGCAGCGCTAGCAGGGTCAGCCGGCAGCGCGGCAGGCAGCAAGGCAGAGGGCACAGCAGGGGGGCACACGCAGCAGCTGGTGGCCGTGCGGCGCGGGGGTGTCCCACAAGTGGGTCACACTCACCTGTGTCGCACGGTCGCCTTTTAAGGCCAAGTGCGCGGGTGGGCGGAGCAGCTGGGAGGCGGGAGCGGGGAGGGAACAGAAGAAAAGGGGCGGGGTCGGCGGTGGTGGCGGGAAGCAGGGGGCGGCGAGGGAGGCGGGAAAACACGAGGGAGAGCGGGCACAAACTATGAATACAAGCACAAATGCTGGTCAAGAAAACGCTAAACACGGGAAAAAAACTATGAAGGAAAAACAGGCACAATTGCTGGTCAAAAACACTAACCACGGGTAAAGACTGCGAAGGAAAAAAAACAAGCACAAATGATTATAAGAACAGAGCAGAGCAGCGCTAGCAGGGTCAGCCGGCAGCGCGGCAGGCAGCGAGGCAGAGGGCACAGCAGGGG
The DNA here is from genome assembly GCF_964261635.1 of Lissotriton helveticus. Classification (NCBI taxonomy): domain Eukaryota; kingdom Metazoa; phylum Chordata; class Amphibia; order Caudata; family Salamandridae; genus Lissotriton; species Lissotriton helveticus. The sequence continues at coordinate 498,813,936 of NC_136059.1, forward strand.
GGCACATGCAGCAGCTGGTGGCCGTGCGGCGCGGGGGTGTCCCACAAGCGGGTCACACTCACCTGTGTCGCACGGTCGCCTTTTAAGGCCAAGTGCGCGGGTGGGCGGAGCAGCTGGGAGGCGGGAGCGGGGAGGGAACAGAAGAAAAGGGGCGGGGTCGGCGGTGGTGGCGGGAAGCGGGGGGCGGCGAGGGAGGCGGGAAAACACGAGGGAGAGCGGGCACAAACTATGAATACAAGCACAAATGCTGGTCAAGAAAACGCTAAACACGGGAAAAAAACTATGAAGGAAAAACAGGCACAAATGCTGGTCAAAAACACTAACCACGGGTTCCATGGTCCCGACAGGATATTGTGTCCTTTACCAATGACTTCCCGAAATTATGAAAAAACCTGTAGATTGATACAGACAGGTAGAAAGGTTTGTGAAGGTACAAAAATGCCTTTGGAAAGATCTGGATGGTTTTTTCGATATCGTAGTTCCCGTAGATTTGTGGACAGAATGTAAAATTGCTATTGATTGGCCTAGTCAGGAATTCCCGAGGGACCCTATTACAGGGGCTCCTTCCGATGAGGTAATGAAAAAATACATCAAGTAATGTTGCATCTGAAGGGAAAAGTGCCTGCAAAAGAAACTGATTGGACCCGAATAGATAGAACTACCCAGGATAGAGAGGAAACTGTGCATTCTTATTATGAACGACTGTTACAGGTGTTCAAAACGTACAGCGGCATAGATAACATAGAGATGAAGGACATGACTCATTTCATTTACAGGTTTGTATCAGGTTTAAGACCTGAAATTTCACAATGGATTAAAGACAATAAAATCTGTTGGCAGTCTAAGAAAATTGATGAGGTCTTAAGGTACGCCAAATACTGTTAGGATGAGATGGCTGACAAACGAAAAGCATTGAAGGAAAAGGTCATATGGGCACAAGTAAAATTAGCAGAGCAACAAGAAAAGCAGTTAAGTAAAATGAATAGTAATACCCAAAATCAAGGTTCTGGGGGTGGAGGAAAGCGCAGAGTAAAGATGAGCCGAGAGGAGGCCAAAAAGAAGTTCCCCTGTCATGGGTGCGGACAGATAGGGCACTGGAGAGACGAGTGTCCACATGTACAGAATGGTAATGTCCAAATTAATGATTTAAATCCACAGACGCAGAATGAGAAACCAAGAAAGACCCAGCAACAGGTAAAACAGAATCAGTTGCCCCGTGCACCTAGACAGAATTTTAGGAGCAAAGCACAGCAGGGTGAAGACACCGAGGTATGGGAAGGAAAGGAGGATAGAAATGCAGCAACTTCGCAATTTTTGTTGAATGATACCTTCCTCTGTGATGAACCTTACTGACGGTGCCTGAGGGGGGAGGACAAGGAGTGCGTGCTTGGCGCCTCCTTGCCGGTGGACCAGTCAGGGCCATACATTGAAAGAAATGTTGAAGGAAATGATGTCACCTTTCTGTTGGACACTGGTGCTACCCGTTCTACTGTGAGAACAGCAGACGTTCCAAACCTACCCCTCTCTGGAGAAGCGATCCAAGTAGTGGGCGTATCTAATTAATTGATTAGTACCCCAGTTACCGAGCCCATGGAGATTACAATAGGGAATTTCAAAGAAATGCATAGATTTGTTGTCTGTGATTCCAGTCCTGTAAACCTATTGGGACGTGATTTGCTGTGTAAAATGAACTGTACCATCTTTTGCACACCAAAAGGCGTCGAAATTCAAACCCCAGACGAAGAGGGAATATACAAATTAATGCTAATAAGACCCGACTCAGAAATTAAAAGACTGAAAATACAAGACTTACCTGAAGAACTCCAACAGACAGTGAAACCAGAAGTATGGGATTTTACTAGAAAAGATGTAGGATTAATGGCAAATGTTGACCCAATTAAAATAGCCATAAAAGAAGATGCAGTTTACCCAAATACTAAACCATACAAAATGAGTGCAGAAGTGAAAGCAGGAGTTGCCATTGAAATAAAAAGATTGCTAGAAGCAAACATCATGGAAGAAGTGTTGAGTAGTCCTTGTAACTCCCCGATAATTGGCATCAAGAAACCTAGTGGTAAGTACAGGGTAGTGCAGGACCTGCGCAAGGTAAATAAAATCGTTATTCCTTGCTGTCCTATTGTTCCGAACCCTGCAGTGATTTTGTATCAAATTCCATGGAATGCTGAATGGTTCACCATTATTGACTTATGTCACGCATTCTTTTCAATTCCATTGCATCCAGACAGCAAATTTCTTTTCTCATTTGAATTCGACAGTCACGTGTACGTCTGGAACCGCGTCCCTCCGGGGTATACAGAAAGCCCCTCAATCTTTAATCAGATTTTGAAAAAGTGCCTTGAATCCTTGATTTTACCTGGAGAATCAGTTTTGGTGCAATATATAGACGACCTCTTGGTGGCGTCTAAAAGTCAGAAAGACTGTGTTGTTGACACCATTGCCTTACTGAACCACTTAGGTTAAGGAGGACATAAAGTATCACCTGACAAACTACAGTTCTGTACCTCTTCAGTAAAATATCTGGGGCACCAGATAGAAAAGGGTATCAGGAAAGTTACTTCAGAAAGAATTTGAATAATTCGAAACATGCATTTACCCAATACTCAGAAAGAGATCAGAATGTTCCTTGGAGTTGTAGGATACTGCAGACAGTGGATTGTGGGATTTGCAGTCCTAGCAAAACCTTTGATAAAAATGACAAAGAAAGGAGCAAAAGACCCAGTGGAATGGAATGAGGAAAGCATGACAGCTTTTACAAAATTACGAGAATGTCTGTGTACAGCTCCCGCATTAGGAATGCCTGATTACTCCAAAGAATTTGCACTGTTTTGTGATACACGAGACAATTGTGCACTGCAGTCCTAACTCAAGAGCATGGTTTGACTAGACGTCCAGTAGCATATTTTTCTGCTACTTTGTATCCAGTGGCTGCTGGATTACCTGGATGTCTGAAAGCAGTAGCTGCAACTTGCATGAGTCTTGAACAGAGTGAATCCATTATTATGGGACATCCTGTAACTGTGTATGTTCCACATGCAGTTGTAATCCTACTGACCAGAACTAAAACCCAGTACCTCACACCTAGTCGGCTGACTAAGTATGAGAGAATCCTTGTGGGTGCAGCAAATGTAACCATTACTCGATGTAACATACTGAATCCAGCTACCCTATTACCAAATTCACTGATTGCAGAAGCAAAGGGAGAGGTCGAGCATGACTGCATTGACCTGACTGAGTTTAGTACCAAACCACGCCCAGATATCAAGGAAATGCCCCTGCCTGTAGAAGATTTCGAGCTGTTTGTAGATGGCTCATGTCTGAGACATGAGGATGGAGGCCTAAGTGCTGCCTATGCTGTAGTTACAATATCACGTGCCGTAGAAGCATCCTATCTATTTGGAGTAAAGTCTGCACAAGTAGCCGAATTGATTGCATTGACAAAAGCCTGTAAATTTGGGAAAAATAAAAGAGTAACCATATATACTGATAGCCAGTATGGTTATGGGGTTGTGCATGACTTCGGCCAATTATGGCTGCAAAGAGAGTTCCTGACTTCTTCAGGTACTCCTATCAGAAATGGAAAAGTGGTACAGGAATTACTGGAAGCAATCCAGTTACCAAAAGAATTGGCAGTGGTCAAGTGTGCTGCTCACAAATCTGGCGATGACAATGTGACAGCAGGTAATCGATATGCTGACCAACTGGCCCAACATTGTGCAAGACATAGAATGTCAGTCAATATCAAATTGGGGGGAAGCGGAAACAGCTGCCAACTTATGGTGTTTGAGAATGTACAAACATGGGAGGAACTGAGAGATTTACAGAATGCAGCAGGACCAAAGGAAAAGAGAAGGTGGAGAAAGTTTGGTTGTCAACAGAGGAACGAGGATGGTGTCATTGTTTGCTCTGATGGTATGCCTGTATTGCCTGATAGCTTGCTTGCTCCTATGGCCCGGCTAATACATGGAAATGCGCACATTGGTAGGGATGCCATGGTTCGTGTCTTCAAACAGACATGGTTCAATTCAAAATTCAGGAAAATAGCAGGGGCACTCTGCCAGAGGTGCTTGACATGTCAGCAATACAATGCCGGGAAGAAAACAGTAGTTTCACTGGGCAAAATTGGGAAAGCAGAAGGTCCTTTTATAAGGTTACAAATTGACTTTATCCAGTTACCCCCTTGTAAAGGAATGAAATACGTCCTTGTCATTGTTTGCCTATTTTCAAAATGGGTAGGGGCTTATCCTGCAAAGAAAAATGATGCCATCACTGTAGCCAAATTGTTATTGCGAGAACTAATACCTAGGTACGGTTTTCCAGTCACAATTGAATCAGACAGAGGTGGGCATTTTCAGAATGAAATAATAGGTCAAATCTGTGAAGCATTCAAAATTACTCAAAAACTGCACTGTGCATATCGCCCAGAGGCTTCTGGAGTGGTCGAACAACTGAATGGCACTATCAAGTCGAGACTAGGAAAGATGTGTGAATCTATTGGCATGAACTGGATAGACGCTTTACCACTTGTCCTAATGGGAATCAGAAGTATTCCAGACCGAAAGACAGGCCTGAGTCCCCATGAGATCCTGATGGGAAGAGTAATGCGACAAGCATGGGTACAAGGACACAAACTGCTAAGCATTTCTGATGATTTGGTACTAGAGTACTGCAAGCAACTGGGTGACCAAGTGCGTTCTATCTCTCACCAGATTGGGGAAGACACCGTCGCCAGGCCAGCAACTCCAGTCCATAATCTGAATCCAGGTGATTGGGTGGTACTAAAGAAACACACCCGATCAAGTTGCCTTGCACCGAAGTGGGGAAAACCAAGACAAGTAATTCTGGTAACCACAACAGCGGTGAAGTGCGCAGGTGTGCCAAAGTGGATCCATGCCAGCTATACAAAAAAGGTAACCGAAGATGAAGAAACTGACGCTAAAGGTTGTCCAGCTGAGGGGTCTCCAGATGTTGGTCCTGAAGTAGCTGATGACGAACAACCGAGCACCAGTCAAGATAAATGGATCCCAGTAATTGACCTGACATTCGATCCAATAAGAACCAGAAGCCAAACATACTCAGATAGAGAGTGGGATAGTGAGGAGGAGACAAGAATAGAAGGAGATAATCAGATCATCAAAATCCATGTCAAATCTGATGAGGAGGAAGGTCATATAGGGACAGAACAGGTTATCGACACACCTCCAAGAACTCCTGTGACTGAAAAGGGACAGATAGAAATTAGGGCGAAAGTTCAAGCGGAAGAAAATCAAAGGTTCGAAGTGCTTGAACAGGATCAGATAGAAATAGACGAATGTGTTCAGGACACAGAAATTGAAACGTCTAAAAGTCAAATCCAGCATACACCTGAACAAGGCCAGCTTAGCAACCAGGCAGAAGAAACTGAAACAAGACCTGGAACTAGTCAGACAGAAAGGGAAGAAGAAGACGTTGAAACAGAAGTGCCACAACTGAACGGAAATGAAAGAGCATTAGAAGAAAACCAAACAACAGTGCCAGTTAAAAGATTCAAGAAAAAGAATAGAGAACCAAGGTTCATCAAAAGACTGAGACTAAGACTGAAACAGTAGAAGAGAAGCTTGAGCAAAGGAAACAAGGTTCCAGTAAAACAGAGCAAACTGGAGAAAACTCTAAGCGAAGAAGTGCCCGAATGAAAAGACTGACCGAAAAGTATCAGGATCCTGAATGGACTTACCTGGTGTTAGAGGAATTCGAGGATTTTGATATAAGTGACAAAAGTGATGAAGAATTGACTGCTGACCAGTCTACCGAAGAAGAAGAACCAACCTGAAGTTGCCCTGTGTAAGCAACCTGTGCAAAGTTACAAAGAGGCGTTGGAAAGCTTCTTTTGAGCGAAAATATCTGATTCCAATGTGAATGGAAGACCTTGACGCAATTGTTGTAAACCATCCTGCAAAGTATGTGTATGTAGTGTAGCTTTAGTACTAATATTATGGATAGGACTAACAATTACTATTCCTTATATGATGAGTAAAGATACTAATGTTGACTCTACAAAGACTGTGACAAAGGACACAGAAGAGCTGCAAAGTAAAAATAAACCACAAAGTGTAGAAGGACATGAGAAAGCACTTAGCATTAGACAAACTAAAATGGACTTAGAAGCACCAGATGAGGAAGGACTACATTATCATAGTATCAGGAACAGGACTCATTTAAACGTATTCGCAAACCTTTTAGTACATTATGTAGAAACCATGGAAATAGAAGACTGTTATGTTTGTATGAAGCTACCTACTTCTGTAGCTGAGGGAGTGACCTACCATCACTTGCCACTAACATATGGAATTTCCTGTAGTATTTTAGCTAGCTTATTCTATAAAAGAGGACCGTTACAGTACTATTACTCTAACTCAGACGTGATATTTTCTGAACTTCCTATACGTGGAAATCTGAACCCTGTACATACAAAAAGTGACGTAACACGTTATATGGGAGAATATTTTCTGACTATAGGTACCATAGATTTAGGTGAAACACATAGAGATAACTTGACCTGTTCATTACATGAACAAGAGAAAATGTTTCTAAACATGGCAGAGAAAAGAAGAGAAAGTTTCCAAAGAAAGGCGAATGATAAAAGACAGAAAACTCCTAAGTGGGCTGAAAACATGGGAAGCATCTCAAATGGTGGAGCTAATCCTGCTTTGTTGCTGGATTTAGAAAGAAAGGGGAAACTCTGTCTTCACAGAGAAAAGACTAGTTATTATAATAACATTTTCATTGGTTCCAGTCAATGTGAACACAATTACAAGGTAATTGGAGGTTGGGGTTTCAAAAATGGGTCAGAACCTGTGTTTCCTGGAATTTATTACATATGTGGAAACAAGGCTTATTTCAAATTGCCGGATCACTGGTATGAAAGCTGCTATTTTGGAATTGTCTTCCCAAAAATATACCATGTGAATGAAATTGCTGGAAGCAATGAAAACACTAATGAATTAGTACGTAGTAAAAGAGAAAGCGTAGGAGAAATACTAGGTGATATTTTAGTGCATTGATACCAGCAATGGGAGTGACTCTGAACACACACAGAATTTGCAAATTGTCAACAGTAGTGGATCGGTTATCTACTGACACTGCTGCAGGTTTCCTGATGGTCAATACCGAAATGGTTGCGATCAGATCTATGGTTTTGCAGAACAGACTTGCTCTTGACACCTTATTAGCAAAAGAGGGCGGAGTCTGTAGAATGTTGAAAGCGCAACATTGTTGCACTTACATACCTGACAAAAGTGTCGAAATCAAAAGGTATGTGAGGAACATTACAAATTTGGAAAAAGAGCTCAAACCACTGGAGGTTGACAGTGCCTGGAAGAGACTAACTGATAGTCTCTCCTCTGTAGGTCATTGGTTTTCTAACATGGGTAGAAGTCTTGTGAGTAAAATACTGATGCCAATAGCAGGTATAGGTTTAATTGTGCTAATTGTCGTAATCTGCTGCAAATGTCGAAAACACAAAAAGAAATATGCGATGAATAAAAGAGGAGTGAAACGGAATGTGGATGAACTAGAATTAGAGGAACTGAATAATCAAATTTACAAAAGGGTGAAGAATTCTCACCCTAACAAAGAAGTAAAAGAAAAATTGAATCGAATGTTTGAAGAAATAGAATTGGGAAAGCCGTGAGAAGTTGGCATCTGGTTCCATTAATAGTGATGATAGTAAATATCATCAAAGAGGGGATTGATGGAGCAAGGATTCGCACGTTACATGACTTGCTCGTACTCATGAACCTCGTATAGCGTTAATAGTCTAATCAAAATGTTTGTCGTACTAATATTTCACATTTTACACTACACGGGGTGGTCCCAGTGACACTTGCCTATGTGTACTAAACAGTAATAACGCTTGCTACTAAAATGGCCGCTGCCTCGCGGGAGATTAGTCTGCGCATGGTCATAATCACGTGACGTGACGCACTTGCAGTTCTGGTGGGAAATGTTTGCTCATGCGCAATACTGCTAAAATGGCCGCTTTGTTTTCCCATATGCTCCGTGCTTGCAAAGCTGCTTTCACAAAATTGTTCGTTCCGCACTTATCCTAATGCTATAGTTATTATAAAGTAAGGGGTATAGTGTAGCTATTCATGGTATACAGTGTATTCAATTTTTCTGTATTTCTAAATTGTTTTCGCTTACTTTTCATGTACTGCATTCTTTGGGGCCTGAGGAACACTCGTGACTCCATCTTGAAAAGCCTTTCTGGTACTCGTCACGTGATGAGGGAAAGAACCTCATGATGCAGTGGAGCCCAGCCAGCTGGCAGCCAAAGCCAAGATGCTCCTAGGAACCTGAACCGTGACCCAGCTGCAGAAGCCGACATGTACCTAAAACTGTTACAATTGTATTTCACTACTGTATACTCTATTGTATTCTGTAAAACTAGTGTCATGGGAAGCTAGAACTTAAGGGGTGGGTACGATAACTGAATATTAAGTCTGGGAAAGTCAAAATCTTAGGTAAATGGTGACCTAATACCCTCCTTTGTCCAATCAGAACTTGGGGACCCTTTCACTTGCAACATTAGTGGGTGGTACACTGACCCGAAAACAGTATAACTAGCCTAGGTTTAGCTAGAGAATTTGTCCGACTTGTCCGAATAGCTGACCTGTCACTGACCCAACGAACTCTATAGGTGATTGATACAGAGAGCTGCGGAGCACTCTGTCCGTAATTTCCTCAAACTCAATCGGGGTTTGGAAACCTTAAGTGCTGGCGAAGAACTTTGCTGGGAGATTCGAGAACCCAATCGGGGTTATTGGCAGATTCCTTGCAGAGAGGGAGTAGCGCAGGCGTTGCATCCGAAGCTGCAGGTGTTGGTCGTACCCTTAGACGAATCCGGTCCTGATCCAAATCCTGGGGTTATCCTGTCCTGACTGTCCATGAGCCGTACCTGTTCGCCTACCGGCAACCTAAGTCCTTGAGGGTCCTGTCCCCGCTTTTCCCAACTGACCCGTGGCCAGGGTTAGTTCTTCAATCTGCCCATATAATCCATGTGGGTGTCCGTCATTCTAAACTCTTTCCTATTGTCCTGAACGAAGTATACATTTACATATGTCATTTAACCTTCTCTACTTAAATGAGATTTTCATGTTTTATTGTTTATTAGCGTGTTCCACTTTTCCCTACCTTTAGTAAATGCTAAAACTGTTTGCATATATAGTTGTTCCATTCTTACCCTTCCTATAGAGAATAAGCATATCTGGATAAATCAAATAGTCTGAGTCTCATTTCCTATGAATCGTTAGTGAGTTTCGAAAGTCTACTTTGATTAGTATGTTCCCTTTCTTTACCAGCCTCTAGTGAAGTTGTGAAGTTCTGTTTATCTAAATTAGCGTGTTCCTTATTTTCCCTTCCTTTATTTTTCATGATTCTAAATGTTTATTACTCTCATACATAGTTATACAATTATTATGATTCTCGTGATAGATAGCTTGATTGGGGTGAACCTTTGGCTCATGACACTAGAAGATAATAATGATTAGATAAAGGTTTTGAAAACTTCCCGAGTTTGTGGTTATTTAAGAGTATAAAAACACTATTCAACTGTATATGGTATTTTTGTTTTTTGCTTACTTATTTTCACAGCTAGCTCCCTGATCCATTGTGGTCATTAGGTACCTGTAACAGTGGAGTGGTAAGTCGGGTACATTGGAAATACAATATGAAGGAACAGGGATACTGGTAGTAGAGTGTAAGGTTACCCGATTGATAAATATGGAAGATTGAATTTATGGTCCCAATGCGTATGTGGTAAAATTTGTGAGTCAGGTGACCTGCGCGCTCTATCACCATTACAACGTATTCCATTACAAAGCATACCATTACAACGCATAGCATTACAATGCATAATACTTTTAGGGCAACAGTAGGGTAAGTGGTGGATAATGTAGGGGTAAAAATTACTATTCCCACTCCAGTCAATGCAACAGTAGGGTAAGTGTTTGATAGTTTGTGGGTAAAAATTGCTAAGTGTTGGATAGTGTAGGGGTACTATTCCAAATCCAGTGAGTGCAACAGTAGGGAAAGTGTTGGCTAGTGTAGGGGTAAAAATTACTATTCACATGTACCCCAAAACCCATACCCACCCTAAAACTAAAAAGAAACTCCATTACTTACCTTATAATGCATTGTAATGGCATGCATTGTAATGGTATGTGTTGTAATGACGTGCCTTGTAGTGACATGCGTTGTAATGGCTTGCGATGTAAAGACAGTTGCGTTGTAACAGTTGCATTGTAAAGGTAGGCCGTTGTATTGACTGCGTTGTAATGGATGTTTCCCGGCGATTACTAGATGGTAACTGACTGATTCCTACCATGTATTTACATTCTACTCTTCATTTCAAAATCACCAAATTGAAGACGAGAGAAATGTAAACTTATTTTGGGTACCCTTATTTAACTTTGCTTAGTGATGAAGCGTCGCTCTTCTGGGTAAACATACCACTAAAAGAAGGCAGTGAAAGGCCTACAAGAGCAGTGGAGGGCACTTAATTATACATTTTTCATTGAGTGGAAGCATCCACCACACAGTGAGATTGAACAGGATTATTTTGCCACTCAGGATTAGAGTAGATGGAGTGTTGAGCATCTTTGGGCTGCGGGATAGGCCAGAGAATTGAATGCTCATCAATGAAGCATACATTGATCTCCAGGTTTGGATCTAGGTAAGGCTGTCTTATCCTATTTGAGGACAGAAGGTGTGTACCATTCAATTGTGTAATAGTAACATTTATTATTCAGAACAAAATGGCAGATAAATTGCCATTTCGATACGAGGACACAATTCATGGTTAAAAGAGATGCAAGTGCCACAAACAATAGCTATGTGAATTCTGGTCATTCTCATTCTTCTCTTGCTTCCATGCTAAACTTTTGCTGTGACACAATAGTGTCATTCTGAGAATTTCACACAAGTGTAACAAGAAATTCATGTAAGTATGTGATGTAACAGAGGTTTTGCCAGGGCCTAATTAAAATGTTGATGATTGTAGGCAAAGGTGCACTGAGAAGAGACAAACAATATATCTGTAAATCGAAAGTGTAAGAAGGATTTCTCTGTACCTAAAGCAATGTAATTCAGAGTCTCCCTAAAATGAATAGTTGCTTGCCCAAAACATGAAAGTTTTTGAAAACAGGCACATATGGGCACTTTGGCACAGGTAGTAGTGCCCACAATTAAAAAATATATTTGAAGCTATTTAGGAACTGCAGGAGATTGAACCTTATATCATTTCTATAAAGCAGCTAGATAAAGCTTGATTTGCTAAAGTGATAGGCAGATGGGATAAACAGTGCTCCTGGCCTTTTCGGCTTTGAGAGGATATTGAAGGAGTTCATTCTGGGGTGATGGTAGTAGAAGTTCTGAATTATAGCGTAATTCTGAGTGAGTCCTGCAGTAATACAGATTCATCTGGTAATGGGAATTACCACCTGAATCGGTATTGCAATTTTTGTGGGATATAACCCAATTTGCATTCCCCAGACCTACCTTTTGTGGTGAGAGTTCCTTCCATATATGAGGCAGACACTGCACTGGGTTTCAATATTTATTGCGTTACTGATCAGAGCACCAGCAGGGTTGGCTCCGGCTCTATATTTCACGGGCTGCCGACTCTGTACAATCTCGCCCGCCTGCCCACGCTCTAGCGTCAGTCATCACGTGATGCCTGAACACTAGAGCGCGACACTACATATCTCCCCCCTTTAACAACACCACAATAATATGCAATGGTACAACGACATAAGAGTAAATCAGTCCAACACCTGGTTAAGACTTCATGTTGAACTCACATTACTTCTTGGGCATTACCACAGTCCTTCCAGCCCGGGTCTGTCTCTCCAGTGTACCTACTCTCGCGTCCATGTTACCACTGTGGGGAGCGACATTGGTTGCCTCCTGTGGTAGATTTCCCATGCCTGTGCAGTTCATTCCTTGATCTGCATGTCTTGTCTGCAGTTCAGAGTCTTCTGGATTCTCCTGTATGCTGGTGGTGTCTGCTTCCTCTGAATTGGTGTCTTCCGTGTTCCTGCCCAATGTTTCTGCAGTTCTGAAATCTCCCTCCTCCTCCTGACTTCCGTGATTGTTCTCTTCCAGTAAGGACTCCCCTATCTTGGGCCACTTCATCACTTTGTTGCATCTGGACATTCTGTCGATAGACCATATCTTCCCCTCACTCAATAAGGCTGACCTGGAGTACACTTCTTTGACTTGCATGGGTGTGCTATATTTGCTGTCGCCCTTCTTCCTTATTTGAGTGAGTCGCACTCTGACCCATTCCCCTTTTTCGAACAGTGTGTCTTTGACATTGTGCTTTCTGTTATAGTGGTCCGTGTAGATCTTTTGTGCCCTTTCTAGGTTGCTGCGCACTCCTGCCGGGGACCACTTGTTTTGTACCGTGTGTTGCTTCCATGCCTTATTGTCTCTAGTGAATGGGTCTCGACCTCTCAATATTTTAAAGGGACTGTATCCTGTCTTGGTGGGAGTGATGTGATAGGTTCATAGGGTGCTCATGAGTTATTTTTCCCCGTTTTTTCCTGCGTTGATTGCCGCTTGGATTGACCCCATGATAACTCTGTTAAACCTTTCAGCCAGGCCATTTCCTGCAGGATGGGGTGTGTTTGATTTGTATGCCGTTCCTTCCCATGAATGCTTTCCATTTCTCTGACCTGAATTGGGTCCGTTGTCACAGGTTATGATGCGAGGGATCCCTTCTCTGAGGAATGTGGATGTGAGGAAGGCTAATACCGCATCGGAGTCAACAAACTTACAGATAGATCGTTCTGGCCACTTGGAGTACCAGTCAACGAGTACGGTGGAGTACTTGGGTACACTCTGGGCATCTAATATGGGTCCCAATATGTCTACGGACAATTCGTTCCACGGGTTGACTGGTTTTCAGAACTTCCCCAATGGGGGGCGCATTGCGGTCCGCGTCTTGTCTGCGTTGTGACACTGTGTACACTTTCTGACATGTATCTCCACGTGGCTGTCCAGTGCCGGCCACCAGTATGCTTGTTTTGCTTTGTTTTCACGATTCCCAAGTGTCCTTCGTGCAGCAAAGGGAGTAGCCGGTTCATAAGTTGTCTAGGGGGCACCACTTTGTCACCACTGAATACAAATGTTTCTTTGTCTCTTATGGACAGCTCCTCCCTAACCTCATGGAATTTTCGCTGTCTCTTTTCTGGCCATCCCGTGATTATGAATCAATGGATTTCACAAGGCATGTGTCTTCCTCATTTTTTTTAATTTTCATTTTTTTTATTTATCAACTTTTTATTGAGCATACAACGTTTCTTAACACATTCATATCTTTTCCACATGTGACAATAAAGTGTCATTCAATGAACTGCAACACAATAAAGCCACAGGTCATATTGATCCATATTTGCATTAGAGCACCACACTTAACATTGAGCCAAATAGACAGGTACAGTTCGTAATACCGCCAAGCGCCTACAGTCCATGCTGTAATAACGACATCCGAGCATCATAAGCATTCCTACCCTGCTGTTCCGTATCTACTGTTCATCCTCAGAATCTAATTCACTACAAGACAGCAAATATTCCCGCAGAGGGGCCCAGATGTCCTTTGGCCGGGATGAAGGCGGAAGTTCCTCAGCATATGTCTCCAGCTGATCCCTACAGTAGACCATGTCTTTCAACCAGCTGTCCGCTTTAGGGCACATTCTACTATCCCATGTGAACAATGTGCGCCTCTTCGCCAAAAGCAAGGCTAATTGCACAAATTTCCCCACCTTGCCTTTGAGCTGAGGAGCGTGTCCAAGGAGGAACAGTGAAGGGGTATTCTGCAATGTCAGCCCCGTCATGTCAGTAAGAAGAGACAGTATCTTTTCCCAGTAACTCAGGACCTGTTTGCACTGCCATGCTAGGTGTATAAATCCGGCAGACTCAAAACCACAGCGCTTACACCCACCTGTTGCCCTGATACCTATCTTCCACAATACACTCGATGATACAACATCGGCTTGTCAGACACTTGGGCACCGCGTGAAAAAACGCCCCTTATATGCACCTGCAATGCCTATTGAGGGACATGCCGCACTATCGGTGGCACAGGATAGGTGTTCTGTACTGGCCCTTCACGAGGCGGGTATTGCACACATGAGTGACCTGTTCCCTGAGGGCACTTACATCACCGGAGATGATCTATCCTATATACGCAACCCCACACTTTTATTCCAATTCACTTGTATTGATCTCTGTTCTAGGAGTGTGCCTGCGTGTATGAGTGATAATAGCTCTCAATGGTGTAGGGTGGGCGTCGCCTTCCTCCTCGCAACGTGTAGTATAAATTTGTGCGGTCTGTACCAGTAGTAGGCGTATTGAGCCTGACAACAGAAATAGTAGACATACCAGTCCGGTGCTTTGAAAGCACCTCTCTCATAGGGCAGCGACAGTGTATGCCATCTTATTCGTGGTTGTTTAGAGCCCCAGACAAGTCGCAACAACTGAGATTGGACAGTTCGGAAAAAGTGTTTTGTTAGGGGAACTGGTACATTGCAGAACAGGTATAAAAATGTGGGCAAAACCACCATCTTTATAATAGAGATCCGGTCCGCCAGGGACAATGGTAAACACATCCATCTATCCACCTGCGTGACTAATGTCGCATATGCCGCACCGTAATTTTCAGTGATGACCACTCCAGGGTCTCTATGTATCCACACCCCTAAGTACTTTACGGGGTCAGCGGACCAGACTAGTGCATACTCAACTACAGGAGGCGTGGTTATTGTAGTCAGTGGGATGATTACAGACTTGTCCCAGTTTATGTTGAGACCAGAGAATAGGCTGAACTTAACGTACTCAAGGAGTACCGGGGATAGATACTGCTGTGGTTCGTGGATATACAGGACCATATCGTCCGCGTACAGTGAGATTCCCACAGGTCTATTGTGAAAGTTTAGGGCCGCCGCTCTATGTACCTGCCTGATCTTACATGCAAGGGGTTCTAGCACGATGGCGAACAGGAGCGGGGAGAGCGGACAGCCTTGACGCATGCCCCGCTCAATGTCAAATGGCTCAGATGTGTCACCTCCCACTCTAACCCTCGCTGTCGGCTCGGTGTACAAGAGCTGAATCCAGTTCGTGAAAATTGGGGGGAAACCCATCCTGCACAGTATCTGTAGCATGTACCGCCATTCTATAGAATCTAATGCCTTAGCGGCATCTAGTAGCACGGCAACAGCTGGTAATTGTGGATTCAGGACATGTAACATGGCAAAGATGGTGCGCAGGTTGAGGGACGTAGACCTGTCCGGAATGAACCTGGCCTGATCCGGGAGCACCAACAATGGCAGTAGGGGCTGGAGGTTCGTGGCAAGTATTTTTGCCAGTATCTTGGCGTCTAGGTTGATGAGAGATAAGGGTCGATAGGACTCGCAGCGCTCGGGGGTTTATCCTTTTTCAAGAGCGTGACAATCATTGCCTGCCTCAGTGTATGGGGTAGACGGCCAGTCTCATACGCCTCCGCGTACATTGCTATAATATGGGGAGCAAGGAGATCAGCATGTGCCTTATAAAATTCCGTGGTGAGACCGTCGGGTCCAGGGGCTTTTCCATTTTGAAGCGATCTGATAGCGTCTATCACGTCCTCCACATCAAGGGGGAGGCTAAGATATTTCCGATGCACGCTGGATAACCATGCGCATGCAATGTCATCCAAGTATGTATCCGTGGCCTGTTCGTCCGTCCCACCCATGGAGGTGTACAGTGTGGCATAAAATTGACGGAATTGGTCCACTATGGCGGTGGGGGAATAGTGCGTCTGACCATCTGTACCTACAATTCACTCAACTTGGAGGCAATCTGCCCTATCCTGCAGCCTCCCAGCCAATGATCTGCCCGGGCGGCCATCTTCTCCATATCTTCTAGCGACATGTCTTTTCGATAAATATTTCACCTCCGTCTCTGCAAGAGTGTTATATTCATCAATGTGTTCATCTATGCTTGCGAGCGTGTCTTTGGAAGGTGCTCCATCGTATTTGGCTTCCAGCTCGCTGAGCTGTTTCTCTAACGTGTGTAGCCTGCCCCGTATGTCCCTCAGAATTCCCGCTGATGTGCTAATTCCTGTGCCCCTGATCGTGGCCTTGAAGGCTTCCCACAGAATCTCTTGGCTGTCCACTGACCCAGCGTTTGTCTCAAAATATTGTATAATAGGAGTTTTAATGGTGTCAGCGTATGTCGGGTCTAGTAGTGCCTCGGCGCTGTAGGGCCACGTGAACGGCTTTTTAAAATTGAGGGGAATAGTCAGTGTGAGGAAAACCGGGTTATGGTCAGATAACGTTCTCGGGAGAGTACGGATGTCTGTGACCCATTCATTCGCCCCTTCACTTAGCATCAAATAGTCCAGTCTGGACCAGCCGTTGGTCGCTGGTGTGATATATGTGCCAGCTGATACCCCTACATGTCGTTTTCGCCAAGCATCTATCAACCCGAATTCCAACATGCCATCCTTGACACACTTAGCGACCTTTATCGGCCTGGCACTCTGCGGATTAGATTTATCTAATTTGGGATCTAATTGTGTGTTGAGGTCCCCCCCATATGATTTCTGTGTCGGGCCAAGTGCGCAATACTCGAAACAGGTTCAAATAGTCGAATGTGTCATCCACTACTGGACCGTAAAAGCTAATGAAAGTCACTAGGACATTTCCCTGTTTCCCGAGTACCATTGCCCAGCGACCCTCTTGGTCTGTGCTTGACTTCAGTGCCGTAAATGCTACGCCCTTCTTTATTAAAATGAGGCTCCCCTGGCATATGAGGAGTATGAGGACGCTAGTTGGTAGGACGCCCATCTTCTGGACACTCTACCTTCCGTTACCTTATTGAGGTGGGTTTCCTGCAATAGTGCGATTGTAACATTATGTCTGTCCAGTTGTGCTAATACCTGTCTGATTTTCTGCGGTGTATTTAGTCCTCGGACGTTCCACATGACACAGTTCTACGTGGCGCTGTCATGGGTAGTGTGGAGGTGCAGCGTGTTTTCCAGCACTCATATCAACATGTGGATGCTCTAAACTGTCACAAAAATGTAGTGCAATGTTTCTAGAGTCAGATACCTTTGACCTGTAACAAACAGAAACTTCCCCCCTCCCACCTCCCACTTCAGCATACCCCAATTGCCAAAGACAGAACCCCCATTCAACTCCCACTGTAACTCCAATTTAAGTAAACAGAATTCACATTGGGGATTACCCATCGGGGATCGTGGCGGCTGTGTCCACTCCCAGATGACATAGGGAGAGGAGCCATCGAGGTGTTATCAGTTCCGCCAACCCTGTATACCATGGCGGCTCTCGAAAAACATGCCCCACAACTTGACATAGGAGTGCTGTCACCCCAGTTAAACTGCCATCAACATATTACCACCCTGACATATTCTCTTACACATGACATAATCTTTCCCATCTAACGTCTATGAAGTACCCTCTTACTGTTCACTCGTCAATGTCCGAGGTGGGTTAGGATGAAGAGCGTTGCCTTTTACGCTGAAGTTTCGAGCATGTTCCATAGCGTGCTTGGAGCTCGTGAACATTTTGCCATTCTCCATTGTTCCAACTCGCAAGCGTGCAGGGTAGAGCATAGCGTAAGGGATCTGTTCTTTTTGAAGTAACTTCTTGACATTTTGAAATTCTTTACGGGCCGCTTGTACATTAGCTGTAAAATACGGATAAAATGATAAGGCGTTTCCTTGATATGTGATCGTGCCCTTCTGCCTAGTAATTCGCAGCACAGTGTCCCGATCCCTGAAATTGAGGAGGCGGGCTATGATAGGCCTCGGGGGGGTCCCCAGTGGGGGCCGCGCCGCCAGTGATCTATGTGCTCGCTCGAGAGCGAACAGAGGGGAGAGCTCGTCCTTGCCGCATATTTCCTGAAGCATGGCTTCGATATAGTCTTCCAACCTCCCCACGTTTGTGGATACTGGCAGTCCTAGTACACAAACATTATTGCGGCGAGACCGCACTTCAATGTCCTCATTCTTTGCCTGTATGATTGCTAGCAGTTTGGTGATGTCTGTCGTTTTTCCAGCAACTTGTTGCAGACTATCTTCCGCGTCGGCGATTCGTTGTTCTGCTTCGCCGAGGTGTACCGATTGCTTGTCCAGCTTTGTTGAGAATTGGTCCATCCTACCATTCAATGCTTCAATCTTTCCGTCGATGGCCTGAAGACTTGCTTGTATAGCAGCTAGCGATTTCTCGATTGCCGTGGGGGATGGCGTCGGCGCATCGAGCTCAGAGTCTAATGTTGCGGATTGCCCTGGCTTGCCCCCTTTCTGCAGTTCGAACGTGAGGCGAGGCTGGTTCCTGTCTGGCTTCCCCATGGTGCAGTACCGGTGAGGCTATCACAGAAATCTAGTGTTCTGTTGCTCGTGGGCGTCCGATCCTGAAATGGCCAGTACCTTTGTGTGTCTGGGGCCCGCAGGTTGCAAAGGTGCGTGAGGTGCACGGATTGTACAGCAGCGGCCGCAGATCCTGTGGTTTGCGGGGCCCTGTTACTGCCAACCAGTTCTCTATACAGTCGGTCACAGGATGGCACCATTCTCACAAATGTGGCAAAACAGTACAGCCCACGCAGTCTCCCCAATGCTGTTCTTCAGTGTCGCCAGCCCGGGCCTCAGTTCCCGCAGAGTGGTCTTCTGATTGCAGGGCCGATAGTAGTTGTACCTCGTGGTCCGCTGCACCAGCCACTGTTCTTCAACACACTATTTGGCAGGAATGGACCCAGCGACCCAATGTAACCAGCACAATGCAGGGTACCACACCCCAGGATGTCGCTGCTCTTGTGGGTTTTCACACGGGGGGCAACCTGCAAACGGACCCGGGCCTCCTCGCCCCGTGCCAATATTGGTAAATCGTGACGCCACTCTCGCGGGTGCACACAGGCTGGTCGCTCCCGTTTCTCCGCCGGGTGATCTTAAGGGAGTCTTCCCACCATCTGAAGCCCCCATCAGTCTTGCCGTTGTTGTGGTGGCTGGTACTCTGCCCTACATTCGCAGCGACGGTGGGGGGGGGCGCCCCCAATGACCAGCCGTGGACGACCGCTCCTAATGCCCAGAAGATGGTCCCCTCGCATTGACGTGCGCTCCGGCCGCGCCAGGGAGTTGCGTGACTAGCTTCCCGGGACTTCTCCTCGGCGGTCGCGTCTCCTGCTCTCGCCTCGCAATGGGCGGCCCTACACTCGTCCGTACCTCAAACGCGGTGCAGCACAGTCTTTCCCAGGCAGCTGGAGAGTCTCATACTGGGACTTCTACTTCTTTTGTGCTCACTCGGTCCCAGTCAGCCTACTTCGTCACCCGCTCGCCGCCATTAGCCTCAGAGCGCTGACGGCCACACGTTGATTCAGGTCACACACCATTTGCGTGATTCAGGCAACAAAGGATATTTTCAGGCAGCGCCGGAGCTCAGCGGTGCAGATTCAGGGGCAAAACAGCCGGATGGCAGGGTTGGGGCAAGGATAATAAAGGATTTCAGACAATGGCTGGCAATGGCCATCTTGCCGAGCTCCAAGCCACGCCCCCATGTGTCTTCCTCATAGGCCGTCTTCCACTCTTGCGGGCTTATTACCGCTTCTTGGTCTGCCATGAAGGCAATCATGTAATCATCATCTTCTGTGGGTACCGGAGCATTTTCCTGGAATGTATTGGACGTCGTACAGGTAATCCAACAGCCTTAAGGTCATTTTTGCTATGCCCGGTGTCGCCGTTGCATGTCCACTTGACGTGAGTACCTTCACCAATGGTTTGTGATCCGTGTGTAACAGGAATCTGGAACGCCACAGGAATTAGCAGAAGCGTTCCATCGCCCAAATGGCTGCAAGCATTTCCTTCTCCACCACACTGAATTTTTCCTCATTTGGAGCCAAGGACCGGGACGCAAAACTGACTGTGGTCAGCTCGCCTTCCGCTGATTGCTGCATCAGGACTGCTCCTAACCCCATGTAACTGGCATCGGTGGTGAGAATGGACAAAGCTCTTTGGTCAAATCAGTGTAGAGGCACAGCCTCGCTTATGTCTTACTTGATAAGCGTGAAATCTTCCT